>NW_026000241.1:6851207-6895027 GCF_001458135.2 Marmota marmota marmota | reverse complement strand
GCGGTGAGCACTGCGCAGGCGCGCAGGCGGTCGTGAGCGCGGCGCAGGCGCAGAAAAGAGACGCGCGGCGCGGGGGCGATAGCGCATGCGCGCGCCTCGGCGGCGCGCTTCAGACCCACGGGGAGGGAAGAGGGAAAGAGTGGGAATTTCAGCGCAGGCGCTCTGATCCGCTGCCTGACTAGCTGGACAGCGGCCGCCTGGCCGTTGGGCAAGATCCAGAAATGGGCCATAGTGCTGGAGACCCCCAGAGCGAACCAGCCTGACCCACGCACTCCCGTTTCACAAGGGTGGGACCAGGCACGTCTCGGGGACAGGTGGCTCCCGGAGGCAAAGCCTGGACTCGGACCCAGAGCTCTGAGACCAGTTCAGAGCTACATTCATTTCCTTTTTTTCCAACTACATTCATTTCCTTTTTTTCCCTGGTTTTGGAGTGCTGGGGTTTGAACCCAGAGGCTCAAGCATGCTAAACAAGCACTCCACCTCTGAACGCCATCCCCACCCTTTTTCTTTTTTATTCTGGGAGAGGGTCTAGCTCTTGACTGTCCTGGAATTTGGCATTCTCCTGTCTCTGCCTCATGAGTTGCTGGGACTATAGGTGGATGTCACCCCCACCTGACAACGACATTCACTCTTTATGAAGTACCTACTATGTGCCAGGCAAACTAGGGTTTGAGCATGGACACGTGAGCCCTGCCCTTTGGTGCACGGTTGGGGAGAGAAGCAAAAATAACCCACAAAGACACGAGCAAGAACATCTGGAAATAAATGTGTGGAAAAATAAGACCAGTGACAGGCCAGCTTGAGAGCCACACTAGGGAGAGGCTCCTACAGCCACCAGGGCCAGGGAAGCAGGGCACATTTGAACTGAGACTTGAGCTCACCATCAGCCCCAGTTCATAAACCTGGAGGTCATCCTTAACACCTTTCTTTTCCTTCCTCCACCCATTGAACCAGCCATTCTGGACACATGAGCCCAAAAAACTGAAATTATGAAACTTCAGCCTCCTCTGTGTATTTCTCACTTTGGTCCTGTTCAAGGATTTCTGCTTTGCCATGGAGGGTTAACAGAAGGATCCAGAAATTCCACCTAGACCTGGCAGTAGAAGTTGGGGACAGAGTCTCACCAATGGCAGCGGGAGTGACCTAGAGAAGCAGGAGTTGCTCTGCCATCTAACTATCCCTCCTGGATCAAAGGGACCTCAGCCACCATATTGAAAATCATATTCAGGAGGATCAGGGACTTCAGAGAGGAAGCCAGGAGGAGCGACCAGAAGGATTTGGGGAGGCTTTGGACAACAAGCACATTTGTACTAGAGAGAGATGACGGAGGGAATGCTGATTATGGGGAGACGCCAACACTTTCCAAGAGTGCTTTTATTTGCTCTTTACAATGGGTTGATAAAATGTCCATATTAAATACATTTATATACATAGATTTGCATTTGGAATGGCTCAGGCCTTTGCCGCTGCCCTGTTTTTCTTTCATGTTCATATGATTTCGAGCATTTCATAGACTTCACCTCTTTTTGCCAAACCACCCTTCCCCACCCTTTATGACATCAACAGTGATCCTTCTGGGAAACCCAGTCAGACTTTCAGCATCTGAGGTGTGCATGGGGCTGTCCTCACTGCTCTTCCTTCCTAAGACATGTCTCCCTAAGATGGAAGTTTTGGCCAATCAGCACAGCCCCTTGCTCTGGCCATAATGGTTGGCTCAGGCCAGACAGTGCAATGTAATTCTGGAATTTTTGTTTGAACCATGGAAAATGAAGATAACCCTCCCCCAAGACTAGTATAGGTCTTCAGTGCTAGAGGTCACTATATGAAGAGAGTGGGCCCATGCAGAGAGGATAACAGAACCAAAAGGTAGCAACAGACATTTTCTGAGCTCCTGGATCCAGCTGTGCCTGAAGCTAGACATCCTTGCCTTTTCAGTTATATGAGCCAAAAATGTATTCCCTTTTTTGCTTAAAGTGATTTAAAGTCCATTTTTCTATCCCTGGCACAGATGCGACTGCAGCTTCTATGCGTCAGGTGCAAGGCAGCATGCTATAAATGTGGCATCTAGTTCTTGTTATCGTCACTTGAGGTCAGAGATGAAATAGAAATGGAGCAGGGACAGGGACAGCAGCTTCCCAGAGCAAGTTCAGCATGGAAACCAGGGCTGGAATCTGTCCTGACAGTAGAGCTCAGCTTCCTTCCTCATCCCAGGTTTTGTAAGGTTTAAATGAAGTTAATGCATGTCAACTGTTTGGTTCATAAGTGCGTATTAAATATCCGTTACCCTAGTCACTCACATGCATCAGCAGGAAGCAAGTTTCTGGACCCAGAAAGATGGAGGAGGAAAGATTTGGGAGGCAGTAGAGGTTGCTGGATCTCAACAAGGGGCCACGCCCCCACATTCAGGACCCAGGCCAAAGCTCACCCTGCTCACCCCCATTCACCCCAAGCTGGGCATGTAATTTGATCCTTCCCAAACCCTGGAGATGAGTCAGAGGAAGCTCCCGGCTGCTTATTGCACAATGGCCAGACAGTGACCCAAGCCCTCCTTCCTGCTCCCTTGACCCCGGGGCAGGGGGAGGGCTACCCCGGAGGACCCATCCTGAGGTCTTCACTCCCACCTTCATCAAAAGAAGTCACTGCCGCCCAGCCAGCCTGCTGATGCTCCTTAGAGCCGCCCGTGTCTTGTAAACCAGTTCCAGTCCTGAGCCCCCAAAGGCCTGTGCTCCCTTGACCCCCCCCCCCAGCCACCCTGTCCTCTTCCCCTGTGCTGCTCCCTCTGCCTGGACTGCTGTCCCCCCAGATCCTTCCATGGCGGGCGCCTGCTCACTTTTCTTCTGAGATGCCCTCCTTAAAGGACTGTTGGAAATGACCCCAGAGTCTGGACCCGTGACCCAGCTGTTCAAAGGCAGCTGTTTCTGGGGCCCTGTCTGCTTTCCCACTCACTGAGCTGAGATCAGGGGGTGATCTCACACCCGGATCCGAGGGCACCGACGTACGCCATTCCTTTTTTTTTTTTTTCTAGATTGATTGATTGATTTTTCTGGTGCTGGGATTGAACCCATGGCCTTGGGTATGTGAGACAAGTACTCTACCCACTGAGCTAAATCCCCAGCCCTTTTTATAGTTTTATTTAGAGAGAGGGTCTCGCTGAGTTGCTTAGGGCCTCAGTAAATTGCTGAGGCTGGCCTTGAACTTGCCTCAGCCTCCTGAACCGCTGGGATTACAGGCCTGTGCCACCGCACCCAGCTCACGATTCCTTATTTTTAAGGCTCGGTTCCTATTCCCTGAGAGTCTGAGAACTTTGGGCCTCATTTTAGACTTACCTGTGTTCCCTCTTGTTTCCCTAGGAACCCAGAGCTGACACTGTACTAGGCACAAGGTGGGGCACAGAGTGTCTGCTGAATGATTTTGTCCCTGGGAATCTCCTATTCATCCATCAAAACCCACTTCCAGGGCTGGGGTTGTGGCTCAGTGGTAGAGTGCTGGCCTAGCACAGGCAAAGCCCTGAGTTCGATCCTCAGCACCACATAAAAATAAATAAGTAAAATAAAGGTGTTGTGTCCAACTACAAATAAAAAGTAAATTAAAAAAAAAAAAAAAAAAACCACCTCCAGTGTTCTGTGTTTTAGAAAACCCATCTGATCCCCAAAGAGATCGGAGTCCCTCCCTCTAGGGCCGACCTGCCCTGGGTCACTCTTCAGCTAATCAGTTGCTGAAGAGCTTCGCTTGAGTTATGAAGCACATTTCATAAACCACTTCCCACTGCCTCCCAAATCTAGTTCTCTCTCCTCTGCTTCCTAACTCTACCTGGCTCCATTCCTTCCCCATCAACTCCCCCAACATGGCCTCTGCCCTTCCCTTTCTCACACCCTACACTCCAGCCTTGCTATGTTTTGCCTCAGGGCCTTTGCACAGGCTGCCCCCTTGGAACACCTTTCCCCCCTGCATCTGGGCCACAGCAAGCCTCTCAACACAGTTAAATAAAACCCTAAACTCCTGAGAGCTTGCAGTCCGAGCTTTGTTGATTGTCCAGATGTGTGACAATGGGAAAGTGTCATCACCTCTCTGAGCCTCACTATCCTCCCCAGTTAAATGTGGATAATGGAACTCCTCATACCAGACTCTGGGGAAGATTAAACAGATAATGCACAAAAGCACTTAGCCCCGCGCCCGCTTCATCATGGGCACTAACTGCCAGGGAAGCAAAATGCTTCTTGAAGATGTTGGTTTACGCTTTGCTTTCTTGCTCTTCCTTATATGGGATCTTAGTCTATTTGGGGTACCACACTGTGTCGAGGTGAATTAGGGCCGTTGGAACTGGGAGGCAAAAAGGAAAACCATCCAGGGCCCGCTTCTGACTTCCAAAGCAGGCTACTGGCAGAGAGTTTTAAGAGGGTAACCCGGGGCTGTGTGCGCCTGCCTAGCACGTTCAAGGCCCTGGGCTCCATCCCCAGTGCCGCCAAAAACAAAAAGAAAGAGGTGAAGCAAGAAAGGAATCACGTCTGATTATGGAGCAAGAGGTAAAGTCCCAATAGAAGCCAAAAAATTCAGACACGGGGCCGGAGATGTGACTCAGTGGTAGAGCGTTTGCCTAGCTCGTGTGGGGCCCTGGTTCCAACCCCAGCTCAGCAAAGACAAAAAGAAAAAGAAAAAGGAAAAACCTGTTCCGGGCGCGGTGGTGCACACCTGTAATCCCAGCGCTGGGGAGGCTGAGGCAGGAGGATCGCAAGTTCAAAGCCTGAGGCTTCAGCAAAAGCAAGGCGTTAAGCAACTCAGTGAGCCCCTGTCTCTAAATAAAATACAAAAGGGTGGGAATGTGGTCGAGTGCCCCTGGGTTCAATCCCCACACAAAAAGAAAAAGAAAGAAAAAACCGGGTTGGGGTTGTGGCTCAGTGGTAGAGCGCTCACCTACCATGCGTGAGGCACTGGGTTCAATGCTCAGCACCACATAAAAATAAAATAAAGATATTGCGTCCACCTAAAACTGAAATAATAATAAATAAAACTGAACAAAAAAATGTGCAGACCTCATGGCAGAACACGTGTGGGGTGAGAACCAGGCCCTTGCCCTCCAGCCCTGGCTCAAGGTGGAGTAGGAGGTGAAACAAGGTGGGGTCACCACAAAGGGCAGCAAGGGCTGGAGCTGAGTGGGCGGGACTCGGGGGTCACCTCCGAGGGGCCCCAAAGGCTCCCATGAAGGGGCAGCCGGGATGGGCTACCAACAGCACCCACAAAGCCTCCGCCTGAACCCAGCTGAGCCTCAGCTGGCCCGCCATCCAGATCCTCCCGATGCCCAGGACACCCACAACCACGCCCACAGGACAAAAATTGAGAGGCTCCCCCTCCCTGCCTCCAGAGGCCAAGGTGTGGCAGAGGAGGGCCGGCTTCCCTTTCTGGTTGTCCACTTCTGGGTTCCTGTTCAAACTTGGGGAGTCAGCCCTCTCTAACGGACGCCCCCAGGGCAATGGTGATTAATGGAACTGTGGGCCCCGATTCCCACACTCATTCCTGAGACCGTGTCCTTGGCCATGGGACTTGGCAGTTCCCCACTCCTCCTTCTCAGCTCAGCCATGTGACTTACGTGGCTAAAGACACGGGAAGGTGCAATTGCATCTAAGTCCCAAGTCTAGAATTAGAAGGCCTCAGGGGATCCCACTTGTCCTCAGGAGGAGGAGGAGACCGTGCTGTGGCTAGCTGCTGGTCCCCGGAGAATGTGAGACAGGGAAGCAAGAGCCTCTGCCCACCCATGGCCTTGCATGTGGAAGCAGAGCTGCCCAGCCAAGACTAGCCCAGCAGGAGCACCCTAAGGCTCACTTCAGAAGTGAAAAACAAACACTCATTGTGTGCTGTTGAGATGGGCTTGTTCACTACGCAGCAGTAGCTGACAGATACACTCACATACTTACTGTCTCTACTCCCCAAGTGCCTGGGATGTTGGCCTAAGATGAGCGCTGGGCTAGCAGGACATTTCCATTCAGGGAGAAGTGGTACCAAAAAGCAGTGTCAGAGCAGGGCCATCTAGTTCTGTAGTGGTTCCAGGGGCCATGATGGCTGAATGCCAAGGACAGATGGCAGTGCCAATGGAGGCATCTGGATTCGGCAGTGGTGGCAGAAGCATCGTCACCGCCCTGGCCCCTGACATTATTTTACCCTCAGCTGAAATCACCATCCTTCGGCTTCTGTGAGCTACACTTTTCTCTTTTGGTTTCTGACAGTGCTGGGGGTTGAACCCAGGGTCTCACGTGATCTGGGCAAGTGCTTTCCCACTGAGCTCCACCCCCAGCCCTGTCAGTTTTCTAACATGTACTTCCACTGCTTAAATTGGCCCCCATCAGCTTCTGTTGCTTACAAATAAAAACCTTGACTCATTTACCATGAGAAACTCTAGCCTCTGTCACATTTTATAAGTTTTTTTTAAAAATATTTATTTATTTTTTAGTTTTCGGTGGACACAACATCTTTATTTTATTTGTATGTGGTGCTGAGGATCGAACCCAGCGCCTCGCGCTTGTCAAGCGAGCGCGCTACCGCTTGAGCCACACCCCCAGCCCACATTTTATAAGTTTGAAACTGTTTTATTGTAAGTATTAGAATATCTGACTGTGAGTGTCTTAAATAGCACAGATATTATTTCTCATAACAAGGAATCTAGAGGTCAGAAGAGCCATGATAGCACTGGTGACCCTGTGTGTGATTCAGGGATCTGGGAGAAAGCATCTCTCTCTCTTTTTTTTTTTTTAGTTGTTAATGGACCTTTATTTTAGTCACTTATTTATATGTGGTCCTGAGAATTGAACCCAGTGCCTCACACATGGGAGGCAAGCACTCTACCACTGAGCCAGAACCCCAGCCCCAGAAAGCATCTCTAACTTGCTCCTCATGGCCACAAGATGGCTGCAGAAGTTCCTGGCATTGCATCCACATATGAAGCAGTAAGGAAAGGGAGGGGGCAACAAGGTCTCTCCCTTGTCCAGAAACATCCAACCCCTTAAAACTTTCTGGCCAGAGCTGGGAAACATGCCCGGATTGAAAACAACCCCGGTAAAAAGCATTGCCAAGAATGGCTCAGCTGAATCTTAAATCAACCCCTGAGGCTGGGCACGTTGCTACTGGCACCATATCAGGGTTTTGTTGGTGAGTTAAGGCTGCTGGGTTGGCCACCAGCAGGATAGGCCATGAGAATGACAGGCAGACAAGAACTAAGCTGGGGGCCTTATACAGCCCCCCGCCAGTTCTTCTTGACCTGGGAGGCCCAAACACAAGTGGTGCCCACAAAGGCTGGGGTGAAGGAGGCTTTTGCTCCCGCCTTCTCACCCCAGGCCTCTCCCCTGTGCCCCGCTCACTGGGCCACGCCCTCTCTGTGCGGAGCTGCTGCGAGGCAGGGTCCGGAGGCTCCACTGTGCAGAGCCAATCTCCAGGGCCCGTGAGAAACAAGGAGCTGGAGTCTGTTTCTTGGAGACAGAGCCAGGGGCGGGTTTCCAAGCTGGCCAGGTCCAGGATGGATTCCCACCTCACAGGGCTCCCCAGAGGCCCCCTTGGCCCTCATTTGTTGCGAGGTCCCAGAAGTCACACTTGGCCTCCCTCTGGCGGGCCTGCCTCCTCCGTCTCAGGAGAATGTTTTCCCACAGCCTAAACCAGGTGTGGAGGGAGGCTCGGAGTCCACGTCCAGGCCGCAGCCAGGAAGCAGCACGTCTGGAAGCCCAGGGCCAGGGAGGTGCAGGGCTCCAGGTCCCTTTGGGACACCAGGCGGGGGGAGGGGGGTCCGAGGGTGCGAACTCCTGTGAACTCGTGCCTGTGGCTCGCGTCTCAGCACATGTGAGCGAGGATGCGAGGTGTCACAGAGGGCGTGAGCCAGAGCAGGCACACCCGAGTGCACAGCAGGAGCACACGAGTGTACGGGGCACAGTGCACGCAGGCAGGTGTGCCGGTGAGGGTGTGCGAGCGCGGGTGTGCGCAGGCGTGTTCCGCCTCTCTCCGAAGGACACAAACGTTCACAAAGTGAAGATTCGAGCCAGTTTCTGCTAAATTAAAAACAGCTTTTTCGTGTTTAAAGTTTACAATACAAAAAATAATTTTCCTTTCTTCCGGGGGTAGGATGGGGGCCGAGGGAGGGGCAGGGGGCCCCGGAGAACATTCCATGAACCGGCTCAGAAGGTTCTGCACAATTGACCGGGTTAGATACGGCAGCGCCCCCTCCCGCGGCCGGCACCCCTGCCAGCTCATTGGGGACAAGATGTTCTGAGGTGTGAGCTGATCTGGGGGACTTGCAGCTGGCAAAGGCTTCTCTCTACCCCCTGAAGGGGCTGTGCCTCCAATGGCGAAGCGCTCTCTTTAGGGAGCTCGGGTCGGGGGTGGGGCGGGAATGTTCTGAGGAGTCCCCAGGGACAGCGGCTTTGGTTTTGATGCCCCTTGGCAGCGTGGGCTCCTTCCAGGTTCCCAACCAAGTTCCCGTCTCAGCACTGCTCCGCCTCCAGCCTCACCCTGGGGCCCAGGGCAGCTGCACAGGGGTGCTGGGACATCGGGTGAGGCCACTTACACAGACCTGCGTTTGCAGAATGATCCCAGTGCCATCCCTTCTTGGAAGTCTGTCCAGGATGTCAGGCATTTGCCACCAGCAGGCAGCCCCCAGTGGCCTGCTCTGTGTAGCTGGGTGCCTGGCAAGGCCTGGGGTGTGGGGCTCTTGGAGGCGCTCTCAGGCCCATATGGAGGAACGATGACGTCACGCTTCCTGTAGGACCTGCCTGTGTCTCCCCCAGCACGTCCCCTGGGGAGAGAGGCTCCCAGGCCGCCTGATCTGCCTTGGTCCCTGAGACTACGCAGATGGGAAGAAGGGACCTGCGGGGAGGGGGCTGGGGCTGCCTGGTGGCAGGGGCCAGGAAACTGGAAAGACTCTCCTTGGAGCTTCCCTCCAAGGCTGCCCCACTCTGGGCCCAGGTGGATGTCCTGAGAGAACTTCCCACTGTCCCTGTCCTCCTGAACCAACANTCTGAACCACAGGCAGGCAGAGCTGGGTGGGGACGGGAGGGAAGGGAAGCAGAGCCACACAATGACAGCACGAGGAGCCCAGCTGCCCCCCATAGCAGGACTTGCAGGCTGGGTGAGGGAACCACCTGGGGCATGAGCTTGTTGCCATGATGTGGTGGCCTTTGGGGCTGGACCCCTGGGCTGTACTCAGAGCCAGGATCTGCCTCAGGAGGGTGCCCAGCTCCTCAGCTCAGCAGGCCCCTGGAGGCCAGCGCCGGGGGTGCCTGCCGGGCAGGCTGGGAGACCACATGCAGCTGGGCCAGGATCCCAGGAGTCCAAGGAACTACCTCCTGCCCCCGGCGCGCGGCAGCAGGACAGGGGCGCAGGCGATGCCCGCAAAGGACTCTGGGAAGTGCAGGTCCCGCTCCCACTGGTCCGTCTCCGTGTTGTACACCTGCACGATGCCCGTCACGTTGTTGAGGCGCCAGTTGTAGCCCCCCACGATATAGATCTTCCTCTCCAGCAGGCAGCAGCCGGCCTCCGACTGGCCAGCCCGCATGGGGGTCACGCTGGTCCACTGGTCCGTCTCGGGCACGTAGTACTCCACAGCCAGCACGTCGAAGCAGCGATCCACGTGGTCCATGCGGCCACCAAGGGCATAGATGCGGCCACCAGCGCCCACCATGGCGTGGAGCACCCGGGGCTCGCTCATGGGCGCCTTGAACTCCCACTGGTCGGCCACGGGATCGTAGCAGTGCAGCGCCTTCTTGTCCTCCACCGAGATGCCGTAGCCCCCTGAGATGTAGAGGCGGCCCCCGGAAGAGGCCCCGGCGTGGCCCCAGGTGCGGCGCTTGAGCGAGCAGGCGTAGCCCCACTCGTTGCGCCGGGGGCAGTACCTCTCCACCGAGGCCAGGCTGCCGGCGCGGTTGCGGCCGCCGGTGGCGTACACNNNGGACCGGTCACTGTCAGTGTAGGGGGTGCCACCGAAGGTGACCAGGGAGGGGACGTCGGAGCGCACGGCGGTGCGTGGAGACTGCATCTCGTGCTGCCGGAAGGGCAGCACCTGGTAGTTGAAGGCCTCCAGCAGGTACTGGCGGCAGAGCACGTCCTCCACCATGATGTCCAGCGTCTGCACGCTGTCCACCAGCTCCGACGACTGCATGAGCGGGAAGCGGATGTGGCACAGCACGTGGCTGGCGCGCGGCCGCCGGGCCGGGTCATGCTGCAGCCAGCGGACGGCGGCTCGGAACAGGTCGATCTCGGAGCAGCTCTGCAGCCTGTTGCTCTGCAGGAAGAAGACCAGGCGCTCCAGAGGCAGGCGCAGGAAGTCTTCCTCCTCGGCGATCTGCAGGAAGTGGCGGAAGGTGAAGGCGTCCACCGACTCCCTGAGCGAGGCCAGGCTGAAGGTGGTGGCCATCTGGCCGATGTTGAGGCAGGTCTCCACACTCATGGCGGCCTTGAGGAACTCCTCGCACAGCTCCACCACCGGCAGCATCTGCAGGAACACCGCGGCGCCCAGCACGTCCTGCACGCAGTCCAGGTCCAGGGTCACCTCTGCGCTGTAGGCGAAGTCGATGATGTGCCGCAGGCCGCGGGCAGACACGCCTTTCAGCTCAATGACATCCTGGCTGGCCTCCCTCATGCCTCCCGTGAACATAGCCCTGAGGGATGGAAACACAGTATGGGCTGGGGGTGACCAAGGGGAGTCCTCTCCACCAGCAACAGTCTGGCAGAGGGACAGGAAGGCAGGGCGCAGCCAGCAGGAAGACAGTGGGGCTGGACTCTCAGGAAGAACAAGGAAGGAAAGAAAGGGTTTGAGCCGGGCACCGTGGCACACGCCTGTAATCCCAGCAGCTTGGGAGGCTGAGGCAGGAGGATGGCAAGTTCAAAGCCAGCCTCAGCAAATATGAGACCCTAAGCAACTCAGCGAGACCCCGTCTCTAAATAAAATACAAAACAGGGCTGGGGATGTGGCTGAGTGGTCCAGTGCCCCTGAACTCAATCCCTGGTACCAAAAAAAAAAAAAAAAAGAGTTTGAGTCCACCCCAGTGGTGCCTCCTTCCAGAAACAGTGACTCCCAGCAGCCCCTGCAGGGGGCACTGCCTGACCCCTTAGTTTAGATGGCAGCCCTGGCTCAGAGCTGCAGGAGCAGCCGGCCCAGGTCAGCCTCACCCAACAAGCCACTTGCTGGAGCCCAGCTGACTCAGAGGAGCAAAGGCTCCAAGGGAAAAGCCACCTAAGCTCAGGACACAAGCGAGGCACAGGTGTCCTGCCACGGTCTGCAAAGCCCAGTCCCTGGCTGCTCACTGCCTCCGCGAGCAGCTCCAGCTCCCCAGCCTGGGCCCGGGCAACCATCAACAAGGGTCCCCTGGAATGGGACAACTACTGGAGGCCATGCAGGGGGCTGCTGCTGTCTCCAGAGAGAGCCCAGGAACACGGAAGCACCTCCCTGCTCCAAGCAGAGTCCAGAGTCCCCAGCCCAATGTGAGACTCCAAGCTAGGGACCCCAGCTCTGTGTCCCCACTGCTCTGCTCTGAGAGGCTGGAGCCAACATGGAGCTGGTAAAGGGACACAGGCCCAGGCAGGAGGACACTGGGGAAGCCTGGGGCTCAAAGCCTCCCCCACCCCAGTGCCCACCCAGGGCTTGCTCAGTATGTGGGCAGGTCCCTCGGGGCAGGCTGGCATTCCACACCGGGGCACTATCCCCGATGGGCCCTGAGGAGAGGGGAACTCTGCTCTTCTCTGCCCCTTAGATGTTTGTGCCCTAGTGACACCTGTGTGGGCCAGGCTTGGGACCACGGCAAGAGGACAGCTGTGAGGTGCCACCAGCTAACCACTGCCCAGCAAGCTGCCCAGCACCCAAGGCTTCTTAGGAGCAGTGAGCGCCAGCTCCCAGGCCTGTCCCCTGGAGTCCCCGCCAGCCCTGGGGCATCATGAGGAAGACTGAGGCTGTCGCAGGCGACGGGAAGGAGTTTTGCCTTTTAAGGTCTTGCGGCTGCAGTGCCAGCGCGGGGGAGCCTTTAAAGGGCATTGCTGGCTGGGCTGGCCCACCCGTCCCCAAATCCAGAGTAAAAATAGAAACGGCGCCCCAGTTGGCTTGGCGGCTGTGGCTCCCCACAATGGCCTTGCTGAGCCACCGGGCGGGCGGCGGGGCGCGGGGATGTGTGGCCCCAGACACACCTGGGCTGAAGTGAGCCCAGGGGTGGCTCCCAGGGCCGCCCAGCTCAGTCTGGCAGCTAGGAGGCTCACCCGCTTGTCCCCAAGGGAATGGGGAGACCATCTCTAGCCCCATGACAGCCCCCAATAGGGAAGAGGAATCTCCCTGCCCATGTAGCTCCAAGGGGCTCTCTCTTCTGGCCCAGCCACGGCATAGGGAAGGACAGAGCCACGTGCCCACCAAGGTTTTGGCTACTGCACGGAGGAAGCACCCACCACACAGGGCACAGAAGAGCCTCACCCAGGCTCAGACGGGGCCCAACACATGGGGTCAGCAAGACATGAGGGCTGCTGGTACCCCTCCAGTCCCCCAGCTCTTCTGCTTTAGGTGTGAGTGGGGGTGTCATGGAGGCAGGGACCTGGGCCCATTTCGTACCTGCTAGATCCGTGAGGCCTAGATCAGCACCTGGCATAGGGCAATTGTCCAATGAAGACTTGGAATGAAAGCCTGGCCTAGTGGGGCACAGTGGCGCACGCCTGTAATCCTAGCAGCTTGGGAGGCTGAGGCAGGAGGAGGGTGAGTTCTAAGCCAGCCTCGGCAACTCAGTGAGGCCCTAAGCAAGTCAGAGAGACCCATCTCTAAATAAAATATTTTAAAAATAGGACTGGGGACGTGGCTCAGTGGTTAAGCACCTCTGGGTTCAATCCCAGGATAGAAACAAGAAAGCAAGCCTGGCTGAACCTTGAAGCAAGTGCCCCAGACTCCCAAGCATGCTGTGCCCCAGAAGAATGAGAGTCAAGGAGAAGTGGGCAGGGTTAGTAGGCAGGGGGCTTCTCTCCAAGCCAACACCAGCCATTCTCCCTCACAGCCATTTCTGGCTGGTGCTAAGATGGGCCCCTTCTTAGAAGGTGGCTGCTGTCAACCTGTCCCCCCTCCAAGTTCCCAGGGCCCGCACTCACCTAAAGTAATCGCTGCAGGCAGCCAGGACCACTTTGTGAGCATGAAAGACCTCTCTGTTGATGGTCAAGACCACGTCCAGGAGCTGGCCCTGGGCACGGAGGGTGGCCAGGCCCTGCAGGAGGCTGGTGCTGTGGCCGGGCGCCGAGAAGGTGCACTTGAGGGCCCCGTTCTTATCAGCCATGCTGGGGGGAGAACAGAGAAGGGGGTGACGTGGCTCATGGGCCTTGAAGTCCTGGTACACACAAAAGGCGCCAGACACAGAAGGCCACAGAGTGTGAAGCCATGATTCCACCACCAGGAAGCGCCCAGCACAGAGACGGAAAGCAGACTGGGAGCCGAAGGGGTGGAAAGGAGACACCAATGCTCAGGGCTTAGAGGCATCTCCACCTGGTGATGAGATATTCTGGAATGAGATGGAGGCCCAATGCCAGTGAGGTGTCCACGCTACCCCAGTCTGGGGCTGGGTGGGGCTCAGTGGCAGAGCACTCGCCCAGCACATGTGGAGCCCTGGGTTCCATCACAGGCATGGGAAAAAAATCATCATTTTTGTGTTATGTGAATTGCACCTCAATAAAAGAGAAAAGGGCATGGGATCTTCTCAGGTCCTGCGAAAACCCTGCCCCAGCCCCAGCCCTCAGAGCACACCAGGCCAGCCACAGGCCGGCCATCACCTCACCCGTCCCCACCCTCTCCTCTCCAGCCTCCCGCTGACCCCTTTGCTGTTCCATTTGAGGAATTATCTTCCAGGGCCAGGGATGGAGCCCAGAGCCTCACACACGCCAGGGCCAGGCCAGCTCTCGACCACTGAGCTCCACCCCCAGCCTGCATTTTGGGAAGCTTTTACTCAGCGGGTCATGAATGAAGAGCTTCTGAACACAGCACTTCATCCTCAGAACACCACAGGAGGGGGACACTGCTGTCAAGAACACCTCCCAGGTGGGGCTCGGGGCCTGGCACATGCCTGTAATCCCAGACACTTGGAAGACTGAGGCAGGAGGATCTCAAGTTCAAGATTAGCCTCAGCAACTTTGTGAGACCCCGTCTCAAAATAAAAAATAAAAACGGCTGGGGTATTACTCAGTGGTAAAGTGCCCCAGGGCTCGATCCCCAGCACACACACACACACACACACACAAAGAACCACTCCCAGGACCCCCTGGACCCCCAGCACACCCCACTCCCCCTCCCTGCACTCGGCTCTCCCCCAGGCTCCAGGCCCTTTGGGACTTGCCCGCCCTCTCCCTGGACTGCGATGCCCACAGAGAGCCAGGAACGCGGGCACTGGTCCTTCCAGGAAAGTGGGAGGAGTGGGAAGGCTCCCCGGCTCGCTGTCCGCAGTCCCCAAACAAGCCCGAGGGTCCAGGACCTGGCAACAGAGGCAGGCACAGCTGGCGCTCGCTCACAGTGGTCACTGGGCTCAGAGCTCCCTGACCCCTCGTGGGCTGCCCGCCTCAGCTGCCCTTCAGAGACCCCAGGAAAAGGTGGACAGAGGGGCTGCAGGGCCCAGGGCTGACCGTGGCCGGGGGAGGGGCTGCGGGGCAGAGCAAGAAGCCAGTGTTCCAGCCTTGCCTGCAGGTGCTCAGGGTCCCAGGAGACAGGGGACCCAGGCCAGGGGACATGGTGCTGGGGATGCAGCCTGCACGGGGTGGAGGCGGGAATACACAAGAACTCGGAGCCCAGTGCTGCGGTCAGCTGGGCTGGTGAGCAACACTGGGGTGCTGGGGAGAGGGAGAAAAAGGGCCCAGGTGGACACCAGGACTCCAGCTTGTCCCCATGGCCTGTCCTCTGCTAGGAGAAGGGTCCCCCTCTCAGCCCGCCCTTCCTCTCCTCCCTCGCATCCAGCTCCCCTGTCTGGTGGACGTGACTGCTGCTGTGAGCCTGTGTCAGTCCTTGAAGCTTCCCAAGGCCTGGAGCAGGGGGACGGGAAGCAGTCAAAGCATCCAGAGTCAGCTTTATGTCACAGCTGCAGCCAGGGTTGTGCCATCAGGCCCTGAGTGTCTGAGGGAGCGGGGCCAGGAGCAGAGATGTGGAGGATGGAAGGGGTGTCTCAGCGTCTCTTCCCACAACAGCTAGGTGATGGCGCTTAAGGTGGACGGCCCAGCCTCCTCCTGGGCTGGACTGCAGCTCCAAATCCGTCTGCCCAAAGCCCCTCCCGGGCCAAAGTGTGCACATCCCTGGGTCAGCCGCTCCACCTGCCCGCCCTGCACCTGTCCTGCCCATGGCTCTGGCCACCAGAGCCCACCCCAGGGACCCCCTGCCTGGACTCTGCCCAGCAACCAGCACCGCACCTTCTCTGTGCAGCACGGAGGCTAGGGGTCAGGGTGGAAGTTCCAGATGAATGGCCAGGTCCAAATGCCACCATAGCACCATGAACAGCTGGTGTGACCATTCAGAGCCTCCCTCCCAGAACCGGGGAGAATTGTTATCAAACTTGACCTTGTGAATGAATCGCCAGAACTGGCTTAAAACAAAGAGAGGATTAATGCATCTGGGGGGCCCGGCAATGGTGACATCCCTGCTGCACAGACCCTGCTGTGTAGAGTAGGGCTGGGGGTACAGGCACACGGCCTTCATTATCAGCAGCCACTAGAAAGTCACCAAACCTGAAGGCTGACCCTGTGCGGAGTATCTGGGGGCCAAAGGCTGAGATGCACCTGCCTATGACCCTGCTCCAGGGAGCCTGTCCCGGCTGCTCCGTAGCCTTGGCGTCCCAGGGCTCTGGAGGCCTGGCCACCCCTCCCACTGTACTCTGGGCCTCCTGGGGGCAGATCTATGTCTCGGCGTCTCCCTAGGACACCCAGGCCAGGGTCAGAGGACACTGGGCCAATAAACCAGGGGGCCACACCTCAGGGCTCTCCACCCCAGGGTCCTCACCTCAGCCATGAGTTCACTGCCATTCATTCAGCCAGCACCCTGTAATGGGATCGGGCCACCAACGGCGCTACAGGCTCCAGGAGGGGAAGGGACAGACATGAGGTAAACAACCAAGTGCTCAGGAGCTGCTGTGAGGGGGAGCTGATTAGGAGATGGCCCGAGACAGAGGAGGAAAAGCCAGGCAAAGACCCAGTGAGGTGACCAGGTGGGAGACCAGGATTCCAAGTGCCCTTCCCACAATCCCACTGAATGTGTGCAATACACCAGGAGGCCAGGATGCCCCCTGGGTAAAGGCCACGAGCAGCGGTCCTTCCTGCAGCCCAGACCAGTGCGGGGCCAGCCTCTGAGAGATGCATGGAAGAAAGATCCATGGGGGCGCGGCGGCTGGGGAGGGGAGGGCACCCAGAGGGGGTGAGGGGTGCGAGCAGGATTCCGGCGAGCGGTGTGCTCAGGCATACTCCTTGATTCTCTGGGTCTGTTTTCTCAGTTGTGCAGATGTCCCAGGGTTTCTGGGCAGCCCCCTGGCCCCTTCCCACAGACACCAACTTCCCCAGCTTCCCTTTGAGCTGGAGAGTGGGGGGAGGCTCAGAGGTGCTGTGCACAGGCCCTGCAGCCTTTGCCATTTTGCTTTCAGTTGGCAGATTTTTCCTTACAAGTTCAAGATATTGGGGTGGTGTGGGAGGATTTCACCTGCCCCTTGGGTCAGGTGTGCACATGTACATTTTCATCAGAAGAAAGATCTCATTCCAGGGGCACTTTCATCATGGGGCCACTCAATCCTTAGGCACATAGTTACTACACTCCTCCATATATAAAGAGCACCAAGAAATCAACACAAAGCCAGAAATCTCAATGAAAGATGCACAAAAATATGAGCTGAAAGCTTGTAGAAAAGGAATAAGAGCTGGTTAGAAGAGACCTAGGAGAGCCAGGCATGATGGCACATGCCTGTAATCCCAGCGATTCAGATTAAGGCAAGAGGATTGCAAGTTTGAGGCCAGCCTCAGCAGTTTAGCAAGGCCCTAAGGACTTAGCAGGACTCTGTCTCAAAAAAAAAAAAAAAATAAGGACTGAAGATGTGGCTCAGTGATAGAGCACCCATGGGTTCAATGCCCGTGCAAATAAAAAAAAGAAAAGAAAAGATCTAAGAGTGGGGCTAGTGTTGTGGCTCAGCGGTAGAGTGATCGCCTGGTACGTGCAAGGCCCTGGGTTCGATTCTCAGCACCACATAAAATTAAATAAATAGGGCTGGAGATGTGGCTCAAGCGGTAGTGCGCTCGCCTGGCATGCGTGCGGCCCGGGTTCGATCCTCAGCACCACATACCAACAAAGATGTTGTGTCCGCCAAAAGCTAAAAAATAAATATTAAAAATTCTCTCTCTCTCTCTCTGTCTCTCTCACCTCTCTCTTTCAAAAAAATTAAATAAATAAAAATAAAGGCATTGTGTACAACTAAAAGAAATAAATATTTCAAAACAAACAAACAAAAAAAAGATCTAAGAGCAAGCCTCGCTCACACCTCACCAGGCCTCAGAGACACTAGGTTATCAGGCAGCAAATGCTCAATCTACTCTGGTAGAACAGGAGGCAGTTCACACCCAGGGAGGGCAGGAGTCATGGCTCAGGGGTAGAGCACTTGCCTCGCATGTATGAGGCTCTGGGTTCGATCCTCAGCACCACATAAAAATAAATAAATATGGGCTGGGGATGTGGCTCAGGTGGTAGCGCGCTCGCCTAGCATGCGTGCGGCCCGGGTTCGAACCTCAGCACCACATACAAACAAAGATGTTGTGTCCGCCGAAAACTAAAAAATAAATATCAAAAAAATTCTCTCTCTCTCTCTCTCTCTTTCTCTCCCTCTCAAAAAAAAATTAAAAAATAATAAATAAATAAATAATCCATTGACAACTAAAAAAAAACCCAAAAAACCCAGGAAGGCGATTTGGCAGGCATAGCAACACTCTAGACTTGTGTCCTTGACCCAGCAACTCAACTTCCGAGACTTATCCCTGGATTCCTGTGAGAAATTGGTTCCAGGACTCTTATGGATGCCAAAATCTTAGTATGCTCAAGTCCCTTTCACACAATAACGTCGTATTTGCCTAGAACTTACACTCATCCTCCTGTAGGCCCTAAGTCCTCTCTGGAGCACAGCTGATGCAGTGGAAGCACTGCGTCAAGGGTTGTTACCAGGTATTTTGTAGGAAATAACGACAAGAAAAAATACCTGCACATTTTTGTTTTTTTAATGGTCGTCGATCTGCAGCTGTTTGAATCTGAGGATGCAGAACCTGACGACATGGAGGGCAAGACAGACTGCATCACATCTGGGGGCAGGAGACCAGAAACAAGCTAAATGCTCGCAGCAGTACTTCTGGTGAAGGGCGGCCCCCGGCTGGGCAAGGAGGCTGCTCCTGATGTGTAACCAGGGACGCCACCTGCAGCCTCGAGAGGAGGGAGGTGCAGATGACACAGCAGCTGAGCTTGTGCTCAAAGCTGTTTGTGTGGGAACACACTATAGGACCGAGACGCTGCCCGGGGTGACAGGGCACAGATGCCTCCCCTGCTGTTGGCTTTATTGAAAAATGGGGAACCAGAGAGCTGGCCAGGAACTCCCCTGGGCAAAGGATATCTGGGTTCCCCAACAAGTGAAAGGGCTGCTTGGGACCCAGAAGGCAGGGACAGCACAGGTGGCCAGCAGGACCTTCCAGAGGGGGCATCAGGGGCCAGGCCAGGGTCTCTGCAGCCAGCAGCCTGAGCCACATCAGCTCTGATGACAATCCTGGTCCAGAAAATGGGGCCAGCTCATCTCACTGCTGCTACCAGGTGTGGGGTACAAGGTGCACCAAAGAGGGGAGAAAGCAGCTTCGTCCCCTCCTGTCCTTCTCCATGTCCCTGGCAGCGGGTGTCTCACAGGGATGTTTTCTTTCTTCTTCCTATCCTACAGATAAGACAAATGTCCCTGAAGTCCCCATTCTCCCTCCATACACCAAGCTGTGCTGCCTCTGGTGGGCTCAGGGATGCTGGAGCCCCCATGCCAAGACAGAGGGGCAAGGCAAGGTCCCGGCAGAGGTGGCCAGGAGGTGGAGGGAGGGCTGGTGCCCAGGGCTGATGACTAAGGTCCTCTCCAGCCGGCACCAGGAGGAGGGGAAGGACCCATTACTCAGGCCAGCCCCAGACAGGGGGCGGCCAGCATGTCGGGGCCACAGGCCCCCAGGAAGGCGGCAGCAGCCCTGAACTGGGCCTAGTCTCCAGATGGCCACTCAAGTCACGGTCACCCACACGTGAGTCATCGGAGGCAATGCGTCAGCAGCCCCGGTCAGGATGTCTCTGGAGGCTACTCACCACCCGCCCTAGTTGCACCCTCAGCCTGGATCTGGCTCCTGAGTGGCCACACACCCCCGCCTCAGGCCTGGCCCGGACCAAGGCCATTCTGACAAATCCCTACCACTATGTCCCCTAGCACCATCACTGGGCACCCCCATGAAGGCTCAGGCCTGTGATGGACACGGGAGCACCAGGCCTGCCCTGGAGGCACCACCATGCAGCCTTCAGAATCTCCCTGGCACAGAGGCCTGCTGTGTGCTGGGCAGGGTCAATGCCCCGGGTGGACCACCTGTCTCAGGTTCCAGAAACTTCCTAGGTGTCGACGTCTCCTGCCTAGGTTTCTTCCCTCTGGAGTCCTTCCTTCATGGAGCCCTTGAATCCTCATCTTGGGGTCTGCTCTTGGGGCGCCAAGGAGGCCAGGCAGCCTGGCCGGAAGTCATGAAAGCTCAGGGCCATACCAGCTAAGGCTGGGCGCCCTGGACACTGGAGCCTGGTGGGGAGATTGGGAGCTGGCAGAGGTGGGGGCTGCTTGTGCGAGCCTCAGGAGAGGGGCTGAGCACCTGCCAGGTGGGCGGCCCCCTCCAGTCCCCACCCTGCTGCTGGCCTGGTCCCTGTGACCGGCTTCCCAACCCCACAGGAGATCGAAGCTCCAACCATTCTTTTCATTGGAATCTCCAAAAAAAAAAAAAAAAAAAGGCAAGAACAAGAAAGAATTTCATGGAAACATTTCTTCGGGGTTTTGTAAAATCCTTTCCCACCCCCACACAGAGCAGGAGGCTCAGGCCGGCTTTGCCCTTCGCAGGCCACTGACGCGTGGAGCCCCTCGCTTCCCCTTGAGCCGAGAGCGCTTCCACTTCCAAAGCCAATTCTGGTTTTATTGTCCATGTGGCTCCGCGGAGCACAGCGGCGCGGCGCAGCTGGTTGGCTCGCGCCCCAGCCCAGCACGACGCCCCACCCCGGGGTCCACGGTGCATGGGGGGACGCTGCGCTTCAGGGGGATGTCGGTGTGGCTGAGGGGACTCTGCCCACCCCAGCCACTGCCCAGCCATCCCCAGGCAGGCGATTGGAGCACCTCCAAGAGCATCCTCGGAGAGCCTAGTGCAAGACCCAGGAAGGAACAGAGGAAGCCCGAGCCCCAGAGACAGCAAAAAGGAGAGAAGGGGAGACGGACACCCAGAGGGAAAGACACCTCAAGAGAGGAACAGGGGCCCAGAGAGACATCCACAGAGAAGGACAGAGACCTGTGGAGAGGGGGACAGAGAGCGGAGAGGCAGGAGCCACAGATGGAGGACAGGAGGAGCTTAAGTTCTTGAGCTGCAGGTGATGCCCACCTCTCGGCTTCACCGTGCCTGAGTGTGCAAGTGCACACACACATACTCTGCAGCCACGCTGGAAGCCTCTCTCCCGGCCCCTGCCACCCACCCACACCCTTCGCCAAGCCCCCCACTGGTGGTGCAGGGGTCACACTTCACGCAGGACCTGGTGATTCCCCTACTGGTCCAGGACGTCTGTTCAGCGAATACATCCTTCAAGATGGGGAAGCCGTGGCCCAGCAGGCGCCTGGCCAGTGGCTCCACCCTGCCCCACACAACCTGCCGGCTTCTCTGAGGCTCACCAGCCTCTGAGGGTGAAGGTGCAGAAAGATGGGGTCCAACACGTCCCACACAGGGACTGCCTGCAGTCACTGTTGCCATGGTTACCACAATATTTCACAGCTCTGGGTTCTGAGCTCCCAGCCACAGCAGAAAGTCACTGTGTTCTGGCACCTCACACTGGCCCGTCAAGGCTCAGGCCGGCCACAGCCCCCACGCTCACGTCATGCTCAGCCTCCTCCTGGGACCGCTCAGTACTCCCCCACCCGCCTCCCCGAGGCAGCTGCGGGCCCCTGTCCGAGTTATCCCTCCTCATCGGGCAGCTCCTTCCAAGATGCTCCAGTCCTCTGGTTCGCTGAGCTCCCGGGGGAGCTGGGGAAAGAGCAGGGCTTCTGGATGCACAAACACGGAGCCCAGGAGCTAGAAAAGGTCCCTACAGCTGCATGTCCCTACAGACCAGGACCCCAGACTGCTGACAGAGATGTGAGGGATGGGGACAGAGAAACAGAAAAAGACACAGTGAGCAGAAAACCTTGGCCAGAGAGCTGGGGGTACCTCAGTGGTAGGGCACTTGCCCAGCAGGCATGAGACCCTGGGTTCCATCCCCAGCTCCGCAAAAATAAACATTCTAGCCAGGGACCCCGCCAGGGGCCCGCAGCTGCATGGAAGCCTGGGGCTCTCTGTGCAGGGCGTCAGAGCTGTTTATCTCTTCCTCCTGGGTGGGTCGCTGATGCTCCTACACGGCCACCAACAAGGTAGAGCAGGACCCTCGTGCCAAGGCTGGTCTGCACCGCCTGATGGACCCGGGTGGGAGGTGGGCTGGGCAAGCCAAGCAAACCTCCACTCCTAGCCCCCAGCCAGCCTCCCTTCTCCCAAGAGCCCAAGGCTGGAGGCAGAGAGGCCCACTGTGACTGGCCCTGGGAGCACAGACTGGCCTGGCTACGCAGATGTCCCCTGGCCCACGGGAGAGTCAGCTTCACCTTCCTGGGAATCGCCACCCAAAGCCAATCCCTGCACATGTCCATGGCTCCAGCTTGACTCTACCCAAAGGTCGGAGACAGGATGAGAGGGGAGGAGGCATCTGGAAGTGCCCAGCAGGAGGTAATCAAGCAACCTGCCCACACCCAGGGCTGGCACATCCACACAGCCCCACGTGACGCTGTGGAGGGCAGGGGGCCCACAGCACACTGGGCATGGGGGAGAGTAGGCCCTAGAACCCATGTTCACCTTGAAAGCACCATCCCCAGTGCCCCTAAGGAACAGTCAGGCGAGACATCCCAGGTGTACAGAAGGCCAGGCCCATCCACCCTGTCCCACCCTGTCTGTCACCAGCCCTACCCTAAGGCCAGGGTGAGCCCCAAGGTCTCCCCTTCCTCAAGCCTCACTGGTACTTCTAGAAAACAGAATAGGGACGGGGGAGGTCAGAGGAGCAGCAGTGTGCAAGCTGTGGTCCCAGGAGTGGGCAGAGGGCTCCGGAGGAAGAAAAAGGAGGAGGGTGGGCACCCACTCCTCGTGGGTCACCATGAGCCTGGGGACCCGTAGGCTGGCCCATGACCTCCTGCCCCCACCCCAGCATCTAATCAATGGCCCGAGGAGTCCAGGATGTGTGAGTCTCTCGCTGCTGCTAATGGATGGGAGGACCTGTGGGCAGCGCCCGCCCCCCAACCCTGACTTGCCCGACTGTGACCACTTCTCAAGGGCAGCAGATTCTAAATCCGGAAAGAGGCCCAGAAGGGAAGGGGTGCTCGGGCCCTGCCCCCTGGCCAGTAGCAAGCTCTATGCATCCACTGTACCCTCTCACCCTGGCTCATGGCCAGCCACAATGTTGGGCTGTCCATATCAGAAAAGCCCCCACCAACTGAGTGAGTATCCACTCCATGCAGGGCAGTGCAGACCTGGCTCCCCATTCACCTCACAGCCAGTAGCCTTGAAAAGAGGCACTTCTTCACACCCATTTTATAGGTGGGGAAGCTGAGGCACAGAGAGGTTTGGGCATTTTCGTAACACCACACAGTGAACAATGGGCAGGACACAGGCCCAGCCCCGGCACACAGGAACTGACCCACCTCTCTACAGCCCAGATGGCTGGGCCCCAAGGTTGTCACTGAGATGCAGATGGAGAATCCGAGGCTCGGAGAGCTGAGACCATCCGTTGGAAGGATGGACACGAAGCTCAGCAGCGGGGAGAATAGGATGGTGGCTCTTCAGTGCTGGCCCAACGCAGGGTGTGGACTACCCCTAAACCTCTAGCCACCCCACAGGAAAGAAGCCCCAATCTGCAGGTCACAATGCAAGAGACCCAGGCCACTATTTGTTGGCTGACCCACCTTCTGGATTTCTTGACCAGCTCATTGCTCCACTTGGCTCATCATCCATCTGTTCCCAACCTGTCCCCGTAGATGACATGGGAGCCTCCAAGGATCAGGCAGGGAGGCTTCTGTGTCCTGCCATGTCCTGGTACTCACCACCATGCCCAGCATGTGACGGCAGCGCAGCCATGCCTGTCACCTGGATGAGCGTGTAGGGGGGAGGGGGAGGATAGGGTAGATAGGTGAACAGGTGGGTGGGTGGGCAGGTGGGTAGAAGAAGGAATGAATAGGTGGGTGGGTAAGTTGGCAGATGGATGAACAGAGGTAGATAACTGGGTGTGTAGGAAGATGGTTAATGGGGGATGGGCTGACATATGCATAGATGGATGAACGGATGGACAGACTGGTGGACACATAGATGGATGGACAAGCAGATTGGTGGGTGGATGGTAAGTGGGTGGACAGATGGGTGGAGTGGCAGGGAGACAGCTCCTAGGTGGTAACCCCAGGCTGGGGCCAACTCCTACCTATGCTAACAGCTCACCCCCCTCCATGAATCCTCCTGCCCCAAGTCCTAGAGCTGGGTCTGTTGTCCTCTTCCTGAGAACAACCAGGAAGCACTCAGCAGGCTCTCTCCAGGTCATCTGACCTTCCCACCCTTGCTCCTGCTGTTCTGTGGCCAGTGGCCAGGCCCTCCTCCCTACACCACTCCCAAGTCCACCAGCTCCTCCATGCTTAGGGCCTCCCCCACCACCTCTGAGCCTTCTCTGAAAGTACAGAGTCTCTGCCATGGCCTCCCTTGTCATCACAGCCCAGCCAGGGTCCCCCCACAACCTTCACCCCCACAGTCCAGCTGGGTCCCCTGCCAGGGGCAAACTAGTGGGCAGGCCTCAGGCTGAGGCATCTCGTCTGTCTTGTCCCACTGATGTGAGGCTGAACCCAGCCCCCCACTGCATCCCAGCTGTGCTGGGCTGGGGGACGGGGCCACCTGAATGAGCACACCCCTTGGCTCCACAGAGGAGGCAGGTAGGTGCATGACTGCTCTGCTCCACAGAGACCCTGCCACTGCCGAACTCCAGCGACCTGGGCACAAAGCTGCATGAGGCAGCCCAGCCTGCTGCTCCCCTGGCAGCACAGGCACTGAGGCCCCAGAAGGGACGGGGCTGCCAAAAGGCATGTGCCCATCCCCAGTGGAGCTGGGCCACAGGCAGGCATCCCCTGGGGCTCAGCCTTCTGATGACGACACAAACTTCAGTGTCAGAAGGAGTCTGTTACCCATTTTAGGGGTGCCTAAATGGTTTTCCCCAGGCACCCTCCTACTCTCTGCCCCCAGGCATCAGCAGGGATCAGTCAGACCCCATACCTGGGCTGAAAAAGGAGGCATGTGACCCTGCCTGGTCAACCACAGCCTCACAGACCCCTGGCCATGGGGATGGGTCCCAGGATGCCCGGGGTTGGGGGGTCCACCTGACACCATCAGAGCCTCCCTAGACTTCCAGCTGCAGCTTCCAGATGGAGATTTGTCACCCCTGGGGTTCATCGGGTTGCTAGGCTGCAAAGTGAGATGGCCTTTCCACCAGGTAGGCAGTGGCCAGGAAAGGGAAGGCAAGAGCTGAAAGATGGGGAGTGACAGATTCTGGGGGAGGCCTTCCAGCCTTGAACCCCAGGGGGTCTAAAACTGGAACTCTCCCTGTCTGGTGCTCAGGAGTGAACCCAGCAGCACTTAACCACTGGGACATATCCCCAGGTCTTTTTATTTTTTTGAGACAGGATCTCACTAAATTGCTGAGGCTGACTTCGAACTTGCAATCCTCCTGCCTCAGCTTCTGAGCCACTGGGTGACAGGCGTGCGCCACCACGCCAGGCTGACCTTTGAGTTTCTAACTGAAGACAGTGAGTCCATTTTCTGGCTCTTGTAACCAAGTAGAGCCTTCAATGGCAGAAGTTTAGACCCGTCCACGGCATTCCAGACAAGCTTCTGGAAAAACTGCCATGGACTTAACGCCTCTCCAGCTGCCGCCTCTCCAGACTCTGCGCACGAGCTTCTTACAGGGCCAGGGGGTGAGGAAGCCGCACCGAGGGTGAGTCTGAGGCAAGTGGGCAGCAGCTGTCCCTAGCCTGAGTCCCGCCTGTCTGTGACAAGACAGATGGCTCCACTCTGCTCTCCGTGACTCCCCAAGAAAGGTCAGCGAGCTGCCCGCACTCCCGACCAACGCAAAAGTTCAACGACTCTAAATGCTAACATGCTACAGGCGTGACTGAGGTCAGAGGAGCAGAGGGGCCCGATGCCATCAGCCTTGGCTAGGAAAACACTGCCCATCATTTGTACAAGTGACTCACGTGGAGCATAAACGTTTGTGCACCCCCGGATTGCCCTGCCTCACGCGACAAAGGCGCACAAACCTGGAAAGAAGAGCAGACAGGGAGAGCAGGACGGCCCTCTAGGGACTGGGCAGAGTCTTCCAGCTAGAACACATGGTACAACTTGAAATCCGGCCTGGAGACGGTCCACATGAAGGGCGACTAGCTGATGTGGACGGAAAGGCTGCCTGGGGGGCTCAGTGGGTTCCCCTGCGTGCCTGTTGCCTCACAGCCACCTCGCCACCCCTTGTGCCCCACCACAGGAAAACCCCCCATTCTGAGCTGCAGTAAGGTAACAGTAGATTCCGGGTGATCACATGCCTCTGCTCCGGCAGATTGCCTCGAATTCTAACATCCCGTGGAGAACAGAACTCTCCGGATATCCAGCCCAGACTGCTCCCGCCCGATCCCGTCTTTGACCCCTGTGGAATTTCACGGTGGTGGCGTCAGAAAACATCTTCAGCCTCGATCCTCGGGTGACCCCCCCTCAAGGCCTTTAAAAAGCCCGAAGGTCCAGCCTCGCAGGCAGAGCGTGTTCAATTCCGGAAGCCCTTGCCCTCGCAGGAAAGGTCTGCGAGTCCCCCAGGGGGCCGGTTACTTCCTCCCGGATCACAATATTTGCGAGTGTGCGCCGCGGAGGTGCAGAGCGCTCGGCGCAGGGCTGCTCGGCAGGCGAGGGTCGGCAAGCGCTGGATGCGCACCAAGACTCGCTCCGCAGCAGAAACGCTAGCGAGATGCTGGCTCGGCCGTCGGAGCCGGGGCCTCTCTCTGGAGAGCGCGGGGAGGGCGGGGAGCAGGAAGGGCCGGGAGGCGCGGGGTTAACAAGTGTTAAGAGAGCTCGTCCGCACAGCTGCGGAGCGGCTACCAGAGGAGGAGGGTGGGTCGGCCGCCAGTGAGGACCCAGCGGGCTCAGCCCCCACTTCCCACTTCAGGCAGCTGGACGGGGAGGGCGGCTGCGTTGGCCGCCTTTAGCTTTCACACACAGCGCTGAGAGGTTCTGCTCCTGAACCAAACGAAGCCCATGCAAAATGGCGCGGTGCGCTGGCTTCTCTACAATGGGGTGGGTTTATTGACATCGGGCTGAGAATTTCTGCTGCTTTTCCCAGACCCTGCCCCGTCAATAAAGGGAGAAGGAGGAGGGTGACTCTCACTGGGCAGAGGCATGGACGGCTGTTCCAGAAGCCTCCGGCCAGGGTAGCTTCCCTGGAAAATCCATTACAGACTCTGCGGAGCCCTGGCCAGATCCACGCTCAGAGCGTCCACCCCACGGGACACTGTGAACGGATACAGTCCTGCCCTCAAGGAGCGCACATCCAAGGGGGACACAGGTCCTCACAGAGGACAGAGCAGAACACGGGGATGCAGGGGTGGGAAGTGGTGCCAGGGTGGACAGAATGGCCGGGCCCCAAGGCAACACTTGAGGCGTGCAAATTGCAGGGACAGGACATTCCAGCTGAGCGTGCTTTGGAGACCAGCAGGGCTGGCGGGGTTGCGAATGCTCAGGGGGCCGGGCGGGTCCATGGAGAAGTGGATGCTGTTCTGAGACACAGGGAGCCCCTGGCAGGTGTCAGTGATGTGGTGTGATATCTTAGGAAGGTCCTGCTGGCTGGAATGGGAGAGCCGGAAGAGGGGCTGGACCCAGGCTGTGACCCGAGGTGAAATCAACAAGATGTACAAAATAGGGCTCTGCCTGGAGGTGGCTGCAGCCTTCTCTCAGGAGCAGGGACAGCCTGGGCCTGGGACCTGCTGGCTGGAGGACCTGAAGCCCTCAAGGAGGGTGGGACCCTGACCTGGTTGGTTCAGGCCTGGAACAGGAAGAGGCACAAGGACTGCTCTGGAACAGAGGCAGGGCTGCAGGCCCTCCAGGCCGGGTCCTCACCTCTCTGAGCCGCTGGATGCTCACAAGCAGCAGCAACTCAAGGCCAAGGTGGGGCCTCCCTTCCCACTCACCTGATGGGTCACCCAGCACCTGCCCTCAGTGCATAGCAGAAACCTAAGAGCCTCCCAGCAGCCACTGCTGGTTGCACAAGTTCAACCTCTAATGGCCCCAAAGCCTGTACTGGCCTCTCATCGCCCAGACTCCCTTGTCTGTCACCAGAGCAATCTTTCCAAAACAGGAATCTGACCAAAGTGACCCTCCCCAAAACCCTGCACTCATTCCCCACCTTCATCAGTCGTATGCATGACCTCTCCCTGTGCGCAACCTCATTTGTGAAGACTCTGGAACCTTCCAGAGGAGGTGGGAACCTCTAACTCAGCCTTGGGATCCTTTGGGAAACTGCCTCACTTAACTCCTATGGCATGTGGTGCTTGGTGAGGCAAGGCCCATCTGTCCTGTGGACCCACACAACCAGCACCAAGCACAATGGCAGGCACACAGGAGACCTGTGACACCCACCAGAGGGCAAAAATGGCTGTCTAATCCCATCCACAAGAGCAGGAAGCCGGAGTGCAGAGGTACGTGTCCCCTGACCTCACCTAACACCCTCAGCAAATCCCACCCTTCCTTCCAGACCCAAAACCCCCAAGTCACATAACTGTTTCTGTTTGTGTCTCCCCCTCTCCCACCTCCTACAGGGCCGCAATGCCAGGTCTAAAGCAGCCTGAAAATCAAGAGCCTGGCCAGGAGTGGTGGCACACGCCTGCAATCCCAGCAGCTCCAGAGGCTGAGGCAGGAGGATCAGGAGTTCAAAGCCAGCCTCAGCAACTTAGGGAGGCTCTAAGCAACTCAGTGAGACCCTGTCTCTAAATAAAAAATTTAAAAAGGACTGGGCTGTGGCTCAGCAGTTAAGCAACCCTGGGTTCAATCCGTGGAACCAAAACAAAACCAAAAAACTCAAGAGGCGGGACTGGGGGTGAGGCTAGTGGTGAGGCACTTACCTGGCAGCCAAGAGACCCTGGATTCCAACCCCAGCACTGGAAGAAAAAGAGAGGGAGGGAGGGAGGGAGAGGGAGGGAAAGGAATAGAAAAGCCAAGGGACAGGTCACAACTTAAAACCCTGAAACCAACAAAAAACAATGAGCGAGAGTGAGGGAAACACCTCCCTTTTAAAGTGTCTGGGGGAGATCCGGGGCAATAAAACAGCCACCTGGGGAAGGTGGATGACGTGCCTCCCAGCTCCCTGGCAATGGCGTGATTATGGTGGAGACTAATAAAAACCTTTCTTCCCCATAAGTATGGCCGACGACAAGAAGATTGTCCCTGGGGGGTCGCAGCTACCGGGTGAAAGCAGTCCAGCTGTGAGACAGTCGCGTGCGCAGCTCAGGGCAAAGCGTGCAGTTGCAGAGCCATCTCCTGTCAGCAGCTCTGGGGACCCTGCTGGCAAGTAGGTGAGGAAAGGGTGGCCTCGCTCCCTGGGGCCGGCCAAGTGACCCCTACAGGCCTGGCTCAGCTGAGTGCCCCCAGCTCTCCCAGCCTCAGCTGCACCCCCCAGGCCCCCTCGAGACGCACTGGGAGAGCTCTGCTCCTGGGCGCCAGCTCCCTCTGCTCCCTCTCTGTGTCACCAAGATGGCTCAGACTCTCCATGTGCTGCTCCCCTGCTGGCCTTGTGCCTGCACCTCACAGCCACCTAGGAAGGGCACCTCCACCCTCCCAGCAGCTCAGGCCAGCTTTCCCTTTGCTCCACCTGACACACCGAGTCAGCTGACAAGCCTGCCAGGACCCCATGCTTCCCATGCAGGGACAACGGGCAGGACGCTGGCAGTGTCACCACTGCAGAGCAATGTCACCAATGCAGCACAAACACAGAACTCCCCCAGTGATACCCCCCCTGCTTGTTTCTTCTCTGTCACCCCACCCAGGGGGCTGGACCCCACCTCCCAGATGAGGAATTTGATGCAGCTATGGGCTGGAGGGAGGAACCAACCCACAGACAGCTGTCACCGGATGTGGCACCTGATGCTGCCAGATCTCCCTGACTTTCCCAGGGGGAGCTGAGTCCTGGCTCGGAAGGGTCAAGATTCTGCCTTTTCTTTCTTTCTATCTTTTTTTTTCAATTTTTTTTTTTTAGTTGTTGATGGACCTTTATTTATTTAATAATTAATATGCGGTGTTGAGAATCGAACCCAGAGCCTCACCCATGCTAGGCAAGCGCTCTACCTCTGAGCCACAACTTCAACCCGATTCTGCCTTTTCCTCCCTTGGAAAGGAGGACAAGGCCAATGGAATGAGACCTCCTTGGAAGGCCAAATGGCCCCACCCATCTTCTTGACAGGGCTTGAGAGGCTGGGCTCCTCGGAGGTGTCGGGGCTTACTGGGAGATAATCCAAGGGACCATCAGAGAAGGCTGTTGACAAAGGCCACTGAACCAGGCTGAGCCGTGACAGGCCCACGACCGTGATTTCCCAGGGAAAAACACCTGCAGTCAGAGCATCCCTCACCGCCACGCCCCCTCCTCAGCCCCAGAAGCATCATGAGCCAGCAACACTGGGCCCCACCTGGCACCTTTAGGGAGCACAGGCTGAGGAGCAGGATGCCAAAGGCCCAGCCACTGAGCCTGCGTGGCGAGGCAGAAGGTTCCTGAAGGTCTCTGCAGGCTGGTAGCTCCCAGTGACGGAGATCAGCCAGGGGAACTCAACTCCTGGAGGGCTCCTCCTCCCCACCTGCGGCACCCCAAGTGGACAAACTCTTCTCCCTCCAAGGAGCCTGGATCCTGCTGAGGGCCCACGGCCTGCGCCTGGAGGAGGCCAGGCCTGGAGGAGGCCGCTGCAGAACAAGTGCCTTTTGTTCCCGTGAGCCGGGGCCAGGCCGGCCGCCCCTCCACCAGCCCCGCAGCCGCAGCCACACTCCGTCCATCCCCGAGGTTCAGCTCAGTCATTAACGACCATCTCTACTAGGCAACGAGGTTTTGTTGATCCCTCGAGATGGGAAGGAAGGAGAATATGCTTTGCTCTTTCTTTTCCCCCCTCGGTTGCAGAAGAGAGAAGTTGGAACAAACAAGTTATGTAAGGCTGGGGGCGGTGGGGTGGGGGAGCGCAGTCCCTCCTGAGCCATGTCTTGAGTTGTGGTACCACGGGAAGGGCCAGGGGAAGGCAGCAGCCGCCCCCATCTCTGGCCAAATGACAAACCTTCCAGGGGACAAAAAGGCTAATGCAGGCACTCTGCCTGGCAGACTAGAAAGTCATTGTCACTGACAAGGCAGCTTCCCCTGCCCCCCCTAAGCCCTCCCCACAAAGACCTGACCCCATAGAGGAGGCGTCTACCTGTCAGGCTGCAAACCGGGGAGAACGGGAACTGTTTCCACGCCCCCACGGCCAGCCCTCCTCCCTGCCAGTCTTATTTCCTGGACATTCAGTATCTCTGTGCCATCTACTTTCCAAACACCCAAGACAGCGTGACACACGCTCCCCCGACCAGGCCCTTACACCAAGGGCCTCACTGAATAATGTCAGGTGGTGACTGGTGAGATCAAGGACCGAAGTCGTCCACAGGGTCCAGCAATTCTGTTTGTTTGTTTGTTTCAGTGCTACTAAGGGTCAAACCCAAGAGCTCTCGACTTCTGAGCTACAGCCCCAGACCTTTTTATTCCAAGTTGGGGTCTTGCTGAGTTGTCCAGGCTGGTCTCAAACTTTCGATCCTCCTGACTCAGCCTCTGGAGTTGCTGGGATGACAGGTGTCCCCACCAGGCCCACTAACCCAGCAATTCTTTTTTTAATATTTATTTCACTGTAGATGAACACATAGTATCTTTATTTATTTTCATGTGGTGCTGAGGATTGAACCCAGAGCCTCACACATGCGAGGCAAGCACTTTACCCCTGAGCTACAGCCCCAGCCCCCTGACCCAGCAATTTTTTTTTTTTTTTTGGACGTTGATGGGCCTTTATTTTGTTCATTTATTTACATGTGGGGCTAAGAATCGAACCCAGTGCCTCACACATGCAAGGCAAGTGCGCTACCGCTGAGCCACCACCCCAGCACCATGACCCAGCAATTTTGCTCCTAGATATATACAGTGAAGAACTGGGCGCAGGTGTTCACACAAAAATGTAACAGACACATGTCACGACAGCATGATTCATAATAGCCAAGAGGTGGAACCCGACAGAATGCCCACTGCCCGTGGCTGGATGTGGTTTGTCCCCACCAAAATAATGTTGAAACTTGGTTAGCAGTGCGGCAGCGTTGGGAGCAGGGACTGCAGGAAAGATTAATGTCTTTCTCCAAACTGGATTAGTTCTCCAAGAGCTTTGCTTTAGAGCATCTGGCTCCCTTTGTCCCCTCCTCTTCCACACACGTCCACTTGCCCCACCGTGAGTTAAAGCCACATGCAGCCCTCACCGGAAGTGGAGACGATGCCAGCACCATGCTCCTCGACTTCCACCACTGTGAGCTCAACAGACTCTTCTCCTTATTCATAGTGTCGGTATCCTTTTTTTCTTTACGTGTGTGTATGTGTGTGTGTGTGTGTGTGAGAGAGAGAGAGAGAGATGCTGGGTATTGTGCATCCCCAGCCCTTTTTACTTTTTTTTTTTTTTAATTTTTTTAGTTATAGATGAAAACAATATCTTTATTTTTATTTATTTCTTTTTATGGGGTGCTGAGGATCAAACCCAGTGCCTCACACTTGCAAGGCAAGCGCTCTACCACTGAGCTACAGCCCCAGACTCCTTTTTACTTTTTGAAATAGGGTCTCACTAAGTTGCCTTCTGAGTCACTGTTTGTTTGTTTGTTTTGGTAGCAGGGATTGAACCCAGGGGTGCTTAACAACTAGCTACATCCCCAGGCCTGCCTACTTTTTACTTTGAGACAGAGTCCTGCTAAGTTGCTTAGATCCTTACTAAGTTGCTGAGGCTGGTCTCAAACTTTCAATCCTCCTGTCTCAGCCTCCTGAGTCGCTGGGAGGGATTACAGGCATGCACCACCATGCCTGTCATTCAGGTATTCTTCAGCAACAGGAAACCAGTTAAGACATTCATCAGGTGGTGAATGGATAAACCATATGTGGTTCAGCCACACCACAGAATATTCTTAGCCATGAAAATGAAGCACCAACACCTGCTAAGACAAGAACATGACGCTGAGAAGCCAGAGACAAGAGATCACATGTTGTGAGATTCCACTGATATGGAGTACCCAGAACAGGTGAATTCACAGACACAGAAAGCAAACTAGTGGTTGCAGGGCTGAGGGAAGGGGATGGGGAGTGGCTGGTAATAGGTATGGATTTCATTTTAGAATGATGAGAACATTTTGGAACGAGATAGAGGTCAAGGTTGCACAATTCTGTGAATGTACTAGATGCCTCTGAATTGTTCATTTGAAATGGGTCCATTTTAGGTTATGTAAATTTTACCCCACAAGGTGACCAGAAAAAAAATGCTCTGTGGCTACTTGAGGCTCAGGTGATCAGACAGGTGAGTCTGAGGGCCCAAAACTTAGGGGTGTCTAAGGATGAAGGGGGACAAGGAGGCATGGGCCAGTTGAGGCAAGGAGGGGGGGTCATGTATCAGATCAGGCTGGTCCCTTGGGAATACATTTAGGAACTCAATACTACAGAGACCTCAACATCTCATTTGGATCTTTGGAAGAAGATCTTGTACAAATTTCCCTCAAAACCCAATCCTGCTGCTGGTTGCAGTGGTGCACACCTGTAATTCCAATGACTTGGGAGGCTAAGACAGGAGGATCCCAAATTCAAGGCCAGCCTTAGCAATTTAGCGAGACCCTGCCTCAAAGTTAAAAAATAAAAAAATAAAAATTAAACCCGATCCTCCTTCTGTGGGTGCCATCTGTGTGCCACCTTAGGGTTTTGCCCCTCTGCCCGCATGAGAACCCAAGGGATAAGACATATCTATCATCTGCTCCAGAAAAAAAGTGATTTTCACTAGGATAGTGGAAAGGGAACAGATGGGCATTTCAGAGGTAGTGGAGACATCTTTTAAGAAAGTGCCTCCATTTAGGCAAAGATTTCTTAAATATAACACCAAAAGTATGATTCATAAAAGAAAAATATTGCCGAATGGAATCTCATCAAAATGATAATCTTTTGCTCTATGAAAGATATATTTAAGAAAACAAAAAGACAGAGACTTGGAAAAAATTATTTGCAAATCATCTATCCAATGAAGGACTGGTATCCAGAATAGATTAAAAACTCAAGCTGAGCGCTGTGGCGCATGCCTGTAATCCCAGATACTTGGGAAGCTGAAGCAGGAGGATCACAAATTTGAGACCAGCCTCAGCAACTTAATGAGACTCTGTATCAAAATAAAATTTTAAGAAGAGCTGGGATGTAACTCGCTGGTAGAGTGCTTGCCTAGCATGCACAAGGCCCTGGGATCGGGGATAAAAAACGGATGGCTAATAGTAAGAACAGGCCATATCAAGTGCTGGTGAGAATGAGAAGCAACTGGAACTCTGGTGCATTGCTGGAAGGGATGCAAAAGGGTGCAGCCATTCTGGAAAAAAAAAAAAATCTTGGCTGTTTCTTAAAAAGTTAAACATACATGTACCATATGACCTACTCATTCCACTCAGGTATCCACCTGAGAGGATGAATGTGTTGCGTCCACACAAAGACACATACCCAGACATTCACAGCAACTTTATTTACAATTGTTCAAAGTGGAAACAACACAACAGTCCATCGATCCAAAAATAGATAAACACTGTCCACCCATACACCACTGCATGGAGGGACAATTCGTTCAGCAGCGATAAAGAATAAACTTCTGATACAACAACACTGATGAATTTCAAAAACATGTTAAGGAAAGAAGGCTGCTCCACAACGGCCACATGTACAATCCCGGGGCTGAGGGTGTCACTCAGTGGTAGATCACTTGCCTAGGATGTGTGAGGTGCTGAGTTAGATCCCTGATGCCACAAAAGGTGGCAGGGGAAAGGGGAGGGGACAAATATTGCATTCATATGAAATTTCTAGAAAAGGTAAAACTATAGAGGGCAAAAGCAAGTCAGGATGTCCCTGGGGCTGGGGGTGGGAGCAGGGTGCACTGCAAACAGCTTTGGGGAACTCTTTGGGGTGATGGAACTATTCTAAAACATGGAGTTGGGCTGGGGATGTGGCTAAGTGGTAGAATGCTTGCCTAGCCTGCATGAGGCCCCGGGTTCCATCCCCAGCACCACAAAAAACAATAATAATAAATAACTGGATCGTGGTGACAGATACACAGTTCAACAAATATTAAAATTCAATGAACTGTTCGTTAAAATGTGTAACTGGGGTCTGGGGTTGTGGCTCAGTGGTAGAGCACTTGCCTTGCACATGTGAGGCACTGGGTTCGATTCTCAGCACCACATATAAATAAATAAAGGTACTATGTCCATCAACAACTAAAAAAAAAATATTTTTTAAATAAGTGAGTTGTATGGTCTGCAATTAATTATACCTCAATAAAGCTGTTTAAAAACAGCCGGGGGGCTGGGGATGTGGCTCAAGCGGTAGCGCGCTCGCCTGGCATGCGTGCGGCCCGGGTTCGATCCTCAGCACCACGTACAAACAAAGATGTTGTGTCCGCCGAAAACTAAAAATAAATATTAAAAATTAAAAAAAAAAAAAACAGCCGGAGTGGGGCACAGTAGCACACACCTGTAATCCCAGCTACCAGGGAGGCTGAGACAAGAGGATTACAATTTTGAGGTCAGCCTTGACAATTTAACAAGATCCTATCCCCAAAATAAAAAGGGCTGTAGATGTAGCTCAGAGTTTAATTCCCAGTATCACACACACACACACAAAAATAAATAAATGAATTAGAATTAAAAAGCCCTGTCCCAGGTAATCTCATCTCAGGGCCCAAGACAGAAACCTGAGGTTTGTGGTGCACAAACCCCTTCAGTCTGTCCCTTAGTTGCCACCTCATGCCTGATCACCAAGCCCAACGTGCTCTACTCTCTGAATATCTCCCCAAATCCTCTAATGTCTCCTTGATCCCTTCTGCAGGTGTCCAGTTTTGCCCCAGCCCCTTTCCCACATTGGAAGTCTGGTTACTCCTCTGGTCACAGATGTCCCTGACTTCCAGGCACTGGCAGATCAGATTCAGTCCCTTGCCTTCTTGCTGTGTCCACACACTTAAGCCTTAAGGTGCCACTCAGCACCCTTAGGAACAGTCAGAGCCTCTGCCTCCTCTGTGCCCTAGATGGACCATTCCATGCCAGCCTCCAAAGCTGAGTAATGCCCCCAGGCCATCAGGCCATTCCTGCTAGCACCAGCCCAGAGCCCTGCAAGGAGGACCAACTTTATAGCACCCAAGTTGGGACCAACTTCATCATTCATCACACTGACTGAAAATTTTGGCTCCTTCAAGCTTCCTGGCAATGAAGAGCCTGAATTTCCTCCTCGGCCAGCCAAGGGTGGTGGGCTGTCCTAGGGGGCTGGGGTGGACGTGTCTTGAGCCATGCTGGCCTTGCCCAATAGGATAAGAGGGAAGTGGTGCTCCCTAAGGCAGGTATTCCCCTCAGAGATGTGGAACAACACAAAGAAGAATATAAACACCTATAATTTTTGTGCAAATTCTGGGGTTCAAGTAACCCATCTCAAGCCATGGAGAAAGGAGCCTCCTTCTGATCAAAGGGGTGAAATTGGCCCCCTCGTCTAGGGGTAAGACCCTGCATCAAGTCCTTTAGCCCGAGGGGAGGAGGGATTTGAAACCCAGAGATGGGGGGAAGGAGCTCCAAGGAAGAACCCTGTTTTCTGCAGACCCTCCGGGCTCTTTAACAATCTTCTGCTCCCCAACACCCACCTGCATCCCTCAGGATCCCTTGAACCACTAGGTCCCCACAGACTCCTTCCTAGCTATCGGGACCTACTGGGACCCCAGATTCCCAGTGACTCTCCTCTCCAGGTTTTCCAGGCCCCTTAGTCCTGGGTTAGGCCCTCAGGTTCACTAGAATCCTCCATTCACAGCCTCCCAGAGCCTCATCCTTCCCAGGACCCCCTTTAGCTACCTTGGGTCTTTCAGCACCCCTCAGGAAGCTCTGAGCCTCAACCTCCTCCTCAGATCCCCAAGATCTCCTCAACACCCTCCAGATTGCCTGTGGCCCCCACTCGGACCCATCTCTGCTTCCTAGACTCGGTGGCATCCCCAGTTCCCCCACAACCCCGTTACGGTCGGGGCCATCCCCAGGAGCCTAGGGCCCAGTGCAGATCCTGGACTGCCCAGCCTGCCTCCAGCTGCCCCATCAGAGGCCTTCGGTCCACACAGTACCCGACGACCTCATAAACCGTCCCCAGGACCCAGGACTCCTACAGATCCCCGGGACTCCGGGACAGAGGCGCGACCACCCTGCAGGCCGGAACTCACCTGTTCGGGCGCTCGGGGCCCGGGCCTGCGCCGAAGCCGCCACCGCCGCCAGCCCCACCGCCGCTGCCACCGGACTCCGCCATCTTCCCGCCGCGCGCGTTCGAGTGACGGGAGCCGCGCGCGCCGACCGGGTAGACCGAGAAGCCGGGAGCGAAGAGGGGCCGGGCCTGAGGAGGGGCGGGGCCTAGACGAGATATCGGGGCGGGGCCAAACGAGGGGGCGTGGTCTGGTGGACGGATCGGAGCTCAGCACGCTGAGGGGGCGGGGCATTATGGGAGGGGCCTCCTATTCGGGGGGCGGGGTCAAAACCAGGCCAAAGTGAAAGGTGAGGGATTGAGGCAGAGCCAAGACTGAGGAGGGACGGGAGGGGGGGAGGGGGGCGCGTGCGGGCTGGGAGGGGCGGGGCCTATTTGAAGGCGGGGCCTGTGTCAGGACCCGGAGAAGGGTTAGGGTAGGGGCAGGGAGAGGGGCGGGGCCAGGTATGATGAGTGGCGGGGCCCAAGATGAAGGGAGGGACCAGGTCTGAAGAGGGTCGGAGCGGATTATCAGAAGGCCAAAGGCAGAGCTGGGGCCGGTCGGACCAGAGAAGGGCGTGGTCTGGTCCCAAGTGGGGCCGGACCAGGGAGGGTCCGAGTCGCGGAGGAGGGGCGTGGCCAAGGGGGGCTGGACCGAGTGCGGAGGGGCGGGCCAAGGCACAGTGACTCCCGGAGAGGGTGAGGGGGGGTCCGTCCTGAAGAAGGGAAGGCCAGGTCTGCGGAGCTCCGGGAGGGCGAGGTGTGAGTGGGCGGAGCCTGGGACGAGGGTGGGGCGTGTCTGGGGTGGGGCTGGGTGTGGTGAGACACCGAGGAGCTGAGAGCCGGGAGGAGGCTAAGGGTAGGGGCGCGGGAGAGGATGCGCTAAGGCGTGCAGAAACTGGTCCCTAAACTCTGACAACCTCACCCTCTCCCCACCACGCACACCCCACTCCCAGCCTTACCCCTTCCGCGGGCCTCCCTCAGAAACTTGGAAACTCATGCCCTGCCAGGTCTCAGACTTTCAACACTATTGGATCCCAACTATTCTCTAAAAGACCCAGAACTTCCCAGAACTTCCACCCTCAGATGCCAGTCTCCTGCCTCAGATCCACCATACTTTCTTCATTCTTTAATTGTGGTTTTTTATACCTCAGTCTCCCCAATCAGATTATCTCCCCATCCTCTACTCAAATCCCCTTCCTACTCCCCCAAATCCCTGCCTATAGGTTCTTCAAACTCACACCATCTGAGTTCATTCCATCAGGCCCAGCACCCTGGGAAAGCTCCAGACCCCAGACACCCCAGTCTTCAGCCAGGGCTCAGTGTCATCTGTGTCTTTCCTTTTTTTGTCTTTGTTCCTGTTTTCCTTCCTCTCCTCCTCTCCCTTCTTTCATCCCTCCCTGCTGTGCACCCTGTGGAGCCAAATCCAACACTTAACACCCCCCCCCCATACACCCTCCTAGAAAGCATCCAGAGCTCTCAAGGACACCTTCCATCCCTAAACTCTTTGAAAGCCTAGAATCACTGCCTTGGAAGGGTCCAAGCTCCCAGGATCCTTTCTCCAGCCTTTAGCAGATTCACTTTTGCTCTCTGAGTCAGAGCTTCTTTATGCAACCTCGCTCGGATGGGGACCAGGAGTCCAGATGGGGCTCAAAGCTCTCCCTGAGTCAGCACTAGGAGAAGAGGGTGTACAGGGCTGGAGACTCTGGAGGAGGGCGTAAGGGGCTTGCTTGAGTGGGCTCCTGCAAGGAGGACCGGGTCCAAGTACTGATCCATCTCCTGCAGAGGTCCAGGTACACAGATGTGCTCAAACACTGTGTAAAATGCCCAGGAGATTACACTGTGGGAGTTGAAAGAAACTGGGTGCTGCTGACCTCTCCAGCACAGTCATCACTGAATAATGCTGAACGCATGCATGCATGAGCCGCTCACGTTCCGGCAAGCTCTGCAGACACGCCCTCGTCCGCCCAAGGTTGGTCCACCATGCAGCCTTTGTTCCAGATGAACTACATGCAGGCAGCAAACCCCACTCAGCAGAGAACTCCAGCTCACACCCCCGCCACACTAGAGTTGAAGTCAATGCTGTCCATATGCACGCACACTTCATAACATCCAGATTTGACCCACATGTCAGGAACACAGCCACAGTCACTGATAAGTAAGAAGAGGTTTGCTGGACTCCTGGCTGCGTGCACACTCGGAGCGTGCTGTAGACCTGCAGCCCTTTGGACACCCTGGGTGCTCGAAGACCATGTGCCATGGGACAGCAAGTGCAAAGGTCCTGAGGCATCAGCATGCCTGGAGAGTTACCTATCAAGCAAAAACAAGGGAGAGGGAAGAGGTGGGAGACTGGGTGGAAGGCATTCTCTGTGTCACTGAGGGTCTTAGATGTCCCTGTGGAGACATCCTTATGTGTGAAATGAGAGGGGCCATCTCAGTAGAGGGGACTTAATTAACACTGACTTTAACAAACTCCTTTGACATTTGGGGACATTTATTAGGAGGCAAACAATTCAGGCTAAAATTGATGGTGTTCGTCCCAGGGTGGTGACCGGGTAGTGTTGGCTGGAATGCACTTTGCAGGTGTAGCTAATAGGACAGGTGAGATTTGGGGGTGAGGCAGAGCAAAGCCAGGACTCTCTGCAGGGTTCTTGGCCCAAACTGTAGAGGTTGCCTTCTCTGGATGAAGCAGGGTCCAGGGGGTGCCGTGACGGCCCACATGGGTTACTGCACACGCTGCACCCAATAACGATGACCTAGAGCCTAGCAAAGACTGAAGCAGGGACACAGCAGGCAATTCCACAGGCCTGGCCACCATCTGGCCTGCAGCTGGCACAGCTGCCCCAGAGGCAGGGATCTCACCTGCTCCCCTGCGTCCGACCAGCTGTGGGGCTCAGCGCCCCAGGTCGAAGCTTGGCGGCCTCCTCACACCCCCGGGTGTTAGAGGAGGGAATGAAGCCTCAGGGGAGGCCCGGTTTCCCACAGCCTCATGCGGGGGCCAGTGGCCACCCGTTAGGCTGTCACCACCAAATGGTTTCGGAACAAGCCATGAAACACCCAACGGCCCTTTTTGCTTCTCTATAAAATACACAGGTCAACATCGAACAAAAACTCCAGCTATCGCCCTGCATTCTGCGCTCAGTGGTTTTGGGCTCTGAGGCCTCGGGCAGGTCACTCCACCCGGCTGTGCCTGGGGGGCAGGGCTCAGGACGAGTCCTCACCTGCTGTCCCTGTCAGTGTGACTGTTTTCCAGCCCCTAGGCCCATTCTCTGTCCCCAGCCTAGTCTGAATTTTCTTCCCTAGTCTATATTTTACTTTTTTTTTAATTGAGATGAAATCCCCATGATAAAATTCATTAAAACTGTATGATTCTGTGTTTTAAAAATAATTTTTATTTTATTTTTTAAATATTTTCTTAGCTGTCCATTGACAACTAAGGAAATGTTTAAATGGGCTTTATTTTACTTATTAATATGCAGCCCTGAGGATCGAACCCAGGGCCTCACGCATGCTAGGCAAGCGCTCTACCACAGAGCCACAACCTCAGGCCTTCTTTTATGTTTTATTCGTTTATTTCTCACTTTCCCAGAACTAGGGATTGAAGCCAGGGACCTGTGCTTGCTGGGCATGTACCCTTCCACTGAACTTCGTCTACAGTCCCACAGGGTTTGTTTTGTATGTTTTTTTGTTTGTGTGTTTTTTGTTTTTTATGGTACTGGGGATTGAACCCAGGGGTGCTCAACCACTGAGCCACATCACCAGCCCTTTTTTTAATATTTTATTTAGAGATAGGGTCTTGCTGAGTTGCTTAGGGCCTTGCTAAGTTGCTGAGGCTGGCTTTGAACTCATGATCCTTCTACCTCAGCCTCCTGGGCCGCTGGCCCATAAGGGTTTAGTACATTCAGAATGCCATGAAACCACCTCCCCTAATGTGAGGCAGATCATTTCAACACCCTCGAAAGGAAATCTAGTTCTCATAAAATCACGCCCTGCTCTCCTCCTAGCTCTTGGAAACTCCTAATCCACTTTCTGCCTTCTGTGGTTGCCTGTGCTGAACATTCCCTGTCTGTGTGCTCCCACACCCTGCGGCCTCTGGCCTGGCTTCTTTCACTCAGCATCATGTTTTCGAGGTTCATCCATGTGGCAGCCTGCATCAGTACTTTGCTCCTTTTGATGGCTGAGTAATGTTCCACCGTGTGATTGGGCCATATTTTGTTCATTCATTCATCCGTTGATGAGCATTTGGGTTGTTTCCACTTTTCAGCTGCTGTGAACTTTTGAGTATGAGGATTTGTTGACTCCCTGTTTTCAGTTCTCTTGGGCGGATACCTAGGAGCGGAATTTCTGGCTCATCGGGTGGTTCTATGTTCAAATTTTTGAGGAATTGTCAGACATTTTCCTTTTTTTTTTTTTCTTTCTTTTTGCTTATCGTCCACCCCCACTGAAATGTCAGCTCCCCAAGGAATGGATGCTGTTTTCTTCCTGGCTGCTTCGCTGCTGGACAGCACCAAGCACGTTAGGTGAGCACGTGGGGCTCGGATGAATCACTGAGGCTCTTGGGCAATAGCTCTTGGATTCGCTGGGTGGTCTCAGTTTCCATGCATGGGAAGTGGGAACCAGTGAATTCAATTCTTCCCTTTGCAAGAACGTGTCCCCCCAGCCTCGGGGAGCAGCTCAGTATTAGAGTGTGTGCCTAACACATGTGGGGCCCTGGGTTCAATCCCCAGCACCAGGAGCCAGGTTGTGGCACATACCTGTAATCCCAGCTGCTCAGGAGGCTGAGCCCAGACAACTACAAATTCAAGGCCAGCAGGGGCCATCTAATGAGACCCTGTCTCAAAAAACAACAAAAATCAAAATAAAACTCCAACACCAACACACACACACACACACACACACACACACACATACTAAGAATTAGTCACCCTTTCTACTAAAACACCCAGAGCCCACAACTCCAGCCCAATATATAAATTCTTGATGTCCACCCTGTATATCAAAGAATGTAGTTCTGTACTTCTGTCTTCCAGAGCCACTCAAGGGCTGGGATCAAGCACAGAGAGGGCGAGGGACTCCTAGTCATACAGCACAAGCTATAAGCTCTGGACTCTCAGGGAAGCTGAGTCAGAGTCAGTTCTTGGGGACCCCTGCCTTAGTTAGGGTGCCAAGGGGAGGGACAGGTCCACATCCAGGAATGGCCAGGACTGCTCTATAAAGTTGAGCCAACCTGTATCAGTCTGGTTTTTGTTACTATAATGAAATACCTGAGGCAGGCTAACTACAAAGAAAAGAGGTCTATTCACTCACAGTTCTGGAGGTTCAAGGGCATCATTACAGGCATCAGGCTGGCTCTGAGTAATGGTGGGAGTATATGCAGGGGGTGGTCAAATGGCCAAACAGGAAACCAGAGTAAGAGAGAGGAGCCCTCTTCCAAACTCCCACTGGGCTCCACCTCTTAAGGATTGCCGCAGTCTGGCTGGCTGGGCAAAATGGGGGGGGGGGTGAAGAACAACTTGTATACGTTGATACAGCAGGAGAGGGAGCCGGTTATTGTAGGACAACAGAGGTATTTATACATTCCACACAGCTTATCTTAATTAACATAAACTAGATACAGCAGTCAACCAATAAGGAATCTCCACACTTAATGGCTCGCTGGCTCCACCTCACAAACCACTCCCCCTGGCAAAATGCCAGGCACCATCCTGACTTGTTTACAGACTCTAACAAAGGATCTCACCACCTTTCAGTGCCTGGGCCCAAGCTCTCAATAATAACCACTACTACTACTGCTACTATACTGGGAATTGAACCCAGGGGCGTTTTAACCACTAAGCTATATCCCCAGCCCTTTTTATTTATTTTTAAATTTAAAAAAAAATTTTTTTAGTTGTAGGTGGACACAGTGCCTCTATTTTTATTTATTTATTTTTATGTGGTGCTGAAGATGGAACCCAGGGCCTCACCCATGCGCTAGCCAAGTCCTCTACCACNGCATCACCATGTCCAGCTTAATATATTAATTCTTTTTTTAATATTTATTTTTCTTAGATATAGTTGGACACAATACCTTTATTTTATTTATTTATTTTTATGTGGTGCTGAAGATGGAACCCAGGGCCTCACCCATGCTAGGCGAGCACTCTACCACTGAGCCACAACCCCAGCCCCTATTTATCTTTAATTTTTTTTTTAAATATGTATTTATTTTAGTTCTCGGCGGACACAACATCTTTGTTTGTATGTGGTGCTGAGGATCGAACCCGGGTCGCACACATGCCAGGCGAGCGCGCTACTGCTTGAGCCACATCCCCAGCCCCATATCTTTAAATTTTGAGACAGGGTCCAGTTAAGTTGCTTAGGGCCTCTCTAAGTTGCTGAGGCTGGCCTCCAACTTGTAATCCTCCTGTCTCAGCCTCCTGAGTTGCTGTGATTATGCACATGCATCACCATGTCCAGCTTAATATATTAATTCTTTTTTTAATATTTATTTTTCTTAGATATAGTTGGACACAATACCTTTATTTTATTTATTTATTTTTATGTGATGCTGAGGATCGAACCCAGGGCCTCACATGTGCTAGACAAGTCCTCTACCACTGAGCCCACAACCCCAACCCAATATATAAATTCTTGAGGGAGGGACACACTTAAACCATCCCCAAACCATAGTACAACCTGAATGTCTTCACTTAGTGGCAAAACAAACCAGAGAGATTGATTCCCAGTGGACTTTGGTGGAAGGGAGCCATCTCAGATTCCCTTTTGTTTTGTGGTGCTGGGTGTCAAACCATGGGACTCGACTCATGCATGCTAAGGCAAGTGCTCTACCATTGAGCCACATCTCCAGCCTTTCTTTGTTAGTATTAATAATGCAATGGCTGAGGGCTGGGGTTGTGGCTCAGCAGTAGAGCGCTCATCTCGCATGTGCAAGGCCCTGAGTTCAATCCTCAGCACCATGTAAGAATTATATATATATATATATATATATATA
>NW_026000241.1:6837302-6851107 GCF_001458135.2 Marmota marmota marmota | reverse complement strand
AGAGCGCTCACCTAGCATGCGTGAGGCACTGGGTTCGATCCTCAGTACCACATAAATATAAAATAAAGACATTGTGTCCACCTATAACTAAAAAATAAATATTAAAAAAAATAAATAAATAATAAAACAAACTTCTTTTCTTTATAAAGCCAACCCCTCTCAGGCATGTCATTTTAAGAACACAAAATGGTCTAATACAGGGAGTGTTTTCAATGCCCAGAATCGTGCATCTGGTGTATTCTCAACCACACCCGGGAGTGGGGGGGGGAGTTCTTACTGTCCCCACGTTTTAGGGGTGCTGGGGATGGAACCCAGGCCCTCATGCGTGGTAACTTCACTCTACCACCTAGTGACAGTCCCAGCCCCTTCTTTCTCTGTTTTACAGAGGAACTGGTCCTGACTCCAAGGCCGGCCTCACACTCAGCCAATGGGAGTGTCCATTGGTGCCACCACTCGGGGGAATGCCATTTGGTGTTTGGCAACACCGCCAGTCCTCTGCCTCCAAGGGTTCCGCAGCCATGGATTCCAACAAGTGCAGATGGAAAATATTCAAAAAAGAAGTCGCGTCTGCACCCAACATGTACAGACGTTTAGTCTTGTCATTACTCCCTAAACAATAGAGTATAACAGCTATTTACACAGCACTGACATTGTGTTAGGTATCATAAGTCATTTAGAGATGATTTAAAGTCTCGGGAGAGGACTGGGGGAGGAGCTCAGCGAGAGAGCACTTGCCAAGCAGGCACCAGGCCTGGCTCCCCCACCCGCACCTCAACAGATAGAAATGAAATAGCTCCAGGGAAGAGCGTGCCCTGGTAGGTCACATGCAACTACCCGGCCATTTTACAGAGGGGACCTGAGTATCCCCAGGGGGCTCCTGGGCCAGTCCCCAAAGTCACCCTTGTAGGGAGGTATCCACCCACTCTGGGGCCCTGTCGTCCTATTCTTGGGCATCGGATGAGGAACCGTGTCTACTGTAACAAATGACCACAAACTGGGTGGCAATAAAAAAACCAGAAATGTGTTCTCCCACAGTATTGGAGGCCAGAGTCCAAAATCTAGGTGTCCACCAGGTTGGTCCTTATCCCCATGCGGACCTGAAGGGGTATCCGTCCCACGCCTGTCTCCTGACTTGTGGTGCCAGAAGCAATCCTTGGAGTTCCTTAGCTGTGGCCATCACACTCCAATTCCTGTCCCCATGGTCACACGGCTATCTCCTTGTTTCTTACATTTCTATCTCTTCTCAAGACAGGCATTAGTCGAGGGCCCACCCTCCTCCACGTTCAGCTCATCTGGATCTTTACCTTAATTATGCCAGCAAATATCCTGTTTCCAAGTAAGGCCATATTGTATGGGGTACCATATAGACATAAAATTTGGGGACGGGGTGAGGCACCTCTCGACCCATTACATATATTTATTCAAAGAAAAGATGACATATTTTCACCAGAAGATATGAATACTAACTGCCCCAAACTGGAAACAGCTCAAAGGACCATCAAAAGGTGATGTAATAGTCACATTGTGGAATACTATGCAGCAAGGAAAATGAAGACATCACTGCTCATACCTCCCATGAGTGGATCTCTCCAACAGTGAGTGAAGCAGGTAGACATATGAAGACATGCTGTGTGATCCTCTTGATGTGACGTTCATAAACGTCATATGGTCATAGAGCTTGAGACAGGGGCTACCTGAAACAGATCAACAGAGTGGAGGATTGACAATTGAGATGGTGGCATTATTAGATATACATTGCATCTCATGAAAACTGATTTATTTTATTTATTTACTTATTATTTATCATTCTTTATTTTTTGCCATGTTGGAGATCATATCCCGGGCCTCACACATGCTAGGCAAGTGTTCTACCCCTGCACATCCCCAGCTCTTTTTATTTTATTTTGGGATAGGTCTCACTATGTGGCCCTGGCTGGCCTGGGATTTGTGATCCTCCTGCCTCAGCCTCCCCACTAGCTAGGGTTACAGGCATATGCCACTGTGCCCCGCTAAGGTGATTTATTTCAATGGACTGAACATGATAAAGATCAGGGCTGGGGTGACCTCTAGGGGGTGACCAGTGGGGAGCAGGCAGGAGAGAGCACCAAGGAATGGGGTACTGAACAACTGGGATTTGATTATAATCCCACCAGACAAGAACCCTGCCCGCATGCTGCAGAATATTCTAAGTGCGTATCCTAACGAGGAAAGAAGAATCTGAGACATGCCCATCAAGCAACGACCAAGGCTCTTCCAGGGGGTGATAACTGCCATGAAGGCAGGTGGCTGAGACCCACGGAGGAGGGACTGGTTCATCCAGGAGGTCAAGGAGAGGCTCTTTAAGGAGGTGACATCCCCTCTTCAGTAAGAGCAGAAGATGTTTTAGAATGTTCCAGAACATTCCAGAACATGGTGGAGAAGTCCACAATGCTCCCAAGCATTCCAGGTAGACATCATGTGGGCGGCCCTACTCCAACCCCAGAAGGGACAGAGGCCGGAGACCTTGTCGGATTGGCTCAGGGGAAGCAGGACAAGGCAGAGGAAGGCGGCGGAGTGTCGACAGAGATGTATGGAGAGCGGCTTCCTCGGTGTGTGGGACCCAGCTGTGGCCGAGACGCTTGTCGCATCTGGCAGAGGGACCATTTATTAAACCAATCATCACACAAGCAAACAAGCAGCCACTAAATTGTCAACATGATAAAAGCTTGAGTTGGGGCATTGTGACTGGGGGAGGGGGCTGGACTGAGCAGGGAGGTCACACAAGGACATTCAAGCCAAAGCCAGAGGATGGCAGAGGGAATGGGCTTCAGGCACAGGGACTTGTGGGGACAGGAGGAGGGGAAGGACGCCAGGAAGTACCTGGGCGGCCTCAGGTGGGCCTTGGCCTGAACTCCCCAAATCCTCGGAAGAGACAGACACAAGTCCCCATCCTTCCTCCAAGTGTTTGGAGTGTCACTTAAGTGCCTGCTGGAGGCCAGGGACATTCCCGCTCCTGCCCTCCCCCAGCAGATCACCACCACCACCACCCCCCCCCCCAGCCCCCCGCCAGATCTCTGTCCCTGTTGCCAAGGAACAGAATGGTCTGTTGCCTTGGCAACCCTGTGCTACCCGGACGCATGGGTGCTCCTTCCAGTTGCCATGACACCAGCCACCCACCCGTCACCACCGGGTCTAGTGTGTGACGTGGGAGGAAAGTGGAGGGAGGGGCAGAGCCCTGGGAGCAGATAGTAAACTGAGGCTCAGAGACTGCTTCAGGCGGGTCCTTGGCCACACATTTAAGGGGCACTCTCTCCCCTGGGACCCCAGCACGGGCCCTGGACGGGAGCCTGGGCAAAGCAGCCCGGGGTCTCCCTGAACCAGTAGGGCCCTGCGCCAGCATCCCAGAGGTCCCTGTGGTCTGCATCTGTGGGTGCTGGGACCACAGCAGACCCAGCTCTGCAGGGCACGTGGGCTGGACCAGGGAGAAGAGGGAGAGGAGGCCAGGAGGGAGGGACGGCCCCCAGGCAACCTGAGACGGGCAAAGTTCATCAAGGAGCCCAACGAGGCTCCTAAGGAGGATGTGTTCCAGGCAGAGTCCCTGCAGGGCCCTGGGGGGCCTGGGGTGTGGCCAGGGAAGTGCAAATGGAGGGAGAAGCGGGGGTGGGGGGGGTGGGGGGGGGTCGCTCACAGGGGCTTGAAGGGCATGAGCGAAACCCACAGAGGCAGGTGCGGTGAGGGAACCCCTCTCTCTCTCTCACACACAACCTCCAACACACTGCTCCAGGACAGCACAGGCGCACCCAGGACCCCTCCACCCTGGTCCCCGGGCAGCTGGGCAGAGCACATGTACACACCCTCTGGGGTTTTTGTTTGTTTGTTTGTTTGTTTGTTTTTGGTTCCTGAGATTGAACTCAGGGGCACTCAACCACTGAGCCCCATCCCCAGCCCTTTTTTATATCTTATTTAGAGACAGGGTCTCACTGAGTTGCTTAGGGCCTCGCTAAGTTGCTGAGGCTGGCTTTGAGCTCACGATCCTCCTGCTCAGCCTCCTGAGCTGCTGGGATGACAGGTGTGCCCCACTGCATTTAGCCACCCACCCTCCTTTTTTGATCCACTGGGACACCCTCTCTTCCTCCCAGATTCTACCCATCCCTCAGAACCCCCCTCCCCGCCACCTCTTCCAGGCAGCCAATGCTCACTTTCTGTTGGGAGGTTCCACCATGCAGGAGACAGAGCTCATGGTTTGAACCCTGCCTGGAGTTACTCATTCTCCACTCATGAAGCATCTGTCGGGGTCAAGCTCCCACCTGGTCACTGGAGATTGGAGAACTAATCCCCTCCGGCTGCAAATGCAGCTTAGTGGTAGAGCACTTATCCAGCTCGTGCAAGGCTGAGTTTAATCCTCAGTGCCACCAAATACAAAAATAAATAAAAGAATCGATGGGCCGGACACAGAATACAAAATGAATTTTTAAATGTCTGTAGTCCAGTTGTGGTGGTGTTCACCTGTAGTTCCAGCAACTCAGGAGGCTGAGGCAGGAGGACCACAAGTTTGAAACCAACCTGGGCAACTTAACAAGACCCTGTCTCAAAATATAAAAGAAAAAGGACTGGGAATGTGGCTTAGTGGCAAAACACCCCTAGGTTGAATCCCAGTGTCAGTAAATACATACATATATACAAAATACTCTTGGAAGGAGAGCTCAGTCTCGAGGAACGGGAGAGACAAGAGAGAAAGGGATTAAATGTTTCAGTTTCAAGAAGGCTAACACAAACTGACATTAGCCAAAAATTGAGGAAAAATGTGGGCTTCAGGCACAGCTTGATCTAGGACTTCCACTCATGACCTGAGGTCATTGTTTCTCTTCATTCCTCTGACAGGCATTGTCATTGCAGTGACAAGTGGCCCTCAGTTGCTCCAGGTTTACATATTCCCAATTCAGCAACACTAATCTACAGGACATATCTTTTCTCCCTATGAATCCCACACCTGAGGAGACTTAGGTCATGCTGTTTGACGTCCCCGGAGACACACAGGCCAACAATCAGACCAAACCAGTTAGGAAGGAGGAAGAAGGCAACAAGGTGGCGAGGACGTCCCAAGTTCATGACAGCATTAAACCCAAGCAGAAGGGAAGCGATGGCAAAGGCCCAATGGCTGGACCGTGCCATCAGGAACGGGGACAATGAGCCCATTTTTGCCTTCAAGACTAACCGATGGGAGGGATGCAACAGGAGACATAGTCACCCCATCATCAAGGACTAAAAGCCCTTTAGCAGCTAAGAAATTAGGTGGTGTCTGAGCCGGGGGCGGGGGCGCACAGCCGTAATCCTAGCAGCTTGGGAGGCTGAAGCAGGAGGATCCCAAGTTCAAAGCCAGCCTCCTCAAAAACGAGGCCCTGTCTCTAAATAAAATATAAGATAGGGCTGGGGGTGTGGCTCCGTGGTTAAGCACCCCTGGGTTCAATCCCTGGTACCAGAAACAAAAGAAATCAGGTGGCGTTTGAGGCAACAGGGAGTCATGCATGGGGGGGGGGACGGTCACAGAGGAGGGACAGGGGCCTTATCAAATTGCAGCTCAGTGGTTCAGTGCCCCTGGGTTCGGGGACCTGTAGTGTGACCCCTCGGGTGGGGCCTGGCTTGGAGCAGGTGGACCCGGCGGCCCGCTGGAGGCGGGCAGGGGGCCTGGAGAGGAGGCAGGTGCAACTGTTGGGCAGAAAGGGATGACAGCTTGGGCCTGCGCGGTTGCCATGGGAACAACAAGACGCGCGTGGGCTGGAGGGATGCTTTGGAGGCCGGGTGCTGGGACAGTCCTTGGTGATGGAGGGAGAGGGGGGGAGGACCAAAGGGCATCAAGATGCTGCTCAGGCGTCCAGGACCACGAGGGTGGGAGGTGGGAGGCAGGACGGCACATGCAGGGCCCCTCAGAGCTGAGCTGACCACCCCCCCCCAAGCCACTGATGGCCGGGACAGCTGCCCGACATTGTGGAGGTGCTGCTTCTGTTTTTCTGTTATTTTTCGGTGCTGAGCACCCCCCACTGAGCTGCCTCCAGCCCCTGGGGACGAACTTCAGGCCACTGAGCTGTATACTTAAAAACTCCTAAGTCTCGGTTTTTCAGTCTGGTTTGAAGTCAGCTCCTGCCTAGCACATGCACAACGAATAAATAAATCACCAAAATGGCAAATTGTCATGTTATATAATCATCCCAAAATATCAGTCAGGCACTGGTCCCCAGACCCCCCATGGATACCGAAATTCACAGATGCTCCAATCCCTGATAGAAAACGGTACAGTGTTTGCATAGAGCCTCTCCACATCTTCCTGCACACTTTATTTTATTTTTGTGTGATACTAGGAATGGAACCCAGGAGGATGCTACCACTGAGCTATACTCCCAGCCCTTTTCTATCTATCTGTCTGTCTGTCTGTCTATCTATCTATCTATCTATCTATTTAGACAGGGTCTCACTAAGTTGCTGAGGCTGGCCTCAGACTTGCAATCCTCCTGCCTCAGTCTCCTGAGTCGCTGCACTTACAGGCCTGCGCCACTGCACCTGGCTTCTCCAGTAGACTTTAGGTCATCTCTAGGTGCCTTAGAATACTAATAGAATGTGAATGCTGTGTACATAGATGTTAGACTATATTGTTTAGGGAATAAGGATAAGTGGAAAGTCTATATATGTTCAATACGGGTGCCAATTTAAAAAAAAAAAAGCAAAAACAAAAACTTTTTTTTTAGTTTTGATGGACCTTCGTTTATTTATAAGCGGTACCAAGAATTGAACCCAGTACCTCACACACGCAAGGCAAGTGCTCGACTAGTGAGCCACAAATCCAGCCCCCAAATGCAAATTTTTCAAAATATTTATTTATTCATGTATCTTTAGTTTTAGGTGGATTCATTAGTTTTGTTTTTATGTGGTGCCGAGGATCGAACCCAGGGCCTCATGCATGCTAGGCGAGCGCGCTACCACTGAGCCACCACCCCAGCCCCACAAATGCAAATTTGTAAAATCAATTTTTAGTTATAGATGGACACATGCTAGGCAAGCACTCTACCACTGAGCTATAACCCCAGCAGAGACAATTTTTTTTACAAAGATTTTTGATCCACAGTTGGTTGAATCCATGGATTTAGAATATATAGAGCTAGAGGAATGACTGTGTATTTTACCACAATTTAAAAAAAAATATGGGGCTGGGGATGTGGCTCAAGCGGTAGCGTGCTCGCCTGGCATGCATGCGGCCCGGGTTTGATCCTCAGCACCACATACAAACAAAGATGTTGTGTCTGCTAAAAAAATTTTTAAAAAATAAATATTAAAATTCTCTCTCTCTTTAAAAAAAAAAAGAGGCACCAGGCACAGTGGTGTACACCTGTCATGTCAGCAACTTAAAAGGCTAAGGCAGGAGGATCCCAAGTTTGAGGTTAGCCTGGGCAACTTAGTAAGATCCTGTCTCAAAATCAATTTTAAAAGGGCTGGGGTTGTGACTCAGGGGTAGAACACTCCTGGATTCAATTATCAGAATTGAAGAAGAAGGAGAAGGAGAAGGAGAAGAAGAAGAAGAAAGCTATAAACTGTTAAGACAGTATTACAACAGCAACATCTATCAGTAACTCATGGTTGGTTGTCCACACACCAATTAAGAACAAATTGAGGGGCTGAGGTTGTGGCTCAGTGGTAGGGCGCTTGCCTAGCACGTGCAGGACCCTGAGTTGGATCCTCAGCACCACATAAAAATAAGTAAACAAAATAAAGGTATTTGTCCATCTACAACTAAAAAAATACATATTAAAAAAAAAAAAAGAACAAATTGAGCCAAGCAGTGGTGCACACCTGGAATCCCAGTGGCTTGGGAGGCTGAGGCAGGAGGATCATGAGCGCAAAGCCAGCCTCAACAAAAGCAAGGTGCTAAGCAACTCAGTGAGACCTTGACCCTGTATATAAATAAATAAAATTCAAAATAAGTACAAAAGAGGGCTGGGGATGTGGCTCAGTGGTCGAGTGTCCCTGAGTTCAATCCCCGTACCCCGCTCCCCAAAACAAAGAACAAATTGAAATTGGCACAGTGGTGCATGCCCGTGATCCCAGCATCTTGGGAGGCTGAGGCAGGTGGATGGCAAGTTCAAGACCAGCCTCAGCAGCTTAGTGAGGCAACCTAGTGAGATCCTGTCTCAATAAAAAATAGAAACGGCTGGGGATGTGGCTCAGTGGTAGAGCGCACCTGGGCTTAATACACAGTACCACACACAGAGAAAAATCTCACTTCTACCAATCACATACCCAGGCAGTTGTAGGTGATGGGTTCCTAACATTTCCATCATCAAAGAAAGATCTACCAAGTGGTGCTGGGCCGGCTTCCTTCTCAACTCTGCCCAGGTGTCATTTCCTGGGTGACTTTCCTTGGATTGCTAAAATCTCATATGGGGCCCCAAATGACAACCGGGGCCCATGTTGAATTGATATTCACGTACCAGGCAGGGCCCCACAGCAAGCAACGCTCAGAACAGACAGAAAGATGATTCAGAAGAGTTATGATAAAGGCCACAGCCTGGGTAACTACTGGGAATGTGTGGCATGCAGGGTGAGCGGGAATAGGAGCTGTCCCCATGCCCAGGCTGAAGACCCCCAGACACAGAATAGAAAGTGGGCTGCCCAGCCAAGCTGTGATTTTCTTTAATTTATTAATTTAATTTAGTTTTGAGATAGTCTTACTAAGTTGCCCAAGCTGGCCTCCGACTTGTGATCCTCCTGCCTCAGCCTCCTGAGGAGCTGGGATTACAGATCTGCACCACTACTCCCAGCCAGAGCTGTAGTCTGGGATCTGGGGATGCCAGGAGGGACACCACCTGTTCTCTCCTCATCCCCCACCAGCAAGGGAAGGCAGAGGACCCAAGTGAATCTACCTTCTAGGACACAGGGCCGGATGAAGGGAAGAGGAGCTGACACCCAGTCCTGGGCTCCTTCTGACTTGCTTTCTGGCTGCCATTGCTCTCCCACCATCCCCCACGGTCCATCAGTCAACCTGGGGCCCTGGAAACCTCCCCCACCACTGCCTGTGAGCCAGGACCGGGTCCTTTATCCCACACCTTGTTAGGGGCTAGGGCCAGCACCAGCCAGGAATCTCAACAGAGACCAACGCCAGTCCACTGAAGCTACAGGGGTCATCTGGAAGGATCTGGGGAAATCTGCAGATTTTTTTTTTTTTGGTTGATTGTATTTTGGTTCTCTCTATTTTAGTTGTAGATGGACACAACATCTTTATTTTATTATTTTATCTTTATGTGGTGCTGAGGATCGAACCCAGGGCCTCACGCATGCTGGGCAAGTGCTCTACCACTGAGCCCCAGCCCAGCCCAGCCCTGTATCTTTGGGTTTTAAGCAGGATGTGCCCATACCAAGGTGAAGACACCCCTACCCTTCATGAGTCCTCCCGGATGCAGGAAAAGGCCACATTGGGTGTCCTCAGGGGAGGGCATAGACAGTGCCCTGAGACTCTCCCCAGTGGACAGGAACTCTGTCCCTCCAAGAAAGGGGCATGGAAGCCAGATGGTCACATCACCAGGCAGCCTCTTCAAGATGTCTCACAGGGACCCTGGGGCCTAGGAAGGGGCGCTTGTCTACCCAGACCAGGCAGGTGACTGGAGCCACTTTCTCAGGGCCATGCCTTCACTGGGAGTGCAATCTGCACCAGGCAGCAGGAGAAGGCAGCTGGTTTGTGGCCCTCTTGCCCGTGAAAACTTCCAGGGACTTTTCTTGTGTCAGAAAGGGCACAGCGGGCAGGGGACATGGCCACGCTCAGGCCACTTCTCCCAGAGCACACAGACAGAAGCAGGCTCAGTCCAAGGTCCTTTATATACATGGTTTATTCCTCTCCAGCCCCAGTCACCCCTCTCCACGTCCTCCCTCCCTCTCTTGGGGGGCTGGGTCTCCAAGAATAGGGAGGGGAAGAAGGGAGAAGCCCTGATAGGAAGTGGCTCCCCTTAGCCCTCAGCCCCCCAGAGAGGGGAGAGAGAAAGAAGAAAGGTGACACAAAACGGGTTCAAATACTCAGAAAGCCACACGATGAAGGACAAGAAGAGCACACCCCAAAGAAGCAGGATGGAGGAACGGGGCCAGGCCACCCCACCCAGCCAGGCATCGTGCCCCAGGACCTGGTGGAGAGAGGGATGGGACTGGGGGAGAGAAGGATCGGAGGTGGGGAAGCCCAAGGACGGTCCCACGCTGACCTTGGACTCCCAGGCGCAGGGCAAGCGAGGCCAGAAGGGCCTCTGAACGTGGCAATGCTCGGGCCAACCGAGGCCTACAGCTTGGTCAGGTCCAGCTTCAGCTTGTAGGGCGGGGGGCTGTCCTCACAGGTGTGTGATGGCGGAGGGTAGAGGGGCCAGTCTGGCTCCACCATGAAGCCCTTGTGCTGCTCCAGGGTCAGGGGCTAAGGCAAGAAGGGCTCCTGAGTGCCCCAGCTAGCCAGGGCCTCGCCGCCAGGAGAGGATGGCCCAATCTAGAACCAGGGAACAGTCCCTCTGCCACCCTCCTGCCCCTGGCCCCGCCCACCTGGAACTTGAGGTGCTGGCCTGGTGCGGTCACCAGGGTGGAGCAACTCAGCCACAGCATCACCAGCACAGACAGGAAGAGGCAGCAGGCCAGGATCCAGCGAGGCAGCCCCGAGCGCCTGTCCCACCCCACAGGCACCGCTCAGAGGTGGCTGCAGGGCTCAGGGAGAACCTCTCCTCTGCTCCCACCTCCAGCCCACCCCCAGGGTCCTGCCACCCACCGGGACATGCAACTGAGGAAATCGTTGTCCTGCGGCTCTTCAGACTCCACCTTGACCTTGCTGCTGGTCTTGACGCGTATCTTGGCCTTTCTCACCTTGTCCAGGGGGCCCACCGGGTCTGAGAGAGAGGTCATTTCTCAGGGACCCCCAGGCCTCCACCAAGAGATCATGAGTGAAGAAGGGAGGCCAGGGCCTGGGGCAGTAGGACATGGAGTTCTGGAATGGAGATCAGAACCCTGGAGATGGGCCATAGAACCGGAAGGATGGACCAAGGAGGCCTGGAGATGAATCAAGGAATCCTTGGAAGTGGACCAAGGAACCCTGGAGATGGACCCTGGGAGGTAGACCATGGAACCCTGGGAGATGGACCAAGGAGGGCTGATGATGGACCCTGGGAAATGGACCATGGAACCCTGAGGGATGGATGAAGGAACCCTGGAGATACAAGGAACCATGGAGATGGACCCTGAGACCCTGGGAGAGGGACTGTGAAACCCAGGAACTGAGGATGGGAATCCCGATCCTATAAGGCTCTCTTGCCAATCGGAATCCTGTGACAGTGGGGGACAAAGCACTGGTGCAGTTGAGCCTTACCCACTTACCCACGTGCACCTCCAAAGCCTCAGGGTGAGATCCCCTCCAGGTCACCTCCACTCGCTGCAGACGGCCCCCCTGGAACCCAAGGCTCTCGACTACAGGCTGGGTCTGGGTCGAGAATAAGACAGCACAGAGAGGTTGCTTCAAGGGCACCGTGAGCCCTGCAGGCACCTCGCTGGGTCCCACTTGGCTACAATGTCTCCTGCCAGGCTGATACCTAGTTCCATTAGGGGGAAGGTAGGGAGGATCCCACCCCACGGGCAGGGGGTTGATGCTACTCCCTGCTTTCTTGGACCCCTCCACCTGCCTAAGTACCATCCTTCAGTTCATGAAATAGCAAGGTGACTCAGGACAAGCCAACAGAATAACAAACTGGCTGGTATGGTCAAATGACCCCGCCAGGACCAATCATAATAAATCCCAGCTCAGTAAAAACCCTAGAGGGGTTGTAGTCTAGAGCCTCCAGCACCCTCCCTGTGGTCAGGAGGGAAAGGCATGCCTGGAAATGAAGCCACTACAGAGGAAAGCTGAGTCAAGGGTGGAGTAAAACACTGAGCTCCTGGATCCAACTGTGCCTGAAGCTTTTCTCACCTTCGACTTTGCATGAGCCAAGAGTCAGTACATCCCACCTTTCACCCTGACCACCCACCTAGCACTCGTGGCCGCTTCTAGAGCTCTCACCTGGAACACCACCACCTTCCCATTGTCAGTCTGCAGGTAGTATGTCCAAGTGGAGGAGACGAAACCCTGGGCCGAGTTGACGAGGTCATTGCAGAGGGTGGAAAATAAGTCCAGGAGGGATAAGGCCCCACTAGGAGTTTCCAGGACCTTTCTCTGGTGAAGGGAGACCCAAACATGGAAATGTCAACAAAGAAGGGCATTAGCCCTTGGGAAGAGGGCTAGAGGAATTCTCTGTATTCAGATGTGGCTGAGTGGTTTGGGGCAACAAAGACTCCATCTAATAAATGTAGACTTTGCTCAGCATTTGGCTTGCAGTGTGCCCCAGGGGGACTGGATCGCCCTCTCTGACCCTTAAAATGGGGATGATTCTCTTCCCTCATGGGATGGCCACAAGAGTTCCATTAGGATGTCTGCCAAGCACCTGGCATAGCACAAGCTCCTAAGGAAGAGTAGCCACTATTACTAAAAATCTCATCCCTGTTATTATCATCATTAGTATTATTACTACTACTGTTTTGGTGCTGGGGATGGACCCCAGGGGCCTCTCCCTGCTAGGCAAGTGCTCTGCCACTGAGCCACGCCCCCATTCCATAATTATTCAAATGTGGATAGTGTCAAGGAGTCCTGAATGGGTAGGGGACATTGCAGTTTTCTTTTCTGAACAGTAGAAATCTGGAGGGGGAGAGCAATGTGGGTGAAGGGGGAGACTTTCTGGGGAGTTCTAGTCTGCGAGTCTCTGGCTGTGTCACATGTCTTCTCGAGCCTCAGTTTCCCCGGATGGGGTGATGCATCACCTTATTGAAAGACTAGGACAGGTTTTTTTTGGGGAGGGAAGGGGTACTGGATTGAACTCAGGGGCACTCAACATCCCCAGTCCTGTTTTGTATTTTATTTAGAGACAGGGTCTCACTGAGTTGCTTAGGTGCCTCACTTTTGCTGAGGCTGGCTTTGAACTCATGATCCTTCTGCCTCAGCCTCCGGAGCCGCACCTAGGAGAGTTTTTACCGCCCCCAGTTGTGCGTGTGCTTGGGAGCGCAGGCCTCCCTGAACCTCAGCTCTAAGCCCCTCTAGATGACAATGGCTACCTTTTTGTCACAGGAAAACTGCTTCGACCAGCACCAGGTAACTCTGGTAGCCTGGTGGCAGCCACAAGCCGTGGTGGCATCAATCTTGACTTTTGCACAGTCCTAACTGTGTGACCTGGGCAGTTGCTCCTTGGGCCATCAAATGAGGGTGACAGTCTGCTGCTTCTGAGTGGCTTGAGGAATTTGGGACAGGCTACAGTAGGCCTGGAGCTATATAAATATTTGATGAACGGTGACTATTGTCTGCCACTTACAGCCACTTACTCCTAGGAAGGTGGGGGGGGGGAGCAGAGGAGGAGGGGCGATAAGTTCCGTGTCACAGAGTTTACAACTGAGGTTGGAGACATGACAGGGCTCAGTTGAGGTCACCTAGTAGGCCTAGAATGGAACCCGGATGTAGGTTCAGATGACCGGGTGCGTCCAGGAGCCGGACTGGGAGGGAGCCCACCTTCTGCTCCAGCTGAAGATCCTGCTCCGGCTCAGGGGACTGGCTCCAGCAGCCCTCGCGGCAGGCCCGCTGCTCCGTCTCCTTCACGTAGGCTTCCACACAGGCTGCAGGGGTGGGAGGCGTGACCCGAGCGGCCATTCCCAGGCCACCTCTCCCCACCCTGGCCCAGCTGGCCAGCCCCGCCGACCCTCACCTGCTTCGCATTCAGTCTGGGTGGCGTTGGGCTTGGAGCTCTTGG
>NW_026000241.1:6831947-6833612 GCF_001458135.2 Marmota marmota marmota | reverse complement strand
GGGCAGGTGGATCTCGGCCACCAACGTCTGTGCCACCTTGAGGGTCCCACGAGTGGGGGCATCTCTGCCAGCCCTAGGGGACAAAAGACAACAAATAGGGTGATGTGATGAGCCGGGGGTCAATTCTCCAGGGATGTCAAGGAGAGCCTCGCCTAGAAGGCGACATTTGAGCCGGCGGGACGTAGAAGGGCAATTCAGGCAGAGGGAAGAGCCAGGACCCTGGGGCAGGGAAGAGCTCATTGAAGGAAGGGAAGGTAGGAGGATCGCAGGGCTGAAGCCGAGCCAGAGAGGGGAATCGAAAGGTGAGAGCCGCAGGACCTGGTCGGCGAAAGCTGGCATCTTCTCCTTTGGCATGTTCTACGCCAGTTCAGAGGGTGGTGCCTTGTGGGCAGCGCGCCTCCTCCAGGAAGCCCTTTTTGCCTCTCCACTAGCCCCTCCCACCACTAGCTTCGCCTCGGATGGCCCAGTCTGGATTCAAACTTGGGGAAACCGGTCCCTGTCCCCCAGATTGGGAGCCACTCGCCCTAGGACTCAGTGGGAAGGAACACAGAGATGTACACAGAACTATTGCAATGTCTAATTCTCGTGGGAAAACTTGGGGGGGGGGCAATCAGGGACAGTTCTGGCTTTCATAGCTGCCACACCCCATAGTGACAGATTGGATCTCCAAGAGAAGAATATCGGGTTAGGCGGTCCACTCAGCTTCCTCTCCTTTAGGCATGAAAAGGGGGCGCTGCCTCTAAACCTTGGTCCTCTGAGAAGTTGTCCCAGGTCTCGCTGGCGTGCCTGACGCAGGTGCTTGCAGAGGTCGCGCTGAGCCGAGGCCCGCAAGTCCCTATCGACGCTCCGCCCCTGCAGACGGGGCGGCTGCCTTGCAGGGTCGGCGGGTCAGAGGGCGCCGCAGGTTCCGGCTGGGAAGGAGGAGACTGGGGGGCGGGCTGGCGCGCCCCCTTCCCCGGCCGGCCGTCTCGCTTTCATCTCCGCGGCCCCAGCCGGCCCCCAAGTGGCTTAATCAGGCGCGGCTGTGCCTGGCGGACCCCGAACATCTGGATCCCGGCGCGGCCCCTCCCCCGCCCCGCCCCGCCCCTCCCAGGCTAGGCCGCCCGGACCCAGCGGTGAAGGCCTCCTGCCCTGCGTTTGCTGGAGAATCGAGCCCGGGAACCCGGCAGCTAACCCACCGTTGCGCCAGGCCCACGCCTCCAGAAGCTTCCCAGTGTACTATGACCAGTATTGTCCCCCATTTCACAGGTGGGAGACTTAGACTCCCAGACTCTTGGGCAGAGCCAGGATTCAAGTCCACACATGCCAGTTCAGAGTCCCGAGCGTTTAACCCTTTCACAATCCCTGTCCTTCATTCATTTCAAACAAAACACTTCTCGCAACAGCCCTCTAAGATAGGTACTAGTGGCTTTGTCCTATTTCCAAATTAGGAAATTGGAACCCAGCGGGTGGCTCAGGTGACAAGTCAGAGAACAGAGCCCGGCAGAGCCCTACGAAACCTCGTAGGGTGTGTGATGGGGGGGGACTTTAGACATAAGAAGTGTTGTTTAAAGCGCAAAAGGAAGGAGGGACCCCTCGCACCCTTTTGCATAAGGGGAAACTGAGGCTGGAGGGATTCGACCTTTGGCCCAGGTTGCACGCGGGCAAAGGAAGAGAGTTGGCCCT
>NW_026000241.1:6829062-6831792 GCF_001458135.2 Marmota marmota marmota | reverse complement strand
AAAAAAAAAAAAAAAAGGTGGAAGAAGGGGTTAAGTTGCTGGGGTACCCAGGACAGGGAAGGGTGCGTCTTGGGGTTATAAGTCAAAGGTATGGGGTAAAGTTCACCCAAAGATTACATTCCAGGATGGGGATGGACAGACTAGGGAAATGGTTCATACCTTTCTATGGGTAAGGACCAGAGAAGGACGTCTACTAGTTTGGATCACAGCAAGTCAGGGGCCATTCTGGGACCTGAGGCAGCATGGCTTGCTGGAAAAGAGTTTTCTTGCTAGTTGAAACTCTCCTTGGTCCTTCATATTGCAAATATTTATTGAGCTCTTTATTGGCCCTCTCTGGGCTCAGCATGGGGTCCTTAGGACACTCAGGGTACTCAGGGTCTTAAGAAAATAAGTGGGAAAGGAAATCAGTTGTTTAAAGAACTGTGATATATAGACAATAAAAGTGACAGGGATGGAGAGTACCAGGGAAGGATGGAGGGGGTGCTCTCTGAGAACTTGGGACCTCACACAAGAGAAGGTGCTAATATAGGGGAAGATTTGGGGAACAGCATCTCGGTGCAAGCAAGAGCCCATGTGCAAAGATCCTTCAATACTAAAGAGCCTGGCATGTTTGGGGGAAGGGGGCTGCAGCGGCTGGTGCAAGTGAAGGAGTGGGGGGAGAAAGGGGAGAGGGTGGCGGGGTGGAGAAGTTAGTTTTGCTTCTTTTAAAAATTCTGTATTCAGACAAATGAAGGAGGATTAGGGGGAGAAGCCCCAGAGGAGGCTGGGCCCATCCCAAAGGGGACCTGGACGAGGATGAGGTAGGGAGAAGGGATCAGAATCTCAGAATGGGATGTGTTTTGGAATCAGAGCCAAGAGGATTTGCTGATGGATTGGACGTGTGGGAAGAGCGAAGGAGAGAGTTGTCATGCACGCTTCCAGGTCTCTGGCCTGAGCACCTGGGTGGAAGGGAGAGCTAGCTCATTCCCCCCATGACTGGGGGAGGAGCAGAGATGGGGAAAAAATAAAGATGCTGCTCCAGAAGTCCCAAGTCCTCCCAGGAAGGGGTCAGACATCACTACCCCCACTGGGAACATGTGCAAGGCAGAGGCAATGGGGGAGGGGTGGTGGGTATCTTGGAAACACAGTCAAGAATTGCCCCTTCCACTTAACTCTCTGGGTCTGGCACCAGCACTATAGCCCCATTTTTCAGAGGAGATAAATAGACCTTGGGGCCACCTCTGCTCCAGGGAATATGCCTTGGCTACCTAAAACCTAAGGGCTTAGGTTTTGGGGACTTCTGCTCCATTGCATTTTCCTCTGGCAATCTGTAGTAGGTTGGCCCCAGTTGTCCACTTCAGAAGAAGAAACTGAGGCAAAAGAGGCCTGGTTTGTTGCAGGAAACAACAGTATTCATTCTTGGTTACTCCCCCCCCCACCTCCTCCCCCCAAAGCCCCATCGAGAGTCCAGATGAGGGGGATGCCCTGCATCCCAAGTCCTCCTCCATTAATCTTTTCTGACACTCTGAAGTCTGAGCTGGGGATCCAAGGAGAGGGTGAGGGGCAGTCATGAGCAGACAAGGTGGGGAAGCCTGAGTCCTCCTCAGTCCGAGGCCCCGTCCTGTTGGGGACATGGAGGGAGGGTCCATACCTCTTCAAGAAACCCCTGGAAGGGAGAGTTACAGCCCTCTCCCTCTCCTGGCTGCAGCTGGGGGCGGGGCTGTGACCCACCCGTAGGGCTGGGACCACCCCGTAACTCTTTTCAGGCGCCCCCTTCGCGGTGGCCTTGGAGGCCAGTAACCTTTTTTCGTGGGCGCCCGGATCGGATGGGGATGAAGAGGAGGGGGATAAGACGCCGGAGCCGGGAGGGGTCCCGAAACCCGAGCAGCGGCCAAAAATAATAACACGGAGAAGGATCTTAGCGCAAAAAAGGAAGATAAACTATGCGTCGCTCCAGGCAGCCGGCGATACCTGGAGTTGGCGGGCGGAGGCCGCCGGAGCGATTACTCACCGCGTGGCGCACCCCACCCGCGGGCCGCTGAGTGGATTTTTCCGTGGGGGGGATGTGAATGTGTCCCAGGAGAAGTCCTCCTTACGCTCTACTCATGGGAATCCCTCCTATCCCGAGTGCGGGACCCGGTTCCCGCTCCCACGGGGGCCCACGTTTCCTCGTCTGCCCAAGTAGTAGCCCCCTCCTGAGGCTCCGGAACGCCTCTCGAGCAACCCCAAAACCATTCCGCGCAAGTGGGACAGCTCAGCCAGCGCGAGGGCCGGGGACTCTGCCTTCCTGCTTTTGCTCCTTTCCTCCAGCCCAAGCCCAGGGCCGGCCGAGGAGGCTGCGCACCGAGGAACGAAGAGAGGCGGGATGAAGTGGGAGGGCCCAGACCGGTGGGACCCGCGCGCCGAAGGCGTGGGGCTGGGGACGACTTTCAAGCCCCTAGGGAGGAAGAGGGGCTGGAAGTTGGGGTAGGCGGGGCTCAGGGACCGCTCGGTGGGGGGGCGGGGCCAGAACTGGGGTGGGGGCCCAGAGGGAGGACTGGGGAAGGGGGTTAGCGAAGAACGGGGCATGGTTGGGGGCCGCAGGGGACATTGAAAGGGCACTGGGCCACAGGCAGGGTGCGGGAAAGTGGACAGAGGTATGGAAACGGAATTCCGGGCGCTGGGTCCCAGACTGGGGGTGGGGAGCCTGGCGCTGGCGGGGTTGGAGAGGGAGGTCCCTGGCGGGTAAGGAATGGGTGGGGGGCTCTGGGC
>NW_026000241.1:6826783-6828838 GCF_001458135.2 Marmota marmota marmota | reverse complement strand
GGGTCCCCAGGGACGTGCCTCTCTGCGGGCCGGCGCCGCCGCCCTCCCCCTACGGGACCCCGCACACTGGAGTCCTCGAAGTCTCTGTCACCGGCGGCTCTCAGAACTCTTCTCACTCGGGCTGCTCTGGGCTGAGAGCCTCCAGCGAGAGAAATCTTTGTGAGCGTGTGGGTGAGAGCTAGAGGGAGCGGGAGCCAGTGAGTCCGGGCACCGCCGGCCCATATTTTCGGGGGGGTCCACTGGGAACCCGCAATCCGAGAAACCCTCTTTCTATAGAGAGCTCCTGGCCTCAGGCATTCTCCGGCCCCCCTCACCCAATGCACACCCCCGCCAGGATACGGACTCCACATCCAGACCCGCTCTGGGACACACCCAGAGACACACAAAGACTCACACTGGCTTGTGTCCCGTCACCCTCGCCCTCAGAGGCGCGCACACTGCATCCCAGATGCACATTCGCACACCATCGTGGCGCGCACACACATTCCATCCCTGACACACACACATTCGTGGTCATACATTCATTCCACAGGGGAGGCAACAGGGGCACACTCGGAAAGTCTTCCCCAGACGTTCACAATCATCCATGAGCCCCATCCAGGGGTACAGGCCAAGGACTGGACACATACTGCTCCCAGTCTCCCATACTCTTTCCCGTGGTGTTCCTCCAAAAAGGGTAGGGTCCGGGCACCCCCTGGGGACACTCGCTGAAAGCTTAGCCTGCTCAAGGCACCTGAGCAGGTGGGGGGCTACCCAGGGCCCTCTTGGGGTCTTAATGACTCTGCCAGGCCAAGGATAGAGCCTGTGAGTGCCACCAATAGCTTCAAGCTTTGTTTCCCAGCCCCTAGAGCAACAGGCGAAGGTGGGGGGTGGGAGTGTTGTGTGTGTGTGTTTTCCTTTAAGGGGGAAGAAATTAAATAAAAGATTCTCACACCTCAGCAATATGTTTCTACTTACGGTGTGTCTTAGCACCTGATCAGCAGGCGGGTGGGTCATAAAGTGTCTGCAGGTACCAGTGGGACTGGAGATGGGGACCCCCGTGGGGACCCTGGGACAGAGGCCACCCTCCCGCTCGGCTTTCAGAGAATCTCACACTTTTCCCTTTTAAAACACATGGTGTTCCTTTTTAATAACGGCAGTGGCTCCAGATTGGGAAGGGGGAAGAGAAAAAACTTGTAAAGGCCCCAGCTCGGCAGGAAAGTAGGGGAGGGGGGCTGTCCAAACGCCCAAGCTAGGGATCTGCTTTAGGGGGTTCCTCTAGGAGGTCCCCCAAACCAGGCCAAGCCCCTCTGCCAGGCTCAGTGGGCTGATCCCAGCGGCTCCTCTGCCTGGCCTGGAGTGTGCACGTCCCAGTCCCACATCGCCTTGGCCCATTGTTTGCTGAGGCCTGGAGAGAGTGCCAATCCCGCCTGGACCCCGGAGCTGGAAGGGGCTGTAACCCTGTGGTCCTGCCGTGCTAAGGGTGCCAGGTCCTCTTGACACCGTGAGTGTGCACCAGCAGGTAGAATGCTTTCCTCCCCATTATATGGAGGAGAAGACTGCGAACCGGGAGCGGGAAGCCAGGTGCGCAGGTACTCAGGGGCTGGGAGGGGAAGCATCCCCTGACCTTTCCTGCTAGGGTGGAGGGGGTGGGGAGCTGGCGCGTCCGTCCGGCCAGCCTAGCCTTGTTCCCCCCTCCATCCCTCCCTCAGCCCTGGGAGGGCAGCTGCAGCTGCTGGCAAAGGGGCCACGCCAGGCCAGGCCAGGCGGGTGTGGCAGAGGGGCAGTGCCCCCCAGCCAAGACCCCCCAGAGAGCCCCTTTCTGGCCAGACCAGGACTGCGGGTGGGGGAGCAGGAGGGCGGACCCACCGGGGAGGGCTAAGAGTGGGCCTGGGGTCCGGGCAGGCCCGGCCGCGCCTCCCACCCTGCTGGGGGGGCCCAGGCAGGAAGCGGTGGGTGGGCCGGGGCAGAGACGCTGGCACGCCCGAGTTCATGCCGAAGGAATTCCGAATTAGCGGGCGGCTGGCTGCCTGGGACCTCCGGGGCGGCCCCCTGGCCCCCCGCCCCCTGGCCGCC
>NW_026000241.1:6819263-6825701 GCF_001458135.2 Marmota marmota marmota | reverse complement strand
GTCAGGGCCAGGCCAGAGAACCGTGTTCGTCCCACCTCGCCCATCTGGGGCGGTGAGGGTGAGGGAGAGGGCCGGCAGATACTGGCATTCAAGGGGCCTCCCTAGGGGCCTGGATCACCCTGTCCTTGGCGGCCATCTCTGAGAAGCTGGACTGCCCCTGTGCCCCTTCAAGCCCTCCTCACAGCCCCCTGGGGAGTCCTTTTAAAATATAAATGGATCAGCACCGCTCCCTGCTTCCAATCCTGGAATAACTTCCTTCCTTCCCTCAGGTCTGTATCCCTGCTCACCTGCCAAACCTCATTTCCCACACCCCTGCCCCAGGGCCTTTGCACTCACCTGTAGGGCACTGTCTCCTAGAGGGTTTCACATCTACCTCCCTTTCTTTATTCTGGTCTCAGCTCAAATGTCTCCTCCCCAGACCGGACTCCTGGCCTACCAAACTGCCCTCACTGACTTGACTCCCTGTGGGCCCTGCTTAACTTGTCCCTTTTTCTTTCTCTTAGATATTTCTTGGTCCTCCTCCTTTTCCTCTTCCTCCTCATCCTCCTGTTCTTTTTTCCCCCCCTGCTGCTTTCTTGAATGTAAGGCCCACAAGGGCAGGAATTTTGTATCTTAGTCCCCAGGATGTCTCCAGCTCCTAGACCACTGGAGGTTCTCTGTAAATGGATGACGGATGAATCAGTGAGTTGAACGCCCGGGCCCTCATAGTTGCTAAGAAGCCCTTTCTCAGAGGCTCAGAGAAGTAAAGCCACCAAGTCAGAGGTCCTCAGGAGCTAGGAGCATTCAAGCCCCACTCAGCCTGGCACAGGGATGTCCCCTCAGACAGTATTCTCGCTCTCTCAAACAACACCCTGGGGTTGATACCAGGACGAACTTCCACAAGGAGAAACTGAGACTCAGAGAGGCGTCAGGGGCTTGGCCTGCCCATCCCCTCTCCCTTCTCTGAGCCTTGGTTTCCCATTGGCTAATAGGTTCCTTTTAGGTTCTGATCACCAGAAAGGGAAACTGCTGGCTGCCCTAGTGTGATAGGAAAAGAGGCACCCCTGCCCAGCCCCCAACTCTCACAACCCAGCTGAGGGCCTCCCTTCCCACCTGACCTTCACAATGACCCAGACCTTTCTCCCTTCTCCTTTGCAGATTAGGGAAACTGAGGCGAGGGAAAGAGCAACAGTGTAAAGTCCCTTTGGATGGGAGTCGGGGCCTAGAGCTTGCCACTGCCACCTTCATCTCCAGTGACTGCAGAGCAGGACTTTGGAGACCGACAAGTCTGGGTTTAACTAGTATATCCCTCCATCAGTTGGTGAACTAGGGCAAGAGAACTTTCAGAGCCTCTGCTTAAGATGAGCAGGATTTGATGAGAAAATGCAGGGAAAGTCCTGGCCCGGTGTGCATGCCTGCATGCATGTGTTATGTAGAAGTGGAGGACACTTTGCTACTGAGCTACCCCCTCCTAGTCCTTTTTGTTTTATGTATTTATTTGTTTTAGTTGCAGATGGACACAATACCTATATTTTATTTATTTATTTTTATGTGGTGCTGAGGATCCAACCCAGTGCCTCACATGTGCCAGGCAAGGGCTCTACCACTGAGCTACAGCCCCAGCCCCTCCTTTTTATTTTATATTTTGAGATAGGGTTTTGCTAAGTTGCTGAGGCTGGCCTCAAACTTGTGATCCTCCTGTCTTGGTCTCCCAACTCAGCTGGGATTACAGACCCACCCAGTATTTAAAAGTCAACAGTGCTCAATAAATGGTGCCCTTAATGGTTCATCTAGTAGGAACAGGGCTCTCTTTTTAAAAGTGCCTTCCCTCCACAGAAATACCTATTATGTGTGAGGCTCTGGGAGGTCAAAGAAAGAACTCACAAATTTTGTTTCTAGTTGCAAAAGAGAGAGAGAGAGGGAGGGAGGGAGGGAAAGAAGAAGAGCAGAAGGAGAAGAAGAAAATAGGAAAAAGAAAGTTTATCAGACTATGTGCAAAGCAAGAATCACTTGGATCTGTGGGGCTTTTATGTCTGACTTGCTTTTTTGGTACTGGGGATTGAACTCAGAGGCGCTTTACCATTAAATCACATCCCTAACCCATTTTATTTTTTATTTTGAATAAGCATCTCACTAAGTTACTTAGGGCCTCACTGATTTGCTGAGACTGGCCTCAAACTTTCGATCCTCCTGCCTCAGCCTCCAGAATTGCTGGCATTACAGGCATGCGCCACTGTGCCCAGCTCTGACTTTTTTTTCACTGCTCAGAGAGTCTTGAGCAAGTCAGTGATGATGTGACTTGCAAGGACCTGAGTTGTGGAGTCAGACAGATGGGGGTTGATCTTGGCTTTGCCACCAACCTTGGACTGGGCACTTGACCTAATCACTCCTCAGTTTCCTTATCTGTAAAATGTGTGAGTGTGGGTATGGGGGTGAACAACGTCTCAGGACTCCCACGGGCCCTGGAAGTCCTGGCCTGGTGGAGGATTCGTGTTGGCTTTTCCCCACGGCTGACAAACACTCCTCTTTGATCCCAGACACCGCAGTGATCAGCCCTCAGGACCCCACGCTCCTCATCGGCTCCTCCCTGCAAGCCACGTGCTCGCTGCACGGGGACCCTCCTGGGACCACGGCCGAGGGTCTCTACTGGACCCTCAACGGGCGTCGCCTGCCCCCTGAGCTCTCCCGGGTGCTTAATGCCTCCACCCTGGCCCTTGTTCTGGCCAACCTCAACGGGTCCAGACAGCAGTCTGGGGACAACCTTGTGTGCCACGCCCACGACGGCAGCATCCTAGCTGGCTCCTGCCTCTATGTTGGCTGTAAGTGGGTCCCCAGGACACCCAGGGGCAGATCTAGGAGCACCATCACCCTCTGGAGAAGGGGAGCACGAATCCTGGGTCCTCTGGCTTGGGCTGGGAAGTGGGTGGGTTCAGAAGCTCATGTCTCAGGTGGGAGGAGAACTTGGAGCCCCACCCCTCATTCTCCAGGTCCCATGGGGCTGGGGGTGCAGCAGTGGTAGAGAATATGCAAGGCGAATGCAAGGTCCTGGGTTCCATCTCTAGAATGAGAGAGGAGGGAGGGAGGGAGGGCCCATGCGCGTGGTCATTCACGTCTCTGGCAGCAGGGCTGAGATTGCCTTCCTTGTCCTTTTTCCACTTCAGGGTAGGGGCCCAGCAAGCCATCAGGACCCTGCCACCTGCACAGCTAGCTCAGACCCTCAGCCTTCTGCACCCTTCCTTTTCCCCAGTGCCCCCAGAGAAGCCCTTCAACATCAGCTGCTGGTCCAAGAACATGAAGGACCTCACGTGCCGCTGGACTCCAGGAGCCCACGGGGAAACTTTCCTTCACACCAACTACTCCCTCAAGTACAAGCTGAGGTTGGTGATGGCCCACCGGGGGCCTGTGCCCGACTAGCTGTGTGACTCTGGAATAATGCTTGCCTTCTCTGAGACCCTATGTCCCTATCTATACCCTGGGGCTCCCCTGGTGAGGTCTGGGGACCAGAAGGGGCCCTCATGTGTCCTGGCTCCCCTCCTGCCCCTGCAGGTGGTACGGGCAGGACAACACGTGTGAGGAGTACCACACAGTGGGCCCTCACTCCTGCCACATCCCCAAGGACCTGGCTCTCTTTACACCCTATGAGATCTGGGTGGAGGCCACCAATCGCCTGGGCTCAGCGCGCTCTGATGTGCTCACGCTGGACATCCTGGACGTGGGTGAGCCCCCAGGCATGCCACAGCTGTGGCCTCTGTCCCCACTCCTGAGGTCCCGCCCGAACCCCCCACAGCTGTGGTTCCAATTCTAGATCTCTCCCTGCTGGCTGGGGGCGCAGCGGGGCATCCACTTCTTATTTCAAAGTCTGCTCATTCAGCCAGGATGTCCCTGCTCTGCAGAGAACACCTGGCTTGGTCGCCCCCACCTTCGGCAGCCCAGGTGTGCAGGAGAGGGCCCCCCGGGGAGAGGGGAGGGGGCGCCCAGGTCTGGAGGCGCCCCAGGAAGCCAAGGCCTGGAGCTGGGGGGCGCGGGTGGGAGGCAGGAAGTGGATGATCTGCAGCAAAATTGGGCCTAATCTAATTAGGGTGTTTCTCAGCCCCAAGCAGGCCTGGGCTTTAACCCTTTCTGTCCCTCACCCAGGCCTCAGTGGGAGACACCAGCCTGGCCTACTGCCCACGGGGCCCGCAGAAGTAGGCCTGGGCACTCCCTGGCTGGTGGCCCCACCCCAAGCCTATGTCCCCTTCCTCACACCCTAAACTCCAGTGAGCAAGTTCTACCTCAGTTTTCCCTGTGCACCCAGCAAGCTTGAAATGGGAAGGAACTGGAGGTGGGTGGAGGAGGGTCCCAGGGGTCTGTCTGGGCACCAGCCCCCTGGATCTGAAAACGATAATATCATTAGCCAGGCAGTGTCTAATTTTTTCCCCTGGGGTGTGCTGGGAATGGAACCTGGGGCTTCCACACATGCTAGGCAAACTCTAACACCGAGCTACACCTCTAGCCCCAAAGAGTCTGCTGTTATCTAGCCCTTTGAGGACAGGATTATGTTTTTTCCCCCCCATCAGATACTAATGATGATAACAAACTGGGCTTTGTGGTGCATGCCTGTCATCCCAGCTACTTGGGAGGCTGAGGTGGGAGGATTGCAAGTTTGAGGCCAGCCTCAGCAATTTAGCAAGGCCCTAAGCAACTTAGTGAGACCCTGTCTCAAAATAAAAACAAAAAGGCCTGGGGATGGGGCTCAGTGGTTAAGTATTTCTGGGTTCAATTCCCAGTACCAAAAAAAAAAAAAAAGTGATAACAGTTGACATTAATTGAGCCTTCCTAGGTGCTGAGTGTTTCTGGCATATTATATCATGTAATCCATCCATCCTGGCAGTGGGAGAAAGAGGGGGGCCTGAGGCAGGTGCCACCTAAGCCACGTGTCCTGGACTACACTCCTGGGGGATTGGACCCCCAGACATGCCCAGGCTCTCATGGGACCAACCAAGAAGACCAGACCCTGCTCCTTCCCGCAGTGACCACGGACCCCCCACCCGACGTGCATGTGAGCCGAGTTGGGGGCCTGGAGGACCAGCTGAGTGTGCGCTGGGTCTCACCGCCAGCTCTCAAGGATTTTCTCTTCCAAGCCAAGTACCAGATCCGCTACCGCGTGGAGGACAGCGTGGACTGGAAGGTGCCCGTCCCTTCCCCAGCCCTGCCCCTGGGCCCCAGGCCCTCCCTCTGACCTGACCCTCACTGTCCAGGTGGTAGATGATGTGAGCAATCAGACCTCGTGCCGCCTGGCGGGGCTGAAGCCAGGCACCGTGTACTTCGTGCAAGTGCGCTGCAACCCCTTTGGCATCTATGGCTCCAAGAAGGCGGGGATATGGAGTGAATGGAGCCACCCCACAGCCGCCTCCACTCCCCGCAGCGGTGAGCACCCTCCCAGGGCCAGGTGCTCCTTGGGCTGCTCCAAACCAGCCCGCATCTGGGTCTCTGTTTCCTCATTTTCTCCAAGATAGCAGAGGTCTCCAACTGTCGGCCCTCAGGATCCAAGGTGGCCCCTGAACCTATTTGGTCTGGCATTTGGGGGCGGGGGACTTTGACCCACCTGGAAGTTTGACCCAACAGGAAGTTTTTACGCAAATACCCTAGATTGCCTAAAAAAAGAAATTCTGTAGAAAATGCAACCCGACAGCCCGTATTGCTGAGTGGCCCCCACAGCAGTGGTCACCCCTTCACGGCCCCTCAGCATTTGCCCCATCTTCAGCCCTGAGAGCAAGTGAGTTTGAGATCCCTGCTTGTGAGGCCAATGACCTCGGTGTCCCCTTCTAATCAATAATTGAGGAGGGTGTTGGAGAGATTAGGGTCTGACATCCAGTGTCATTGGGAGTTTCTCTGAGCCTGTATTCTCTCCTTTCGAAATGGATAAAAATCAGTTACTTGGAATGTCTGGCCTCAGCATTCCTATCTGCAAAATGGGGTTGAGAGCCACACCTGCCTCAAGCTGTTGCAAAATTTAGGTGACATAATTCATGACAAGTGCCCACATGGTGGTAGTTGCCACTTTAGTATTTGTTGCCAGTAGGTAAGGAAGCTCCCATCCCCCACACTCCCTCCTGATTTCACCCCGAGGGAGGCCCCCTTTATTCAGGTGAGGGCACTGAGTCCCTAAAAGAGAACATAGGGATCTAGACTCAGTTCCAGGCCCACATTGGTGGGATGGTGGGGAAACTGAGGTCCAGACACATAGAGCATCCCGACTCAGGGAGGGGCAGAACCACGCTCCAGCTAGTTCCCCAGCCCCCAGCCCGGGGCCCCTCCAGGTTCTGGGATGGGAGGGAGCAAGCACAGCTGGGAGGGGCTGAGCCTTGGCCCCTGCTCGTGCCCAGCACCTGCGATTCTTGCACGGGAGCCAGCAGGCGGCTGAGTCCGCCTGGGAGGCTGGGGAGGCCGGGGGAGGCCAGCAGGGGCGGCCTGGAGATG
>NW_026000241.1:6811277-6816721 GCF_001458135.2 Marmota marmota marmota | reverse complement strand
CTGAGTTGTGGAGTCAGACAGATGGGGGTTGATCTTGGCTTTGCCACCAACCTTGGACTGGGCACTTGACCTAATCACTCCTCAGTTTCCTTATCTGTAAAATGTGTGAGTGTGGGTATGGGGGTGAACAACGTCTCAGGACTCCCACGGGCCCTGGAAGTCCTGGCCTGGTGGAGGATTCGTGTTGGCTTTTCCCCACGGCTGACAAACACTCCTCTTTGATCCCAGACACCGCAGTGATCAGCCCTCAGGACCCCACGCTCCTCATCGGCTCCTCCCTGCAAGCCACGTGCTCGCTGCACGGGGACCCTCCTGGGACCACGGCCGAGGGTCTCTACTGGACCCTCAACGGGCGTCGCCTGCCCCCTGAGCTCTCCCGGGTGCTTAATGCCTCCACCCTGGCCCTTGTTCTGGCCAACCTCAACGGGTCCAGACAGCAGTCTGGGGACAACCTTGTGTGCCACGCCCACGACGGCAGCATCCTAGCTGGCTCCTGCCTCTATGTTGGCTGTAAGTGGGTCCCCAGGACACCCAGGGGCAGATCTAGGAGCACCATCACCCTCTGGAGAAGGGGAGCACGAATCCTGGGTCCTCTGGCTTGGGCTGGGAAGTGGGTGGGTTCAGAAGCTCATGTCTCAGGTGGGAGGAGAACTTGGAGCCCCACCCCTCATTCTCCAGGTCCCATGGGGCTGGGGGTGCAGCAGTGGTAGAGAATATGCAAGGCGAATGCAAGGTCCTGGGTTCCATCTCTAGAATGAGAGAGGAGGGAGGGAGGGAGGGCCCATGCGCGTGGTCATTCACGTCTCTGGCAGCAGGGCTGAGATTGCCTTCCTTGTCCTTTTTCCACTTCAGGGTAGGGGCCCAGCAAGCCATCAGGACCCTGCCACCTGCACAGCTAGCTCAGACCCTCAGCCTTCTGCACCCTTCCTTTTCCCCAGTGCCCCCAGAGAAGCCCTTCAACATCAGCTGCTGGTCCAAGAACATGAAGGACCTCACGTGCCGCTGGACTCCAGGGGCCCACGGGGAAACTTTCCTTCACACCAACTACTCCCTCAAGTACAAGCTGAGGTTGGTGATGGCCCACCGGGGGCCTGTGCCCGACTAGCTGTGTGACTCTGGAATAATGCTTGCCTTCTCTGAGACCCTATGTCCCTATCTATACCCTGGGGCTCCCCTGGTGAGGTCTGGGGACCAGAAGGGGCCCTCATGTGTCCTGGCTCCCCTCCTGCCCCTGCAGGTGGTACGGGCAGGACAACACGTGTGAGGAGTACCACACAGTGGGCCCTCACTCCTGCCACATCCCCAAGGACCTGGCTCTCTTTACACCCTATGAGATCTGGGTGGAGGCTGGGAGCTGCGAGGACCGGCCGGAGAGGAAGGCGGAAGGAGAGGGAGCGGGCTGGGGGCCAGGTCTGCAGTACCCGCCACGACACTGCTATCTTCTTTCCAAGCACAGGACGAGGGGATCCTGCCCTCGGGCAGACGGGGCGCGGCGAGAGGTAAGGTGGGCCCTGGTGGGTGGGAGTATTTGGGGTGACTGTGAGCCTTGCCCAGCACACTCAACCTGAGTGGCCCAAATGGAATCCTTCCTCCTCCTCTTACTCATCTGCATTTACTTAGCATTTACTGTGTGCCTGGCGGGTAATGTTGCAGGTGGAATCTCATCCTCAGGAATGAACATACTCACCCTAGTTAACACGAATGAGCTTCTACTTCATGCCGGGCCCTGCCAAGGGTTTTACTGGCAGGATAGCCCAGAGGATGATCTGTTTCACTTCTCTGATGGGGAAACAGGAACAGAGAGGTGCAATATCCTGCCCAAGGACACACAGCTAGTGGGAGGGGACAGGACCTGAAGGCTGACCCTGCCCAGGCTGCCTGTCTAACCTGGCTTCCCTTTTGCCTGCAGGTCCTGCCAGATAAACTCTAGGGATGGGGCTACCTTCCTGGCTAAGTGGAGACTCAGAGGCTGAACTCAAACTGGGGCCACCTTTGTACTCTCACCTTAGGGCACCTGAGCACCATCAGCAGGAGCTGGGGCAGGTGCTCTGAGCTCGGACAGCTCTGGCCCCCATGTCAGGCCACCCTTGGGTGCACCTCCAGTGTTATGTTGGGACATGAGCTGGTTGAGCTACCCAGAACCCCTACAGGGCTGGGAGTAAAGAGAAGTCATTACTTTGCCCCCCAGTAACCCTCCAAAAGAATATTTTAAAATAAATGAGCTATTTAGGTGCTCTGATTGTGAAGGTGAGTTTGAAGCCTGGGAGTGGGGGCTGTGGGTTTTGGGGAGATCTGTGAGGCATCCTAATGACCCTATGGTCACTAGAAGCCTCCCCTACTAGAAGCCCCACCTCCCAGAATTTCAGACACTTTCTCTAGGATCCACAATCTCTGGTTCTGAACTCCTCAAGGGTGTGATTCAAAACACCAGTTTCAAGTGGGGTGTGGGGACTAGAGTCCCAGTTACTCAGAAGGCTGAGGCAGGAGGATTGCTTAAACTGACAAGCTCAAGACCAGCAAGACCACATCTCAAAAAACAAAACACCAGTTCTGGGGCAGGGTGAGAGTTTTCCCCCAGCCCTCTCTGGCCTGGGGAACCCCTTCCCCAGACACAGGGACCCCAGTACTGCAGGACACAGAGATGGCAGAGGAAGAACTCTTTATTGTGAGGTACACTGAACTGGAGCAGGGTCCGCAGCTCCAGAGGGGCATGACCTCAGCCAGGTGGTCAGGGTTGGGTTGGACGCCATTGGTCTCCTTTCCCATCTCCTCTGAACATCTCTGGAGAGCCACCGTCACTCGGCAGATTCCGCATCAAACCTGAGGTCCTGGAGAACCTCACTGATGGCCTCCATGGTTTTAATTACCCTACAAGAACGGATGGAAACTATAAATAAGACCCAGATGGGGCGGATTAGCCGGCACCGCGCAACTAGCTCGGAGGGGGCTGTGGCAAGCCCTGGGCCCTCCTGCCCGCCGCCAAACTTCCAGGCAGCACTAGCCTGGGAGGGGGCCTGAAGAGGGATGGCTCCTTGGGTCAGAGTGGGCCGTCTTGGGAGAGAGGCGTGCGTGCCGTCAAGAGGTTACAGAGTGACAGCTTGGCAAATGTCTAGCATGTGTGCATGAGAGGATGTGTTTGGAGGCTGGACAATGTGCAGACGTGCAGGGCACAGTGGCACATGTCCTTATTCCCAGCAAGTAGGGAAGCTAAGGTGGGAAGATCAAAAGTTCAAGTCCAGCCTTGGCAATTTAGGAGAGCCTATCTCAAAACATTAAAAAAAAAAAAAAAATAGAAAGGACAGTGGGTGTAGAGCAGTGGTAAGGCTCCCTAGGGTTGTTCCCTAGTGCCACCCCATCCCCCACCAAAAAAAGATAAAAGGAGCGTGTAGGCATGTGCCGGTGGACATGGGGGCCTAGTCCAAGCTCTAGTGCAGGTCGGCGTGTGCTGAGACAGGCGGCTGTGTCTTGGCAATGCTCAGGGTGCCTCTGATGTGAAGTCACAGGGGTATGTATTCCGTGGAATGTGTACATCTGGGGCCACCAGGTTAGGACACTGGTATAAATACCAAAGGTTGTATACGGGTCCAGAGGGGCTGCTCAACTGGCCAGATGTGACTGGGCCAGCCTGAGGAAACAGCAGGCTAGGGCGGGGCCTGAGGGTGCCAGCAAAACTGGCATGGCCAGCCCAGTGGGCAGCAAAGCTCACTTCATCTTCAGCTGCTGCATCCGTTCAGTGTCCTCCTGCCCAGTCAGTTCTGGTGTCCCCATCAGCTGCAGCAGAGCCACCTGGTGGGAGAATGGGCAGTGGGGAGGGTGTCACAGAAAGCAGAAACCACTCTGTCCTCCCCTGCTACTTAAAAATAAAGATTAGGTATTAAAGACACAGCAGCCGGGTGCGGTGGCACACGCCTGTAATTCCAGCACCTTGGAGGCTGAGGCAGGAGGATCACGAGTTCAAAGACAGCCTCGGCAAATTAGCGAGGCCCTAAACAACTCAGGGAAACCCTGTCTCTAAATTAAAAAAAAAGGGGGGGGAGGGTGCTGGGGCTCAGTGGTAAGCACCTCTGGGTTCAATCCTGGTACCCCCTCCCCCAAAAAAGCTCAGGGTAGGGCCATGAGGGGCGGAGCTTTGTGTGGGAAGAGTCCGGCGTTTCTCTGGAGTCCGCAATTGAAATGGACTTGGTCATGTGTGGGTGTGGCTTGAGAACAACCTTGAAGTTCAACCAGATTGGTGGTAGGGGTGTGGCGGGCGGGGCATCATAGTCCCAAAAGCAGGGTGGGGGTTATGATCCATGGGTGGGAGTAGGTCGAAAATACTGGGGTGCTGGAGGAGAAATTTCTTGTGCAATATGGGCGTGGCTACACATGGATGTAGCCCTCTCGGCCAGGATTGGCTGCAGGAGAAGTGTAGGCGGGGCCTGAAAATTAGTAGGTAGAGATAGGAAACACTGGGGTGGGTGTGGCCTGGGAATCCCCGCTCTCCAGGGAAGTAGTTGAGGGTGGGACCTCAGGCAATGAAAAAGCCAGAGCGGATGCAGTCGTGAGGCAGTGTCCACACTTCTAGGAACTGCGTTTAGGCGGGGCTGGAGTAAAGTGAGCACGTCCTGAACTAAGAACAAAACCTGGAATAAAACTGGGGTTGGGTAAGAGGCAACGGAGAATCAGAATCTCTCGGTGAAGACTTAGGGAGTTTTGAGGTGTGGCAGGAAGGGTGGGGCCTGGGACTCCCAGAAATGAGTGTGGGACAGGGACTGAGGCCCTTCCCTAAGGGGCGGTAATGAGCACATCAGGCCAGTGACAGACACAGCGTAGGTAAGAGGTCGTGGTCTCACCGTGGCCAGGCGCGTCTGCTCCAGCTGTTGCAGGCTGCGCACGTGGCCCGCGAGCAGTGGCTGCGCGCGAGGTCCAGCCAGCTCTGCCTCCACCGCCAGCACCTCCCGCGAGGCGGCAGCGAAGGCCTGGGTCACTTCGTGCACTGTTTTCCGGTAGCCAGGGAAGTCGTAGTGCGGGCCGCTCCGCAGGTACTGGCGGTGGCCTCTGAAGCAGGTGAGGATGCTGAGGTGAGGATGCGCTCCCTGGCCAGGCACCCGCACCAACCCGCAGGGGGCGTACCCGCACCCCAGAGACTGGACGACCGACTGTAAAGACGCTTCTGACTCTAGCAAGGGAAGAGGGGACCGCTCTCCGGGTCCTTAAGAGTTAGTTACGAACTGATCCCTCTTCAGACTCCGTCCCACTTCTAATAGGGCAGCCTCGTGGGGACCCAGCTCTGCCTCCGGACACTCCAGCCACTGACATACCCATACCCGAACTGGGCCCGGGACTGAACCGCGCCCGGTGCGGCCCCACGCCCGCACTCACTCCTCCAGTTTGCGGAAGCCCTGCGCGCGCTCATCCTGCAGCTGGTGGATTCGCTGCAACAGCGTCCGGATCGGGGCATCTTT
>NW_026000241.1:6807113-6811187 GCF_001458135.2 Marmota marmota marmota | reverse complement strand
GGCATGAAGCCGGCGCCCTGGACCTGCACCGCCCGCCCCACGCCCGTCCTCGCTCGAGCCGCGACTCACCCAGGGCCACACCGGCTCCGCGAGTGCCCCATCTCCGGTGGCATCCGCAACGTCAAGCACCGCGGGAACGGCGTTCTCCGCTGCGGCCCCAGTAGTGATCATGACTGCGCAGTCGGGGCCACGCCAAGACAGGCCGCTCCACTGTGCCTGGCGCCCCCTGCAGGTCCGGAGGTCAAGGGACTCCGATCCTGCGACGGGCCAGGCCGCAGACAGCAGATCCCATCCTTCATTAGTTCCTGCCTGGTGCCCACCTGGTTTGTCCTTACTGGAATCCGGTACTCTAAATACTGTAAGGATATTAGCTCAGGTTTTTGCATACACCTTTCTTGTCCAATAACATCCGGGCCCCCTGAGATGATTTACTGGCAGGTACTGTGTAAGCGTCCAAAAAGTGAGCTGAATTAGGGGTCCTATGCAAAGGCCCTGAGGTGGGAGCCTCAGGCAAGAACAGGGATAGCAAAGCATTTTAGGTGCTGAGGTGGTTTTGGAACTTTCCAAGGAGAAATGGGCCAAGTGTGGCAGCCCACACCTGGGAACCCACTAACTCTAGAGGCAGACAGGAGGATCACAAATTTGAGGTTAGCCTCAGCGACTTAGTGAGGACCCTGGCTCAAAATAATAGGTCTGGGACTCTGGAGGATGGGCCATTGCAGATGGTGATGACCTAGACCAGGGAGGGGCAGTCAACAAGGTGGCAACTGGACTAGCTGAAGAATGGAGTGACTAATACTGTAGCCCTTAGATGGCATTGCTGGAGAGGGAGTCATTGGCATGTCTGACATAACCTACATTGAGTCCCAATCAAAATTTAGGTAGGCTGTGTGGGTGCAGCTCAGTGGCAAAGCACTTGTCTAGTGCACATGAGGCCCTGTCCACCCCCAGCAAAACCAACCTTGAGGAATGACTGGTCTCACATGTGCTAATAATTTTCACTCAAAACTAAGAAGCATTTACTGTCAGTAAATGGTCTACCTACCTGTCTACTCATCCACACCTGGACACCTCCAAATGTCAACTAGATCACAGGCAATAACACAGCAGACCTTGGTCCCCACCAGGTCCTAATTTCCATATTAGATGACAAAGCACTCGTTTGGCAGAGCCCTAATTGAAACCTGCTTGTGCTTTTGACAAAACCTGCTGTATGTGCGGGACAGGAACCACCAACTCTTTTAGTCTCCAGAAGGATAAGAGGATCCAAAGGCAACAGAGAGTCAAAGGAGATGGGCCACTCTTCAGCCACCTCCCTGGACAAAACAGTCACGTGGACACCAGTTACTGCTCCAGTCAATGTAAGGGAAATTTTATTGAGGTCCCAAGGCCATACATGGGGCTTGGGCAGGAGGCCACTCCTTGGGGAAAGGAGCCAGTGGAGGAGCTTTATTTGACCTTCTTCTTGGGGCGAAGGTTATTGGTGTGGCCACACTTCTTCTTGCGGCAGTTCACAGCACGGGGGTGCAGGCGGGCATAACACCTGTGTAAGGGATAGGAGCGGCTAATGAGGGCCCACCCTACCCCTTATTCCTGCCACCCCACCCAAGCATCTGAGCAAACATACTTGCGACAGATCATCTTGTCACAGTTGTACTTCTGGGCAAGCTGGCGCAGAGAAGGCTCAATGATGCCACCTCGCAGGCGAAGCACCAAGTGCAGGGTGGACTCTGCAGGAGACAGAGGACATCAGCCCAGTCCTAGCACCTCAGTCACTAAGCAAGGCTTTCTGTCACCCGGTAGACTGGTGCTTCTCATATATCTATGTAATGAGAACTCCAAGCAGGATCCCAAGTGGTCTATGTGCAGATGGACACAAAGGGCTGGCCCGACCTGCCCACAGACACTCCATGGAGAATCATCCAGCAACTCTGATGTTTAAACATTATAACTACCACAGTGAAGAGGCATTAAATTTCTTCTTCTTTTTAAAATATTTTTATGTGGTGTTGAGGATGGAACCCAGGGCCTCGTGCATGCCAGGTGAACGCTCTACCTCTGAGCCACAACCCCAGCCCCTTCTTCTTTTTTTTTAATATTTATTTTTTTAGAAGAAGTTGGACACAATACCTATGTTTAGTTATTTTTTATGTGGTGCTGAGGATGGAACCCAGGGCCTCACACATGCTAGACGAGTGCTCTACCACTGAGCCACAATCCCAGCCCAAGACACTAATTTTCTTTATAATAGTAATAAAAATTTCCTTAATTACTTTTTTTGGGGGTGGGGGTGCTGGGGACAGAATCCAGGGCCTCCTGCACTCCTGTATGCTATCTACCACACAATCCCAGTTCCGGTGCTCAATTTTTCTTCCCCCCCCCCCCCTTTTTCATTTTTAGTGATGGAATCCAGGAGCACTCTACCACTGAGCTACAACCCTAACCCTCCACCCTTTTTTAACATAATAATTTTGAGATAGGGCTTATACTTGCCCAGGCTAACTTAGAGCATCAACACTTCTGCCTCAGCCTCTGGAGTACCTGGCACTGTACTGACCCCTCGTCTTAAGAACTGCCTCCCTCTGTAGTGCCACCGAGTCCACTAATGCTCTGTCCAGGGACTGAGGGCTCATGGAGCCTGTTTTCTAGCAGCCCCACCCTAGTACCTTTCTGGATGTTGTAATCTGAGAGAGTGCGGCCATCCTCCAGCTGTTTGCCTGCAAATATCAGACGCTGCTGATCAGGTGGGATACCTGGAAAAAGAAGGAAGCTCAATTACTAAAATTATCCAACACTTTACTTGGGGTCTGTCCAAATCCAGCACCTAGCTCACAGGACAGAGCCCCCACTGACCCAGCCCAACTCACCCTCCTTGTCTTGAATTTTGGCTTTGACATTCTCGATGGTGTCACTGGGCTCGACCTCGAGGGTGATGGTCTTGCCCGTCAGGGTCTTCACAAAGATCTGCATCTCTGCGTCTGCTGGAAGGCAGGATGGAGTGGTGAGCAAAGCAGGCCTGACAGCCCTCCTGTACCTGCACTGACCACAATTTCAGGCCTGTGCCTTGCACTTGTCTTCCATCTACCCTGGCCTTTCTGGGCTTGTCTTCTCACACACTCTGGTTTTTAACCTAAACCTGTCCTGTACCAAGGGACCAATTCCTCTGCCCTACTCCTGGATGCCATGCCCTCCCCCACAACCCCAGGTACTGGGGATGTTATCCAGCCTTTGCACATGCTGGGAAAGTGCTCTACCACTAAGCTATAACCACAAGCCTGCAGGAGTGTCCTTCAAGTTGGGCAGAGGAGGTATCCCCTTCAGTGTTTGCTGATATGCATGACAAGTACCCCGAGGCATTCTCTTTGCCAGGCATATCTTCCCTGAGGATGGTGCCATCAACCCCTGTTTCGACAAGTTCCTGGACTGTCCTACAGGTTTCCCTTACTACCTACACGGGAATGCCATCCCAGTAGCCATCTCTCCAACATGCCACACACCACTTCTTCTTTTTCTTAACATAAAGATGAGATGTCCAACACTCTTGGCTTCCTTCTCAGACCTAAATTCCCCAGATCCCACTTACTGCCTTTGCTCCAACCCATAAGCAATAATGAGGACGACTGCGGATGGAGTTCAGCAGCAGATGGCTTGCCTAACAAGTGCGAGGCCCTGGGTTCCATCCCCAGTAGCACCAAAAACACAACAAAAGCTACCACTTATTATCTGCCAAACACGTGCCAGATATGTTTAGATAACCCTTCACTTTAAAAGGAGATTTAGAAAACAGTCTAGAAAATTAACGTCTATTGACGTAGAGTGAGGTACGAGCACCCAACCTGAGAAATCCAATCCTTTCCAAAGGCCCGGCGCACAACACGGCAGCACCACCGCCTACTGCCCCTTCCCTATCCACCCGCGGCCGTCCAGGAGGCTCCATTCCCGCCTCGAGGGATCGCTAGGGCTCCTCCCCGGAGCCGCGTCCGCCTCGGGGAGCCCCGTCCCAGCTGGGAGCCTGGGCTCACGCGCCCGTTCGCCACCCCCGAGGCTGCCCCGCCCGAGCGAGCTCGGGGTCTC
>NW_026000241.1:6795535-6807088 GCF_001458135.2 Marmota marmota marmota | reverse complement strand
CTCCCCCCTCGCCGTCCGCACGACCTCGCCCGCGCCGCAGCGCCCGCGCCAACCCGCACGACCTCGGCCACCGACCCGCTCTGGAGCCTCGTTGAAGAAAAAGAGGGCGGCGGAACCGGAAACCGCCGATTCGCCGCCGAGAGCGCCTGCGCACCGAGCACGCCGCGCGTCTGCGTCACAATCCGCGTCTTGCATCAGGTGCCGCCCCAGGCCCCGCCCCGGCACCATGTGGAGTACTGGCGAACGAAGCCGCGGCGCACGTGGGCCAGCGTCGCTCACCCTCTTCCGGGTGTGGGCGGCGCCCGTCGAGTCACGTGACGATGGTCGCGCCCCTCCAGGTGTTTTAGCGCTTGGTCTATGGGTCCCCGACGTTACCTGGCACTTGGCCGATGCTCCGGGAATGCTTGTTGAATAGAGCAGAGGAGAGACTTTTCTGCTAAAGCAAAGGCGTCACGCAGAGAGGGTGCAGGGGTTGAAATGGAGAAGGTAGAAGTCACAGGAGACCCATGGAAGCCACCGTGGACACTCTACACCCGGAACCTGTTGCTGGAAAGCTTTGGCCGCTGTGCACGGACGGACTTGAGGGCAGAGTCTATGGGAGCAGGGAAAGCCGGTGAGACTAGTGCCTTCTCCAGGAAAAGGTAGTAGGGTCTGGCGAAAAGTGTCCGGTGGGACCCGGCGTGTTCTGGACTGGGACCGAAACTTGTGGATGGCACTGGACCAGGGAAAAGGGAGGACTGAGAAGTTACGTGTGAGTTTGTCAACGTGCTTCGTTATTCCTGGGAACATTTCTAGTGTCTACTGCGTGTCACGCAGAGGCAGAGAAGCTTTCATGCCTGGGAAAGTGCCTTTTCTTGGGGACAATGTGTTGTTGTTTGCTGCCCAGATTGATCTCAAACTCGTGGGCTCAAGCCATCCTCCTGCCTCAGCCTCTACCGCACCCAGCAGATTCCTTTAACATAAATTCTAAGAGCTCCGAAGGTGAGGCGACTTTGGGAGAGTCTAACGGGAAATGGGGTCCCATATGGCTGCCTGAGCACCCCACCCTCATGCACACACACTGCAACCTAAAGGTGTCATTCAAGGGGGAAAGGGAAGTGTTGGTAGCAGTGCCAACAGAAGGTGTGAGGACCTGGGAAGTGCGAACCTGGGTTGTTAGGACTGCCACCACAGGGTCTTCCACGAAGAACAGCCCCATCTTTCTTTTGTGTGTGTGTGTGTGTGTGTATGGTACTAGGGATTTAACCGGGGAGAGCTCTGCAGCCAGCTACAGCTCCCCCCCCCCTTTTTTTTAAGACAAATCCTACTAAGTTGCTGAGGCTGGCCTGGAACCTGCGATCCTCTTGCCTCAGCCTTCCAAGTTGCTGGAATTGCAGGCACAGCCACGCAGCCTGGTGGTCAGTCCCATCTCTTTCCAGGTCAGTGGTGTGTGCTTGTCTGCAGGCCCTGACAAAAGGACTCCATGTCCTCCAGCACGTGTCCACTTTCTCAGCTGCTAGACCCAAGGATGGAAAGAAGCCAGGGAGATGTGCTCTTCCCTTTTTAGCAACAGAGTCTTTTTATTGATAACTTCCCAACAGCATCTGTAAACATCGGGTACAAAAATATTCCACTAAACTCTGTTTTCCAAGGTGGCCTGGCTTGCTCCAGGAAACCCAGGAGATGCCTACGGGGCCTCTGAGGTCCACACCTCTGTTCAAACACAGGCCTCACAGGCCCAGGGCTGAGTGGCCATCCAGCCTCCATCTCTAACTTCCTTCTCTGTGTCAGAAACCTCCTGGAGACACTAACTGGAGAAAGTACTCAGTACTTCAGTCTGAGGAAGGGGCAGGGAAACCAGAATTAGTGGGTGCAGGGTGAGAGGATGATGTGACGATCTTGTCCACCTCCAGGAGGTCCTAGCCAGGGGATAGGGGGCATCTGGCTCTGGTTACCTCTTAACTGTTGTTCAGAGCACACCTGAGGCCTGGCTCTGAAAACATCCCTGTGCTCAGCCTCACCACTCCAACTGGGATGGCTGTGCCCTGGCATGAGGTTATGTTCCCAGGAGAAGGAGCAGGAAATTGGAGACCCCAGGAATTCCACAGCCCCAGGAGGGAGCCCTGGATGACAGAACAGGGTGGCAAAGGTGAAGATGGTGAGGCGGGGTTACCCACTGCCACCTCAGACACCTGGGGATGGCTACTGCTGCCCAAGACCTCTGGGTGCCTGGAGCAGGACTACTCTCCTGGCCTCCCCTCGTCATCCGTCTGGCTGTGGCCGTTGACAGTGGGAGAGCCAGGTCGCATGTGGGACAGGTCTTCGAAGCCAGGGCTGAAGGAGGGCGAGACAGTATCAGGGCTGGTGTCGCATGAGCCTGTGCTCTGCTCCGAGGTGGCAATGGTGGTGGTGACACTGGGCGGGATGGGGTCCTCGTCTTCATCCTCCAGGAGGGAGGCCTCTGGGATGTCTGGGGAAGGAGGCCCAGGAGTTGCTCTGCTGCCTTGTCAAACACTCAGATGGGGGACTTTGTGTGTGTGACCTGACAGGTTCCCTGCCCCGTGGGTACATGACTTAGCCCATTTTACTGAGGAAGAGGAAGAAACCAAGGCCCAGCAGGTAAGAAGAATCCCTTCCACACGAAGCGATGTTGGGACGCTGCCTCAGCCTCCTAGGTTAGGCTGGGTGAGCTGGCTCTGTCCTTCCTCACCCTCACTACGTCACCTGGCCCAGGCACCCCTCCTGTCCACCCTGCTCTGTAAACTCGGAATTTATGCCCATGGTAGTTGGCAGCTTTGGGATGAAGAGCTAGCTATTGGCCCATTAAGCAGATGGAGTAAACCAAGGCTCAGCAACAGGGAACCCTCTGAGGTGCTGGCCACACAGAATGGTGGCCCAGAGCCACTAGGGCTGTCACTAGACAGATGTGAACTTGATTCCTTCCCCCTCCCTTTTCAGCTGCACTTCCTCCCACAATCGTGCTTCTCTGGGCCACAGTTTCCCCCTCTGAAATCGGGATATTCATAGTCCCCCGTCACAGGTGGCTGTGGGCAGAGTTTGGCTCATGGTACTACATGGGTACACCCCAGGACAAGGAGACTGCATCCCACCAGCACCCTGCCCTTGCCCCCCACCCCCATCTCTCTGGACCCTCCACCCACCAGGGCCTGGGCTGCATGTCAGCCCAAGGCGACCTTCGGGAAGCCAGCTCTGAGTGGAGGAAGCGGGCATGCTCGGGCTCACTAGCCTGGGAGACACTTACGGCTGAAGGCCTCCGGGTGCTGCCTGGCCAGTTTCCCCTTCAGGGTCCTGCAGGGAAGGGAAGGCACAGGGGCTGAACCTGCTGATCAGATGGGCTGGGCCTGGCACTGGCTAGGGAGCCCTTGCTGGGTGGGCAGCAGGAACCTGGCCCTCACCATTCACCAAGCCTCCCTCTCTCTGCCCCATGCTCAGCCCAACAGGCCTGGGAACACCTGGGCAGACGTGCACTCTGGGGTCTGGTCCCTGAGCCCAGGCAGAGGGGCCCTCTCCCTGCAGTGCCCCCTTATGTTAGCCTCCTCTACCTTTGGACAAAATGAAGCTTAGAGAATTTTCTTCTTTTTTAAACTGCTGGTTTGGTGGGTGGGTTTGTTTGTTTGGGGGTTGGGGATTGAACCCAGGGCCTTGTGCACATGAGGCAAGTCCTCTACCAACTGAGCTATATCCCCAGCCCCTAGCTGGTTCTTCTTTTTCCTAAAGTACTACAGCTGTGTTTGCAGAGAATGGAAAGGAGGTTTTCAAAGCAGGTGGTTATCTTTGTGGCCTTATAAGTACCACTACTGTTGATGGTTCCAGGCCAGGTGGCAACCCCTCTTCTACTTCTTGGGTGACGGGGACACATAGCTGTGGTTATCAACCCTCAAGATCCCTGCTCCCCCCACCCCAAACCATCTGGGCAGTAAACCTGATATGAAGCCTCAGAAAACATGTGCTGTTATGAATTATAAGGAGTCAGGTGCCATCTTAGGCACTGATAGTCCCAGCTACTCAGGAAGCCAAAGCAGGAGGATCGCTTGTGTCCAGGACTTCAAGGTCAGCCTGGGCAACATAGTGAGACCCCAACTCAGAAAAAAAGGGGGGACTTAACCAGCCTACCTCATGATTTTGACCTAGAGTCTGCTCAATAAAATGTGTTTTCCAGGGGCTGGGGCTGGAGCTCAGAGGTAGAGCACTGGCCTATCATGCATGAGGCACTGGGTTCAATCCTCAGCACCACATAAAAATAAAAAATTAAGATACTGTGTCTACCTATAACTAAAAAATAAATATTAAAAAAAAAATTGTTTTTCCAGGGCCGGGGTTGTGGCTCAGCAATAGAGTGTTTACCTAGCATGTGCCAGGCCCTGGGTTCGATCCTCAGCACCAAATAAAAAATAAATAAATATTAAAAAAAAATGTGGAGGGGCTGGGTTTGTGGCTCAGTGGTAGTGTGCTCGCCTAGCATGCATGAGGCACTGGGTTCAATCTTCAGCACCACATAAAAATAAAGACAATAAAATCCATCAACAACTAAAAAAATATTAAAAGAAAAGAAAATTAAAAGAAATGTGGGGCTGGAGTTACAGCTCAGTGGTACAGCACTTGCCTGGCATGTGTGAGACCCTGGGTTTGATCCTCAGTACCACATGAAAATAAACAAAAGATTCATTTTAAATGTGTTTTCCAGCAGGTGCACAGCGGCTTCGGAGGTTTGCAAGTTCAAAGCCAGCCTCAGCAACAGCAAGGCCCTAAGGAACTCAGTGAGACCCTGTCTCTAAATAAAATACAAAACAGGGCTGGGGATGGGGCTCAGTGGTCGAGTGCCCCTGGGTTCAATCCTCTAAACCTCCCCTCAAAAAATAAAAATAAAATAAAAAATGAAACATGTTTTCCTCAATATTTGGCACCTGCTCCCTGAGCCTACCAGCAGGTGCAGCTGTCCCTGAAACAGAGGAAGTGGCACATAGTCTTATGTAAATACAACACGTTACTGGCTTCCCTGGGAGCCGGTGTGCTGGCTGCGGCTGTAAAAGGCAATCAAGTGGCTCTGGATGCCATCTAGAGTGATGAGGTGCCCAGGGACTGGAGATCGTCTTTTCTTGTCCTTACAGAAACCAGCTTGGGAAGGACCCACAAAAACTAGAGATTACCTCTGCCTCTTTGTTTTTTTTTTTCCAGGTACTGGGGATTGAACCCAGGGCCTCGCACATGCTAGGCAAATGCTCTGCCTCTTTTCTTTCATCTGCCATGTGAGGGACGGAGGCTAGGGCTCTACTACTGAACCACACACAGCCAGCCCCAAGAAGTCAAGGTTTTTATCTCAGAGCTCAGATTTTCTTGGGACACTTAAGAGTACAACAAAGGAGCTGGGGATGTGGCTGAAGCGGTAGCGCGCTCGCCTGGCATGCGTGCGGCCCGGGTTTGATCCTCAGCACCACATACAAACAAAGATGTTGTGTCCACCAAAAACTAAATAATAAATATTAAAATTTACGCTCTCTCTCTCTGTCTCTTAAAAAAAAAAAAAAAAATTCCTTTAAAAAAAAAGAGTACAACAAAGCCTCTTGAAATGAACTAGCACTAGCACGAAGACACCCGCCTGTAATCCCATCTACCTGGGAAGCTGGAGCCAGGGGGTGGCAAATTAGAGGCCAGCCAGGGCAGTTTACAAGACACAGTGTCAAAACAAGATTAAAAAGGGCTGGGGCTGGCGGTCACCTGTAATCCCAGCGGCTCAGGAACCTGAGGCAGAAGGATTGTGAGTTCAAAGATCAACCTCAACAAAAGCAAGGCACTAAGCAACTCAGTGAGACCTTGTCTCTAAATAAAAAAGGGCTGGGATGTGGCTCAGTGGTTGAGTGCCTCTGGGTTCAATCCTTGGAACCCAAACAAAACAAAAAGAGCTGGGGCTGGGCCCAGTGGCTCATGCCTGTAATCCCAGTGACTCAGGGGGCTGAGGCCAACCTCAGCAACTTAGTGAAGCCCTGTCTCAAAAAGGGCTGGGTGTAGAGCGCAGTAGGAGAGCACCCAGGTTCAGTCTCCAGTACCAAACAGCAACAACAATTAAAACAGCAGAACCTCCCAGTTCCTGGGTTCGAAAGGACCATTCCACAGAGGGGTCAAGCACACACCTGATCCTGCGGAAGATGCTGTCCAGGTCCCGCTTCATTTCCACCAGCGTCCTTGTGTGGTGCAGGAAGCGCTCGCTCATCTGCTGCAGGCGGGCGCTGGACAGGTTGTTGAAATTCAGCAGCATCTCATTGGTCTTCTCAAAACGGTCCAGCCTGATGCAGAGAAAGGGCACAAGCTCTATGCCCCGCCTCCAGGGCCCTTGCTGCCTGACCACGCCAAGGCCTTACTTGCTTCACGACCGGGGCATGTGCTGTTTCTTTGGCCTGCCCAGTTAAAACTGCTGTTCAACCTTTAAAATCCTACTGAAGTGTACCCTTCTGTTAGGGTTTGGATCCTAAATGTCCCTGAAAGGGCATGTGCTAAAGGCCTGATCACCAGACTGTGGTGCTGCTGGAAGTGATGGAATGTTTAGACGGCAGAGCCTCATGAAGGAAGTCAGGTCACCGGGGGAATGCCCTCAAAGGGGCTTTCAGGACCCTGGCACCTTCCTGTCATCTTTTTGCTACTTGGCCACAATGAAGTCAACAGGCCTACTCTCCTGTGCTTTTCCACAATGATATACTGTGCTGCCATAGGCCAGGGACCCATGCACTAAAACATGTGATCAAAAATAAACCTTCCTCCTCTGAGTTGTTCATCTCAGGTATTTTGTCACAGTGACGGAAAGCTAAGACTTTCTCATCTCTCCCTTAAGCAGACTCCCCACTCCCCTTAGACTCCCGCAGCCCCAAGTTGTTCCTCTGGCCCTGACTCCATATCTGCTTCTGACCACCCTCAGTCCAGGAGTTCCCAAAGGTCAGGTGTGAATTTGCCCTCAAGAACTAGAAGTTGAGATGGGTATTGCTGAGATTCTTCACCCAGGAGCCCAGGTACAGAGTGAGAAATGGCAGGAAATGAGGTCTGTGCTGGGTCATCAATGCAGTGTGGGAAAGCCTTTGGGTTAAGGAGCAAAAGAAGCCACAGCCAGTTCAGTGGTACATGCCTGAAATACCATGCCTAGGTAGGAGGATCGCAAGTTCAAGGCCAGCCTCAGCAACTTAGCAAGGCTCTAACCAATTTAATTAAACCCTATCTTAAAAAAAATAAAAATAAAAGGGTTGGGGATGTAGCTCAGTGGTAGAGTGTCCCTGGGTTCAATCCCCAGTTACTAAAAGGAAAAAAAAATCCCTCCAGTTCTCCAACCCCTGCCAAGCCAGTCACAGCTGCAAGACCTTCTGAACGTCCTGCTTCCTGTGCCAAGGCCTCGCCTCCAGGCCACAGAGGGACCGACTCTGGAGCCAGCAGGCAGATTTGCTCATTTCCTTCATTTTATCACCAGTGTGGGCCTGGAGTGGGGACTGGCCAGGAGTGGATTCCTTCCCCACCTGGGGCCCTGTGGCCAACACTCACATGTTCTTCTGGGCCAGGATGATGGCATTGACGTCATCCGTGTTCACCATGCTCAGGATTCTGCTGCAGAAGACCCTCGAGGCCGAGTCCGGGGGGTCCATCTCTTCCTCCTCCTCCACGGCCTGGCACAGGTAGGAAACCACAATCTGCGGTCTATGCCAGGCACCAGGGGCGTGGGCCCTAAGGTGGGACTGGGAACCTCATGGGTTGGGTTCTGACTCAACCATTGCCCCCGAGTCGGGATGAGCGTTGTGACTCAGCCATGCCAACTGAGCCTCAGGGTTATTATCCCAGAACTTGGAGTGTTAGGAATCAAAAGGGGTCCTATTTGTGAATAGCACACAAGCACCTTGGAATCCCCCACTCCCCAACTTTCAGGGCACCTGCTGTTCATTTGTCCAAGGCCCAGCCCCTTTTGGATCTGCCAGCCTCCTTCCTGTCCCCACTGGCAGAACACCATGGCTGCCTCGTCACATCACCACCTCCAGTGTCTCTTTTCCGAGAGGTCTTTGCTGACAACCCCACTTGGGTCACTCTTTTCTTGCCGTATTAGAGATGGAACCCAGCGCCTTGCACATGCTAGGCAAGTGCTCTACCACTGAGCATCCCTATTTTGATTTTGAAATAGTCCTTACTAAGTTGCCCAGCCTGTCCTCAATTTTGCAATCCTCCTGCCTCAGCCTCCCAGGTCACTGGGATTAGTTGTGCTACCACACCCAGCTTGGGTCACTCTTATATTTCACTGCTTCAGTGGAATTACCCTTTCTGAAATTACCCGAGTTCCCAGCTGACCCATTTGCCTACGGCTCCCTCTATACCAATGTTAGCTCCAAGAGAGAGCTGTCTGTGTCACCCAGGCCCAGAACCTGGCAAGGGATTGTCAGAGCTTTGTTTTGGACAGGCAAACAGAATTTTGGAAACTCAGCTCTGACACTAGACTTTTATGAGCAAATGAAAGCCAAGAATTTCAGGCATTCACAGCCCGGCAGTGGCCACAGCAACCCAGATGGCTCTGCAGCTCCCAGATCGCCTGACATGCGCGGACCTTCCCTACCCAGAGGGAGGGGGCTTTCCAGGCCACGTAGGAGGGGGACACGGAACTGACCCTTCTGAGAGACTTGGGAAAAATCTAGAACCTTGAGATAGCTTGGCTTTTTGGACCACACATTTGAAGACCAACACAGCCAGGCGTGGTACCACGGTGCATGCCTGTAACAGCCATTACTGTGGAGGCTGAGGCAAGACAAGTTTTGGGAACTTGGTGAAACCCTTTCTCAAAAAATATGTTCCTGGGCTGGGGATGTGGTAGCCCGCTCCCCTGGCATGCGTGGGGCGCTGGGTTCGATCCTCAGCACCACATAAAAATAAAGATGTTGTGTCCACTGGGGAAAAAAAAAAAAAGTTCCCCTGTCCCTGACTCCATGGGGCCAGTATCTGCTTCTGACCACCCTCAGTCTGGGAGTTCTATGTTCTATGGACGTAGCTCAGTTGTAGTGCCCCTGGGTTCAATCCTCAGTACCAATAAATAAAAAATAATAACAACAATAATAATAAAGAACAACAGAAGGTTTACTTCTGATTGGTTAATTGTCACACATAGGAGCTGTGGATTTGGCTCAATGATAGAGTGCTTGCCTAGCACACAGAAGGCTCTAGGCTGTATCCCCAGAATCTCAAAAAAGGGGGAAAAATTTACACAGGATCAGCAAAATGTTTGAATCCATTTAATCTACCTTCCCATTTCATTATTTATTTGTGGTGCTGGAGACTGAATACAGGTCCTTACACATGGTAGGGAAATCCTCTACCACTGAGCTACAGCTCAGCTTTTTATTTTGAAACAGGATCTCACTAAATTGCCCAGGTTGACCTCAAACTTGTGATCCTCCCGTCTCAGCCTCCAGAGTCACTGGGATCACAGGCTAAGCCACCATTTCTGGCTACCTTCCATTTTACTGAGCAGTTACTATATCCTAAGGCACCAAGCTCAAATACTTGGAACTATTATCATCTTTATTTACAGATGAGAAAACTGAGGCTCAGAGAGACTAAGGAACTGGGCCATGGTCACACAGCCAGTGAACCTGAGTCCTAACTCAAATGCACAGTCTGCAGGTTCCACAAAGGTGGGAATCTGAACAGGAGGTCAGTATCTACCTGCTACAAAAAGGTTGCCTCTTAAAAAAAAAAAAAAGAAAGAAAGAAAAAAGAAAAAGAAATTACTTTGTTTTTATGTGGTTCTGGGACTCGAACCCCGTACCTCACATGTGCTAGGCAAGACTTCACTGCCAAGCCACAACCGCAGCCCAGAAGGCTGCCTCTTAAAGCAGCAGCTGATTTTGGCCTGACTTCAGATATTTTTATGGGAAAAAATGTTAATAGGGTCTTCTTTTTTCCTCTGTGAAATTTCCTCAATTCCAAATGTTAGCAACAAATACTCAAAAAAAAAAAAAAAAAAAACCATCATGGAGGCCAAGAATATTTATTTGTGCTTTGATTCTGGCTAGCAGTTTGTAGCCCCTGCTTTTCTTCTAGAAATAAGCTGCTGGGGCTGGAGATACAGCTCAGTGGTAGGATGCTTGTCTAATATGTCGAAGGCCCTGGGCTCCATTCCTCAATACTGCAAAATAAATAAATTTTTAAAATAATAATAATAAGCTGCCACATCAGGTGTAAGCTTCCTCCCAACTGTTCACTGGGCTTTTATTATGTGTCAGGCAAGGTCACCACAGCTGCCACATTTCCAGAAACATGATCATATATAAAGAACAGATTTAAAAGAGCACATCTAGCCCCTGTCAAGCACAGGATTTAGACCTCCAGAGAGATGGTTCTGCTTCAAAGCGGGGCTCTAACTGGGCGCCACAGCACATGCCTGCGATCCCACATACTTGGGAGGCTGAGGCAGAAGGATAGCAAGTTCCAGGCCAGCCTGGGTAACTTAAACCGCTCTCAAAATAAAGAGCGCCGGGGATGTAGTTCAAGGGTAGAACGGCCCCGGTGGTTCAATCCCCAGTACCACAAAGAAAGAAATTCAGCGTTTTTATCCCCCCTGTCTTTCTGGCTCCCAGAAGTGAGAGTGAGGGGTTTGCGGCAACCTCCCCCTCACCCACAGCTGCCTCAGGAAGCCTTCCCCGACCGCTACTACAAAGCAGGATGGATCCAGCAAGGGATCTGTTCTGCTCCAAATACATTATGGGATGATGGAGCCGCCACGCACAGAAGGAGGCTGTGTTGTTCCACCTGAGTCTCAGAAAATGAGAATAGACTCAAGATCTCTCAGTGCGATAAAAAGAGAGCTCCAGCAGGTCGCCAATGCGTACACCTGTAGTGGCTGCTACTCCGGAGGCCGAGACTGGAGGACTGCTTGAGCGCAGGAGTTCCGGGGCCAGCCTGGGCAACAAGGAGATCCCATTTCTTTAAACAAAACAAAACAAAAAGCAAGGGGGAAAAAACCAAATCTCTGAGCAGGCTATTTCCTCCAGCTGGAATGTGAAGTCCCGGGAATCATCAGTTTAACAAGAGCCTCCCAGGAGCTTCCACAGGAACGATCACTTATATTTGATTCTTCATATGCTAAAACACTTAAATGAATTTTTCTAAATCACCACTATGAGGCAGATACTATCCTCTCGGAGAGAAGCTTACGCTCACAGGGGCGGACTCAGTGGCCCAAGGTCACAAGCTCAGCAGAGACACGCCGCGGTTCCAACCCAAACTTTTAACTCGCCTCCCAAGCTCACAAAATTACCCCAAGTGGGGCGGGGCTCCACTCTGCACTCACTCCCCGCCCCCGGCAAACTGGGGACAGTGGAGGTACGAGCATAGCAACGAGCGGCTCCAGATGACACCGCACAATGTGGGCGCAGGCCCTAAATCCCGCGCCCGGGTTCCGAATCCAGCTCCGGCCCGTGGCACTGCCCCGCGCATCCACTGCGCAGCTGGGGAAACTGAGGCCTGTGCGCAGCAGGAGTGCCCAGATGTGGCCAGCGGCGCGCCCCACCCCACGGCAGCCTGGATGCTGCGCCCGACCCG
>NW_026000241.1:6789944-6795312 GCF_001458135.2 Marmota marmota marmota | reverse complement strand
GCGGCGGCACCTGCACATCTGGCAGCCTTGCTCGCGCTTCCGGGATGGCGCCCTCGCCGCCTCTACGTCACCACGCACCGTGCGTGCGAGCGCGCGTGGCGGCGCCGTATTCTGGGACCGACATGCGTGCGTGGAGGCGCGGCAGGAAGTGGTGGGGCTGATACGTAATTTCTGTTCGCTGGTGCGTCACAGTAAATAGCCAATCAAACAGTTCCTGTCGCGCCTGCTCAGTTGTTCAAAGTCTGAGATCGAAAGCAGCCCCAAAAGGGGAAACCTGAGAGACATCCCATTATATAGATGGCAAGGCTGAGGCCCAAGAACTGTAGAAAGTACCCCCAAGGTCTTAAGTGAGCTGTAGCCGAATCAGACCCAGGTGTTCTGCTTCCCAAGGCTGGAAATCGGCCTCATCCGGGTTCATAAATCTCTGCTCCGCTTTTGGTGACTGGTCCGGAGTTCCATCCAGGATTCTGCGTTGAATCCAGTCACGTCTTCTTAGTCTCCCTTAATGTGTGACAGTTCTCAGTCTTTCCTTGTCTTTCCTCACCGTATTATTTCTGAAGAGTACTGGTTTCGCAGAACGTCCATCTCTGTGTTTGTCCGATATTTCCTCGTGATTGGACAGACTGTATTTTGGAGGCGCAGGGTGTGGATGTGTTTCATTGCTGGTGATATTGAACTTGATTATTTGCTTGAGACAGTGTCTGCCACTTTCTCTTCTGTAAAGTTGCTGATTTCTCCTTTGCAATTAGTATCTTAAGAGACCATGCCAGGAGGAGAGGGAGGAGAGGGAGGGGAGGAGGGGGGAAAAAGGAAAGGAAAGGAAAATGAGGAGAATAAACGAGACCATGCAAATGCCCTGTGGGTTTTATTTTTGTTGTTTTGGAAGGCTTTTTGTCTTTTTTTTTTCCTATCTACTAATTTTAACATCCATCTGTGGTTCTTGCTGGCAACATTTACTTGTAGTGGTGTTTGCCTCATAGTGGTTTTCTGTTTATTAACTTGATTACGAATTGGAATTCCGTAAGCGAAGCTGTCTATTCTTCTCTGATTATGTATTTATTCAAGTATTAATATGACTGAACTCACGGGTACTTTATTTTGTGGATTACCATCAATCAAGTATTGTTTATTTTGCTGCCCCTTTAAGTTCTTTCCTGTGTTCTTTTAATACATCCCCATCAGCTGGGGGTTGTGACACATTCCTGTAATCCCAGCAGCTCAGGAGGCAGAGATAGGAGGATCATGAGTTCAAAGCCAGACTCAGCAACTTAAGGAGACCCTGTCTCTAAATAAAATATATATTTTTTAAAAAATGGCTGGGGATGTGGCTCAGTGGTTAAGCCCCCCTGGGTTCAATCCCTGGTACAAAAATAAATAAATAAATAGATAGATACAGACTTTTTAAGTTGTAGATGGGCACAATACCTTTACTTTTTTTTTAGAGAGAGAAAGAGAATTTTAATATTTTTTTTATTTTTTAGTTTTTGGCAGACACAACATCTTTGTATGTGGTGCTGAGGATCGAACCCGGGCCGCACACATGCCTGGCAAGCATGCTACCCCGTGAGCCACATCCCCAGCCCAAGTCTGTATCGTTTATGAGTGCTTCTTTACTATGGGTACCACAAAATATTCCATGCAATGAAAACAACCCTAGAATCAACCCTTTCTCCAAGGAGCTTGGTTTCTTTGCTTGAAGGGGGTATTTAGAAACAAAGATCTAGGTGCTTGGTGTGCTCATTGCAATTGTATTGTATTGTCAATACCTCTAGACCCTACTAGCAGGCAGAGCTAGAAAATGTACTTGAATATCTACTAACCAATACACACATATTTACTTTTGTATCTGAATGTGTACAGTCATCCCTCAGTATCTGTGAGGGATTGGTTTTAGAACCATGAATACCAAAATCCTAGGATCCTCAAGTCCTTTATAGAAAATGGGAGAGTTTTGCATAGAACCTTGCACATCCTCCTGCAGAGTTTATATAATATCTAGATGATTTAGAATCCTAATACATCGTAAGTGCTGTGTACATATAGTTGTTGTGATTTAGGGACTAATAACAAAAGAGTTTGCACATGTTTAGTACAGATGCAGTTTCTTCTAGAATATTTTTGTTCCAGCTGGGCACAGTGGCAGGGTCTCCCTAAGTCTCCCAGGCTGGTCCAGACCTTGTAGATCCTCCTGTTTCAGCTCCTGATCATGCCTGTAATCTCAGTGACTCAGAAGGCTGTGGTAGGAGTATCCTAAATTCAAGGTCAGCCTGGACAATTTAGCAAGACCTTGTCTCAAAAATAAATTAATAAATAAATAGGACTGGGAATGTAGCTCAGTGGTAGAGTGCAACTGGGCTGGATCCCCAGAAGTACCCCTGCCCTCTGCAAAGAAAGAATATTTTTATTCCAAGGTTGCTTGAATCCGAGGATACAGAACCACCAGATGTGGAGGGCCAACTGTGTAGAATAAAAACTACTGCAGCTGGACATGGTGGTGCACACCTGTAACCCCAGGTTTTTGGAAGACTGAGGCAGGAGGATCCCAAGTTCAAGGATACCTTGGGCAATTTAGTGAGAGCTTGTCTCGAAAATAAAAAGGCCTGGGCTGGGGTTGTGGCTCAGTGGTGGAGCGCTTGCCTAGCGTGCATGAGGCACTGAATTCGATTCATAGCACCACCATATATAAGTGAATAAAAGGTCCATCAAGGACTAAAAAATATTAGAAGGCCTGGAGATGTAGCTCAGTGGCATAGTGCTCCTCAGTTGAATTCCCAGTACTGAACAGTACTGAAAAACAAAAACAAAAAAACGTTCTCAGGCACATGAAAGACTGTTTAAAAGTCCTGGAATTAAACTTATCTGCATTCTAATTCCAGGTCTATCACATCCTAGCTGCATGGCCTTGAGCAAGTGGCTTTACCTTATAAATCATGCAGTGAAATCCTTACAACAAGGTTAAGCCACGAGATGAGCCCTCAGTAAACTGCAGGTAATGTTCCCACGTTTTGCCACATTCATTCATTGAAAAGTCAATGATTGGCCAGTCATGGTGGCACAGGCCTCTAATCCTGGTGACTCAGGAGGCTGAAACAGGAGGATCACAAGGTCCAGATCAGCCTGGGAGACTCAGGGAGACCCTGCCACAAAATAAAAAAGACTGGGTGTAACTCAGTAGTAGAGGGCCCCTGGGTATAATGCCCTGTACCAAAAGATGAAGAGGAGGAAGAGAAGGAAGAAGAAAAATGAACAATGCCAACGGGGATTCTTATGTTTGACAATTAAACATTTTTTTACTCTATTCAGGTACAGTGGTATGGGCCTGAAATCCCAGCGACTGGGAGACTGAGGCAGAAGGATCAGAAGTTTGAGGCCAGCCTCCGCAAAGTAGTGAGACCCTGTCTCAAAAAGCGGGGGAGCTGGAGAGGTAGCTTAGTGGTAAGGCACCCCTGGCTTCAATTTGTTCCCCTCCATTCTGGGTGTTGCTCAGATTCTGGGGATCCAGAGTACCCTGTCCCTGGCCTTGGAGTAGGAATAGAGGTGAATTTAGGAACAGACTCTCCCAGTCTCTGGGCACTGGTGATTGGAAGGTGGGAAGGATGTCCAACCTGGAGGAATCTGAGAGGTAGGGTGAGAGGGCTCATTCTGGAGGCGGAGAAGGTTGCCAGGAAGCAGTACATCTGCACTGGGGTTTTGAGGGAAGGTTAGGAGTTTGCTAGGTGCAGATAATCATTCAGGACAGAGAATCACAGGAGAAAGGGCAAATTGATGGGAAAGTGCACAGTGTGGACGTGATCCTCAGAAGACTCCGGGATGTCAGTGAGCTGGGCAGCAGCCAGTGCTGAGAGAGGGAAGCCTGGGTGGGGGGTGCTGGAAAAAGCAGAATCCTGACGCACCTTGTCCCTTGCAGGAGACAAGGCCCAGACTGAAGAAACCAAGCTTTTCAGTGGGTCCCTTGGGTGCTGCTGGGTGCTGAAGTGGAAGAAGTGGGGGGCTGCACATCAAGACCAAAGGGGAGTTGACTAGCCCAAAATGTTTTTTACACAGTGGACTAGAGACAAGAAAATGTTGTGTTCAAAGGAAAAAATAGGAAGTGATAGGGACGCTCAGCCGGTCCAGTGACATGGACTTTGGGGCCAGAGGAGGCCCGCATTTCAGGATTAGAAATTTTTCTTTGCAATTTTTTTCAGTTTCATTTCCTACACAGAAGTGATCACAGCTGCAATTAAATGCTTATCTGCATCATTGTTTATGCAATATCCAGATCCCCTGCTGGAAGAGAAACCCAGTGGGGGAAGGGACCTGCTCCATCTTGCCTTTCACCACTGTGACCTTGAACAAAGTAGTCAACCTCTCTGGGCTTCAGTTTCCTTATCTGTAAGATGAACATTTCCTCATGTATAAGGTGATGTGGCACAGGCTTGCTTGTTCAAGTGGCTGAGGTGGGTAGATCACTTGAGCCCACAGGTTCAAGACAAGCCTGAGCAATATAGTGGGACCTTGTCTCAAAAAATTAAAAAAATTTAAAAAAAAAAGAATGACAAGGGTCTTACCAAATATACCCATCCAATCTTAAGGAAGGTAAAAATGGAAGAAAAAAGGAACATACAGCAGGTGGGACAGAAATAAAAACATAACAAGGCATATTTATGTCCCAAAATGTTAATAATTATATTAAATATAAATAGGCCAAATAACCCAGCTAAAAGACAAAGATGGGAAGAATAGATCAAAAAGCAAAATTCAGCTGGACATGGTGGTGCACACTTATAATTCCAGCTATTTGGGAGGCTGAGGCAGAAGACAAGTTTGAGACCATTCTGGTCAACACAGAGAAACCCTGTCTCAAAATTTAAAAAATAATAATAAAATAAGAAGGACTGAGGATGTATCTCAGTGGTAAAGTTAAAGTGCCTCTAGATTCAATCCCCCGTAGCAAAATAAATAAATAAATAAAAAATCGAAACTCGAGTCTATATTGCTTCCAAGAGACATATGTATAAGAATACAGAAAAATGGAAGGCAACATGGTGAAGAGCATGGAACATTGAAAACATGATCAAAGGAGAATGAGTGCAATCCTATTAGTCAAAGTCCACTCTAAGGCCAGAAACAGAGATAAAGAGGGGAATGTCATGGAAATGAAAGTTCATTGGGAGGACATGACCATTGCAACTCTGTATGCAGTTAGTCCTGTGACTTCCAAATATCAGAATATTCATCTCATAAGAAAGGATCAGGGGGGCTGAGGTTATGGCTCAGAGAGAGAGTGTTCGCCTAGCATGCATGAGGCACTGGGCTCGATCCTCAGCACCATATTAATATATATATATATATATATATATATATATATATATATATATATATATAG
>NW_026000241.1:6775982-6787631 GCF_001458135.2 Marmota marmota marmota | reverse complement strand
ATAAGAGACAGGGGGGTGGGGGGGTGTCTCTCCTACTCCGAAGGCTGCTTTGAGAGGTTGGGTAGGAGGCTGGATGGCTAGAGAAAGGTCTCCCTTGGCGGGAGGGCGGGTAGGGGGAGATTGAGGCTGGGGTCATTAGCTTCAGGGTGTGGGAGCATGGGGGTTCTAGGTGATTTGGGCTGGTGCTGGTGGTTGTGGGGAGGGGGATCTCTTTGGGAGATGGGACAATTGGGAGTAGAAAGCCCTGGTAATGATTCAACTTCACAAGTGGCTCAGAGGCTATAAAAATGGCTTCCCCAAGGCCTCAGGGGCTGTTCCCAACCAAAAAAACAAACAAATGAAAAAAACCCAGTGACTCTTTATTGGCATTTAATCAGATAAAGCCCCAGGGATTGGAACCCCATGTTTCAATTCTGCCCCTGCACTTGGCTTGCTCTGGGACTTCGGGCAAATGGCTATGCCCCACTGGGCCTCAATTTCCTTTTCTGCAGTTGGGGGTGGAGTTCCCTACTTCCTGAGGTGTTTATAAAGATTAAATAATAATTCGTTCTAATAATAGTTAACACTGATGCTCAGGGCTTGATGTGTGGGTTGTTAATTTTTTTCAACAAGCCTGGGTTTGTTGTTATACCCACTATATAGATGAGGAAACTGAGGGCCACAATCCCTGAGTCACACAGCAGGTGATCAGCTTGCAGGGAATGGGTGGTGTGGATAATTTGAGAGGCTAGGTGGGATTCTTACTCCCATCTGTAACCCTTCTCAGGGCCAGTTCCCGTCCCCCCAGCAGTATGGCATCCTGTGCGGAGCCCTCAGAGCCCACTGCCCCACCGCCTTCTGTCCCACCACTTGAAGACTTTGAGGTGCTGGATGGGGTTGAGGATGCAGAGGGTGAGGAGGAAGAGGAGGAAGAGGATGATGATGACCTGAGTGAGCTGCCACCTCTGGAGGACATGGGACAGTCCACTCTGGAGGAGGCTGAGCAGCCTGGGGCCCTGGCCCGAGAGTTCCTGGCCGCCATGGAGCCAGAGCCTGCCCCAGCCCCGGCTCCAGAAGAGTGGCTGGACATCCTGGGTAAGGAGCAGGGGTGGTTTGGGTTGAGCCACAGCCCAGACAGCTCAGGGTGCAGAGTGACCTTGGACCAGGCCTTCTCATCCCCTGAGCCTTGTTTCTCATCTCTGCTGTGAGGGTTGAAAGTAACCTGGTAACTATGGTGATTGTCAGCCAGTGACAACTGCTTGAGATGCTTCATGTTCATGAACTCCATTCATTCTCTGTCTGTCTGTCTGTCTCTCTCTCTCTCTCTCTCTCTCTCACACACACACACACACACACACACACACACACACCATGTGCTGTGTCTCTTTTTCCCAGAACTGTTAGCAGCGGCCCAGAGAGGCTGAGTCACCTGCCCAGAGCCACACAGCTAGTGTGCTGATTGCCAGCGGCTCCCAACCCCTACTGCATCTTTTCTGGGCAATTGTCTGACACGTGCCAATCCCTGAAAAATGCACCCTGAGGTCAAATAGATCTGAAGAATGTCCTGTTCATCCCTCTGGCTGGTTTACAGTACTCATTACTATTCTTTTTCTCCCCCTGGTGCTGGGGATTGAACCCAGGGCCTCACACCTGCTAGGCAAGCTCTGTACCACTGAATTGCACCCATAGCCCTTTTATTTTGTTTTGAGACAAAACAAAATAAAAGAGCCTAAGGCTGTTGCCTAAGGCTGGCTTTGGAATGTCCCACCCTGTCTGACTTCCTTACTGTTCTTAAATGCTTTATATCTGTAAAGTACCATTAGCAATTATTGTTATATTTGGGGGAGGATTTTTTTATTTTTATTTTTTGCTGCAGTTCTGGGGATGGAACCCAAGGCCTTGAATGTGCAAGTGCTCTACCACTGAGCTCCTGCCCAGCCCCTCCTGAGCTTGGGGCCTGGGGGAGGGGGCCTCATTATCATTCTAAATGTTCAAAGAAGTCCTGCAAAGAAAGACACTCACATTTCCTCCTCTTCCTTGTGCTATTTCAGAATTCTGAAAACAAGACAAATGTTAATATTCTGTAGAAAATAAGTTGCCACTAATCCTGATATCCGACATACTAAATGATTATTGCTCTTATGATAAATGATCCATCATCACCACTGTTGATAATACCAGTGGGCTACGGGTGTGGGTGAGTGGTAAAGCACTCTGGGTTCAATCCCCAGTACAGGGGGAAAGAATTTACTCCCTCCCCAACACCAGGTCCTGGTGTTCTGGCTGGTGTTCCTGAGTCCTGGCTGGCATGTCACTGGATCCTTCCAGCAGCCCTTTCCGATTCCATCCCCGTTAATGGAGAATGGGCTCCATGAGGCCAAGACACTTGCCTAAGGTCACCCAGCCTCCCTAGGTGTAGTAGAGTTGGGCAAGTTGTTTCCCAAGGGTGTTAAGTGTGAGAGCTGCGAGCTCCCCCTTGGAGCACTAATGTGACACTGTATTTGTGCAGCCTCTTTCTGAGGTCAGAGTTGGGGCCTCCAGGCAGGGACTGTGTAGCACCTTGGGAGAGCACTTGCCTAGCATGTGGGAAGCCCTGGGTTTCACTCCCAGCATCTCAGAAAACCGGAAAAAAAAAAAAAAGAAGAAAAAAAAAAAAGATTTGGGGTTTTCATTTTCCAGACAGAGAATCAGCCCTTGAGGGGATGTGGTTTGCCCGGAGTCCACCCTAGGAGAAGAGGCAGGGCCTGGCCGTGACTGTGACTTCCAGCCTGTCCGTCATCAGAGCCCACAAACCTTATGACCCAGGGGTTTGTCAGATCACTGGGTCTCAGACTGAATGCTAGGTGTGTACAAGTAGGGGTGTAGCACAGACATTTAGAATTTTCTAGAATATTTCAGAATAAGGGTGGCTTCATCAGTGTCTCTAATCTTTAGATTAGAATCCACTCAGACTTGCAAAGTATTCTAGAGCATCAGAAAGTGGCAGGGTGTAGGCCAGCGTGGGAACTGAGCGCCTGGCCACAGACCATGGCTGCCCTCTTGCACAGCAGTCTTTGCCCTCGCTGCCCTGGGGCTCTGTTTGGAGGAAACCTGGGGGAGCTCTGAGGAAGACCCAGCTCAGGTCACCTGCCCTCTCTCTACTCTGTTGTCTGCCGTCTAACGTGGGTGCTGGAAGCAGTCATCCCAGCAGCTGCCGTGGGGTGACAGTGGGTGGCAGGCTCCTGAGTGCCTTTGCAGGGGTGCTGAGCCTTGTGCCTGCTCAGCTGGCATTGGCGTTGGCTGTTTGGTGGTTCCTGGGATGGCCTGGGGCATGGGAGAGACAGCAGCCGGAGTGGCTGCGAGTGTGGACAGTGGTCTCCTCTGAAATCCTGGCGGCATCAGGAGCTACTTTTGCTCACAAGCCCTTTGACTCTGTTTAATATTTAAACTCGGTGCACGTCGTACTTCCGTAGAGACGTACTCGCAGCACAGCAGTGGTTACAAACCAAGCAAGGGCTTGCTGGGTGCCCCTGGGAGGCCCTGTGACTGATCCCATTTCATGGCTGGGTAAACTGAGGCCCAGACATCCCAGGGCTGGGATATGAAGCCGGAGGAGGGGTCTACTCCAGTGTCTCTTCTGGACCTCTCTGTCTGGAACAGCTGTTGGTCACTGAGCCAGTTCCCAGCACCAGCATCTTCACCCCTAAATCTGTCCTGTTGGAGCTGGGGAAGTGCCTCAGTGGCAGTGCACTTGCCCAGCAAGGCCCTGGGTTCCATCCCCAGCAGCAGAAAACAGATCTGCCATGCCCACTGTCCAGCCTCCTTGGGTCAGCTGGCCTGGCAGTGGCAGGGTGGTCATCATGTGTTTAGCTCGCACCCTCTGCAGCCAGCAGAGCTTGGCGGGAGCTTGGGGACATAGGGCCACCCAATGACAGGTTCGTGTCCCTGCTTCCTGGCAGGGAATGGGCTGTTGAGAAAGAAGACACTGGTTCCGGGCCCACCTGGCTCAAGCCGACCTGCTAAGGGGCAGGTGGTCACCGTGCAGCTGCAGATGTCGCTGGAGAATGGCACACGGGTACAGGAGGAGCCAGAGCTGGTGTTCACCTTGGGCGACTGCGACGTCATCCAGGTTGGAGAGGGAGGAGGTGGGTGGGGGCAGGATGGGCACCTTGCCAGGTTGGGCCGTACCTGAGTCCCTCTGGCCCTGTCCACCCCAGGCCCTGGACCTCAGTGTCCCCCTCATGGACGTGGGTGAGACGGCCATGGTTACTGCTGACTCCAAGTACTGCTACGGCCCCCAGGGCAGGTGAGCGCCACCACATGGGTCCCAGCCAAGTGGGGGATGCTGGTGGGGTGTCCCCTGGCCCTCCCTGTCTGCCTGCTCGCTTTATAGAAGAGGCGACTGAGACTTAGGGAAGAACACCTGCTAGCCAAGTCACGCAGCTCAGGGGTGGCAAGGTGACTTCCCTATTTCACCGAGGAGGGGTGGCGATGGGCACAGCTGGAACTTGAGGCCCTTCCCTCCTGCCCCAGAGTCAACCCAGCGAGCCTGGGCGAGGGCCAGTGCCGCCGGGTCTGAGTGCGCCCGCCTGCCCCACCTCCCCAGCAGGAGCCCCTACATCCCCCCGCACGCGGCCCTGTGCCTGGAGGTCACCCTGAAGACGGCCGTGGATGGGCCTGACCTGGAGATGCTGACAGGGCAGGAGAGGGTGGCCCTGGCCAACCGGAAGCGGGAGTGTGGCAACGCCCACTACCAGCGAGCGGACTTCGTGCTGGCCGCCAACTCCTACGACCTTGCCATTAAGGCCATCACGTCCAGCGCCAAAGGTGACCGACTGGCTCTGGGTCAGATCCCCACCACCGCCCCACAGAGGTGTTCCTCCAGCTCAGCTCAGAAGCCCCCAGCCCCAGGGTCCTGGGCTCGGAACACTAAACCCTCCAGACGGGGCCCCTTCAGCCTTGATGTACCCGAGGCCAGTGGGAATGTCGCGGAAGGCGGGTGAATGATGGGCCATGGCAGGTGGCATCAGTCCCTGTGCCCCTCCAACACTCCCTCCGTGAGGTGCCAAGAATCAGACACTGGAGCCTGGGGAAGGTGTGGCCTGGCCCCATAGAGACGGGAGGACCGAGCTCCCCGACCCTGGTGGATGGCAGCCGGCGCGCCTCAGAGGTGCGGTCCTGGGGGCTGGTGGTGCAGTGACCACTGTCCTCCACAGTGGACATGACTTTTGAGGAGGAGGAGCAGCTCCTGCAGTTGAAGGTGAAGTGTCTGAACAACCTGGCCGCCTCGCAGCTGAAGCTGGACCACTACCGCGCCGCCCTGCGCTCCTGCAGCCTGGTGCTCGAGCACCAGCCCGACAACATCAAGGCGCTCTTCCGCAAGGGCAAGGTGGGCCGCCCAGCCGAGTCCCCAGCCCCGTGACAGAGAAAGACAGGCGTCAGCCAGCTGAGCTTTCTGGGGTGCAGGTGGGAAACAGGCCTACAGAGGTACAGGGGTGTAGCCTGGGTCCCACTGACTGGTTGGCTGAGGCTAGACCTAAATCCCCGCTTCTCCGGCCCCTTGCTTCTGTCCCAGGGCCGCTCTCCCTTGTGTTTCATCCTCTGTGACTCTGTCTCCTTCTCCTTCAGAGCACAAGCCGAGTCCTGGTCATGGCCCTTGGGGCCCTGAGTCATCTGGTTGTCCCCTTCCTCCAGTTCCTCTGCTCTCTCACCTCCTGCTCCTCTCCGTCCACCCAGCCTCCTCCCTGCTTGCGTCTAGGCCCCTCCTGCCCCAGGACCTTGGTCAGGCTGTGCCCTGTGCCTCAGGTCGCTGTACCCCAGGACCTGCCTGGGTCTCTTAGATCTGGTTCAGGTTTTGCTTTTCCTTTTTGCTGAGCGTGGTGCTGGGGGCAGAACCCAGGGCCTCACATGTGCCAGGCAAGCACTCTACCCTGAGCTGCACCACCAGCTCCTGTTCAGGATTTTGCTCTGATGTCACCACTTCAGGAGGCCCTCCCCACCTGCCTCCTCCCCTGCCCTGTCATCTCTTCATTTTTGCTATGTCACCTTCTGATAGATAGCACATGGAGGTGTCTTGCTGTCTATCTGCACTCTAGGCAGTGGATCCAGGGCACTTGCTGAGGCTGGCCTTGGTCTTGCTGAATTGCTTAGGGCCTCACTAAGTTGCTGACGCTGGCCTCGAACTTGCAATTTTCTTACCTCAGCCTCCTGAGTCGCTGGGATTATAGGCATGTGCCACCATGTCTGGCTGTTGTCAGCTGGTTTCTAATTTGGGGTGTCAGTAGCATCTACTGTTTGAAAGTGAAAGAAACCCACTTGAACAGGTTCAAGCAAAAAGGAGAGATTGTTGGTTCATGAAACTCTCCTGTCCAGGGTAGCTAGCTTCAGGCATGGCGAGATCCAGGCATTCCCAGTGACGTGGGGATGCTGTGCCTTTGTGCCGTGGACTTCCCTCAGGCTCCTTAACCCTCACCCCTCACCTTCACCCCAGCTCCAAAAAGCTCCCCAAAGCTCCAGAATTTTATTCTTTTCCTTAGCCACCGGCTTCCCAGTGGTACTGCCCTATTCAGGCCGGATCTCACTGACCTCCTTGGGTCACATGCCTGGCCTCAAGTCATTCACTGTGGCCTGAACTTCCCTCGTGGGAAGTTCCTCGAGGCCATGAGGGAAGGAGGCAATGAAGGGGGCACCCAGGCGTCCAGCTCAGGCTGAGCCAGACACACAGGGAGAGGGGACAGTGCTGTGCCAGCTGTAGCACTCGGAAGCCAAGGGCATGGGCGCATACAGAGGGGCCTGGAACCTGGGCTCCTGCCGGAGATGGTGGGGACTGGTCAGGGGGCCAGGAGCTTAGCAGGGCTGGGCCTCTTGAAGGAGAGCAAGCCTGCCGTGGTCCCCAGGATGGCGCCCTTTCCCCACAGGTGCTGGCTCAGCAAGGCGAGTACAGCGAGGCCATCCCCATCCTGAGGGCAGCCCTGAAGCTGGAACCGTCCAACAAGGTGAGTAGGACAGGGGTGTCCCAAGGACTTGCTTTGTGGGGCTATCTGGGAAGTCTTGCCTGCAGTCTGCTGTAAGTTTTTCTTCGTGTGGCTCTCTGGTGTTCCCAGTGGGCAGGGGACGGGCAGCTAAAGGCCCCTGGCCAGCTTGCTAAGTCCCCGTGACCCCACATGGACAGGCTGGACTCATGCTGCCAGCCCTCCCGGGGCTGAGGGCACCACCTTCCTGGCCAGGGCCTGTGTCCTTGGCCTTCCCTCTGGGACCTTCCCCTCCCTGGCTGTCTTGTGCTCTGCACCGTCTACCCCATTCCTTTGGGCAACGGGGACAGCAGCCCCCCCTTTGGTGAAGCACAGAGTGGGCAGACCGAAGCCCCAGGTCCCAGTGGTCCTGGCCCACAGCAGCCAGCAGACCCGCAAGGCAGAGCAGCCAACTTGACGGGGTGGCCGCCGCGGCCTGTGCCCGCCCTGCCCACGGCCCCCTCCCACAGACGATCCACGCGGAGCTGTCCAAGCTGGTGAAGAAGCACGCGGCGCAGCGCAGCACGGAGACGGCCCTCTACCGGAAGATGTTGGGCAACCCCAGTCGGCTGCCGGCCAAGTGTCCCGGCAAGGGCGCCTGGGTGAGCAGTGCCGTGGGCACAGGACCCTGAGGTCCAGGGCCCGCAGGTAGAGAGTGGGACGCTTCTCATCCCGCACCTGCCGGCGTCCTCTGTCACCGGCTGTGCCGGGGAAGCTGGGGACGCAGAGGCCCAGCCCTACGCAGACCAGCGCTGAGTCAATGGATTGGCGCTGAGGGACCTGGGTGGGGGTGGGGCTCTTTGGGGACAAGGTGGTGACCTGGGGAGGGAACTTAGAGTTTGGGTTTCAGTGAGTGAGGAAAGGCGTGGCCAGCAGGGATTTGCCAGGAGGCCTGTTTGAAGCAAGGTGGGAGCAGAGGCCCAGGAAGCCAGTCGTGGCTGCCCTCCGCCATCTTGGTCACCTTCTCCCCTTTATTCACAGTCCATCCCGTGGAAGTGGCTGTTTGGGGCGACTGCCGTGGCTCTGGGGGGCGTGGCGCTCTCTGTGGTCATCGCTGCCAGGAACTGATGGACCAGGTGGCTGCCACCCCCTCTGCACACCGTGGACCCACCCTGCACTCCTCACTCCCTGGCTCCCTGTCCTCTGTCCTCTGTGGCCTGGCCCCCTCCTCTGGGTCGGGGAAGCAAGGATCGGGGGTCGCAAAGCCCAGAGAGCAAGAGGGACTGAGACCCCACAGGAGGCAGTGAGGGGCAGCCCAGAGGGAGGGCCTTGTCCCTGCAGACCCAGCTCCGCTTCCCCACCCCTGCCCGTGGGGTTTGGTCCCCCGTGGCCGGCCTCGGTTTCCCCTCCTCAGTAGGCCTGGGGCAGCCCACCCCGCCCAGTTCCCACCTGACCGCCAGCCCTTCCTGCCCTGCCTGCCGCCCTCTGTCCAGGCTCCCCCACAGTGAAATAAAGCCTCCACCCGCGCTGCGGCCTCCGGAGCCTCTTTCATTGCCACTTGGGCTGGGGTTCATCCAGGGTCACGCAGCACTGTGGGCTAGCGGGGCAGGCTAGAGTTGGGGTCTCCCCTTGGGGCCAAAGACCTGCTTTACAGAGGGAAGAACAGCCTGGAGAAGTGGGGTGACGTAGCAGGGGAACCGCCTGCCCAGCTCCACCTGTCACCCGGCCTCATGAACCTTTGTTCTCATTGAGGGTCAGGGACCCCAGCAGGCCCTGATGCGAGCCTGGAGGATCACCCCTTGCTTCAGTGATGTGTCACAGGCACCAGGTTCCTGGCCTCCGAGGAGCTGGATGAGCAGCTGGGTTGTGAGAGTACTTGCCCTGGATTTCATCCCCAGTACGAAAAAAAAGATGGGACCCAGGAGAAGGGTGTGAACACCTGAGTGGGGGTCCAGGGGTGTGGCTGGGGATCCAGGAAGGCCTCTCCCAGGTAGTGCTGTGCACTGAGACCTCAGTGGCCACAGGGGTGTGCTTGTGCAGCTAGCCAACAACCCTGACCATGCGGCAGCACAATGGGTGCAAAGGCCCTGGGGCAGGATCAGGCCAGCGTGTTGGGAGATTGGTGAGGGTGAGTAGCCAGCAATGCCGGACTGTGCAGGGCCCTGGGCAGGAGCTACCTCCAATCCCACTGGACTCTCCCCACCACCTGGGACTGGAAATGCCTCCTGTGAGTTGCCCATCATGATAGCCTGCATGGGAAGAGCCAGCATCGGGCCTCACAGCTCATTGGCTCTTCCTGCTGCTCCATCCTGCCTCCAGGAATGAGGAGGTCCCCAAAAGTAGACCTCCACAGGTATCGTGTACACCTGTCCCCACAGGATCTGAATCTGTGCCTTATTTCCAGGCCGTTTCTTTCTGCCATCGGAATGGCTATTGGGGGCAGAAGGCCACAGGTGGCTTGAGCCTGTGCCTCCTTTCCAGTGTCAGTCCCCTTTGGTGTCTCTGTCCCCTGGAAGGGGCCTTCCCTGGAGGCGTGGCTGCAGTTCCCTCAATCGGAACGCCCTGCCTTTCTCATTCTCACTGACCTGGCCAATGCCCAGCTCTCAGGCACTGGCTGGGCAGCTGATCCTAGATGGTTGGGTGACCTTCCAGCTGGTCCTATGTGACCGTCACTGCTGTCATTCCCAAGTGCTGACCGTGTGCTGGAGAAGCCTCAGTACTGGGCTCCCTGTTCTTTGACCACTTTTGTATATTCTGGGGACAAGTCCTTTGTCACAGAAGGGATTGTGACTTCTTTCATCACTCGTGGCTCACTTTTAAATTATATTTCCCAAAAAGCAGATGTTTAAAATTACAATGAAGTTCAGTTTTTCAGTTTGGTTTTTCTTGTGCTTCCTGTGCAGGCAGTGTTTGCTGAGCCCAAGTTTGCAAGATTTTCCACATTTGTTTTTTTTTCCTTTGGGATGTGTGTGAGTGTGTGTGTCTGTGTGTGTGTGTGTGTAACTGCGGGCCTTGCACATGCTAGGCAAGTGTTCTATCTCTAGCCACACCCCAGCCCTTAGATTTGTTTTCTAAATATCAGTCTCAGTCCATTTGCTGTTGCTAAAACTGCATACCTGAGACAAGAACCTTTATAAAGCAGGGAGGTTTAGCTCTCAGTTCTGGAGGCTGGGGAGTCCAAAAGCATGCTGCTGGCATCTGGCAAGGGCCCCTTGTCTGGTAACTGGCGCTGGACATTGCATGATGAGGCAGCAGACATGCCAACTCTGGTCTCTTTCTAACAAAGCCAAGGCAGGGGCCCCATCATGACCCCATCTAATCCTAATTACTCCCCAAAGGGCCCCATGCATCAATGTAGGAACTTGGGGATTCTTCCCAACATTGCACTGTGGGGGACATTCAAGACATCACAACCCCTTGTGGCTTAGATTGGCCTATGATTTACTTTGAGTTCACGTCATGTTTCAGTTTTTGTTTGCAGTGCTGGCGCCGGAATCCAGGGCTCTGCATGCTAGGCTGGCGCTCTGCCGCTGAGCCCCGTCCCCATCCCTGAGTAATATTTGTGGTGTGAGTTTAGGGTTGAGGTTGATGTCTATAGGGCTGTCCATTTGTGGTGTGTGTGTGTGTGTGTGTAGATGGACACAATAACTTCATTTTATCTATTTTTTCTGTAGTCCTGAGGATTGAACCCAGTGCCTCACACATGTGAGGCAAATACCCGTTAACTGAGCTACAATCCAAGCCCCTCTCCAGTTGTTCTTGAAAAGTCTGTGGGGAAGACTTTGTTTCTCCTAGCTTGTGACTGTGACTGACCATTTGGGCATGGTGGCACTCTCCTCTAATCCCAGCAGCTCTAGAGGCTGAGGCAGGAGGATCACAGGTTCAAAGCCAGCCTCAGCAACTTGATGAGGACCTAAGCAGCTCAGCCAGACCCTGTCTCTAAATAAAAGACAAAACAAACAAACTGGAGTGAGGCTCAACGGCTAACCTGGTTAGTTTGTCCCCAGTACCCTCCCAAATCAGTTGACCAGCTGGGTGCAGTGGCACGCTTCTATAATCCTAGCAACTCTGGAGGCTGAGGCAGGAGAATTACAAGTTCAAGCACAGCCTCAGCAACTTAGCCAGAACCTGTCTCAAAAAAAAGAAAGAAAAGAAAGTGGGGTGGTGGAGTGGGTCTGGATTAGGCCTGTGGCCCCTGGGCTCAATCCACAATACTGCATTGAAAAAATACAAGCTGGGGCTAGGGATGTGACTCAAGCGGTAGTGCGCTCGCCTGGCATGTGTGCGGCCCGGGTTCGATCCTCAGCACCACATACAAAGAAAGATGTTGTGTCTGCTGAAAACTAAAAAATAAATATTAAAATTCTCTCTCTCTCTCTCTTAAAAAAAAAAAAAAATACAAGCTGGCACAGCGTCACATGCCTGTAATCCCAGTGATCTGTGAGGCTGAGGCAGGAAGATCCCAAGTTCAAACCAGCCTCAGCAACTTAGCAAAACACTGTTTCAAAATAAAAATAAAAAAGGGTGGGGATGTGGCTCAGTGGTTAAGCACCCCTGAGTGCAATCCCTGTTACCAAAAATAAGTAAGTAAATGAAATAACAGCTGACTACATGGCATCTCTTCTGGGCTCGGCTCTGCCCCTTGGGTCTTCTTGTCCCCTCAGCCCACCCTGCGCTCTGTTCTGTCTCCTACACTGTCCCTTATTTTCCTTCATCCCCCCCCCCCAGCCCCCGGGACTCA
>NW_026000241.1:6767981-6775957 GCF_001458135.2 Marmota marmota marmota | reverse complement strand
TACTGTCCCTTATTTTCCTTCATTCCCCCCCCCCCCCCCGGGGGATCCAACCCAAGGCCTTGAGCATGCTAAGCACTTGCTCTACCACTGAGCAGCTCTGGCACCTTCGGTCCCTTAGGGTCCCTCTGGGAGTCACTGGGAATCAACTGTAAAGTGCAGAGTGCACCCGACTGGACTGGGGCAGCCCATGGCTACACATCCCTAACTCAGCTCTTCAAGTCTGTTTTCCCGTTTGGTCTGTGGATCCAAGTCACCAGCCAGGTCTACCCCAAGGAGGTCATAGGTGCCAGGTGGTTATAGGTGCCACGCCCTGATCCTGAAGCCTTCTGCATTCTAAATACTTAATGTTGGGGGTGATGTTACTATTATTGAGATAGGGTCTCACTATGTTGCTAATTTTTCTTTTTTCTTGTGGTACTGGGGATTGAACTGAGGGGCACAGAACCACTGAAACACATCTCCAGCCCTTTTTTGTATTTAATTTAGAGACAACTCTCACTGAATTGCTGCTTGGGGCCTCGCTAAATTGGTGAGGCTGGCTTTGAACTTGCGATTCCCCTACCTCAGCCTCTGAGCCGCTGGGATTACAGGCTTGTGCCACGGAGACTGGTGCCCAGGCTGATCTTGAACGTGTGGGCTTAAGGGACCCTCCTGAGTGCCACCTCCTGAGTAACCGGAACTACAGGTGTGTACCACCACACCTGGCTCCAGACTGTGACTGCTGTTGTCTTTTCCCAGGTGAATTCACAGAGGTTCAGGGAGCCAGCTGGCCAGCTGCGCCTAGGGGTTCCTCCCACATTCTCCTCCACTTAGCGGCCTGGCTGGCTCCACCCTCCCAACCTTTGTTACAGAACTCCTGTGTCCCCGCTGCCCTGTCCCTGCCCTTCTGTGACCCTCCAGAGCCAGGTAGCCCCACCAGCTCCAATATTGACCTGCGCCAGCTCTGCAGATAAACAGCTGGGCCCAGACAGGGGATTGTTAGGTCAGCATCGCCCCAGGCTGGTCCCAGGGGAAAGGTGGCAGAGAAAGAGCCCTGCACTCACACAGACTGGTCTCCTCAGCTCTGAGAGCCCCTGCAGCTTCGCTAAGCCTCAGTCTCCTCATCCGTGGAATTGCCTTATAGCTGGATCGTGAGCATTGCATGAGGTCATTTATTCACTCAAAATTCTTTTTTTAAAATACCTTTATTTTATTTATTTATTTTTATGTGGTGCTGAGGATGAAATCCAGTACCTCATATGTGCTAGGCAAGCGCTCCACCACTGAGCTACAGCCTCAGCACTTTTTTTTTGTTTGTTTGTTTGTTACTGGGAATTGAACTCAGGGGCACTTGACCCCTGAGCCACAACCCAGCCCTATTTTGTATTTTATGTACAGACAGGGTCTTACTGAGGTGCTTAGGGCCTCGCTGTTGCTGAGGCTGGCTTTGAACTTGCAATCCTCCTATCTCAGCCTCCCAAGTTTCTGGGATGATAGGTGTATGGCACTTGGTTTCAATACACACACTCACATACACACAAACACACACGTATATATTTTTCATATTGTTTAGTTGTTAATGGGCCTTTATTTAATTTATTTATATGTGATGCTGATGATTGAACCCAATGCCTCACACATGCCAGGCAGGTGCTCATCCACTGAGCCATAACCTCACTCCCTTATTGAGCATCTTTACTCCATGCCAGACACTCTGCTGGGGAGGGATGATTTTTTATTTTTATTTTTTGGTACTGGGGATTGAACACCCAGGTGTGGTTTACCACTGGGCTGCCAAGGCTGGCCTTGAACCTTCGATCCTCCTGCCTCAGCCTCCTGAGTATTTGGGATTACAGGTGTGCACCACCGTACTTGACTCCTCTAGTATACATTAAAAATCATCTCTAGGGCTGGGGATATAGCTCAGGTGGCAGAGTGATTGCCCAGCATGCACAAGGCCCTGGGTTCAATCCCCAGCACCACCACCAAAAAAAAAAAAAAAAAAAAGTCTCTATATTCCTTACCATACCTAATACAATGTAAGTAAGCGCTGTGTGGACAGTCATTGTGCTGGATTGTTCAAGGACTCATGATAAGAAAACATTCTGCATGTGTTCAGTTTAGATGCAATGGTTATTTTCCCAAATATTTTCGATCCATGGTTGGTTGAATTTTAGGATGTGGAACCTGGGGATGTGGAAGGCTGCCTACATAACAAGGGACCCTGGCTTTGGAGGCAGGCTGGAGAGTATTTAAGAGGGCTCTGGATCAGAAAGATTCCAAGTTCAAGTCCCAGCTTGTCTATGCCTCGCTCCTCCGAGCCTTGGTTTCTCCATTTGTAAGCGAGGATATTAATGACAAATACCTGAAAAGGGTACTAGGAGTGTCACACGGCCTCACAGGAGAGTGGTGACACCCAGGGGTAATGAGCGAAGGCGCTGGTTTGCTGTGGGGCGGGAGGAGGAGGCACAGAACTAAGGAGATCCTCTGGAAGAGCACCTCAAAATCTTCATCCTTTAAAAAACAGAAGGGGGCTGGGGTGTGGCTCAGCAGTAGAGCGCTCGCCCAGCACATGCGAGGCCCTGAGTTTGAGCCTCATCACCACGTAAAAATAAATGAATAAAATAAAGGTATCGTGTCCAACTACAACTAAATAAAATATTTTTTTTAAATGAAACAAAAACTCCATACAAAACAAAACCAAAAATTGCATTCTGGAACCACCCTCTGTGACCAGTAAAATGGAAAAGCCCCCAGGAGGTGTCCACAGGTTGGGAGGCTGCGAGTCCAGGAGGTGGTCGCTCTGTGCCCTGGACAGGCCAGGGCTGGTCTCCAGTTCCTGCTGCCTATAAACATGAAACGAAAGAGGGTCAAAACGGGGTAGATCCTGTGGAAAACAAGCACCTCCTCAAAAGGTCTAACGTAGAATTGTCATATGACCCAGCAATTCCATTCCAAGGCTTATTACTAAAAGAAGGAGAAACACCCATCTACACAAAAACAGGTACGTCTGGCCTCGGGGTACAGCTCAGTAAAAGAGCTCTTGCCTAGTGGGCATGAGACCCTGGGTTTCATCCCCAGCCCTGCAAAACAAAACTAAGCTAAAAAACAGAAATAAAACTAAAAAAAGAAAAGAAAAAGAAAAAAAAAAGCCCTGTGTACTTGAATGGTCAAGAGGCAACATTCATAATAGTGAAATAGAAAGAGAAAAAGCTGCCCAAATGTTCCTCAAAGGATGAATGGACAAACAAAAAGGGTAGGTTCCTACAATGGAATAGTATTCAGTTGTTAAAAAGGAATGAAGCCAAACATTCACTGGAGAAAAGATAGCCTAGTCAAAAAATGATGCTTAGCAAAACTGGAAGTCCATATGTAGCAAAATGAAATTAAACCTCTATCTCTCACCCTGCACAGAAATCAACTCAAAGTGGACCAAAGACTTAGAACAGAGACCCTGAGCCCTAATAGAAGAAAAAATAGGCCCAAATCTTCACCACGTCAGCCTAGGATCTGACTTCCTTAACAAGACTCCTAAAGCACAAGAAGTAAATTCAAGAATCAATAAACGGGATGGATTCAAATTAAAAAGCTTCTTCTCAGCAAAGGAAACAATAATGTGAGGTGAGAGACAACAGACTGGGAGAAAATCTTTACCACATGCACCTCCAATAAAGCATTAATCTCCAGGATATATAAATAACTCAAAAAACTTAACACCCCAAAAAAAACAACCCAATCAATAAATGGGCTAAGGAACTGAACAGACACTTCACAGAATAAGAAATACAATTGATCAACAAATATATGAAAAAAGTGTTCAACATATCTAACAATTAGAGAAATGCAAATCAAAACTACTCTAAGATTTCATCTCATTCCTTTCAGAATGGCAATCACCAAGAATACAGGCAACAATAAATGTTGGTGAGGATGTGGGGAAAAAGGCACACTCAGACATTGCTGTTGGGACGGCAAATGGGTAAAACCACTACGGAAAGCAGATGGAGATTCCTCAGAAGACTAGGAATGGAACCACCATTTGACCCAGCAATCCCATTCCTTGGTTTATAGCCAAAGGACTTAAAATCAGCATACTACCGTGACACAGCCACATTGATGTTTATAGCAGCTCAATTCACAATAGCTAGGCTATGGAACAAACCCTAGATGTCCCTCAATAGATGAACGGATAAAGAAAATTTTTAGTTGTAGATGGGGATATAGCTCAGTTGGTAGAGTGCTTGCCTTGCATGCACAAGGCCCTGGGTTCAATCCCCAGCACCACAAAAAAAAAAAAAAAAAAAAAAAATTGAGTATCACTCAGCTTTAAAGAAGAGTGAAATTATGGCATTTGCCAGTAAATGGTTGGAGTTGGAGAATATTATGTTAAGCGAAATAAGCCAATCCCACAAAACCAAAGGCCATTTGTCTTCTCTAATATGCGGATGCTGATTCACAGGCCTGGGGCACTAGGGAAGAATAGCGTTACCTTAGATTAGTAGAGAGAAGCGATGGATGTGGGCATAGGACAGATGGTAGAGTGAAACAGACATTATTACTGTATGTAAACAGGGGTGTGCATGTATTGCTCTGGTATAATGACTTTAATTGTTTAGGATAGATACCGAGGGATGGTATAGCTAGGTCACATGGTGGTTCCACTTCTAGTCTTCCAAAGAAACTTCTTACTGATTTTCACTGTGGTTGTGGTGATTGATTTATAATCTCACCGTCAGTGTAAAAGTTTTACCCACGCCTTCAGCAACATTTATCATTATTTGTATTCTTTTTATTTATTTATTTATTTATTTATTTTTTTGCTGTACTGAGGATTGAACCCAGGGGCGCTTTACCACTGAGCCACGTCTCCATCACTTTTTATTTTATTTTTAAATGTTGAGACAGGGTCTCCTTAAGTTGCTGAGAGGGTCTTGCTACATTGTTGAGGCTGGCTTGAACTTGAGATCCTCCTGTCTCTGTCTCTCCCAGGTCTCTGGGATTACAGGCATGTGCCACCATGCCTGGATTGTTCTTTGTATTTTTTTAAACAATTTTTTAGTTATTGATAGATTTTTGTTTATTTATATGTGGTGCTGAGAATCGAACCCAGTGCCTCACACATGCCAGGCAAGTGCGCTACTGCTGAGCCCCAGCCCCGTAGTTTTTTTTTTTTTTAATAAATATTTTTAATTTATTAAATGAATGTTTATTTAGAGAAGTCATTTTTTAAATTATTTATTTATTTATTTTTTACCAAGGATTGAACTCAGGGACACTCGACCACTGAGCCACATCCCCAGCCCTATTTTGTGGTTTATTTAGAGACAGGGTCTTACTGAGTTGTTTAGTGCCTCGTAGTTGCTGAGGCTGGCTTTGAACTCAGAATTCACCTGACTCAGCCTTCCAAGCCGCTGGGATTACAGATGTGCGCCACCTCCCCCAGCTTTATGTGGTGCCGGGATTGAACCCAGGGCCTTGTGCATGCGAGCGAGGCAAGCTCTCTACCAACTGAGCTATATCCCCAGCCTTCAGTGTAGTTTTGATTTGCATTTCCCTAATTGCTAACAATGCTGAACATTTTTTTTTTTAAATGTATTTTCCGGGTATTTTTACTTTTTAAAATTTTTAGTTGTAGATGGACACAATATCTTTATTTATTTTATTTATTTGTATGTGGTGCTGAGGATTGAACTCAGTGCCTCATACCTGCCAGGCAAGTGCTCTACTACTGAGCCATGACCCCAGCACCCCCATTTGTACTCCTCTTTTTAATTTTTTTTTTAGTTGTAGATGGACACAATACCTTTATTATTTTATTTATTTATTTATTTTAATATATTTTAGTTGCCAATGGATTTTTAACTTTATTTATATGTGGTGCTGAGGATCGAACCCAGGGCCTCACACATGTTAGGCAAGAGCTCTACCACTGAGCCACAACCCCAATCCTCTATTTGTACTCCTTTTGAGGAGTGTCTATTTAGTTCATTACCCCATTTATTGATTGGGTTATTATTATTTTGGGGGTGTTAGGTTTTTTGTGCTCCCTATATATTCTGAATATCAATTTTCCAGCAGAAGAGTAGCTAGCAAAAATTTTCTTCCATTCTGTGGACTCTTTTTGCTTTTAAATGTTTCCTTTGCTTGTGCAGTTTTTTAATTTGATGTTATCCCATTTATTAATTCTTGGCATTATTTCCTGAGTTCAGGAGTCCTATTGAGGAAGGTGTTGCCGGCACTTCCCTGTTTGGATGTTGACCCAATGTTTTCTTCTACCGGTTTCAAAGTTTCTGATCTAATTTCTAGGTCTTTGATTTGTTTGAGTTGACTGTTGTGCAGGGTGGGAAATAAGAATCTAGCCTCATTCTTCTACATATGGATAGTCAGCTTTCCCTGCAACATTTTTAAAAAGACTGTCTTCTCCTCAATGTATGTTGTTGGTGCTTTGTCAACAATCAGATGACTCTGGGTGGGTTTATCTTTGTGTCTTCTATTCTTTCTATGTTATTGTCTGTTTTTATGCCAGTACCATGCAATTTTTATTACTAGAGATCTGTAATATAATTTGAAGTCAGGTATTGGGACAATTCCAGCATTGTTTTTATGGCTTGTAATTGTTTTGGCAGGCCAATTTGGGGATGTGTACTTCAATAATAGGGTGAGTGGCTAGCATGTGTGAGGTGTTGCGTTCAAACCCTGGGTGGAGGGTGGGGTTGGGAGGGATTGCTTTGGCCATTCTGGGTTTTTTTATTCTTCCAAATGAATTTCAGGACTATTTTTTTCTAAAAGTTCTGTAAGGAATACCATTGGTATGCTGGTGGGGATTGCATTGAATCTGTAGATTGCTTTAGGTAATATGGCCATTTTAACAATGTAATTCTGCCCATCCATAAACACAGGAAGTGTTTCCATTTTTTTTTCCCTAGTGTCTTCCTCAATTTCTTCAGTGCTATAATTTTCATTGTAGAGGGTCTTTTACTTTCTTGTTTAGGTTTATTCCTAGGGTTTCTTTTTTTAGGTTCTTGTGAATGGAATTTTTCCTAATTTCTTTTCAGCGAAGTCATTATTGGTGTACAGGCATTTTATTGGTTTTTATATATTGATTTTGTATAGTGGAATTGTACACATTAAATAGATGACTACTTTTTAATATAAAATAGTCTAGGTCTGGAGGTTAGGACCATAGTACAGCATTTGCCTGGCATGTTCCCAGCCCTAGGAAACAATCATAAGCAAAAAAAAAACAAAAAAAACTTAAAAACTTTCCTACCAAGTTCTATTTCGTATACTTTTTTTTTTCTGCTCAGAAATAGAGCTATACGCCACCATTGCTCAGGGCGATGGTGTATTTTATCATTTTACAGTCTACTCTTTTCATAAACAAAGTTTAGAGGATCCCTCTTCTTCCAACCCTCTAGTAGCTTCAGGTCCTGGAATCCCAGCAGCCCACCTTAAGCGAAGCCGCATCAGCAGAACCCAGCGTCCATCGCGCGACTTGTTTTCATAGCGACGCCCACTAACCTGGCCAGCATCTGCCCCCCGCCCCCCACGTGTTTTGCGCTGTCCCCGCCCCCTCCACGCCCTCGCTGCGGCTCCTAACAGAAGCCAAAGACGGAAGACCGAAGAGATCTCATAAATAATGCATCACGTCAGAGGCTGGGGGCGGGGTTTTGACGCGCCCGGAGGAGTCAGGGTCGTGAATAATACATATGGAGGCGGGGCCTGGAGGGGTGCGCGTGTCAAGGCGGAGTTCATGCACGGAAGTGGCCTCCTCTAGGGTCTGGAGAGGTGGGACCTTCAGCATATTATGAATATGCAGAACATTGGGGCGGAGACTATGAACCTTGTTGTGCCCGTAGAGGGCGTTGCTTTTTATGTCTTATGAATAATGCAGCACGTCAGCGAACTGTGCGAGAGCGACTGTTGGCTTCTTGGGCCCCTGTGGGGCGTGGCCAGCCGCATCTCATGAATAATGTAGCACGTCAGAGGGCGGCGGG
>NW_026000241.1:6742920-6767306 GCF_001458135.2 Marmota marmota marmota | reverse complement strand
GGGGAGCGCAGGGTCCAGCGTGCTGCTGGTAGGTCCCTGGGCCAGCGGTGTCCTCGGCCGGCATCAGCCCGGAGCGCCGGGAACCGCGGTCTTCGTAGGTGCTACTAGGCGGTACCGGCGGACAGTCCGTGGCGGCCAAGGGGCCGGAACTTGGCCGGGAGGGGCGTCAGTGTTGGCACCTGGAGGCGTCCGGGGCCTTTCCTGGCCCGCCCGGCACCTGGGCAGGAACTGGTCTGCCCACCTGGTGGGGAAAGGGAGAGGATGGTGCTCCTCTGGCCTGGTGTGGTGGTGGGGACTTGGGCTTCTCTGTCTGGACACCTGGAGGGGCAGTTGGGTGGGGGTGACTGGTGTGTCTTCCTGGGAAGCAGCTTTTCCATGTCCCAGGCAGGGTGGGTCAGGGGGCGCTGCTGACTGGCCACCTGTGGGGGCCTGTTCCATCTAGGTGGAAGGCTGTGTCTGTACCTGGGGCCTGTGTTTGGCGCTTTCCGATGACCCTGTCTCTGGATACCATCGGAGGGTGAAAATGTTTAGGGAGGCAGTGATGTTTTCCTGAAGGTAGTTGTGTGGGGTTGGCCCCCCCGCGGTGTTTTTCTCAGTCTTGGAGCCCCTGGTGGACCTGGAAGGAGGCTCTGGCCACCATACCTGGTGGTTAACTCTCAAACTTCTCTGGTCAATTTGGGCCCATCTGGGGAAGTTTGGAGTCTTTCAGTTCTGCCACCTGGCTGGGGGGTGGGGAGACTGCTGGGTGTACCTTCTTTCAGGTCTAACTTTGGGGCACATCTGGAGTCGTGATCAGAAGTGATCAGAAGTCTGCCTCTTCCCATTTCAGTTTGTGTCATGGGCACCCTCTGTCTTGTGCCCAGATCAGAGTTGCAGATCCCCCAGTGATTAGGATCTGAGAGAAAGGAAGGAGCACTTTACCTCTTTTCCTGGAAAGTGAGGACTTCATAATCATAAGGCGGCTGGGGTTGTGGGGGGATGTCTGTCTCAGATTCAGGGAGGCCCTGTGTGTGTGTTTATGTATACTGAGCATGGGGGGGCCGCGGGCGGGTGAGGAGAGAGTAACTAGGAAGGAATGTGGCTTTCTTCCTGCCCCAGACTTGTTCAGCACCATTAGCTAAGCTGGGAATTTCTTACCCTGTTTTGTGTTCCTTCTCCTGTCCTGGAGCCCACAGCTCCTTTGCTTCTTTCAGCAGTTTCCTTCCTGTCCTTGTGTTTCAGTTTTCCCCTTCATAGAACGGGGATTTCTTCTTTTCGGAAGAGCTCCTTCTACCCTTGTCAAAAAGATTCCCCAAGACGAGGCTAAGGCGCCCCTGCAGGTGAGGAGGAGAATTTAATGATGGTTTCAGGAGGTGGCAGTGGCTGCCCAGTGACCATCTTGGGCCATTTTTCCTGGTGAAATTGCAGCCTGGAACCTTTTCATCTGTGCAGTCCCCCCCCCCCAAGGTACTGGGGATTTAACCTAGGGGCGCTCTATTACTGAGCTATTATCCTGAGCTCTTTTTTATTATTTTAAAAAAATTTTGAAACAGGCTGTCCTTAAGTTGCTCCGGCTGGCCTCGAACTTACAATCCTTCTGCCTCAGCTTCCTGAGTAGCTGGGATTATAGGCGTGCACCACCACCTTGCCTGGCTCCCCTGGGCAATTCTGACTTGTCCTGCAGGAAGGCAGGTTTTCCCAGAAACAGCTGGGGGAGAGCACATGAGTCATGTAAATAAGATGGACTTGGTACCTGGTTGCTTCGGACTTCTGGGATCCTGGGACCAAGAGCCCCACCTTCTGTCCAAAGCTGCCCTCACTCGTTCCAGTCCCCTGTCAGGAAGGCTTGCCTGTGCGTCTGCCTCATGCCATCATGCTGCTATTTTTAATTTCGGGTATAGGTTACATCTCCTAACTAAGCTGGGTCTTCCTTGTATGTGAAGGTGAAGTTAACTGCAGACTGTTGAGCTTGTTCCATCCAGGCTGTTTATAGTAGTGTGTTGACCAGCCAGGAAGGGTTCCCTCAGAGAACACTCTAAGCCGTCTAGGGCAACTTGATTGGCTGGGTTAAATTTTGGGGAGATCCAGACTTGTGTTTTTCTTGAAAGATGACTGGTCAATTAAGTGGCATGGAAGCTTTCGTATTTAATATTACGCTTTGGGCAGTGGACTGGACTGAGCTAAGACCAGAGGAGCTCCTGTGCTTTTTGTGGCACTGGTGGCAGGAAGAGCCTTCATTTAGCTGGTTTTGGATGGTGGGCATGGGGAAGGCAACTTAAAGAACTTGATATTTGTTGTTCACAAAACCTTGTGTGCCCATCTCTGTCAACTAGCAGCCAGGATTTACTGTTCTCTGGTGCTGTGTCTATATGGTTTGCCAATAGCAACTTGTGGGTAGGGTTTTTTTTTGTTGTTGTTCTGGGAGTGCATGCTTGTGCGTGCTAGGCAAGCCCCGTACCACTGAGCTGCACCCCTTACCCCTGCTTAAATTTTTTTAAAAATATTTTTTTAGTTTTAGGTGGACACAATATCTTTATTTTTTAAAATTTTTATGTGGTGCTGAGGATCGAACCGAGTGCCTCATGCATGCTAGGCAAGCACTCTACCACTAAGCCACAACCCCAGCCCCCTACTTAAACTTTTTAATTGCAAAAAGACTTTTACATATTCAGGTGTGGCAGGGTCTAGACAGGAACTTGCTGTGGAACTTTCCCTGTGTCTTTCCATGAATTGTTCATTGTAGCCCTTTGAGCAGCCTTGTGTAAGGATCTACGGTGGTTTCTTTCCCCAGAAGGGTCTGAAGTCTGAGCTGCTCTTGTGTAGGCCTGGTGGCCAGGCAGGTAGAGATTTAGCAATATGTGTAACGGCTGGTCCTCCCATCCCATTTTGGACTTGTTAAAGTTTCTCTTTGATTATAAAATCCCGAGTAGTTCTGAGGTTACCATTTCTCTGTATTTCTTTTGTGACTTTGCTGGGTTATTTCCAGGAGAGCAGATAGAGGAAGTGGTATACAACTCATCCTTCCAGAATAATGTCACTGCCTACTCAGAGAAGTGTCCTCTGGTGACCCTGAGGAAGTGACCCACCCAGGGGCATCTGCCTCCATCTGCCGGGTTGTATTTTGTCACTAGGGGAATTGAGTGGTCTCTGTGGCCAGGTGACCTCCTTGGTGGAGAGGAGCATATTTGGGAATAACTGAGGGCCCAGGCAGGGTCCTTGAGGCTGGAGATTGAAACTGTCTGGGTTTGAATCTTGGCCTTGCCTGCCTCACAAGGCTTTGGGCAAGTGAATTCCTGACCCATCCCAGCTCCAGATCCTTCTCCTCAGAACCGCGAGGGTGCCAGTATTTAACCCCGTTCCAAGCTTCAGATCCTTCTCTCAGGCCCCAGCATACCCTGAGCCCTCTTGAGCTCTCAGCTCTTGGCACTCCTGCCCAGCGCTGTCTCCTGCTCTGGGCCCTCGTGGAGATTCAAGCAGAGCTGGTGGGAGATGAGCCTGGGCTCACTCTTCTCACCCAATTTGATGGAGTGTCTGGTCAGTACAGGGCCACTGCTCAGGGACTAGACGCCCGCAGGGACTAAGATGGGTGCCTTGTGTCAGCAGCAATATTCTAGAATTATCAAGAGGTAGATAATAGGGGCTGGGGCTGTAGCTCAGTGGTGGAGCGCTTGCCTAGCACATGTGAGGCACTGGATTTGGTCCTCAGCACCACATAAAAGCAAACAAAATAAAGACATTCTATCCTTCTACAACTTTAAAAAAAATAAAAATAATAAAAAAAGAGATAGATATTGGGGCTGGGGATGTGGCTCAAGCGGTAGCGCGCTCGCCTGGCATGCGTGCGACCCGGGTTCGATCCTCAGCACCACATACAAACAAAAGATGTTGTGCCCGCCAAAAAAAAAAAAAACTAAAAAATAAATGTTAAAAAATTCTCTCTCTCTCTGTCTCTCACTCTCTCTTTAAAAAAAAAAAAAAAAAAAAAGAGAATAAACAGCCACCCCGGAATCAGCAAGAAAGATTCATCAGTGGACAGTGCTAGAAAGGAAATAAAATAGGGCAAAATGCTGGTGAGGGACCCCAGGTGGGCATAGGAGATGACACAGAGTTGAGGTCAGTGGCTTGAGAGTCCAACCTGCACAGTCTCTTGGAGTCAGGGCCTGGTAAAGGTGTAGGGTGGCTGCAAGGTGCTGTCCAGGTGTGAAGGAGCACCAGGTTCCATGGGCCTGCAGCCAGTATCCCACAGCTGTCCTGGGAGGCCCCAGTGCTATGCTGCGTGCTAGTAAGTAGGTGAACTGCTTGGACGTCAACCTGGACACTGGTGGCAGGAGGAGTCTTCATTTAGTCTGCATTCCCTTTGCATGGTGGGGAGGTCCGGGAGGCCAGGCTTGTCTCTCCCTTCCTGGGTGGGTGCCCACGTGCTCCTGAGCAGGGAAGTGCTTTATCCTGCTGTTCAGATGAGGACTTCGTTAGGAATCCTAGGGCCATCATCTCCAAGCTCTGGGGGGAACACTAGCTTATGGTTCCTGCTTTATGTTAGGGGCATGTCAGACTCTGAGGCAGCCTCACCTGTTTGAGGGCACTCCACTGTTCTCGTGTCTCAGCTTCCTCTTCGGTGCCCTAGCCACAGTCTTGTTTGGGGTTGGGGTGGGTTTTGAGCTATAGGGCACATAGCTCTGAAGGGAGTCATACTGTGGGACCAAGTACTAGTGAAACACCAGCATTTTGACAACCCCACCCCCACCCCCGCACAGAGGCCACAAACATTGATGACATGAGTGGCTGTGCAAAATTTTTGTAGTTTGACTGTTCTGAGCCCTGTCCCTGGAGAAAACCAAAAGATGATAGATGATCGCCTGCATCTGTAGTGTATGTCGCACTCCCATGCCAGCACTGGCTGTGCTGCCCGAGTAGTTCATTTTGTCCCTGTCAGGTCCATGACGTGAGCAGTTCCTGTTTCCCAGGTGAGAAAACAGGCAGGCATGGCTTAGAAGGTTGAGTCACCTCACAGGAGGTTTCATGGTGTGAGGCTTTGGCCAGGCTGGATGGGCTGGGTGGAGTGGGCTGGCACAGGGCATCAGGAGCATGGCAGCCTTGTGTCTCCCGCTTGCTGGGTCATTGGGTTCGATTTGCTTGTGTGTTTCCAGGTGGGCGCCAGCTGATTCTGGGTGGGGTGGGCTCCTCCCCCAAGGTGCTGCTGTAGGATGGAGCCAGCCTGAGGCTGTAGTTGGCTGTCTGTGCAGGAGAGGGGCTGGGGGTGCGGGAGAGACAGGGAGGCTGAACACCACCCTGGCCACTGTGACCCTTGACCAAGCTTCCGGCTGCCTGGCTGTGACCACGTAAACAGTAGGCTGCTCACAGAAACCCACCCTCTGTTGACTCATCAGGAGGCCAGAGTTCATCACCCTTTAAGCAGTTTTGACATCATACCAGGATTGTGACATCGCCAGGAGACCTTGAGGGAGGAACCAGCCAACTTGAAAAACAAGACCGCTTCTCCACTCTGTGTAGCTCGGACCAGAAACCCAGGAGACCCCTGGCTTTCAGAATCTGGGCTTCAGGGACAGCAGCCCTGCTTGATGTGGCCCAGCAGGGGTCAGACTGATGATTAATTCTGTGTCTGTAGGATTTGGCCTCTTTTGTTTTTAGGGCCTCACGCCCAGGACTCTGTCTTTATGACTTACCTTGTCCTGTTTTCTCCTTGGTCTGTGAATTGTGCAGCTGGGCTTTGTGTGATCTCATCTCTGCAGTCAGCCACATAGCCTGAAGGGACACTTAGAACAGTGACCCCAAATGACCTCTGATCTGTAGGTGCTTGAATGACAGACAGTGATGACAGGCAGATATGTTGTCACTTTTTAATTAAGAGAAACAAAAGAGAAAAAAGAAAACTGGTGTCCAAGTAAGCCATCCCAAGGGAGACTGTTCCACTGAATGAAAGTGTCATAGAGAGACTTGTCTTCACATGAAGTGGCCATGCACACCAGGACCCAATGCTAATTATATCCTCCAGGGCTGGATACCTCCCTGGCCAAGTGGAGACGCAGCTCCTGGCTGAGTCACGCAGGTTTGAGGGACTATGACTCCCAGCCCCTCGGGAGGGACAGGTTCTCAAGTCCAGGTGAAGTTTGTGGAATCACTGAACTGCTGTTTAAAAGCCACACATGCTGGGTGGGATGGCGCACACCTGTAATCTCAGCGACCCTGGAGGCTGAGGCAGGAGGATCACAAATTTAAGGGCAGCCTTGGCAACTTAGTGAGACCCTGTGTCCAACAACAACCACAAAAAATATAAAAGCCACGTGTGTGAAAGCTTTTTTTTTTTTTTTTAAGCTGGATGAGTAGTGTAGCTCAGCCTAGAGGCTTGCAGCAAACCTAAAGTACTAGTCCTGTTGCCCCAGGCAAGTGCGATGGCATCTCATTTCCTTTCTCTTCTGTCTTGTACTGAGTTGTCATCATGATACGCTCATGTGATTTTGTCTCTTTTTGTCTCTTCCCCAACTAGAGAACTATTTTTTGTCCTTATAAACTTTGCATGTGCGTGTGTGTGGGGTGCTGGGTATGGAATCCAGGGTCACAAATGCCAGACAAGTGCTCTACCGCTAGGTTCTTCTTCCTGCTCCGCTTTTTTTTTTTTTTCCTGTTTCGAGACGGGGTCTGTCTCCCAGGCTGGCTGTAACTCCTGGGCTCAGACGATCTTTCTACCTCAGCTTCCCAAGTATCTGGGACCACAGGCGTGTGCTACTGTGCCCTGCTCAAACTTTGTTTTTTGTCTTTTATGGTGCTGGAAACTGAATCCAGGGCTTCATGCGTTTGGCAAGTGCTCTACCATTGAGCTATAGCCCCAGCACCCTAAACTTTATTTTTTATTTATTTTTGGTACTGGAGATTGAACCCAGGGGCACTCTGCCACGGAGCTACATCTGCAGCCCTTTTTATTTTTTATTTTAATACAGGGTCTCGCTAAGTTGGTTAGGGCCTCACTAAGTTTCTGAGACTGGCTCAAACTTGTGATCCTCCTGCCTCAGCTTCCTGAGTTGCTGGATTTATAAGCATGCACTACTGCACCTGGGTCAAATTTTACTTTTTTTTAAAATATATTTTTAAGTTGTAGATGGACACAATATCTTTATATTTATTTATTTATTTTTATGTGGTGCTGAGGATCGAACCCAGGGCCTCACACATGCAAGGCAGGCACTCTACACTGAGCTATAGCCCCAGCTCCCTAAATTTTACTTTTCAATGGCTATGTCTTCCACACGGTTTGGATCCTAAGAGGTCACTATTCGTAGATCATTTTTATGTCCTGGTCATTCTGGATGCTGGGACAGGCTGCTCTATTTCCTGAGGTGGAGGTGCACAGACGCACTAAATTGTGGCCGGGGCTCCCCTGGGGAGGCTGGCGCAGGCAGAGGCCTGGCATGACCGCTCATCGCTGGGTGGAGTTGGGAGGCTGTGATTGCTGTGCATTTGCTTCCAGGATGTGTTCTGGCTCTGGTGGGGATGGCTGTGTGGTCAGGAAGGGCCAGGTGGGAGGCAGGGAGGCTGGAGGAGGCTGTGGATAGAGGCTCTGAGGGCCTTAGCTGGGATGGTACCTGGGGACTGGGTAAGGGTTCAAATGTGGGAGACAATTGGGAAGTCGCCTGTGTCTGGTTGGAGGAGGTGGACATTTCTGATGTTGGCTTATGCTGGCTATGTGGTAGAAGGTCTTGACCTAGTCGGCTTTGTTGGGATGTTTGATCTGGGGTTTTCAGTGAGAGATGCAGGGTTCCTGCAGGGCTGAAAGACATGCCGATGGCAGCTCTGGAGTGGTTGCCGAGGATCAGAGAGCCCTGATGTGTCCGTGACGGATGTGTCGTTGCTGTTGAGGTGGAAGCTGTGTGTAGTGAGGTTGTGGTGAGCCGGTCTTTCTGAGCTGCTGCCTTTGTTCCAGAGTGTGGACGTCCTGAGTTCCTCCAGGTGTCCTCATATGTGCAGTTTGAAGGTGGGTTTGAACAGATGTGGCCAGTCTGGGTCTTGGATTGCATCTTTTGCTGAGGAGCAGTTGGACACCATGTTTCCCGATTGCACTGGTGTTGACTAGCCCAGAGGCAGTTCTGGACTGTGGGTGCACTGGACAGCGTCGCCAAGGTCTTTGGCTGGATGGAGGGTTTGCCTAGGTCACCCTGAGTCAGCCTTGCAGGTGGGTGAGTAATGTACTCATCAGGTTCAAGGAAGACCAGGGGAGGGCCTTAGTGACAGCTCTCTTGTCACTGCTTCCCAGTGGGCTTTAGGCATTTCTGTCGCAGGCTGCCTGGAGCAGCTTAGCCTGCCTTGGAGCTTTTGAGAAACTAAGGTGCTGCTGGTGATGAAAGCCCTGGGTTAATCCTGCTCTCTTCACATGGAGTGATCAGGGCTCAGCTGGGTGGTCCCTTCCTTGAGTGTGTTCTTCCCCAAGTCACTGCTCTTGCTGGCCCTGTGACTCTTCTAAATACTTACGAAAAGAGTCATCATAAGGAGGCATTTCCCTTGAAGGATGCTGGGAGTCACATGCTGGGGTGAGTGAGACTGGCTTCAACTCCTACTGACAGTCTGGTTGCAGGTGACAAAGACCCTGACCACAGCTACCATCGGATGGGATGCTGGTGTCCATGCTGGAGGTGAGCTTGGCTGACTTCAGGTCACGTCTGAAGGAGAGTGTTAAGGAAAGTCACCTGGAACCAACTGAGAAGCAGGGGCATGGAGGGCCCTTTATTGACTCTGGAGTGGATGCGAAGAGAAGTGGAGAAGACAGTGACAGTGTCCTACTTCTGTAAGGACAGCATGTGGAGCCCAGTACCAGGATGCAAGTGTGTTTGAATAGAGAAGGTTAAGATGTACCTTGGGTGTCCTGGAGAACCTGTGGGGAGGGGAGAAGGGTAACTTAGCCTTGGCCCTTGGTTGGGCACCCCAGTTATTCACAGCCCCCTGCTATCTCTTGAGTCTGGCAGGGTGGGACACCCAACCAGCCAAAGGTCCTAAAGATTTCAGGAAGGGGCAGGGCCCACCTTGCAGGTCCTAAGGCCACAGCTCTTTTGGGAGCAAAATCTGCTTTTATGAGTTTAGTTCTTTGTGTCCCAAGTGAAATTGAAAGATAACTCTTGTGCTGGGCACAGTGGCACATGCCTATAAATCCCAGCTACTTAGGAGGCTGAGGCAGAAGGATTTCAAGTTTGAGGTCAGCCTCACCAACTTAGTGAGACCCTATCTCAAAATAAAAAATGGAAAGGGTTGGTGATGTAGCTCAGTGGTCAAGGTCAGTCCCCAGTATTACATCCCCAGTACCACACTCACACAAAGATAACTGTTGTGCTGGGCATGGTAGCCCATGCCTGGAATCATAGCAATTTGGGAGTCTGAGGCAGAAGGATCAAAGTTTGAGACCAGCCTCAGCAACCTAGTGAGGTTCTGAGAAACTTGGTGAGACCCTGTCTCAAAATAAATGAATAAATAAATAAGAGCTAGAATGTAGCCCAGTGATAAAATGCCCCTGGGCTCAATCCCCAGTAACTGCTCCCCACCCCTGAAAAAAAGATGGAAAAAGATAACTGTTAAGATGACCAGGGTGTGGCTCAGTGGTGGAGCACTTGCCTGGCGTGTACAGGTCCTGGGTTCCATCCCAGTACTGTAGGGGAAAAAGAGAACACTTGTCGGGGCTGGGCTTGTGGCTGAGTGGTAGAGCACTTGCCTAGCACGTGTGAGGCACTGGGTTTGATCCTCTGCACCACATAAAAAATAAAATAAAGATATTGTGTCCACCTACAACTAAAAAGTATATTTAAAAAGAAAAAAAAGATAACACTTGTGGAAGATGGGCTTTCTTCCTGGCAGGAAGCAATCTGGACACCTCAAAGGTCAGGTGCTGCCCACTGGGGGGTACTGGGCAGGCTGGCCTTTGCCCCTGCTCCTGCCCTTGGCCTGACCCTGCGGTGGTGAAGGTGGGTGGGAGAGAGCAGAAGCAGTGAGGTTTCCTGGGATCCTGTGGGCAGAAGCCACCTACTGACTGCTGGGAGGAGCGGGGCCTCTAATCAGGGGAGGTGAGTGCTTGTGCACAAGTGTGTGTATATGTCAGCCACCATGTGACCTGCACTCCCCTTGGAAACATGGGGTCAGCGCCTCAGTCCAGGCTAGGCAGATCTGAGGGGGGCCTCTTGGCTGACAGGTGGGGGCAGCCACCCATTCACACTGCCCTTCCTGGTGGGGGTGTTGTCTTCTGGGACCCAGAGGGCTCAGGATGGTCTCCTTTACTGGCCAGTGTGGATGGGGAGGTTTCCCCGCTTTTTTTTTTTTTAAACCTTTAGGAGAGATCCAGCTTTCTGCTGTGGACCTGTTGTGGGGGCTCCCCTCCCCTCATCCAGAGGGAGTGATTTCAGGGTCCCAGAGTGAGACGATGATAACTGTAGCATCAGGGCAGCCTGAGTGGCAGGTGTGTCTCCAGACAGAGCCACTGAGGGTAAGGAGCCCAAGAGGTGCCTCCTGCTCTTGTCCTCTCCAAAATTTCGTTCCCAGGACCAGGACTGCGTCTCCCACTTGCATATTCCCGTGGCTTAGTGGTAGAGTTGAAGGGGCTTCTGTCATTTCTGAGCAAGGAGTTCAGACATAGCTTGCCCAGCAGGCCGAGCAGGGCTGGCTTCAGGCACTGACAATGCGGACTGTTACTTTAGCTTTTCCAGTGTCAGCTGTAGTGCCTAGGGCAAGGGCCCAGTCAAGCCCACCATCTGTCTTTGTAAATAAAGTTTTATTGGGACACAGCTGCTCAGTTGGAACAGCCCCATAAAGCCTGAACCAGAAGTTGCTCAGACAATTGGCTGTTGGTCTGGAGTGTTAGCCCCTGTGCTGAGACCACACCCCTGGGAGGCCTTGCTGTTGTCCAGGGCCAGACTGAAACTTTGGGTCCCTTTGTTCTGGCCCCTTCATTTTATCAGCAGGAAGTCTAGGTGATGACTAGCCATGGTCCTGTGGTTGGCAAAGATGAAGAAAGGCTAGGTGTGGTGGCGCACTCCTGTAATCCCAGCTACTTTGAAGGCTGAGAGGAGAAATACAAGTTCAAGGCCCACCTCAGCAACTTAGCGAGACCCTTCTCAAAAGAAAAAAGGCTAGCAATGTAGCTCAGTGGTAGAGTACCCCTGTTTCAGTCTGTATCCTGCAAAAAACAAAATAAAAGATGAGGTTAGTCCTGGAGTCCAAGGGTGTCTGCTCTGGGACCCACAACCCTCCTGGCTGCCAACCCCCACCTGGATCTCCTGAAGACTCAAAATGCTTCCCACCCTGAGTGCCACTCCCATGGCTTTCCAGGAGCTTTTCTCAGCTTCAGCAAAGAGCCTGGCATAGCTTCCAGTGGGACTGGCCTTTTTTGTTTGTGACCTTTGGAACTGAAAACAAAGCCCAGTCATGCACAGCCTGGATGGGAAGGGCCAATGTGCATGACCCTTGTGGAGTTGGGATCAGCTGCAGCTTAGAGGAAGCCTTGGTGTCCTGGTCCCCTCCACTCCTGGGGATGTAGGTTCCATGTCTTTGCCTTGGAGTGGGTCGTGGGGCCCGTAACTGCTTCTTGTTGGGCCCTGACCACAGTCTCTTGTTCCTTCGGCCTCTGCTCTGTGGTCAGAACAGGGGGGGGCGGTGTCTCTGTGGGGCTGGTGTCCGTCCGCCATGGATACCTCACCCTGGACTTAGGGTGGTCTTGGGGAGCCTTCCAGAGCTTTCTCAGCTTGGGGCAAGTGCTCTCTGTAGATCAGATTCCATGTAAGATACCAGAGGCCCGAAAGTCCCCGAGAAGGGCTTCCTGGGTTGGTCTCCCTGGCGAGGGGCAGCGTGTGGTTTCTGCGTTCTGTCAGCAGGAGCGGCCTGGTTTTGCTCTTCTCTTCTGATGTCGTCTCTCCTTTCAGAAAGGGTGTGGCAGCTGAGCTGCACAGGCCAGGCAGGGGCCTTGCGGGGAGATGTCTGAGGGCAGGGGCAGGTCTCAGCTAGAAGAGTGTGTTCCTTCCTTTCCTGGTGGCACTATTTTTGGAGTTGGACGCTCACCGATGTCTGCTTGTTCCAGGGAAATGTGCTCAGCTCGCAGTGCATCTGGCGAGTGGGAGGGGACAACCAGTGCTGGCGGCCTGTGTCCAGCTCATCCCTAGTCTTCTCTGGGGCCAGAATGAGGCATGTTGGATCCCTTTCCTGTGCACGGGGTCTCACTGGTGAGGTCCTTCATGTAGGGCCACACAGCCCACCCTGTGATCTATGAATGGCTCCATCCTGGGGTCAGCTTTTCATAAACCGGAAGTAAGCTGTGTCAAGGAGGATTCTGCTGAGGTGTCTGTCCTGAGAGGATTGATGAGGTGTGGCCCCAGCTCTCTCTGCGCTACCCTCCTGTCATAGCATCTCTGAGCTTAGGAGGCCGTGGATTCCCCGCTGAGCAGCGCCTGCCAGAGCTCACATGTGCAAGGTAAAGTTCACCAGCCCTGGAGCAGAAGTGGGTCCATGCAGCCCCACAAAGGCAAAGGCGTGGAGTGTCTTCCTTCCCCTGGGTGGGGTGACCGGCAGGGTCTAGGCCCAGAGTCCCACCACTGATGGCAGCTTGTCCTGGGAGCCTCAGAGTGCCCCTGCCTTTTGCCTTTCCTCTTCCTGCTCTCTCACATGTGGGTTAATTGAAGTCTGGCCACTTTGGAGTGACAGGAGTGGCCTGAGAGCTGGCCGCAAACTGTGGTGCAGTTCTGGGTTGAGGTGTTCAGGAGCAGGTAACCATGCGCTGTGGGCACAGCTGTTCCTCAGCAGGGCCTCATGCCCAGGTGTTTGCATTGGGGTGGAGGGATCCAGTGAGTGGGAGAACCTGAGGGTGTCACAGGCAGGTCACCAGAGGATGTGGAAAACAGGGCTCAGGCCTAGGGCAGTGCCAGCAGGGCCAGTACCATGTTGACCACACCGGGACTGGTCCTGAGCCAGTCTGCAGACCAGGCGGATTTACTGCAGCACGGTCTGGGAATTGGGGGCAGCAGCCTGGGCACATGCTGGCAGAGGCTGCCCATCATCCTGTGGCCACATGGGCACCCAGGGCTCAGAGGGAGGCCAGGCAGAAAGCTTCCAAGTGGTGGAGCTGGTGTCCTGATGACAGCTAAGGGCTGGGAAAAGGGACAGGCTGCCTCATTCTCCTTGCTGATGTTAAAACACATGGAGGCTGGGCACAGGGTGGCAGTGACCACCTGTGTAGTAGTGCCACCCTCTGGGCCTCAGTTCCCCCTCCTGCAGTGTGGAGTCATTGTGGGCCAGTGCCTGTGGCCTGGTGGTGTGGTCAGGTCTTGAGTCCTACCCCTTTGGCTGCAAGGCCTCCTTTCTCCTCCTCCGTGGCATGTTTGTGGGTTTAGGGAGCTGCACTCCAAAGTGGCTTACAGGGCATCTGGCACATGAGGCTCCCCTTTCCTGCTCCACCGTGTCCGGGCACAGACAGCTCGGCTGGGCTGCTTCTGCCCACATCCCTGCTTTCTTGTACCTGTTAGTGGCGAGGAGCCTGCTTTATTGAGGACAGTTGAACAGTGAGAAATAAAAGCTCGGCCTAGAATGGCAGGCAGGTGGGGGTGTGGCCCCACGTGCTCCTGTGTTCCTGGCTCCTCCGGGCACACCTGCCTTTCTGCTGCCCATGAAGCCACAGGCACAGCCTGGCCCAGGAAGGGTGGGACTGGCCCCTGCATCTTTAAAATGGCTTTGGTTAGGAAGGCCTAGCAGAAACTTCCTCACTCCTCTGACACAGCCTTGCTGGTAGGGTCACAGGTGCTGCCGGGTCAGTGAAGGCAGGTGGAGAGGAAGGCACACGGTGGAGTGGCAGGAAGGGCCGGTGGTGGCTTCAGTTCCCAGATGTCCCAACATTTGCTGCCCTCTGGCCCCTGAGCATCAAGAGGTTGCCCACTGGGGTTCAGCTGTGAGCCTGGGGGTGCAGACGTCCAGTTGCTTGACCTGTCCCTTCACAGCTCTGGTGTCCCGGAAGAGTTGAGGCACAAGTTGCTCCAAAGGAGCTCCACTGTTGGAGCTGGGCACCGAGGGGTCTCTTGCAGGTGGGAGTCACAGACCCCAGGCTAGCCAACTGCTGGATACTCAGAGCTGCAGGACTTATGTGGACCTCCGGGCCTGTCACCTGGACTTGTCTGAGACAGGTCCCTATGGAGGGTGACACAGAGCAGGCATTCCTCACAACAGCCTAAGGGGGTGGTCTCCACGGGGCTGTAGCGAGGCTGCAGCCTGGAGGCTTCACAGGCTGTGTTTTGTGGTGACTTGTTGACCCCATGATTTGTCCTGTGGGCAGTGTCAGCCTCTCCTCAGGCCTGAAAGATGACCAATGACAGACAGGTGTTACCACTTTAAAGACCAGACTCTGGCTCCCTCCCCACCCTCTCCAGGCAGAGGCGAACGTGACAGAGATCAGGTGGGCAGCGCAGTGTGAGCTCAGAGCCCAGGAGGAAGGCCAAGTTGGCAGACGGCTTGGGGGAAACGCAGCCAGGGGACTGTTTTGCTCAGGATGTGCGTTCAGATTTTGGTGAACTTGAGTTACAAAATTGCGTGGCAAAAACCAGAATAGGAGTGGCTGCAGCACATCAGCCAAGTCATTCCTGGGTGGGTGGCTCTGCAGCTCCCCTGCGCCACCTGGAAGGCTCCTCTCCTCCTCCTCAGCCTCACCCCTCCTGGCGCCTGCCCTGTCTCTTCGGTTGTCCCTTGGGCACAAGTAGCCAAGCAGGCCATCGAGGTTGAGTGAAGTGTGTCTGTGAGGGTGTGATCACTGGGTCAACCGTTGCCACTGTGACTGCCCAGAGCCTGCCCACACTGTCCACGAGAGACGAGGCCTCTCTAAACGTGGGATCGGAGCAGTGGGTGGGAGGGAAGTGAGTCTGCAGGATGGTGACTTGCAGGGTCAGGTCAGACCTGGCATCTGGCCAGAGCACATGCTCTCCATTTTGGCCAGAATGCTGGCCAAGCCCCCACGTAGGACACCTGCTAACCTGGTCCTGGTGCCTTGCTGGGCAGTGGGGGTCCTAGGTGGAGAGTGACAGTCCCACAGGCTCTAGAGCAGCCTGCATGACAGGAAGACTCCCTGGTAGAAGGGACATTTGCCAGGGTCTGAAGAAAGATTGGAGTTCCTGGCCCTGGCGGTTGTTGGGGAAAGCCAGTGCCCAGGAGGCCTGTCCCTGCCCACGGGTGCCAGTGGCCAGAGACACGCCAGAGCAACAGTTCAGAGTGAGTGGGGAAGCCGGCCAGAGGGCACCTCCTCCCTTTCTTAGGCCTCCCTCTCCAGTCCCTTCCCATCCTGGTTCAGATGTCTCCTTGTCACTTGGGTCACCTGGGATTGGGTCACTCGGGATCAGTGGCCTTGGCTCTGCGCACCTGCCTGCTCAGTGAAGGCTGTTAGACATTCGTCTAATCCTGCAGTGGGCTGTGTGGAGGGGGAGGGTCCTGTGTGGTTCCCTGTCCTCCCGCTCTGGACAGAGTGTTCCATCCTCCCGTTGCCTCCGGGGCTGCGTCCTGCCTGAGATTCCCAGTAGCTGCCAGCTCCTGCCTGGAGCCCTGGCCGCGCCGCCTCCCCCAGGCTCTTCGCACTCGCACGTGTCGGGGTCGCTCCCTCCGCAGTTCTCCTGCTCTGCCAGATGCCTTTTCCAAAAATAAAGCTGGCAGAACTCCGCTACCTCTTCTCATGTGGGTTAAGTGGCTTCACCCCACGGTGGTGGCACTCCCTCACAGAGCCCCACAGAGGCACCTCCGGCGCTGCCTTGCGCAGCAGCTGCTCAGGGCCTGAGGTGGCCATGCCCTCTCCAGACCCTGAGTGTTCATGGTGGCTTTCCTGAACTGGGTGCCAGCGTGGCCCTCTGCAGCCTTGTAGCTTCTTCTCTGCTCTGCTCTGCTCTCTCCTTTCCCTCTGTTGGGGATGTATCATGGCCCCACACATGCTAGGCAAGCACTCTGCCACTGAGTGTGTCCCCAGCCCAGAACACTTTTCTTTTTCAACTAGGTTCCTTTTTTTAAATTTTTTTTTTTTTTTAAATATTTATTTATTTATTTTAGTTTTCGGCGGACACAACATCTTTGTTTGTATGTGGTGCTGAGGATCGAACCCGGGCCACACGCATGCCAGGCGAGCGTGCTACCGCTTGAGCCACATCCCCAGCCCCTTAAATTTTTTTTTAATATTTATTTTTTAGTTTTCCGCGGACACAACATCTTTGTTTGTATGTGGTGCTGAGGATCGAACCCGGGACACACACATGCCAGGCGAGCGCGCTACCGCTTGAGCCACATCCCCAGCCCCCCCTTTTTTCTTTAATCAAATAAAACCATAAAAAAGTGCTACCTTATAAAGCAGGTGATGGTGGGCTGCTCGGCAGGGCCAGGGAGCCTTATAGTGTGACTCTGCCTTAGAGCTGGGTGGTCCTCAGGGATCCCCCTCCATAGGTCCCTGGCGTTGTGGGGTTCTGGGATGCACCTGGCCCCCTGTGCCCGCCCTGGAGGGTGTGCTGCAGGTGGCAGCTTCGGGCCGTCTGCTGGATCACTGGCCTGCACCCTTAGCAATGAAGCTCTTTCTGGGCTCAGCAAACCTGGCCAAGGTGGCTCAGGGCTGCTCCGGGAAAGGCTTCTGGGATTCTGCGTGGATGGCCCAACACTTTTCCTGAAGTTGGCTCAGTGGCAGGAGGAGGAAGGTCCTCAACCTTCTCCACAGAGCACTAACCCACGCTAACACCATGTTCTGCTTCTCTGTCCTGGCATCTGTGAGTTGACAGTGGCATTGGGCACTTCTCCCTTGTTTCTGCTCCTCTCCTTTCTCTTGATCTCCTCAGTTGTTTTCCCTCAGGGATGGAATTTGGAAAAGCCCCGTGTTTGAGGTACTGGGACACCTTGGTCTGGGACATTCGACCTTTCAGTTTCAAATGTTTGCTCCTAATTTGGCTGGTTTTAGGATGTCCCCTGGTGTTGGGGCTGGGGTCCCTGCTAGGCAGAAGTGATTAAGGCCAGCTCGTTCCTTGCTTCTGTTGGTCCTTCCTGCACCACTGCACACCTCAGCCTGGCCCCTCACCTGAGGTGTCCCCGTCCTTCTCTGCCTCACTGCTGGCCTACTCCTTGGGAGTCTTTCTGCATCCACACAGCTGTTTCTGTGGCTGGTCATTCCAGAGTGGCCTGGTCTGTCCCCTGGGACCCTGCTGTCTCGGGAGCCCTGACCATTCCTGGCTGCTGGACCAGGCACGTGCCTCCTTAACACATCTATCAAGCGGTGGTGGCAGGACACTGAGTGGCCTCAAATGGGGCCTCCTCAGCCTGTGACAAACCACTTCCCAGGATGCTCAGTGTTTTGGGGGACATGGTCTCGCAATCTCTGGGATGCTTGCAGAATTCTAGAGGCCCTGTTGGGAGCAGCCACTGAGCCATCCGACCAGGTTTGCTGGAGCCTAGAAAGCACTTCGGTTGCTAATGGTGCAGCCTAGTGATACCTGATTTCTGATTTGTCTCTCCCGTGCCACCCTCACAGGGCCACCTGGTGACCCAGCTAAGCAGCTTGGAGCTCCTTTCTGTCCCTGCTGAGTCTGCTGAGGGCCTTCCTTTGAAAGAGACTGTTTCTGGAGGGCATGGCCGGCTCCCTGAGGAGAGAGGGCCGCAGGAGGCTGCTGAAAGCAGGCCAGCAGCAGGAGTCCAGAATTTGCGTGGGGATTCCTTTGCCTGCATCAGGGGTCTCCAACATTCTCCTTCTTTTTCCCGTTTATATGGTGCCACCTCTTGGGCCCTAGCCAGGAATGCCAGATGGATCAGGGAAGTGCCTGGGATTCGACTCCTAGTCTCCTGGTGCACATTTTGCTGAGCCCTGGTCCATCTGGCTCTGATGGGTCCTTCATCTGCGCCTGCTCCCCTGAATAACTGGCCCCTGGCCCAGGATGCTGTACCTGCCCTGCCACACCGGCCTAAGGGAGGATGCGGCCCTTGGCCTTATCAGCCTGGCTCTGAGCCGACTATGCCATGGACCAGGTCCTGCTCCCTCCTCTCAGTGTCCTGTGCTCCAAGACCTGGGCTGGGCCAGAAGGACTCCCCTGGAGTGGGAGGCAGGTTGGAGGGTCCACCTTGCTCTGACCACAGACTGTCTAGACCTTCGAAGCCACCTCTTCAGGCACACCCCAGGACCTTCCCACTTCTTGTACACCACAGTCTCTGATTCTTCTTAGTTTTGTCGCAGTGCTGGGTAGGATACCGCCTTGCTCTGATTTGCGTCTTACTTGTGGCTTCTCGTGTGTTGTCACGGTCCATGTTACTTTCTGCAGCGGGTGCTGCATCCCTTCCTGTTCCTGTTGGCTGGTTTGGCCAGCAGTGGGGCTCCCCCCCGGGGCAGGTTGACCTAGGCCTTGCTCTCAAGAGTTTGCTTGCCTTCCGCCCGCTCTGCCAGTGAGGATGGTGGCGTGGAGGTGAGGACAGTGCCGTGGAGGTGAGGACCATGTGTGCCCTTCCTTGTTCCTGATGGGCCAACATTCCCCTGCCCTGTGGAGAGTTGTGGCCTGAGTTTGGCAGCTGGAAGTTGCCACACCTCCTTGTGGGACCTCTGCTGACAAGTGGAGTCACATGTGTGAAGCTGGCAACCAGCTGGCTACTTGTCCCCTTTGCTGAGCAAGATCTGTGCACCACACTGGCTGGTGTTTTCAAAGCACTCAAACTGTCATTAGGCTACTTTTGAAGGTCTTGAGTTTCCTTCAGTTCTGGGTAACATATTAGTGAGAAAGCTGAAGTTATGTTTAAAAAGTGTTTTTTTTTTTTTTTTTTTGGTATTGTGGGTTGAACTCAGGTGCTTAACCACTGAGACACATCTCTAGTCCTTTATATAGATATTTTTTCCAAAATATTTTTTAGTTGTAGATGGACATAATTCCTTTATTTTGTTTATTTATTTTTATGTGGTGCTGAAAATCCAACCCAGTGCCTCACACGTGCTATGCAAGTGTTCTACCACTGAGCCACAACTCCAATCCCTCTTTTTATATTTCATTTGGAGACAGGGACTCACTGAGTTGCTTAGGGCCTCACTAAGTTGCTGAGGCTGACTTTGAACTCACGATCCTCTTCCTTCAGCCTCCCAAGCTGCTGGGATTACAGGCTTACACCACTGCATCCAGCTTGTATTTTTTATTTAGAGACAGGGTCTCTCTAAGTTGCTGAGGGCCTCACTAAATTGCTGAGGCTGGCCTTGAACTTGCCATCTTCCTGCCTCAGCCTCCCGAGCTACTGGGATTACAAGAGTACATCACCACGCCCAGCTAAAGCTGGTTTTGTACTGGCAAAATAGTAGAGTTCACCCAGCCCCTGACAGCTCCCCAAATCATTTTGCATATAGGTTGTGTTAGAGCCCAAGGCCATCATCTGTTGCCATCCAAGCACAGAGCAAGAACTTACCAAGAAGTTCCAGGGCATCTGTGCTGTGATGTCCTCTGCAAGGATGAGACTACTCTATTGGCCCTGGCGCACTGCTGCTTTCTCGAAGAAAGACCCTTAATTCCCCTTTCTCCATCGTCAGAATCCGTTCTCTAGACAGAAGCTGCCTGAGTCCTCCCTGCTTAGCTTGCAAGATCCTTCCTCTTTTTGGTTTGGCATCAGGGATTGAAACCAGGGGTGCTCTACCACTGAGCTGCATCCCCAGCCCCTTTCTTTTTATTTTTAGTCAAGGGCCTAAGTGGCTTAGGCTGGCCTCATATTAGCGATCCTCCTGCCTGAGTCCCCGGAGTGGCTAGGATGCAAGCTGCGCCAGTGCGCCCAGGATCTCAAACGCCATGACCTGGGAGTCAGTGCAGCGACATTCAATGGAACCAGGAGAGGTGTCCTCATGATGAGCTCTTGGTGCACCCAGTGGGGTTCAGTTGTAAACTAGGACATGCACAGGAGTCTTCGTGGCTATACTGTCACGTGCAATACCTGTCACATGTGGCAAAGGTGGAATGAATGGGCCACCAGTCTCACATTTTACTTAAACAACAGGCCTGCCATCACCTTGCTGAATATTATTTGATGTTTTGAGAAAGGTCGCCAAGAGCCTCTTGTGTCCTTTTTCCCAGACCTTATCCCCCATGGCCTGTCTGATACTCTGGCCGAGAGTGGATGCCATGAGGTTGCATGGTCTTCGTCCCCACTTTAGCCCCTGAAAGACAGGACCGATTGTTCCCATTTTGTGGATGAGAAAGCTGACAGATACAGTGTCAAATCTGTCACCAAGGCCAACAGTGAGTTGAGGGACTGTCTCCCTGACCCAAGGAGTCTGCAGGCCCCTGCAGCTTTGCCCCTTTGTTCATGTCAGGGCTTTGCTTTGTGTGTATGTGTGTTTAATATTTATTTTTTAGTTTTAGGGGACACACTATCTTTATTTTACATTTACGTGGTGCCTCATGCCTGCTAGGCGAGTGCTCCACCACTCAGCCCCAGCCTAGCCCCAGCCCCAGCCCCAGCCCCTGCTTTGTGTTTTTAATAAGAGAATATTGTAGTCCTTTATCGGAGTGTTCAGAAAAGTAGAGGTGGGAGCTGGAAGAGGTGAAGGTTGTTGTGTGGCAGGGTCCATTTAGTACTATCACATACATTGTTTCAGCAGCCTAATAGGTTAGGTTGCTAGCTCCCTATGGCAAGGCCCAGAGAGGTAAGGTGTATTACTGAGGCCACACAGCTTAAATGTCAAATCCTGAATGGGAACCGAATCTTCTAATCTTAGCTTTTGGGCTCTGAAACAGACTTTTGCTTTCAGTTTCCAGCAGCTGTCAGTGGCCTCAGTGTGCCGTTTTCTGATCTTGAGTCTTCCAGTGCCCTGACCCTGCTGGGCTGATGGGTGGAAGTTGGGCTTTTATACTGCTGGGATCTCCTGCAAGGAAGGACATCCCAGGTGATATTTCAGGTACTGCTTTAGCTTTAAGGCTGAGGTCAGGTCACTTCCCTGCACCCCTGGCCTTGGTTTTGGGTGGCTCAGGTGTCATGGAGGAGGGAGCCAGCCCTGGATCACGTGGATTTTAGTGCCTTCCAATTTGTCATTGCTACACACGTCTGTGAGTCAAGTTTCATTCTTCCTAACCCAGGCCCCTGGCTCCTGACCCCTGGGAGGCAGGAGGATTGCAAGTTCAAAGCCAGCCTCACCAACTTATGAAGGCCCTAAGCAACTCAGCGAGAACCCATCTCTAATAAAATACAAAAAAGGGCTGGGGCCGGGGCTCAGTGGTTAAGTGCCCCTGGGTTCAATCCCTGGTACTAAACAAGCCTGGGTTGGCAATGAGTGCTGGGAGGCTGCTGGGCAGGGCCTGACTAGATCTTCTGCTCTGGTCAGTCCTGCTTCCCCCCATAGGATTGCAGAAGGGAACTGGATTTTGTCCTTGCAGCCAGACTGCGGAGAAGGGCAGCTGCCCAGCACCAGAAGCCAGTTTTGTTTTCCTTTCCTAAATAAATAGGCCTCTGGCCATCCGCTGAAGCTGTCAGTCTGGAGCTGAGCCGGGTTTGACTGCTGTATCACGAACCATTCCTGAAATCTAACTTTTAGCCTGAAATAAATGATCTTTAATGATCTTGGTTGGCTCTGGCTGATGCTGTTGAGTAGGAAGGTAGGAGACATTATCAGTATTTTCTTTTGGAAGAATTAATATTTTTAGAGCAGTTTTGATTTCACAGAAGGTTTGAGTGGTGAGTGCTGCCTGGCCTGTGCTACCCTAGGTTCCATCCTGGCACCAGACCCGACCAAACCACCCTGAAGACTGCAGGTGTCCCACTTACACCGTCTCCCCATGATCAAAGTCCCCCACCTGGGTGGTACGTTTGTTGTGACAGCTAATCCTACGTTGACGTGTCATTGCCACCTGGAGTCCATACTTCATGTCTGGTTTCATAGAGTTGAAATTATATAGTAGGCAGCCTCTTCAGACAAGCGTCTTTAACTTAACAATATACACTTAAGGTTCTTCCATGTCTTTTCATGGCTTGATCATTTGTTTGTTTGTTTAGTACCAGGGATTGAACCCAAGGGTACTTAACCACTGAGCCATAGCCCCGGATCTTTTTTGTATTTTATTAGAGATGGGTTCTCACTGAGTTGCTTAGAGCCTCCATAAGTTGGTGAGGCTGGCTTTGAACTTGCAATCCTCCTGCCTCAGCCTCCCGGGTTGCTGGGATTATAGGTGTACACCACTGCACGTGGCTCATTTCTTCATCACTTCTTTCTTTCTCTTTTTCTTTCTCTCTTCATTTCTCTCTTTCTTTCTTTCTTTTTTTGCGGGGCTGGGAATGGGAGCAGGGCCTCGCATGTCTAGGTGAGAGCTCTGCCACTGAGCCACACCAGCGCACTCATGCCTTTTTGCTGCTAAATAATATTCCATTATTACATAACACAGTTTATCTGTTTATTTACTCGAAGACTTCTTGGTTTCTTCCATGTTTGGATAATTATTAATAAAGCTGCTGTCACTCTCTGAGTGCAGGTTTGTGTGGACACAAGTATCACTCTGCTGGGTAAACACAAAGGAGCGTGATACTGGATCACCTGGTAAGAGCATGTTATTGAGATTGTGCATGAGTGTGTTACTGGGAATTAAACCAGGGCCTCACTCACTCCAGGCAGGTGCTTTACCACTGAGCTCCTTCTCCAGCCCTTTTTACTTTGTTTTAAGACAGGAGCCCACTAAGTTGCTGAGGCTGGCTTGGAACTAGTGATCCTCTTGCCTCAGCCTCCCGAGTTGTTGGGATTACAGGTGCGTGTCATTGCACGAAGCTGTTATTTAGTCTTGTAAGAAGCTCCTGCTGGGCATGGTGGCACACCCCTGTAATCCCAGTGACTTGGGAGGCCAAGTCAGGAGGATCGCAAATTTTCAGATTTGCTTTGGCAATATAGCCAGACCCTGCCAGTCTGATGGCCTCCCTCTACCTCTTTCTAAACTGTACCTTCCAAGAAATGTTAAAAGCGTTGTTTCCTGCACTTGACCTGGTTTCATTTATTTGCAAGCCCTGAAAGATGAGCTGTCACCCACAGGAAATAGAGGAAATGCTCTGGGCTTGGCATGTGGCCTGTCTCCTCCTGTCTTACTTTCCTGCTTGCCCCTCTCTGAGGGGTCTCCTGTCTTGCCCAGTGCCAAGGGGAGGCAGTGCCTGGTCTCCTCCTATATGTAGGGAAGTTTTCTGCCGAGGCAGTGGCCCGTCTCACCTTGAAGGCTCCCGTGAAGCCCCACCAGCACCAGCACATTCTCCCGTGGCTGCTGACTTCCAGAGTGGCTCTGGCGTTTGCCTTGGAAGTGCTGTCACGGGGCCTGTTTGCATGGCCCTGTTTGCGCCTCAGTTTCCCCTTCTGTAAGGAGCAAGTAGTTCAACTTGCTCTGGAGGTTGTGGGGACCAAGTGGAGTGTCACGTGAAGAGTCAGTTGGGTAGCATAGTGGCTTTAGATGGCAGGTTCATTGCTGTCACACTGGGAAGAAGCTGAACTCTCTGGGGTCTTCACACCATCCCCCATCTCCTCCCATCCAAACTTCCCACATTGTCCTTTGTGACATTCAGACATCTGCCAAAACAGCAGGTAGCAGCTCGTGGAGGACAGGCCCCTGTCCTCAGCTGCCTGCCTGAGTCTCGCTACCCTACATCAGGTCAGAAGATCCCCGACAAGGCCCTGAGCCGACCTCCCTGCAGGGCCCGCCCTGGCTGCTTCTCCGCGGCTGAGTCTTCCTCACAGTCTGACCAACAGGGGCCACTTTCCCGCTCCTTGCTCCAGTGCAGATTCCCTTGAAGTGGCTACAGGTCGGGGGAGGGGCTGGCTCTGCCTGCTGAGCCCTCTTCTCTCAGTGGGTGGCACTGCCTCCATGCAGTCTGCCAGTCTTGTCCCATAGCCTGGTAGCTCTCCTCCCAACCCTGGTGGCAGCTGGGAGCCCGCAGGCCTGGGTTCCCCTGGTCCTGAAGGGAGGGGAAACAGGCTGTGGGGCTCATGCCACGACCCAGGGCAGTCAGGTGGGCACTGCGCCCTGTCTGATGCAGATTGGAGTGAGCCTGGAACAGGGGGCCCACCGTCCCCACCCGAGGTGTCCTGCAGCTGCCACCAACTCCTCTTTGCACCCCAGCAGCCAGGGCACTGGTTGATGTACCTATGGGGCGGGCCTAGCCCTCCCCTGGACACCTCTGGCTCTCGTCACACTGGGTGCTGACCTTTGATAGTACTTCTGTTGCTGTCTTTTCTGATTTTCAAGTCCTGGGCTCCAGGTTCTGAGATAGTACCTACCTGGAGGCTCTGGGTAGGGACCTGGGGAAGTGAGGGGGCTCCTAGGCTCTGAAGGCAGAGGCCCGTGTCCAATAGCAGTCATCCAGAATGTGCCCAGAAGGCCAGGGCCTGGGTGCTGTGATGATTGCAAGGGGTGGGGCCGGGCAGAGCGGCCCTTTCTGTGAGGCAGCAGGCGGTGGGG
>NW_026000241.1:6718820-6742877 GCF_001458135.2 Marmota marmota marmota | reverse complement strand
AATATTTATTTTTTAGTTTTCGGCAGACACAACATCTTTGTTTGTATGTGGTGCTGAGGATTGAACCCGGGCCGCACGCATGCCAGGCGAGCGCGCTACCGCCTGAGCCACATCCCCAGCCCCTCACTTCACTCTTGTAGGGCTGGTCACCTCACCTCCCAGCAGTCTGTGGGACTGTCTCCTGTGGGGCCACCGCCACCTGAGACAAAAGAGCAGAAAGAACTGTGAGGAGTGGGCTTGGGGCTGGGGTGTGGCTCCGTGGCCTGGCGCTTGCCTGGCGGTGGGGCAGGGGGAAGTGGTCAGGGATGGGTGGCCGGTGGGTCTGCAAGCCACCTTCCTGTTTAGCCTGCTGTGGCCCTGGGCATGGAGGTGGCCCGAGCCGCGCCTTCCCTCCCTGGTTGTGGGGGGCTGCCCTGGGCCCGCCCACCGGCTCTCCAGGGGTTGGGTGGAAGCTCATCCAGCTCCCTGCCCTCGTCAGCGGACGTCTCGCTCTCATAGCCGTCTCTGTTTGCTGCTCAAGATGAAGCAGCTTGGCCTGTATTTGGGGAGTCTGGCCCTCTCCGCTCTGGCCAGCAGTCCAGAAGCAGCCTTGGCTTCGGAGGGGACAGAGGGACCATTATGCTGCCAAGAGCCCAGGGTGAGCTCCTCAGAATTGTGGCACAGAGAGCGTCTCTTCTGGAAGGTGCTGGCAGAGCTTCCCAGCACGGCCCGTGGGCAGCTCTAGTGACAGTGACTCTTCTCATCACCTGGGTCCCCGAGCTGCCCTGTAGGATGTACCCGGCCTTCTTCTCTCTCAGACAAGCCTCTGGTCTTACAGAAGTGGTTTGTTTCCATGAGCGCGGACCCTGCCTTCCCTCCTGGTTCCCTGTGGTTGGGTCTCCATGCAGGAGGGCAAGGAGCCTGGCTTACCTCCGCTCGCCACTGCCAGCTTTAGGAGCCACACTGGATCAGAGCGACAGGAACACAGCGCAGCAAGGGGGCCCCTTCATTGGAGTTAGGCGGGAGAAGGCAGCTGGGCCTGGAGGTGGGCTGGGGCTCAGCTCCCTTCACCAAGCTGCCCTCCTGGGCCTCAGTGCCTCCCTCCTCCTCCCTCAGTCGTTGAAGGGCCTGGGGGCACCTCCTGCAGATGTGGTGGGGGCAGGCGGAGCGGTGTGCCGGGGGAGTTGTCAGAGCGCAGAGAAGAACAGGAGACGCCAGGCAGCCCCAGCTACTTGGGGGGTTGAGCCAGTTTGGGCAGCTTAGTGAGACCCTGTCTCGGGATAAAAAGGGCTGGGGGTGCAGCTCAGTGGTAGAGTGCCCCTGGGTTCAGTACTGGGAAGTCGGGGTGGGGGGGGCAACATGTGATGTGACCCAGTAATGAATTCACTCCATTAATGCATTAGTAATAAGATCCAGTGGCCGATCTAACTGTCATAATTAGTGGTGAGCTGAACGTCATTTTAAGGTATCAACACAACCATGATTAAAAGCGTATTCAAGGACTGGGGCTGTAGGTCAGTGGCAGAGCGCTTGCCTAGCATGTGTGATGCACTGGGTTCAATCCTCAGCACTACAGAAAAATAAATAAAGACACTGTGTGTTTATCTACAACTAAATAAATATTTAAAAAATTATTTTAAAAAGGTGATCAATAGTGCTATTAAAAAATAAAGTGTATTAGGTCCCCGGCACCCACCACCACCACAAAAGTGTATTAGAGCCGGGGTGGTGCACGCCTTAAACCCAGCAGCTTGGGAGGCTGAGGCAGGAGGATTAAGAGTTCAAAGCCAGCCTCAGCAACTTAGCAAGACTCTGTGTCAAAGTAAAATGGGGTGGGGATGTGGCTCAGGGGTTAAGCACTCCTGGGAACAAAAAAGGGAAAAAAAAGTGTATTAGAGTCACAGGCCTGTACTGTCCTCTACTTGCCTCCTGCCTCTGTAAAGGAAGAAAATAAGCCGTGGTTCGTGGAGAGTGGAGGCAGATTTTCTTCTCACTCAAATTCAAGGACTTCGGAGCTGAGCTGGCAAGCTGTGTCCTAGCAGAACCGACTTCCCCAGCTGGGGGCCTGGGGCGCTGTGTGCAGAGGGCTTGCTAGTCACTGCTGTTAGATGAACGGGAGGCTGCTAGGCCTTGAAACCGGGCCTCTTCCGAACACTGTGGCCACTCAGGGTGCCAGAGCCTGAGTGGGAATGAGTCAAGAGTGGGTGCCCAGGACCAGTTTGGGTCAGTCTGCACATTGAAGATGTTAAGGACAGTGATGCACTTCAGACCACTGTGAAGGGCAGTGGTCACGTCTGTCTCTGTGAGTATTAGAGACACAGAACCAGCACGTGTGCGTATACACGTACGCACCGAGAAAGAGATACAGAGAGAAGTTCATTTTAGGGAATTGGCCCAAGTGGGGTGGTGGGGTAGTCTGTGATTTGCAGGGCAGGCCAGCAGGCTGGAGACTCAGGGCGGCTTGACATTATAGCCTGGGTGTGAGGGCAGGTTAGAGGCAGAACTCCTTCCTCCTGGCATCTTGGTGTATTCTTCTCTGGGTCTTCAACTGATTGGACGAGGCCCACCCACAGCCTGAGGGAATCATGTTTTACTCAAAGTCTACTGATTTGAATGTTAAACTCATGTAAAAATAACTTAATGGCAACATCTGGACTGATGTTTTTCACCCAACAGCTGGGCACCATAGCTTAGCCAAGTTGCCATAGGAGATTAACCATCACACTGCTGGAGAATGGGAGAAGGATGTCTACCAAGGGCCGATGGTGAGCTGAGGACAGTGGTGCCAAGCCCAGGGCTGTGGGTGTGGAGCAGGGTCTGCTGGGAGCTGTGCAGGGAGAAGAGCGGCTGCAGGGGGAAGCCCTGTCTGGACCATCAGAGTAGCCATTCAGTGAGGAGTGGATGGACCCTGAGAGCCTCCAGCTGGAGGTCACCCTGCGGCCCTCAGCTGGGACCACGCAGCACGATTGGTCAGGGTGACACTGGCAGACCTGAAGCACAGCCAACTCTAGGAAAGAAAGATGGAAGAGTCTGCCTTCCAGAAACGTCAGAGCCCCGAACGTCCGAAAATAGCAAAGCTTGCAGGTTGTAGGCAGCTGATGAGGCCAGCTCTGAGTCGGGGAAAATGACACGAGGATGCTGCCAAGTCAGGTGACAGCGTGGAGGTGAGCAGTGGCCTGAAGTAATGTGTGGATAATGGAGAGGGGCTGGTGGCTGCCGTGTTGGCGCTGGAACACGCTGAATGGTGGTGTCGTGGGGCGCGGCATGCAGCCTGCTCGCCAGTGGCTCGGGACAGCTCGTGTGCACAGGAGCATGGAGGGGGGGTGCGCAGAGGGAGTATGCGGGGGCTGGTGGGGAAAACTTCCCAGCAGCCCGCATGGGGCTGAGGGGGTGGCCCGTTCCTGTACTGTTCTGTGCTTTCGAGATTATTTCCAGATTGTGTCCGGGGAGAAAGCCAGGCCGAGGCCCTGCTCTCAGATGCAGCTGCCATGTCTTACCGTCCCACCAGCCCTGTGTGCAGGGTTAGAGGCCCTCAGGACCGTCCGAGCGTGCTCAGTGTGTCAAGGCCCTCGACGGCCTCCGCTCACCAGGTGCAGACTCAGGTGTCCTTGTGCCTGTCATTGGCCCCAGGGGTGAGCAGTGGTGGGGTGGACTCCTTCCTCCTGAGTCTCATCTTCAGGAGGGCAGAGACAGCTCTGCACACTGATCCCCCAATGCCTCCTCCAGGCATCTAGTGAGTGAGCCCGCCCTGGCAGTCAGAAGCCTCTGACCCAGCCGACGAGTTGGTTGGGGAGCCAGGGAGGAATGCTTTGGATGGTGGCCCAGGAGGTCACAGTGCTTTGCCGAATACCATGTAGGGGGCCAGGGTGGGCCCCTCCAGGGGCTACAGAACCAAACCTGCTGGTGCCATTGGCCACAGTCAAGGCCTTCTGTGTGATATGACAGGTGCTTGGGCAAGACCCCCCTTTGAGGAGGCCAGAGAAGCTGCTGGAGCTGGCTGGGAAGAGGTTTGTGGCCTGGATGGCAGGGGCTGAGCACCTGGGGCCTGCAAGATCTGAGCTGGAGGAAGTCACAGAGAAGGAAGCCATGGGTGGACAGGGTCGGGGGCAGGGGCAGCTGGGGTGGTGGGGTGTCGCCAGCTCGAGGTCTGTTCAGGCCTGCACTGCTTTCCTTTTCCCTCTCCATAGTGGAGGGGTTGTCCGGTGTGACAGGGCTGAGAACTGTTCCCGGATACTTCTGTTGTTGTGCAGGGCTCCCAGAGCACCCGCTGCCTTCTGGAGTCTGCGCATGTCAGCGTCTAGGGGCAAGCACCTGAGGCTTATCTTTTTTTTCTTTTTTTAAGGTCTATCTTATTTCTTTCTTTCTATTTATTTATTTATGTATGTATGTATGTATGTATGTGTGTGTGTTGCTGAGGATCGAACCCAGTGCCTCACATGTGCAAGGCAAATGCTCTGCTACTGGGCCACAATCCTAGCTCCTGAGGCTTATCTTGTCACCTTGAGCCCGTCACTTTTGTTTGAATCAGTCACTTTTGTTTGAAGGCAGGTGACAGTACATTCTGTAAAAAGGCAGATTATTATGGCCAGGCATAGTGGGGTACGCCTGTAATCACAACAGCTCAGGAGGCTGAGGCAGAAAGATCACAAGTTCAAAGCCAGCCTCAGCAATTTATCGAGACGTTAAGCAACTAGAAACCCTGTTTCAAAATAAAAAACAAGAAGGGCTGGGGATGTGGCTCAGTGGTTAAGTGCCCCTGGGTAAAATCCCTGGTACCAGAAAAAAGCAAATTCCAAACATCTGGCTGCCTCCTGCCATCAGGCAAGCCTTCTCCCATGGGCGGGTGATGAAAACAGATGTGTAGATATGGGGACACCTGCCCCCTGCAGCTTCAGCCCAGAACACCGATTAGCCAGTTATGGAGAGCTGACAGGTGTTTGAAGCAGGGAGTCTGTCAATGTGGAAGGACAGTCAGAAGAAAAGACACACCATGAAGGAGCAGCCTGCCACCCCTCACTTTGAAAGAGTCCTGGGTTTGAGCTCACGCACTGCCATTACTGAGTGGGCAACTTTGAACAAGGCTCTGGCCTTTCTGAACCTAGGTGCCCTCATCTGCTTGATGGTGGTTCTCAAAGTGCTCAGCCCTGTCCATAGAAGACTTATATGTAATATAAATTGTTATTATATATAAGACATATAATCAGGCTTTTGAGGGTGTGTGGGCACCAGGCACCTGGCAGATCGTGACCTGCTTCTTCCCTGAGAGAAGCTGGGAGGATGCAGTACCACCCAGAGCCCTGGCTTCTGAGTTCCCCGGCCTCTCAGATACACTCTCTTTTTTTTTTTTTAAATCTTTATTTATTTTTTTTAGTTTTCAGCAGACACAACATCTTTGTTTGTATGTGGTGCTGAGGATCGAACCCGGGCCACACACATGCCAGGCAAGAGCACTACTGCTTGAGCCACATCCCCAGCCCCTCAGATACACTGTTGAGTTTTTGGGACCTGCTGTGGATGGGCCCTGGCAACATGTGGCCCACTGGCATAGAAACTCTTATGGGTGGTTGTTTTTTGTTTGTATGGGGAATTGAACCCAGAGGCGCTTAACCACTGAGCCACATCCCCAGGCTTTTTTGTATTTTCTTTAGAGACAGGGTCTCACTAAGTTGCTAAGTGCCTCACTAAGTTGCAAAGGCTGGCTTTGAACTAGAGATCCTCCTGAGCCATTGGGATTACCAGCATGAGCCACCTCCTGTGGGGTTTGAGAGTGTCATGTGCTTCCTTCTCCATGGGCCCTAAGGGCTTCACAAGGGTGCCCTCTGGGTTCTGCATTCTGGGGCAGGAGTCCAGTTTGGTGACGATTCTTGTTATGCTGTGTGGTCATCTTTCTGGAAAGAAATAAGTTGGCAGGTCTTGGTGTGTGCTTGTATACAACCTAACTTGAGCACAAGCTGATCGTTGTGAGACAGGACCCAAGAGGAGAGGCGGCCTGGGCAGACCCTCTGGAGCCCATTCTCAGGGGTGCTGGCAGGTGGCGGGTAAAGGCAAGAGCCTGTGCTGCCCACCCTGGTGGATTGTGCTTGGCATGGGGCAGGGATAGCAGGCAGAGAGGTCTCCTGGTGTTAGAAGCTGGTGGCTGGGATTACAGCTGGATGGGGCAGGGTGGGGCCTGCTCACTGGGTCCTGCTGAGTATAGTCTGAGAGTACAGACTACACTCTGTTTATCTGGGTAAACAGAAGAGCCTGTTGTTCTCAAGATAAAACACCTGGGCCTCTCCGAAATCAAGTGCTCGATTCCACTGGGACCCGAAGCTGCTCTTCCAAGGGGCGGCTCAGCTCTGCTGGTGATGCAGCCTGAGTGCTGGGCAGCCCTGTGAGTCCTTGTCCCAGAGTCATTCTGGAGGTGGAGGATGTAGGACATGTCGGTCTGGTCCAGGGGTTTCCCCGCAGGGCCAGTACAGTCCCGCCTTGACCACATCAGGTTCTGTTTCTTAAAAAAAGAAAGTTAAAAAGATGCAGAATGAGCTCTGCAGAGGGGCAGATAAGATGAATCACAAGAGCAGGGCTGGGGCCAAGCCTCAGGGCCTCCAGGTACCAGCCCGACAAGGAGGCACCAAGACAGGGCGCAGATTCTGCTTAAGAGGTGGCATCCTTCTCAGAACCCTAGGTCTCTGAGGGCCTCAGGGGTGGCCTTGGTGAGGTGGCCAACGACCGAGACTGATGGACCATTCACCCCGGGTCCTGGGCACGTTCCCCAGCTCTGCTGCCCTCTCCTGGGGTCTGCTGGTTCAGGAGGCCCTTGTGCGCTCTGTTCACCACGCCTGCTGATACTCCTTGGCTGCACTCCCCAAACCTGGAACCAGAGAGTCCCTCCAGGTTTGTATCAACAGGCCAGGGTCATGAGCCAGCACCCAGCCTATTCCTGGGGCCTTCCCACTGAATCTCTCCTCCAGACCCTGCCAGCACAGGTCCCCAGCCCAGGGGCTGCGTCTTGGGGAGGCAGCCTGAGGGTGTTTGTGCTAAGAGGTCTCTTGCTGCCCTTGAGGTCGGTGGAGGGATGGCCAGGCTGTGGGGGAAACAAAAGCCAAGGGCCTTCAGGTGTTTCCTACCTGGTGGTTTTCCCAGTGACCATGAGGGGGTGCAGATGTGGGCAGGGGATGCCCTCTGTCTTCCCCAGAGGCCTAACATGGGACCACCCTGGGCTTGGGTGGGTGGACTGGTCCTGGACTTGTGGGCTTCCTGTATGGAGATGGGTTCCTGAGGTGGGGGTTCATGTGCAGGGAGGGGGGAAGGGAGGCTGCTGGAACTGTGCCCCAGGTAGGGCCGGGAGCTGGCCAGGCAGGCAGTTAGGTATTGAGGCTGAGACAGAGAGGGGCGGTTCTGAGGGTCCAGCCAGAAACGGACTGAGCCCTAAGGCAAGGCTGCCCAAGGGAAGTGGCCTGAAATACAGACAGGTCAAGTGCCTGACCTGAGGGGGCCTACTGGGGACAGCTGTCTACAGGCCACATCAGCACACTTCCGAGTGGTTCTGCGCTGGGGAGATGAGCTGGTGAAGAAGGATCTCTTGAGCTGGAAGGACAGGACAGAGTTGATTCTCAGACACACCCTGTGGAGGCCCTGCTTGGGGTCTGAGGAGGGGAGGTGACAATGTGGGACCAGAGCAGATTTCCTTTCACCTCAGACAGAGTGGGAGCCCCCAGAGAGGCCTGTGCCAGCCCAGAGGACCCAGGTGGCCTGGGCCATGGGCCAGGTCCTCACCTTCCTCTGTCAGGCATTGAGGATTGTGGTCACTCAGCGTGGGGAGAGGGGAGCACTGGTCAGGCGCCCAGGCTGTGGCCGAGGCAGGCTTGGGGAGCTCGAGGAGTGCTGCTCAGAGGCCTCGTTGAAGTTCCTTGGTGCCAACACTGAGCTCAGTCCAGCTGTCGGTGAGCTTTTGTGAAAGATCAAAAAGAAAACAAAAGCCACCCAGCACTTGTGCTCCTCTGCGGGCACATGGCTCAGAAGGTGGCTGCTGAGAGTGGCTTCCTCGACGCTCCATGGGTGAAAAGATGTCTTCAAAGAAGGGTTCCAGCAGTTCCTGGAGCTGGGAGAGCTTGACTCAGACCAGCAGGGTGCTTGGCACATCTGGCAGAAAAGAATTCCAGCGTGTGCCAGGCAGGGCACCGATAGAGGCTTATTTATGAAGGTAGATCCTCATTCAAGGGAGGATGGGGACAGTCTTGAGAGTGAGGGTCACATTTGAGGGGGTTCCTGGCTGATTTATTTATTTATTTGGTACCAGAGATTGAACTCAGGGGCACTGAGCCACTGAGCCACATCCCCAGCCCTATTTTGTATTTTATTTAGAGACAGGGTCTCACTGAGTTGCTTAGTGCCTTGCTTTTGCTAGGCTGGCTTTGAACTCCTGTCTTAGCCTCCTGAGCTGCTGGGATTACAGGTGTGTGTCACTGGGCCCTGGCTCTTTTAAAGGAAAGCTGGTAAGGGTGGGTGTGTAGGAATGGTATTAGCCTGGCGATCTTAAGACATGATGGTTTCTGGTGGGCTGGATCCTCTCAGGATTCTTACACTGATGAGGTCTTCATTATCTGACCAGTAGATAGCACTGGAAAGTTCCCTGAATTATAAGTTCCTCAAGATGTTATATTTCTCTTTGCTTCAGATTGGCGGTTTAATTAGCAGTGCACAGGTAGATTTACAGATTTCACAGGAATTTGGGGTGTAACAGTTGGCCTGGGAGAGGGATTGGCTCAGGGAGTGACCGACCTGTAAAAAGTATGAGGAACTTCTGAATTAAAACCCTATTTTAGTTTTTTAGTAGTGGGCATTAAACCCAGGGGTGCTCAACCACTGAGCCACATCCCCAGCCATTTTTTGTATTTAATTTGGAGACAGGGTCTCATTGAGTTACTTAGCGCCTCACTAAGTCGCTGAGGCTGACTTTCAACTCACAGTCTTCCTGCCTCAGACTCTCAGGCTGCTGGGGTTACAGGTGTGTGCCCTTGTGCCTAGTTAAATTCTTATATTCTTGTCCTTTATTTCTCCTTTCTGTCTACTTTCATCTGATCTCACTGTGAGTGGCCAGGGCTCAGGAGCGGAGCGAGGACCCTGCCCCTCCTGACTTTGGGTAGGCAGCTTGTGATGTTGGGCAACTCCTTCATATCTTTATTTGAGCTGAGGCAGATGTGAAAGGCGAAATAGTAATGAGAGAGCCTGGGCACTGTGGTTCACTCCTGCAGTCGCAGCTACTTGGAGACCAGGGCAGGAGGATCTCAAGTTCAAGGCCAACCTTAGCAACTTAGTGAGACCCTGCAAAACTATAAAGGCTGGGGATGCAGCTCAGTGACAGAGCGCCCTTGGATTCAACCCTTAGTGCTGCAAAATAATAGTGATAATGATGAGGGGAAAGGCAAAGTTATGGTGTTGGAAAGAGGCCCTGGCCGACGGAGGACCTCATGGCTTCGAGAAACAGCAACATAGTTCCACTTAGGAGTATTTTTTTTTTTTTTAAGAGAGAGAGAATTTTTTAATTTTTAGTTTTCGGTGGACACAACATCTTTATTTTATTTTTATGTGGTGCTGAGGATCGAACCCAGCGCCCTGCGCATGCCAGGCGAACGTGCTACCGCTTGAGCCACATCCCCAGTCCTTGGGAATGGTTTTCATAAAGTTAAACCCTTCCCGTGAGCAAGTGGAGGTCCTGGGCAGTCACCAAATGAAACGAAACCCTGCCTGTGAGTGTTACAGCCTTTTCTTCATTAATCTCTCAAACTGGAAACAACTGTTGTTCTTCAGGGCGAATGAGTGAACAGAAGGTGGCATATTTACTCAGTGGGAAAATGCTCAGCAATAAAAAGGAATGAGCTTCCCAGAGAGCCACATGGATGAATCCCAAAGGCATTATGCTAAGTATGAGTGGTGGACGGAACAATGATCTCAGTAGATCCCTGGACTCTGCGACTGTGACCTAATATGGAAAAAGAGACATTGCAGATGGAATTAAATTAAAGGTTTTGAGAAGGGGAGATTGTCCAGAATTATGCTGGTGGGCCCTATATGTCATCCTAGTGTTATCTATTTATTTAGGTACTGGTACTAGGGATTGTACCCAGGGGCACTTTACCTTGGAGCCACATCCCCAGCCCCTTTTATTTTTCACTTTGAGACGGGGTCTTGCTAGTTGCCAAGGCTGGCCTTGAACTTGCAGTCCTCTTGCTTTAACCTCTTAGTTGCTGGGAATTCAGGTGTGCGCCACCACGCCTGTCTGTCATAGTGTCCTTATAAAAGAGAGGGAGACTTGGTCCAGACTGAAGAGGCAGTAGCCACAGGATCGGAGAGGTAGAGGTTAGGGTGACGCAGCTACAAGCCAAGGAACACCTGGGATCACGAAGCCAGGGAACATTGTCCCTGAGAGCCCCCAAAGGAGGACACCTGCTGACACCACAGTTTCAGCCTAGCAATACTGACTTCAGATCTAAGAGAAAATGAACTTTTGTTTAAAGCCACCCTGTTTGTGGTCATTTGGTCCAGTAGCCATAGGATAATCATGGTGGGTTCCATTTACATGAGTATTTGGAAGAGACAGAATCACAGGGACAGAAAATGGATCTGAGATTGCAGGTGACTGGGTATGAATGGAGGGTTGGGTTCCAAGTCTGCTCATGGGAAGTCCAGCAGAAAGGAGCTGGCCCATGATGCTCTGGCAGTATTTATTTGCTGACCCCAAAAAAGCAAGCAAAACTCATAAGAGGGTGTTAGGGCCCCTAATGGTCTGTGTGGTCTTTTCTAATTATCAAGATTTCTTTTTTTCTTTTGTGTGCTGGGGATGGACCCCAGGGCCTTGTGCATGCGAGGTGAGCACCCTACCCACTGAGCTAGATCCCCAGCCCTCTCAGGGTTTCTCAAAGACTTTTTTTTCCATAAGCTTCTGAGCTTCTCCATGAATTTAGATAGAAGTACCCACTCTGCTGGCTCCTGTGTGGCTCACCTGGCTCATGGCAGCTTGGAGTCCCTTTGTTGGGACTTCCTCATCCGGTCACAGCTGGTGTCATCCTTCCAGCAGAAAGGAGGAGCTGCCAAGGGTCCCCTCCCTTCTATGCTTTGACCTGGTGGTGACCATGATCTCTGGGCTTCTCGGGGTGGAACATGTGGGTTCAGCCAGACCTACTGGGCCCACCTTCCCCCGGCTCGTGGCTCACAGTCTAAACAGCCCTTGTGTCCCACTCTAATCCTGCCAGGAAGCCAGGGAGGTTTCCTGAAAGATGTTTCTCAATCATCTTCGCTTTACTGGAAGGTGGGGGGCTGTTGCCAGGAGGCTGCTGGCCGGGCTTCTTCCCAGGATTAACCACCTCTCTTCAGCCCCACATGCCTCTGCGAAGCGTGACCCAGCTCTGTCAAATCAGTGCGTGTGAACTGACATTTGCTCTGTAGAACCAGCAACACACTCTTAGAGAAGATCCAGATGTCCTTCCTTCCCTGTTTCCCATCATGGGGTGTGTGTGTGTGTGTGTGTGTGTGAGTGTGTGTGTGCGCGCATGCGCCTGCGCATGGACCCATGTAGACAGCAGGGGACTGTGATGTCCAGGCAGAGTTAGCATCCAAGCCAAGGGAGTGCTTCTGGACCCCAGGGAGGGGATGTAGGCATTGTGTGCCCTCAGGCAGCCTGTGGGGTACAGCTAGGGTCTCCTAGTCCCCCAGGCTGGTGGCAGGTGTACCAGGGCTCTGCCAAAATCAGGCCCCGCCCATTCACGTCTCTCCTCTTCCCTTTGTCCTACTCCGAATATTTTGTTTTGTTGGAGCATTTTAAAAACTATCCCAGATATCTTTTCTGTTTACCCTTGACCTTTCTAATGACAAGATTTAATGTCCAGAGATAAGGACTTGCTTTAACCTAATCTTGGCACATTTTCACATTTGGCCCAGTCCACAGCCACTGTACTATCACTGGAGCCCTGCCCCGTGTACCTTCACCTGACCATGTCCCTGACGTTGCCACCGTAGCTGGGTAATCAGTGTCCACATGCTCTGGAGCCTGTGGTCATTTGGAAGGTTCAATCCTTTTTCTTCTCATCTATTCTTATGGAACCAGGTCTCTTGTCTGTGGAATTTCCCGGGCTCTGCTGTGACATGGGCTCTGCTGTGACACGGGCTCTGCTGTGACGATCACTTCCCTGTGGCAGGGTCAGCCCCAGGGCTTCTCAGCCTGGCACTTCTGACAGTTGGAGCCAGATTGTTCTCCCGGGTAGGGGCGTCCTGTGCCTTGTGGAACATGGATCAGAGTAGCTGGCCTCCACCCACCAGATGCCAGCAGCACCCCCACCCTGTGGTGACCACAAATGTCTGCGGACACAGCCAGTGTCCCTGGGGCTGAGGATTGCTGATGTAACTTGATGCTTTTCGGCTGCACTTCTGTAAACTGGTCGCTAGGCCTGGAGGTGGATTTCATGAACCACTTCCTGTTGCTTCACCCTAGGAAGTGCTCTTCTCTTTGGGGAGAGGATCAGGGGATTCTGGGTCATGGAGAGGTTCCTTCTGTCCTGTTCTCAAACCAGCAGTGAGTGTTCAAGGTTTCCTCCCCCGCCTCATGCCACCTGACACTGCCCCCACCCCCTCCCCCTTTCCTTCCGCAGATATCCCTCTCTTGAAGTGTGTCTCTTCATGGAGGGACACTGCCTGAGGTGGTTCCTGAGTGTGCGCCACAGTTCCAGCAGGCATCCAGGCCGAGTGACAAGATGTCCATGTCTCTGCTGTGCTGCTTTGAGACATGACCTCTATGAGAGGCTTCTCAGCCTACACGTAGCCTGGCCCCCACCTCCCCACCTGTCCTGGACAACGCTCCTGGCCCTGGTGGTCCAGCTATTGTGACTCTGCCAGGCCTCGAGACTCATGGCTGGGGCCCTTGGCCCAAAGCAGAGTACCAGGGAGTTGTGTCTGTCTGTGGGGACTCCTGGCTTATCCCTGTGCCAAGCTAGTGCGACACAGACCTTTAACCCACAGGGGCCTGATTGGACTCATGAACTAGAGAGGGTTTGGGGGAGGATGTCACCTCTGACCCTGCAATGGGGGTGACATGATCCCTCAGAGGGCCTGTGGAGTCTGGGTGGGTGGGGTATCCAGGTGTGCAGACAGCGGGGAGGGGTGTCCTTTCCTTCAGTTACCCAGTGACTTCTCACATCCAGCCCCAAAGCTACTGCAGTGACCAAGAAACAGTGCCTATTGTTACCAGTGCCACAGGCTAGTTTGGGCCCTTTGTCCTGTTGTTTAGATGAGAATGACATTGGTGGGCCCTGACTCTGTGAGTTGTGGGGTCCTGGAGGGAGCAGCCAGCCCTAAGGGCTGCAGGACAGCCCGCCATGCCCAGGTGGGTCCAGGGTAACGCCTGATTCTGCCTGGCGTGACCTGCGATCTGGGCTCTGGCTACCTGCTTGTAGATGCCCATCTGCTGATGCCCTCTGGGTGCAGCGGGCAGCCCTGGAGTGCCCACACTGTCGCTGCCCACCATTTATTCTTAGGGCACAGTGCCTTGGGCTGCCTCCCGCAGTCCAGCCCATTTCCCGTCCTAGTCCTTGTGTTCTTGTCACTATCCATAGTGCCACCTTTAGAACCTGAACTTGACTGTTGTTTTGAGTGCCTCAAAGGGTATTTACAGAAAAGTAATGAGCCCGCCTTGTCTGGGTCCCACACGCCCTCTGCCCAGCGTGCCCCCGGGTGCAATCCGTGTGTCTGTGAAATTCAAGGTTGGCTGTGTTTTACCCTGTGCTCTGGAGATGTCCTTGGTGGTTGTTGGGCCTGTGACCGAGGTATGGGGAGTGCATGGAGTATCGGTTGGGGCTGCGCTGACCTGCTGCTGCGCCCGCCCCCCCCCCCCAGTTCTTGGTTTTCATGGTGGGGCTGATGAGGCTGCGATCTGTGAATTCGTAGTGTTCATCACATTTGTGGATTTGGAGTCATTACTTTTTGAGATGCTTTGTCCATCCTTTGGGCTCTGATATGAGTCCGTTGTGACTTTTTGGTTTGGTTTGGTTTGCATGCTGGGGAGCGAACCAGAGCCTCTCATGCTAGGCAGACGCGCCAGCTCTGAGCCACACCACAGCCCCAGTTCTGTGTATGGTGGACCTCATGGCCAGCGTCCCCCTAGTCACCGAGGCTAGGCTTATTTTCCTTTAGGATGTCCATTCACTGTGTGACTCATTCTGGTAGTTTCTGTGGTTTTGTCTCCATTCACTAAGCTTTTCTTCTGCAGTGTCTACTGTTCATTCCTCCTGGTGAACTTCTCATTTCAGATGTGTTTCTCTGTTGCGGTGTCTCTCTCCTGGTTCCTCCTGTTTCTCTTCTCATCAGTTCAGGTTTGGTTAATGTAAGCCCTGGACCCCACCCTCCTTCTTTGGAGCAGCATGTAGTGTCAGGAGTTGGATCAGGAGTGGGTCAGCCTTACTCTGTTTCCCAGGCTGAGATCAAACCTGTGACCCTCCTACCTCAACTGGGATGTCAGATGTGTGCCATCACACCTGGCTTCCTGGAGCCTTCGTTATTGATTTTTCTTTACTTGTCTGTTCATCTGGTACTGGGATTGAACCCACAGTGTTGAGCATGTGAGGCAAGCCCTCTACCCCGAACTATGTACCCAATTCAAGCTTTTAAAATTTATAATAGCGAATCTGAAGCTCATCTCTTAATTCTTTTTTTTTTTTAATATTTATTTTTTAGTTGTAGTTGGTCACAACACCTTTATTTCACTTATTTATTTTTTTTATGTGGTGCTGAGGATCGAACCCAGGGTCTTGTATGTGCGAGGCCAGCGCTTTACCGCTGAGCCACCACCCCAGCCTCATCTCTTAATTCTGCCTTCTCTGTCCTCCGGGCTTGCCTCTACTGACTGACTTTTTCCCCGACCCCGGGGTCATGCTTTTGCAGCTTGGAGTGTGTCTGGAGGATTCTGTTTTGGGGTGCTGGACTTCCTGCCCTTGCTGAAGTGTGCTGGCTGTGTTCCTGCTGCTGCCGGCAGTTTGATCAGGAGTGGGTCAGTCGGTCCCTTGGAATTGTTTTCCAGCTCCTTTTAATAAGGGGAGCTGAGAGAGGTCTTTACCCAAGGGCTAGTTTAGCTGTCCCACTGAGTGCCCTCGGTGTCTCCAAGGCTCCCAGCCCTGCCTCTTGAAGTGTCCTCTCAGTCACAGCCACTCAGGCCTTGTGCAGGTCCCAGTCCCTGCTCCACCTCTCTGGGGTCTCTGCCCGCGTGTCCCAGCCCCTTTGACCTCCTCAGTCTCCTCTGCCTCCCCAACCCTGGGCTCCCCGCACGTGTGGGCTGGAGGCTCCTCAGGAGTGCTCTGGGCTATTGGGGATCCCTTCACTCGTTCCCCTCTCTAGGCTCCTGTGCCCGCTGTGGGGAGCCATGGCTGGATTGTCCGTCCCGCTCTCTAATGTTGCCATGAAGACCCGCTGGGTCCCAGATCCTGGCCTACATGGGTGCTTGCTTGTATGGGGCCAGGGGGATTCTGCGAGGCAGCCATTTGTCCTTCGGTCCGTCCATCAGCAAACATGACCTGAGTCCACTGTGTGCCCGGCACTGTGCTGGACACCAGTGCTGAGTGGGGTAGACTCTGCTGTGTCCCAGGGCGCCGGAATTCAGACTTGCTGTGTTTAGACCAGTTGCGTGATCCTCTTTGAGCTCCCCAAGTTTTGTGGTGGCATTCAGCGATACTCTGCTAACAGACTGCTCTTGGCATGTCACTACAGATGTGTTCCCAGAAACCCCCTCCCGCTCCCCCTTTCCCAGACGCGGGGTCTGCAGTGCTGGTGGACGCAGGGCTGCCTGCTGCTCCCCGGGGCAGCTGGGTCTCAGCTCTCTGCACACTGCCCACAGGAGTCGGGAGGGCGTGGGCCTGCGGCTGCAAGGCTGGGTTGCCCCTGCTTCTTAGGAGCCTTTGGGAACAGTCACCACGCAGGTCTTCCTGTGCTGCAAGTGTGCAGTACCACTGCTTCAGGGGCAGACCCAAGCACTGGCTCGGGCAGGCCTTGCTCTGCACCTGCTCCTTGCTGGGCACCTTTCCGGACGCTAACTGTCATGGAGCAGGGCTGGGTGCTGGCATGGGGCAGGGCTGGGTGCTGCCCTGGCTGCTTGCCCCCAGGTCCTCAGGGTTGGCACCCAGGCCTTTGCTGGGGCTTTGTGCATCGTGTGCCCAGCAGATACCCCTCGACTTCCTAGTGGGACCCACATTGTGTCTGCCCTCAGCTTGCTGACTGGAGCAGAAAGAGTCCTAGATGGTTCCACCCGCCGCAGGGGAGAGGGGGAGAACGGAGGCCGGGGCTGCTTCACCAGCAGGTGCTGAGACCGCCACACCCACAAGCAGCCTGACTGAGACAAGCCCAGGAGGCAGGGTTCCAGGAGAGCTCACAGGCTGGGGGTGGGGCTCAGTCACGGAGGGTCGGCCTGGCACACGGGAGAGCTCAGGTTCCATCCCCAGCCCCGCGAAAAAAATAAAAAGGGGGGCCATCAGATGCTGGGTTCTCTTCAGCCTGCCCCTCGCTCCACAGCTGACTTGCTGGCTGGGGCTCCATCAGTAGGTTCTTAGGTGACAGGGGTGTGCTGGGAGTCATTTAAATTAAGTGTATTTGTTGGATAGCAGCTGCTCAGTGTCACCTGAGGACTTTTGTTTAAGAAAACAGCCACCCTACTTTGATGGAAAAATAGATGCCATTCCAAGCCCCTCCCCCGCAGACACCGCAGACCGTCGGTGCCTGCTGGCCGCTTTGCTGGATGTTGGAAACACAGTTCTAGTGCACTCGGGAACTCTTCAGAAAATTTGTTTTTTTAAATCTGTCACAATTTTTATTTTGTGGCATTTTTTTTAAAGGATGCTAGAACTCTTGAGCTGGGAGTTTGAGACAGGTGGACACGTGCGGGTACTCGGGACACTCCGAGTCAGAGGCTTCCTCAGCCCTCTGAGGGACACCCTTCCCCTGCGGTGCTGGTGGGGCCTGTTTCCTCTGGGAACCCAAGGGATATGCAGGGGCAGGTGGGCAGCTTGCTCGAAGGTACCTGGGTGGAGAACTTTGCAGAAGGGGTCAAGGCTACCTGCACTGTCATGGAGTAGCTGATAGGCTGACAGCCATGGCCAGCCCAGCAGCTACAGCTGTGTTAATCAGACCACCTGCCTGGAGGGGCAGCTCTGGTGCCAGGAGACAGGGCTTGCCCTTTGTCACACATGTTCCCTGACACTGGTTAATCTGACTGGTTGTCACCTGTTGGACACATGGGCTAAGTGCCATTATAATACAACTGTCATCATCAGACACATTTGGGAACAGCGAGCAGTGCTCCTCCCTTTATTCTGTGTCTTGGGAAGCAGGTGCCCTGTCTGCCAGCCTGCACAGGGACTGTGACTTAGTCGGATATTGGTTTGGATGCCCATTTTTGTGAATGGCTGGACAGGTGGTATGCAGAGTGTTGTCCCCGTGTGTGTGTGTGTGTGTGTGTGTGTGTGTGTGTGTAAGAGGACGGTCCTAGTGAAATTCTCTGTTGTTGACAAGAAGGGCCTCGTTTGCTGGAGGGAGGAGACACTACACAAGCTCACATGGCCAGGAGCCCAGATCTGTGTTGACAGCCAGGTCACGTGGGGACAGGCACTTGAGGTTGGCTGTCCGAGTGTTGCAGAGAAAGGCTGGGCTCTTGACTGCTGAGTCCTCTTCCTGGAAATACCCTTGGGGGGTGAACGACTTTGGAGGAAGAGTCATCCAGACAACCTGGTTGGCATCAGCTACAGAAGGCCGTGAGTGCTTCACTGATGGCGGGGATGGTGGGAGAGCCGAGCCAGTTGAGGGTGCTGTCATCGGTGGCCCCACCACCAGACCCCCAGCACAGTCCTAGGATGGTGCACCTTCCTGGCTCCTGTGCCACATTGTGGCCCTGTCTCTGTCACATGGTCATCCCACAGAGGTCTTGGCATGGAGTGAGCAGTAGATGATGGTGCTGGAGTAACGTGGGCCTGTGGAGGCTTGGGGGCCGCGCCCCACCTGCTCTGTGCCACCTCAGCATCCCCAGACCCCACTCCAGGGTGTACCCCCCTGGCTTCTCACCAGGAGCCCTTCCCTGATTCTGGTCTCAGTCTCACACTCCCTGGCCCGTGAGGGCTGATGCTTCAGTGTCACAGAGGTCTTTGGAAGTGACGACAGGCAGGGTCACTCTGCTGTGGGGGCTCCTTTGTTCTGTGTGGATCTTATGTCTTCGCTGGTTTCCTTTCACCCGCTTCATCTCACTTGTGTGTTAAAAATGGTGAACGAGGCAGGGCCGTGGCTCAGTGGTGGAGTACTCGCCTAGCGCATGCGAGGCACTGGGTTCCATCCTCAGCACCACATAAATGTAAAATATTGTGTCCACCTGTAACTACAAAATAAATATTAAAAAAAAAATGGTGAATGGAGCCCGTGGACGTAGCTGAGTGTCGGAGTGTGAGCTGGGCGTGTGTGGCACTCTGGTTCAGTCCCAACATGAATGGCCTACGTGTGTCCAGAGAATGTCACTCCAAAGCCCCCAGGTTGGCAAAGACCCCGTGTAAGTCAAGAGGGCAGCCAGCGGCATCACAGAGGTATATAGCATGCGTCCCATGAAGCACTCGCATTGTCAGTGTCTGGCCACCCGCGAGCCCCAGTGTGACCCCCTCCTGCTCCGCTCCTTGGCCCTGCAAACGTGTTGACCTGCTTGGTGTCTCCAGTTCTGCCTGTTCTGGGAATTTGTGGATCTCTGCCACCTGGCTGGTGCTCAGGTTCTTCTGTGCGTGTCCGTGGCAGTCTGTTTTTTGTATTGCTGGGAATATTCTGCCGTGTGGGTCTCTCCGTGAGTTGACAGACATTTGGGTTGTTGTCCCTTTTTTGGATACTGTAGGAGACTACTGGGGATGTTCAGGTGTAAGTTTTCATTAAGAAGAGCATTCACTTCTCTTGGGTCTTCCCAGGAGCGGGAATGCTGCGGATGTAACCTTCCCCAGCCTTTCCAGGGCCTTGGTGTGGGGCTCAGGGGTAGAGCGCTTTCCTAGCATGCTCCAGGCACTGGGTTCCATGCCCGGTGCCAGGGGGGAGAAAAACACCTGCCAGACCTGTCTCCATCCCAGCTGCACTTTGTTTGTTGGCACTAGCAGCTGGCAAGGGTTCTGGATACTTCTGGATTCACTTGTCCCCACCAGCATTCGGTGTTATCCACCTCTTTGGTCTTAGCTGGCTGGCTGGGTGCATCCAGGGATCTCCCTGCGGTTAGGGTTTGCATTCCCTGAGGAGTCAGGGCACCCCACGTCTTCCCACGCATCTGTGGACCCCTGTAGGTCTTCTTCCTCAGGCCCGTCCACAACTGAATTCCAAGCCATGGTCACTGAATGCTGCACTCCTGAGGGCCCAGTCCAGCTGTGGTCCCTGCTAGGTGCTGCATATCCCCAAGTGCCTTGCCACCCGGGTGGTGGTCAGGCTGTGGATTGTGGGCCAGGGTCAGCCCTTTCTGAGCTGCCCTGCATCTGCAGCACGGTGATGTTTGTGCCTGTAGTGTCTGGATCGCAGGACCCGCACAGGAGGGGGCCCTTGGAGCCTCTCCCTGGGCGCCATGCATGGCCATAGGGTCTCAGCTGGCCAAGTGACCCTCTTAGCTCAAGGCCATCGTAGAGCTAGTGAAGCCAGTCCCCTCACATTCCGCCCTGTCCCTGCTTGTGGTACCTCCTTTCATGCCCAGTGCTGGGCCTGGGCTCTGGTTCTTGTTCTCTGCACCCCTGTACCCCAGGCTGTTAGCATGCCTCCCTATGCAAAGGGGGAGCCTCGGCCATGGCCTCCAGCTGCGGACCTGGGAGGCGCCTGAGTTCCAAAGGGCAGACTCAGAACTGACCCGGGGGGTGGTGTTGTCTGCTTCTGTCCCCTGGAGCACAGGTGGGTTCTCTCTCCACTAGCCCCTGGTCTGCTCTGCAGAGGGCGGGATCGGCAGGAAGCCCCTGCAGACGCAGTGGAGCTTTGCTTGCTGGGAAGACCTCTGACCAGTGGAGCTGGAACCAGGGTCTGAGTGGGGAGGCCAGAGTGCCAAGGAGAGGAGAGCAGGGGACACCAGTGGGCCTGGGTGGGTGTCTTGTGCAGGAAGACGGTTCTGGACCTTGAGGGGATGGGCAGGTGCAGGGGGGCATTGGGGGCTGGGGGTCAAGGTGACCAGTCCTAACCCTCCATGGATGGCTCTGGGACTCGGAGGGTGCCTGCTCAGGGCCCACGTTCTCTCCGCAGTGCCACCAGATGTCTGATCTCTGGGGAGCTAATGCTTCTAGGTTTTTAGTATAGTTTTTTTTCTTTAGAAATTCTGATGTCCCAAGCAGGTGATAGACTGCTCAGAAACTGTGCTGGGGCGCTGGACAGATGAGGGATCCTGGCTGCTGCGCTCCGGGTTCCACCTGAAGGGCGTATTTAGGCGGGACTCAGCCAGTTTAGGGCTTCCTGGGGACTAACAGGGACTGTGAGAATGGAGAAGGGCCGTCTCCACACATGCAGGGGCTCAGGGAGTTTGTGTGATCTGGGTCGCTGCATCCTGTCCTCTCTGTTTCCCGGTAGGACTGTGGGGCCACGGACACCTGAGCCCTGCTTCCCTTCTCTCTCCCCATGGGAGCCACAGGCCAACAATGGCCTCTGAGGACATGGAACACATTCTTGAGTCTGGAGTCCTGGGCCTGCTGCCAGCCTCTCCCTGTTGCCTGCCTGTGAAGCTCCTGGTTCCCCCCCCTTGGCCCTGGCCGTGTCCACTACGAGAGCTCCTGCTGACCATTCCAAACCTCGCTTCTGGTGGCCTGCCCTGCAATTTCCACACTCGAGCGTGTTTTCTTTCACCTTTCCTAAAATCACTGTCCTTGAGGTCCTGCTCCTTCATAATGGAAACTTGAGTCCACATTTCTAAAGGTCTTTATTGACACCCACCCCTCTTTTTTTGCAGGATTCTCTTTCACTGAGACCATCAATCCGATTTCAAGGAAGCCAAGGGGTAAGTCTTTTTGCCTTAATCTATTTGCGCTCAAGGGAGCTCCGCCGCCTTCAGCCTGCGCTTGCTTCAGGGCACGGAGCAGGCTCAGGGCAGGCAGCGTTTTGGCCCGGTCCACTGCTGTGCCAGGTTGGGGCCCTGGGCCTGTCAGCCTGGCCTGTGTCCAGTTGAGGTCCTCTGGGTGGCCCTAGGCCCACGGCCACCTCAGCCAGGCTCCCAGTGCCCATGGCAGCTTGTTGCTGGGCAGAGGGCAGCTCTCCTCAGAAGGCCCCCTTCCTGAAGCCATTGCCACTGAGCCACATCCCCAGCCCCATTTTGTATTTTATTTAGAGACAGGGTCTCCCTGAGTTGCTTAGTGCCTTGCTGAGTTGCTGAGGCTGGCTTTGAACTTGGGGTTCTCCTGCTTCAGCTTCCCGAGCCATTGGGATTGCATGTGTGCGTGTGTGTGTTTGAAGTTGCCATGTTGTACCCACTCTTCCTCCCACCTGGGGCTTCTCACAGCAGGAGGGTGGACGAGATGGTCAGCGGACTTTCCAGAGCCCCTGGGTGCTGCAGTGTGTATCTTCAAGTGCCTGTGTGACCAGGTGTGAAAGGATCCATAGTAAGGAAGTCTCTGCAGCTCCTGAAAGGCTGCAGCCCCTAAGGCAGGTCAGAGGCCCCAGGCTGCCCTGGAAGTGTCTCTCTCCTCCGGAAATCCTCAGTTCCCCCTTAAGGCCTTCAGCTGTTGGGCAGGGCCACTCAGACCTGTGGGTCATCTTTACCTACTTCCACCCAATTGGTTGTAGATGATAGCTACATTTATAGATACCTCTGTCATCCACCTGAACTGGAGTGCAGTGGATGGTGGGATTCCTGAATCTGTGACTACCTTTTGGCCACCTCCCCTTTACCTTCCCCGGGGGTCAGAGGTCAGTGTCAAGGCGCAGCTGGCCTTGACTTGTGCTTACTTGGCTCCACAGTGCCCCCTGGTGTTCAGAGCCATCCTGACCTCCTGAGCAGTAGGACATTCTTCCCTCCATCCCTCGTTCTCCCAGTCCACACAATGTGGGAGAGGCTGTCCACCAGAAAGGGTGTTTGCAGGTTGAACTTGATGTCAGTAGAACAGTGTCCTCCCTGTGGCCCAGGACAAGCTCAGCCACTGGTGTGCATCTCCTCCTAGTCTGAGCACACAGTGGCCCACCTCACCACTATAGTAAGTGCCATGAGAGACAGGCCCCCAGGAAGCTGACAAGCAGAGCCAACAGATTCTGTGGAGCCAGATTCCCTGAGAGCAGGGCCACCTGTGGCACATGTGGCCTCTGGAGTCACATACTTTGCTGCACTTGCTTTTTGCTCGTGTGCCCTTGGGCTTTCTGCCCTCTCGTGACACCATGGCTGTGGCTGTCTGGGGAGCACTGGTAAGCTTTTAACTCCAAGGGGAAATGAAACCCCACCTGGCTGGCCCCACCTCCAGAACTTATCAGCAAAATCCCAGTTGATGAAACAAGAAAGAAAAGTAGTAGTTTTTTTCAAACAGCAGGGCTGTTCCAGATGCTAGGACTGTGTGCAGCAGTGGGGTCTGGACAAAGGTCTCTAGAAAGTCTACAGCACTTGTCTGAGGTCTCTGACCGTGTCCGTGTGCCTAAGAGTGGATTCTACAGGAGTAATATTAGTGTTGTGTCCAAGGGTTTAGCCACAGGCATGCTTGATGCTTTGTTGAGGGGGCTCTGGTCCCTCAACTTAGAAATGCCCTAAAAAAAATCAGGGGATAGGGGCTGGGGTTGTGCCTCAGTGGTAGAGCACTTGCCTAGCATGTGGGAGGTCCTGGGTTTGATCCTCAGCACTGCATAAAAATAAATAAATAAAGATATTGTGTCCAACTACAACTAAAAGAAAGAAAGAAGGGGAGAGGGAGAGGGAGAGAGGGAGGAAGGAAGGAAGGAAGGAAGGAAGGAAGGAAGGAAGGAAGGAAGGAAAATCAGGGGATAGCCAGGTATACTGGCGCATGCCTGTAATACTGGCCACTCGGGAGGCTGAGGCAGGAGGATTACAAATTCAAGACCAGCCTCAGCAAGTAAGCAAGTCTGTAAGCAACTTAGCAAGACCCTGCCTTAAAATAAAAGATAAAAAGGACTGGAGATGTGGCTCAGTGTAAAGGACCCCTGGGTTCAATCTCTGGTACCAAAAAGTAATAATAATAAGGGGGTCTCAGAATTAGGAGCATCCTTATGCAGAGACCAAGCAGCCTGGAAACCTCAGGTGGACACAACCTGTAACTTAGAAAACACCTGGGTGTGAGGAGGAAGCAAGACCCTTCACTGGGTGGCAGAGGCTGCTTGCTCCTGGACATCATGGTCAGCCACTCGAGTCACTCTCTTCAGAAAGCATAATGTGCTTCTACTCTGCGAGTTCACTGGGAACTGAACACAATGAAGAACACAAACGCTACCTGAGCAGCCCTCTGGCTGGAGAGAACCTGCTTGGTCAGAGTCTAGGTCCCTGCATGTGTTACATGGACACACCTGGACCCACACTGCCACCTGTTTTTATTCTCTCCCCTTTTTTTTTTATTCCTTTTCAAGACTGAGGACCAAACTCAGTGCTAGGCAAGCGCTCTGCCACTGAGCTAAATCCCCAGCCCTCTGTTTTTATTCTTTCTTTCTTTATTTTTGTAGTTGTAGGTGGACAGCATGACTTTATTTGCTTTTTTTTTTTTTTGGTATGTGGTGCTGAGGATCGAACCCAGTGCCCCACACATGACAGGCAAGCACTCTGCCACTGAGTCCCAGCCCCAGCCCTTCCTGTTTTAATTCTTTAAGTTTAAAGATTTTCTTTTCTTTTTTCTTTTTCTTTCTTTCTTTTTTTTTTTTTTCAGTGCTAGGGATGAAACACAGGGCCTTGAACATGTGAGGCAAGTTCTGTATCACTGAACTGCATCCCAGGACTTTTTTGAGACAGGGTCTCACTAAGTTGCCCAGGCTGGTCTCAAATTTGCAATCCTCTTACTTCAGCCTCCCAAATTGCTGGGATCACAGGTGTATGCCTGACAGTTTGTGTTGATATATGTGTGTGTGTGTGTGTGTGTGTGTATTTTTTTTTTTTTTTTTTTTTTTTTTTTT
>NW_026000241.1:6680260-6718812 GCF_001458135.2 Marmota marmota marmota | reverse complement strand
TGTTTTTTTTTTTTTTTTTTTTGGTACCAGGGATTGAACCCAAGGTTGTTTAACCACTGAGCCACATCCCCAGCCCTTTTTTACATTTTATTTAGAAACAAGGTTTCGCTGAGTTGCCAGTGCCTCTCTAACCTGCTGAGGCTGGCTTTGAACTTGCAATCCTCCTGCCTCAGCCTCCCGAGTTGCTGGGATTACAGGCGTGTGCTACCATGTCTGGCCAGTTTGGTTTTAACTGAGCAGAATATTGAGGGATTTTCCCCACTCCTTCACTGTCCTCCCTGACACCAGGACTTAATTTACCTCTCACCCCCCCACACACACACACACCCTGCAGCAGAGACCTTGCAGAGCTCACCTGGGGCATAGGTTGCAGAGGGACATGCTGGAAGGATTCTAGCTGAGACCTGGTCTGAGGTGGGACCAGAGCCCCCTGGTGGCCATGGGTCAGACCAGCAGCAAAGGCTGGAGACTGGAGACCTTGGATGCCCCGAACCCCAAATAACCTGGAGTCGGGGCTGGCATCAGACATGGCAGCCCTGCAGTCCTCCCCTGACGGCCCCTGGGAGACCCTAAGCACATTGGTCACTGGGACTTGACAGTAGCCTGAAAAGGGCAGCTGAGACCTCATCCAGCAGTCACAAAGCCGCCGAGTGGTGGCCGCGCTGTGGGCTCTGGTCAAGAGCAGGGGCGATTGCTCGGCTGACACAGGCTGTGCCTGCATCCCTGCCCTGCTGTCTCCCAGCTAAGGTTCCTGCTCCACCCGCGGCTGGCGGCCACTAGCCAGCAGTGCTCAGCCCATTCCTCGGGTAGCAGAGTGTGGCAGTGCCTCTGAACCCCGGGCTGGGACTGGAGCGCCCTGGTTGGCAAAACCTTCACCAACAACCAACTCCTGCCTGAAACACTGGCCACAGGCGCCCTCTTGTGCCTTCCTGTTGTCACCAGAGCATGAAGGTCTCCCAGCATCAGTCTCCCACTGTCATTTCCATGCCCTAAGCCTCTTACCTAAAGGGATGCACTTTCATGTCACCCTCTGTCACCCCATGTTTCCCTCACACCAGACCCTGGGAAGGCTCCGGTAGGGTCCTCGGGGTGCTGACCAGGCCCACACTGCCCTGCTTGCTGATGTGGCAGTGTGGGTGGGCGGGGCCTCAAGTGCCAGGCTCACCTTCTCTGTGTGACCAGCCCTGGTCTGGCCCCAGCTCCCTGCCAATCCAGTTTCTTCACTGGAATCAGGTGGGGTCCAAATTTGCCCTGAACAGGGCTGCATATAGGGCCCCCAGCTGCCGCTCATCCGGGGCAAGAGCCACAGGCAGCTTGGGACTTGAATCAGGGGAGCCTCAGTGTCAGCTAGAGTCTGGACCACGTGTGCCCGGGGGCTTAGCGGACTGATGGGCCGAGGGGCCCGCCCATCCCTGGCTCAGCTGGATCAGGTCCCTTTGGAGTCCCCAGATGTCGCAGTCCTAGGCTCCCTCGCCTGCCATGCGCTGGCCCGCCAGGTCACGTTTGCTCTGTTGCTACAGTGAGTGGGGCGTTCCCAGTCACTCTGCCACTGAGAGGGATGTGTCGGCAGGAAGCAGTGCCTACCTGGGTGAGGAGGTGCCACAGCGGTGTCCAGACAGGACAGGCTGGATGGGCAGGGTCACCCTCACGGCTCTGGCCAAGGCTAAGGAGGGGAAGAGAAAGAGTGTGTGAATGTGTGTGTGTGTGTGAGAGAGCACGCGTGCGTCCTGAGGTGAGTCACAGGCAGTTGGGTTGATTCTCGCCAAGTGCAAGCCACCCCATCCCTCTCTGAACCTAATAAAAACATGTTAGTGTTCAGACAAACACAAGTGGTGGAGGCCAACCCGGCACAGCACCCTGAGGTCTTAGGGTGCATGCCTAGGTGCAGCCTGTGGTGAGCACAACAGGGACATAGGCTCCTTCCCTGCAGGGGTGCGTGGGGTGGAGGTGCATAGAGGGGTGTTTGGTAGGCCCTGGGGCTGGGCGGGGCAAGGCAAATGGGATGATCCTTCCTCTGGAGCAGGTTTAGCCTGTGCGAGGGGCAGGAGGGTCTGCGGACCCGGATGGTGGGGCAGCTGTTCTGGTTCAGGGCAGGGCCTTGGCTTGGGCTGCGTGGGGCTTGTAGTGTTTCAGGATGATCCCGGGCTCGGTGCTTCTGTGGCTCCCTGTGTCCCTGCACACCACTCTGAGAGCCACATCCCAGCAGAGGCCATGCAGCAGGTGGCAGGGTGGGCGTCTCTCTGTGTGGCCTGGTGACTCAGGAGCTGTGTTCTTGTGGCTCCCGAGGCCGGAGTGCAGACAGATTAAGCTGCCCCTGGGCACATGTGGCTGCTTGGAGATGAGGCCTGCTCCCCACCCCAGCTGCCCCCTCCTCACTGACCATTCATGTCCCCATCTGTGTGTCTGATTAGCTGTGAGGAACTTGTGCTCAAACCCAGGGGTGAGTTTCGGAAGAGTCACCCCTGGTGGCCAGGGCTCTGCGAGACCTTCCTCTCTCCTCCCTCCCTCCTCAGCAGCCCCGGGCCTTCCCCCGGCCTGGGTGGGCTGGAGGCAGGGGCGTGGTGATGCTGTCCTGCGGGGAGCCAGTGTCTGTGCTGGAACTAGGACGGCTGCTTGGCTGTTGTGGCTTCATGCTGGGCTGGACTCATGGTCTGCAGCCAGGCTTACATGGACTGTGGCACATGTGAACCATGTCACATGTTACCTAGATATGGGGGTCCAGTGCTGCCCATCTTTAAGCTTCTCAGGGCCCACTCCTCTTTATCTGCAGCCACAGGACAGTGAGTGCACTTGGAGTCTGGGAGCCAAGTGGGCAGATTCTGAGGGTCTGCTGGTGCCAGTCCTACCGCATTTCACCTTCCTGGGGCCCAGGCCAGGTCGCTCCATTTGCTGGGTGTGCAAACTGAGTCACTTCCCGGTCAAGCCACCTCCCCAGAGCCAGATGAGCAGGGTGGAGACGCTGCCTCTGGGTAGGTGCTGAGCACTCAGTGTTCACGGTGCCACTGCTACTAAAACTCGAGACAGGGACACCCACACAGGAGCCCGAGGCCCCTCCCTGACCATTGTTGAGGGCAGAAGGTGGGGACAGCCTCTGTCCTGTCACTGCCAGGAATGGCAGAGGTGTGTTTTAGAGGAAGCTGCTGGAGTTCCTGTGGTGAGGGTTGAGTGGCGGCAACTTGCGGGGGGGCAGCTGGGCCTGGTGGAGCTGCGGGCCCCTCCTTGTAGCGGGCCTCCCAGTGACCCCCCCTCTGTGCGCAGCACATCTCCATCCCTCAGCCTGACTGCCCCGAGGAGGCGCGGACATTCTCCTTCTACCTCTCCAACATCGGCCGGGACAGCCCCCAGGGCAGCTTCGACTGCATCCAGCAGTACGTCTCCAGGTGAGGCGCCCCTGCCCTGGGGACCCCCAGACCGGGTGCTAGGCCTTGGCTGTGGCCTCTGGCCAGGTTGGGACATGTTCTGTTGAGCAGTGTTGCCTGAGTCGGAGGGGACTGAGCCCCACGTCCAGGTGGGTGTGAGGCAGGGCATGACCACGTTTCCCTGGCCCTGTGTCTTTCAGCCATGGGGACGTCCACCTGGACTGCCTGGGCAGCATCCAGGACAAGGTCACAGTGTGCGCCACTGACGACTCCTATCAGAAGGCCCGTGAGAGCATGGCGCAGGCGGAGGAGGAGACTCGGAGCCGTGGGGCCATCGTCATCAAGCCCGGAGGCCGCTACCTGGGTGAGCAGTTGGGGCGAGGCCCGGGCCTGGGGCAGCAGCAGGCTGGTCCAGGCCAGGCGCTGGCTGTTTCTATCCAGAAGTGGTGGGTGGGTCGGCACAGGGGTCAGTCCCTGAGCAGGACTAGATGCCCACACCAGCAACCAGGTCAGAAGGCAAGTTCCAGCCACCTTGGCGGTGGCACCCGAGTTGTAGCAGCTGCTGCCTTGTGAACCCCAAAGTACACACAGGGGCCCAGGATCTCTAGGAGCTCTGATCTGAATTGGTGGGCTTTCCTCGTAGGTTTAGCTTGGGGACCTTGGAGACCTCCACCTCAGGGAAACGAATGGGCTCTGCAGAAAAAGTGGAGAAACCAAGGCTGGGATTGTGGCTCAGAGGGAGAGTGCTGGCCTCGCATGCTGAGGCACTGGGTTCAAGCCTCAGCCCCACATGAAAATAAAATGAAGATACTGTGTCCACCTGTAACTAAAAAAATAAATATTAAAAAAAAAAGTGGAAAAACCAATAAGCATCCAGAGGGGAGTAAGGCAGTGTCTTTAGAGAGCCCCTCGCCCGCCCCTGCCCTGCCCTGCCCCTCCCCCCGGGGTTGAGGAGTTTAGGATTGAGGCACTGGTTGCTCCAGGCTCTGGGCCGGGGAGGTGAGCAGCTGAAAGTAAGAGAACCTCCAAGGTCTTTTGGTTCATTCTTTTATAAGAAAACACGGGGTGGGGGGCTGGGTCGTGGCTCAGTGGTGGAGCGCTTGCCTAGCACATGGGAGGCACTGGGTTCCATCCTCACACCACATAAAAATGTGTAAATAAAATAAAGGTATATTGATCACTAAAAGAAAATGTAAATAAAAAGAAAACATGGGAAGATTTCACATTCATCCTCCTCCCCAAAGACCTCTCTCTGGATGCATCCTCAGCGGTCACTGCAGGGGCTGGTCCTGGCCAGTGCTGGGAGAGTGGGTGTGCTCCACGGCCAGAAATCCCTGCCCGCCCCCTGCAGCAGGTACTGGGCTATGAGCCACCTGGCAGTGTCTCCTGGGAAAGAGCAGTGGGGTGCTTTACCCACCTACTCTTTTTTTTTTTTTTAAATATATATTTATTTTTTAGCTTTCAGCGGACACAACATCTTTGTTTGTATGTGGTGCTGAGGATCGAACCCGGGCCGCACGCATGTCAGGCGAGCGCGCTACCGCTTGAGCCACATCCCCAGCCCCATACCCACCTACTCTTGCTTCAAGGTAGAAACTTGAATGTCCACACACATTAATAAATTCACGGGTCCTTTGGCTAAAATGTTGGTTAAAAACTTTCTCATCATGCCACACCGGGCGCAGTGATGGTTCTGAAGCAGTTGACATTCTCACGGAAACAGTCTTCGTGAAGAGTAAACATGCATGTCCTGGCTCTGGCCCCGAGTGTTTTAGTGTCAGGCCTCCCTGACCCCTGGCCCATGACTTCCTCTCAGCCTGTGAAGACAGGGGCCAGCCCTGCTCTCTGGACCTCATTGAACAAACCCCAGAGGTGTGAGCGGCTGGCCCTAGGGATTCTAAAATAATTCTGTTTTCTTGTCACAAATCATAGTTTGAGTGACAAGATAAAAAGGAAATCCTCTTGCCAGGCATGGTGGAGCACACCTGTAACCCTGGCAACTCGGGAGGCTGAGGCAGCAAGATCGAGAGTTTGAGGCCAACCCAGGCAACTTAGTTAAACCCTGTCTCAAAACAAAACTAAAAAGTGCTGGGGATATGGCTTAGTGGTAGAGCACCCCTGGGCTCAATCCCTAGTACCAAAGAAAAGGATGTCCTCATGAAGAGCTTTGTGGCCAAAGTCCTCAAGATTTGCTGCTGAGCTTGCCTGGCTGGGTGCCTTCTGCAGGAGGCCAGGGCAGTGTTGAGGACAGGGTGAATGACTTCTGAATGGAGGTCACACAGAGTTGTGGTATGCTAGACCCTGTTCTGTCTCTGTTCCCTCTGGGACTGAGGGCAAACTCAGTGTCCCCAAGACCCCAAGCACAGCCACGCTTGCCAGAGAAGCACTTACTGGGACCCATGGCTGGGGACCTGCATGCCCTCTGGGGTCTGTGCAGCAGCTGTCTGAAGTGGCCCTGACACCTATTCCTGTTTATTAAAAAAAAAGGGGGGGGGGTACAGCTGTGGGGCTGGTATAGGACTGTGAGATCCAGACTCCAGGGGTACCTGTCTTTAGTTCAGGGACCCCCATTTTAGTATACCTAAAGGGTTCATAGATGCCCTCAACCCCCAGGGTGGCCAAGTCTTCAGTTTCTAGGACTCAGGTCACACTGATATAATTAGTTGAGGACTTGAGCACCTCTGTGTCCTGCACCTCCCACTCTGAGGCTGGGGACCCTGAGGTGACAGGCTGGCTGGCTGGGCAGCAGGTGGCACTCTTGGCCGCCCAGTGCTCAGCTTTGGCTTGGTGTGGGCTTCAGACCGCTGTCTTCCCAGTCCCTGTGCCAGCACAGGGTGCACCACAGGCCGCCCCCTCCCTCTTTCCCTAATTCCCCCCGGCTGTCGTTGCAGGCAAAAAGGTTCACTTCCGGAAGCCAGCCCCAGGGGCGACAGATGCAGTGCCTTCCCGGAAGCGTGCCACCCCCATCAACCTGGCAAGTGCTATCAGGAAGAGTGGTGTAAGCGGGGCCAGCGGGGTGTCCCAGAGGCCTTTCCGTGACCGAGTGCTGCACCTCCTGGCCCTGAGGCCCTACCGGAAGGCCGAGCTGCTGCTGAGGCTACAGAAGGACGGCCTGGCGCAGGCAGACAAGGACTCGCTGGATGGCCTGCTCCAGCAGGTGGGCACTGGGGGAGGGGCCGCACAGCCCACCCACCCTGAGGCCATGCACCCCAGTGGCTTCTGCAGTAGGTGTCTCATGGGGCCGTCTGAGAAGGGCCCTCTTGGGCCTCCTGGCTTAGAACACACTTAACCTGGGGGACGTGCCTCCTGTGTGTTGGCTGACGGGCAGCTGCAAAGCCAGGACCAAGCAGCCACGTCTGCTGTTGCGGGGACAGTAGATCTGAAGCCTGGGGCCTCGCAGCATAGAACTCGGGCTCAGCAGGCAGGTGGCCTGTGGACAGCTCCCTGCCACTCAACAGCTGTGAGCCTAGGCAAGGGGCTTTGTACCTGGGACCCCTGGCCCTCACCCGACAGGTCCTCACCTGACAGGAGTGCCAGCTCCGTGTCTCTCGAAGAGGAGGGGAGCCAGCGAAGGCGGTGGTGGCAGGTGGGTCCTGCTGTTCGCAGCACACTGAGCCAGTAGTGCTGTGCTCACTGTCGTCCCAGGGACTCGGGGGATGATGCAGGAGGATGGAAAGTTGGAGGCCAGCCTGAGCAACCTCCTGGCCCTGAGGCCCTACCGGAAGGCGGAGCTGCTGCTGAGGCTGCCCAAAATGAAACTTTAAAAAAGGACTCGGGTGGAGCTCAGCCGAGGAGCGCTCGCCTAGCCTACGGGAGGGAGGCCCTGGGTGCCACCCCCAGCACCGCAGACAAACCCCCTTGCTGCCACCCCTCTCACCAGCACTCCCCACACATTCCCGAGGCTCCACCCTGGCTCCCCAGGCCCCCCAGGCCCCTGGGAAGCCGAGCACTCCCGAGCTGGCTTCCAGCCCTGAGCCAGGCCTGAGGTGGGGGGTGTTCTGCCCAGGAGTGCTGCCATGGAGGTGTGGCCGGGCCTCTTGTCTCAGTGGGTCGCAGCAGGATGTCGAGGGTGTCACCCACCAGCTTGCCCAGTCCCCCTGCAGCTGGGAACACAGGTGGGGCCTCCCATAGCAGGGAGCACACATCGTGCTGTGCGGTGACATGGCAGCTGGATCTGAGAGTGCATTTCCATATTTACCACGTTCATTGCCTCTGGTGCAGCCCGAGGCCGGTGGGGACCTCAAAGTGCGGCCTCAGGAGGATGTTGGCCTGGCTGCCACCCACCCAGTCCCTACTCCTTATGTGGAACTGAGGGCGACATCTGTGAAAGGATGGGCTTCAGGGGTGTCCTGAAGGTGCCGCATGAAGGCAGGGAGGGGAGGAGGGGCCTCTGAGGCTCTGCTGTGTGGACGACTCAGAACACAGGTACTGGGGACCTGTGGTCAAGTGCTTCCGTCAGCCCTCAACCTAGGGAGGTAGTCCCAGGAGACCGCCTGCGCGCCCATACCCCTGACCCCGCATCTCTTGAGAACGCGGCCACCCGAGCTGCTGTCCCTGGAGTGCAGCGGCCTTGCCTGCGGAAACGCTGGGACTCGAGCCCTTGCGGGATGCGGCCATAGCCCAGGAGAACAGCTGAAGGCAGAAGGCTGCTGGCAGGGTGGCTTAGCCCTGGCCTGGGGTGGGCACCTGAGCTTAGGCTGGCTCTGCTCCGGGAGCCACAATCTGAAAGGGAAGGGGACGGGCTGGCATTGGGTCCCGGAAGCTCACGAGTGTAGATGGTGGTGCTTCCTTTTTGGAGCCAGCCTGGCCCCCAGCATCTGTGAGATTAGTAAATCTGGACCTCACGCCCTCACCCCCCTTGTCCCTTATGTGCCTAAAGGTCTAGGGGAGCTGGGAGTAGCGGGTGGCACAGGCAGAGGGGGCCGCCATGTTCTCTCTCCGCTCTGTCTGCCTCCCTCTGTCTCTGCACACCCCGATGCATGTGTTCCGTAGGGCCTGCCTCCCAGGCTCCCTGCACGGTGACGGCTGGCTCTGTGTTGCAGGTGGCCAATGTGAATGCCAAGGACGGCACATGCACACTGAGGGACTGCATGTACAAGGACGTGCAGAAGGACTGGCCTGGCTACTCAGAGGGGGACCAGCAGCTGCTGAAACGAATGCTTGTCCGGTAATGCTTCCTCCCAACCCCTCCCCGGCACCTCCCAGAGATCTGGGACGACTTCTCATGGTCCCGAAGGCCAGTGGCTCAGGACAGAATCTCCTGGGCACCTTCCCGACTATCCTCCCTGCTGCCCGCAGTCCCACAGCCTCCTGCTGGTTGGTGGGGGAGGTAGCACCCTGGGTGGGGGTGTAAGTCACGTCGCCCCAGCCAAGGAGTCCTCAAACCAAAGGCCTCAGTGTGCCCGGATCAGATCAGCTGTGACTGTCCCCCCATTTCCCTCCCGGCTCCCTCAGCAGCCAGCGTCCCCTGAGGCCACTGCTGAACCTCTCAAGAACCCCAAGCTGAGAGAAATGAGGCAAAGCGTGCTCCCTGCAGATGTGATTAAGCAGCGTTAATTAAACACATCCCCTTTCTGACTAATTGGGCCCTAGGGTCAGGAGCAGTGGGCCCTGGGGAGCCGGGGCTGAGGAGGCGGGCAGCTGTCCCCTGCAGGGCTTCTGCAGGCCTGTGTGCTAATTAGACCTGAGCTGTCTGTGAGTTTGGCGTTTTTAGGTGTTTTTAAATGTGGCTGTTTGAAGCAGTCATTGTGTCTAGAAAGCCGAGGGGGTTGGGGATCACTCCACGTGAACCCCAGAGAGCAGCGGCAGCGCTTCCCCTCCTCGCCCCTGCGGTGTCCCTTCCTGGAGCTGGTCGTGGTCCTCGGGTGAGCTGGCCACCTGGAGCCCAAGTATCCTGTGGTGGGTCCTGGGTGCTCAGAAGAGGCTGGCAGAGGACATAGTCTTGGCAGAAGCCCTCCCGCCACCGTCCACACCTGGGAGGTCCCCTGCTACTCCAACCAACCTTGTCCCCGGGCAGCACTGTATCCTCCTTCCTCCAGCTGTTTCCACCCGCCACACACTTAGGCAAAGGACCGAACATTGTACCATCAATGACATTGACCCGTGTGCTTGGAAGTGCAAGGCTGCACCCAGCCTGCCCCTCCTTTGGGGCCCCCTCCGGCGGTGCTTGCACCCCAGGGGTTCCGTGCCTGCTGGTTTGTCCCAACCCAGGCAGGGGAGCTGCGGGGAGCGAGCCCCAGGCCTGTGTGGGTCAGTGGAAAGCAGCATCTGGGCGTCAGGCAGGGTGTCACAGCATGCCTGCCCCAGCCACCCTGCTCACCTCCATCTGAGGTTGTTTCCTTGGTGAGCCACTGGCCTGCGGGAGCCCATGGGCGGTCAGCCCTCAATGGGGGCTGGCTGTGGATCGGTGGCCACTGGTGTATGGGAAGAGCGAGCGTCAGTGTCCCAGCCTGTGGCTGTGCAGAGACGCCCCACAGAGGCAGTATTCGATGTCAAGGCCTCACTTAGACCAGAAGTGAAGACAGGAGCTCGGAGTGTTTCCTTTGTTACAGGGAAGGCTAGGCCTGTGCAGGTCACAAAACAGGCAGGGTGTGGGGACCAGCTCACTACAGGTGGCCCGCAGCAGAGCCCTGTGCCATGCCTCGGATGCACTGTCGGTTGTCTGCACCCTCTTCTGAGTCCAGCAGCTCGAGCCATTTTTGGTTGTCCACTCCCCGGGCCTCTTGTCCCTTTTGGGAGGTCCGGAGACCTGCACATGCCCTCAGGAACCAACTCCACCAGAACCACCCAGTGCTGGGGGCCTCACCCCAGTCCAGGTGCTCCTCTCTCACCCAGAGCCCCATCCCTGGCCCCGCAGCTGCCCCCTGCTCCTCCCTGGGGTGGAGGGAACACAGTTTCTGGGATTTCTGACTCAGGAAAGGGCTCAGGAGGCCACCCATCTGCCCCTCTTCACACCCCAGCAATAGTCCTACTTAGTGTCAGCCGATGGCCAAGACTAGACTTTCAGAGCCAAAAGCGCTCTCCCTCCATGTTGAAGACCTGGCCTTTGGTCAAAGGCATCCCGACCCAGCCCTTTCTCATCCACCCATGCGGTCACAGGCATGCAGGCAGGAGCTCTGGGTGGCGCCTGTTCCCTCCATCCCATGTGTGGTCCAGAAAAGACGCCACTGCCCTTCCCTCCTGCTTTCTCTAATTCTGCCACTAGGGGGCCGTGGTGCTGGGTGGTCCTGTGTCTTCCCTGTTTTTCTTTCTCTCATACTTTTGGGAGATTTCTTCAGCTTCTCTTAGCCTGTTGTTGTCCTGCCATTACTTCTAGTTTCTAAGAGTCTTTTCCTGTTGCTTTTTGGCAGCATGATGTTCTTTTTTCATGAAAGTGAGGTTATTTCTTGTCTTTTCTCCCCGAGGATATTACAAAGGAATAACAACTTTATTGAGATGCAATTTATGTAACACAAGTCACCCATCTAATGTGAACGATCAGAGAACATTCGAACCTGTGCAGCCATCACTGCTATTCCAGAGCCGTCTCATCACCCCCCAAAAAAAACCCCATCCCCATCAGCAGTCACTCCCACACCTCTCCCAGCCCCTGGCAGCCACTCATGTGTGTCCTGTCCCTGTGGATTCGACTGTTCACAATATTTCATGTCAGTGGAAGCACACGCTGTGTGGCCTTTTGTATAGGCTCTTGTCACTCAGCATCGTGCTTTTGAGGTTCGTCCGTGCTGTAGCCTGTGTTGGTGCTGTTCCACCAGGTGACTGGACCACGCTGTGCTGATCCAGGCATCTGTTGATGGGCAGTTGGGTGGTTTTCACCTTTTGCCCGTGATGAATGATGCTGCTGTGAACGCTGGAGTCCCCAGCAAGACTCAGCTTGTACCCTAAGTGTCAGGTCATTTTTATGTGCTCCTCGTCTCCATGTAAATGAAGAGGCAGTGAACTAACCTCCTCTGGGTGCAGGACCCTGAAACAAAATCCCTCAGGCTGGGCAACTGTCTAGAGAGGAGGTTAATTTGGCTCATGATTCTGGAGTGCGGAGTTGGGGCCTGCATCTAGTGACAGCTTTTTGCTGGCAGGTCCTGCAGCAGTGCAAACCGTCCCATATTGAGAAAAAGGGTGTGTGCGTTTGTGTCTGTTTTCTGGTCTCCCCATCTACTCAGGACTCAGTTGTGGGGGCTCCATCCTGATGCCCTTAACTAACCCTAGTCACTCCCCAGAGGCCACCTGAGGAGCCGCAGGCAGATTCAGTTTCTGTCGTCCTCTTACAGTGGGGACCAGTTGCCACACAGAAGCCTCGGGGGCCACGCTCAGACCTCAGTGGCACCAAGGGGTGTCCTCCTGTGCCAGCTGGTCCAGAGGCCCTAAGGCTGCTCCCTGCCGCCCCGGGCTCCCCTACTCCCTGGGCTCCCCCACTCCCCACTGCACCCGGCCCAGCTCTCATTTTTTGGAGTGGTTTTGGGGGGCACCTCTACTTGGGCTTCCTGGCCAGGGGGTCACTCCATCCGGCACCGCTGCCGAGTCCTCTGACCCGCCCTCCCCCCACTTCTCCTTACAGCAAGCTGTGCCAGCCACAGAGCACCAGCCTGCCTGGAGACCCCGTGGCCGCCAGCCCCCCGGGCGAGCATGGCAGCTCAGCCTCGCCCCCTCAGGTAGCAGCTGACTGACTGGGTGTGAAGCGCAGGTGGGGGGTGGGTCTCCCCTGTGAGCCAGAGGACCCCTTCTGGCACCCTGTCCGCCTGCCTCCGTGAGGCTCCCGTGCCTGGAGGCTTGGCCACCCGGCTGGCAAGCTTTGGCTGCCAAGTCCTGACCCAGGGTCCGGGCGCCCCCGTGTGGCCAGAGGGTACCTTACAGGCACTGGGTCTCCCTGGGCCTGGTGCCGCCTGGTGGCTCCCGTGCTCCCTGTAAAATCATCACCCTTTCTTGGCAGAAACGGCCACAGCCACCTGATTTCATTGACCCCCTGGCCAACAAGAAACCCAGGATATCGCACTTCGCCCAGAGAGCCCAGCCTGCCCTCAACGGGAAACTGAGTGTGCCCAATGGCCGCGAGGCCCTCCTGCCCACCCCGGGGCCGCCGACTAGCACGGACACCCTCAGCTCCAGTGCCCATCTGCCTCCGCGACTGGAGCCCCCGCGGGCCCATGACCCCCTGACCGATGTTAGCAATGACCTGGGCCACAGTGGCCAGGACAGTAAGCGCGGGGAGGCCGCTGCCCCCAGCCCTGCCACTCACCTTGGTCTCCCCCTGCTGACGGACTGCACCCAGCCCGACAGGCCCCACGACAGCCCTGCCCGCAGCAAGCCCAAGAAGAAGTCCAAGAAGCACAAAGACAAGGAGAGGGCGGCCGAGGACAGGCACCGGACCCAGCCGCCAGATCACGCTCCTGCCACCCACAGAGCTCCCCCCGATGCCCCAGGTGGGTGCCCCCACTCGCCCTCACTCGAAGGGTGTCATGAAGGTCCAGGCTGCTAGAGTCTGAGGGAGGCTGGCCATGCTGCCCGCGAGGCCCTGTCAGGCTCCCCGCACGTGCAGCCTGTGGCTGCTGTGTCCTAGCGGCTGTTCCTCCGTCTGCCCCTTTGGTGTGGGGGTTTGGGGAGCCCCCAGGGCTGAGGCCCAGTGCTGCTTTTACTGCCCGTGTGCAGGCCACGGACCAGCAGGGAGCAGGGCTCACAGAAGGGGATCAGTGTGGAGAGGAACACGCTGCAGGAGACTCTGGCTGCTGAGAGACAGCAGGGGTGCTGGGGGCTGCTGGGGCCCAGGGAAGGAAGTGGAGGGACAGGGAAGCCAGCTCCACCCAAGCAGATCCAGGGTGGAGAGGACAGCACCTGGGCTGTGGTCAGCTTGTGGCTTGTGGAGGAGCTGGGTTTGGGCACATGCAGGAAGGATTTAGAAGGCATTGCAGGGTCTCCTGGCAGGGGTGGGAAGCCCTAGGGGACCCAGAAACGGGTTCCTAGCGACAGGACCAGGGGGTGAAACATGCCAGGCCCTGTGCTGAGCAGGGGACCCTCTGGGCCTTGCATGCTGGGCAGGGGCTCAGGCACTGGGCCACACCCGGCCCAACAGAGGAAACTTTGTGATGGGGAATCAGTGTTGGGCTACTGAGGGGTGATGTGGGCCAGCACAGTGCTCTCCAGAAAGGCAGGGCTGGCAGTGAGGTCTTTTATACCTAGTGCCCAAGATCACAGCCCTGGGGACTTGAGCCGAGCAGGCAGTGGCCTGTCCAGCTCAGTGACCCCTGGTTCCTGCTGATTTGTAGAAAACAGCATGGACTAGCACAGTGCACCACGCCAGCCTCATTCGGACGCTGAGCAGCCACACGGGGTGGGGCCTCCTAGGGCAGTGGCATCCGAAGTGGCTGCCTTGCTCCCCAACACTGGCTGGCCAGGGCAGCCGGGGCTGTGCCACCTGTTGCTACTTCAGCATTGTTTCTCTGGGCATGATCCCAGGCGGGGGTTCCTGGGACTGTGGCTTTGATGAGTTGTCCCACTGTACCCAGGAAGGCCACACCTCCCCGGCCTCTGCCAGGAACAGAGGAATAGGAGCCCTGCAGGGTCCTGCCAGGTGCAGGTCAGCCCTTGGGCAGCTCCTCCCAGGCCCTGGGAGACCCCGTGCGAGTAGCCGGGAGGGGGCGGGGCCAGCGGGGGCTGGAGCGCTGCTAGGCCGAGGCCCTCCTTCCATCCCCAGCGCCAGACAGTTAAAAGGGAAGTGCAGCATGGCACCAGCAGCCATGCCAGCGCAGAGCCCGCTGTCTCCAGGGCCCAGGTTGGTCCGGGTGCAGGGTAGGTCCCAGGGCCCCCACCCAGGAGCAGAGGACAAGCCGGTGGAGAGATGGGAGAGAAACGAATGGGTCATGTTCCCAAAGAAGCCCCCTGGCAAGAGCAGCTCAGCAGGCCATGACCAGGGCCTGGGCTTGGCACAGGGGCCACAGGGTTTGGCAAGGGCCAGACTTCAAGGTCCCTCCTGCCCTGGGTCAGGCTGGCCCTGAGCCTTGGTTTGCCTAGTTGTCATCCCATTTGAGAATCTTGAGGGTTAAATGAGCTGGTGCCAGCTGGGCTTGGCATATGGCAGTCACCTGTTCCCGAATGCCCAGGGAGGCCCTGCTCACGCTGCCCGTGGCATGGCAGGAGCATGGGCTACACATGGCAGAGATGCCTTGCTGGCCACACCCCTCACATGTTGGCACAGCTGTCCAACTCGTGCCCTGTGGGCTGAGGATGGGCATGCGTGGATGGCCGTGCGTGGCTCAGGGTGGGGATATCAGCTTAGAGCCCTGGGGAGACTGTTCTGTCCACTTGTGGCCATCCTGGAGGGGCCTTTCAGAGGGGAGTGAATACACACCGAGGTCAGGCCTGTCCCAAGAGCTGCCCTGCAGCCCTGCAGCCCCGCCTGAGGGGAGCAGAGGGAGCGAGCTCTGGGCCACCTTCAGGCCGTGGGCGCCTCAGCTGCGTCTGGGACCGCGGCTCGGGGAACTTGCTTGTCCTGGCAGACGCCCAGGCTGCTCTCCTCTCACCGGCATTGCCTTACAGGAGTAGGGCGTGGGTCCCCGAAGGTCCACGGAAAGGGCCAAGAAGTGGGAGGTCCTCTGCCAGGCAGAGCGGTACTTCATCCTTCCCGCTCCACACCACAAAGGGACACACTCATTTCTGTACTGGGAAGGGAGAGCGTGTTCTGGAGAGAAAGGGCCCCGGGGAAATGAGCCTTATTATGGTCACAGCGTGTGGGTGGGGGCGGGGGCACTTCTCCCTCCCCTCCCTGGTCTCCAGCAGCTTTGGGGTGTCATGTGATCTGGCCAGGGCAGCACACTGGCGGCAGGTATGAGTGTGGACTGCGTGGCCTTCACTAGGTCCCTTCTGCCTAAAGGGCCGCATGTTGTCGATCCCATGTCCCTGAGCTCCACCCCAGGACCTCCAAGCAGGTGGCCCCTGCTTCTCCAGCACAAGCTGCAGCCCGGCACCTGGTCGGAGGAGCAGGATGCGGGGCTGCGTCTGTGGCCAAAAACCAGGACACCCCAGGACCCAGGCCAGGCAGGGACCATTTGTTTCAGCTCAGTGACCTTTAACCTACTGTCAGTAGAAGCAGCAGAGGCCTGGTGCTGTGCAGCTCCAGAAAGGGACAGTGACGCAGCCACCCTGACCTGTCAGCTGCTCACTGTAGGTGTCCCTGAGGCAGCATCTGGGCGCACGTGCTCTGTGGGGCTCTGGCCTGCCCTGCCCTCCCCTCAAACCCTCCTGGTGGCCTCGGCACAGCACCCGCTCTGCCCTGCCTCTGCGGTATGGGCCTGTCCCGGCCCCGCCCCGGGCAGCACGGATACCCGGCAGCTGTGCCTTCCTCTTGCAGGTCTGAACGGGACCTGCAGCAGCGCCAGCGTGCCCTCGTCCACATCAGAGACACCAGACTATGTGCTGTGAGTACCTCGGGAGGGGCTCCGCTTGCTCCTCAGCTTGGCAGAGGCTCCCCTGGCTGCATGTTTGTTCTGTGAACCCCAGGACACAGCTGTGGCCGGGGTGTCCTGGGATGGCCATCGGTGGCTCTCCTCAGGAGCCCCCTGAGCCCTAATGGCCCCTTTCTTTCCTCTCCTTAGAAAATACGCGGCCATCTCCTCCTCCGAGCAGCGCCAGAGCTACAAGAACGACTTCAACGCTGAGTACAGCGAGTACCGCGACCTGCACGCCCGCATCGAGCAGATCACGCGGCGCTTCACACAGCTGGATGCCCAGCTGCGGCAGCTCTCGCAGGGCTCCGAGGAGTACGAGGTAGGGCCGCTGCCTCCCTCAGCCCTCCCAGGAGTCCCTGCTGAGCCTGTGCCCTGGGGCGGGGGACACACAGGCATTGCCCTCCCTGGTGTCACGCACGGCCAGCGCCAGATAGTAACTAGCCCATCACAGGTGTCCCCACAGATAGCCAGGCCCACCGGCCCCCTGTGCAGGCAAAAGAGCAACATGAGCTGAGGCGCGCAGGTCCTCTTCTCAAACCCAGGACCCGGGGCTCAGGACCCCACATCATGAGCAGGACTACAGGTGCCTGGCCCTACCTAGAGCCTGTCACCACTGCTGTGATCGCAGAGGGCAGAGGGCACTGAGGGGGGTGGCGGCTCCTGTAGCTCCCTGACCCAGAATCCCGGCCCCGGGGCTCAGGAACGTGGCGCCTCCTCCGCTGCAAAAGCATCTCGTTGAGAAAGGAAGTTGCTGGCTGGGTGTGGCTCGGTGGCAGAGCGCTAGCTGGCATGAGGGCCCTGGGCGCCAGCCCTAGCAGTCCTACAGGAAGAAGTAGCTACTCAGTGCCACTTGTTAAAGCAGGATAAGGAAAAGGGACAGGGCCACCTGGAAGCCACCATAGGCTTGCGGGGAGCAGGGCTCAGCCTCCACATAGCCCAGGCAGGTGGGGGTGAGAGCAAAGAACCGGCCTCAGAGGATGGAAAATGGCCGAGAGGGAACCTGGGGTGGATTCCGGCCAAACCAACCTGACAGGATTCTTGCTGCGACACGGGGGCTGCTGGGGATGCGGGACCCTGGGGCGGACCTCACGAGGAAGTGCTCAGGCGGGCTGTGAGAAGGGTCAGGACCTGACAAGTTTGGCTGACCGACAACCTCCAATCAGGCCCCGCATCCAGTCACCGATTGTCCCCACTTGCCACCTTTCAGAGCTGGTTGCCCAACTGCAGGGTTGGCCCTGGTAAGGGTCAAGGTTTGTGTCCCCTGCCCGAGGTCAGTCTGATCTCCAGAGGACTGGAGGGATGATGGGGCTCTCTGAGGGCTTGGGACCTACACGCTTCCTGCAGCCCACGTGGCCACTCCACAGCAACCCCTTTGCCCCTGGAACTGTGGACAGACCCCGCTGGGCTTGGGGGAAGGCAGTCGCTCTGCCCCGGAGGTTGCCCCAGCTCCCACAGGGCACATCCGCCACATGGCCGCTGCTCTTTCTGAAGCTGTGCAGAGCACCGACCGAGAGGGCGGCTCAGCCTGGCCTCCTTCAGATGCAGACGTGACTCATGTGCTGTTCTGTTGTCCCTCTAGACCACTCGCGGACAGATTCTGCAGGAATATCGAAAAATCAAAAAGGTGAATAGTCATGTGTTGGGCAGTTGGGGTCAGCCGCACCAGGTTCCAGACGAGTCTGGAGCAGGAGGGTGGACTCAGGTCTCTGATCCGCAGGGTGCCTCTTCCACCAGAGGGGCCGAGCCTGTCCTGAGCGGAGCTGGTGCCCAAGGTCGGGTGCGGGGGTGGGGGGGCCTCAGGGGCCCTGTCTGTAGGAAGGGAGCCACCACATGGGCTTGGCTGAGGGGACCCTGCTCTGCTGCTGGACGAGCCGGCGTCTCAGCCTGCAGGGTCCCAGTCCTAGGAGGACCCTCACATGCTGGGCACAGGCGAGCAGGGGCCGCATGCCTGGGCAGCCTCAAGCCCCGGTGCGGGCGGCTGACTCCCGCGTGGCTCGCTGTCTCGCAGACCAACACCAACTACAGCCAGGAGAAGCACCGCTGCGAGTACCTGCACAGCAAGCTGGCGCACATCAAGAGGCTCATCGCCGAGTACGACCAGCGGCAGCTGCAGGCCTGGCCCTAGCCGGCACCCTCCACCTCACGGGCCCTCTGGGTGCCAGGGGCTGGGGGGCGCGCGTGGGAGAGAGGATTTATTTAAAACAATAAACACGGGAGATGTACGCATCTGAGCCAGCACCACGGCTGTCAGGGAGGCCTCGCCATGCTCGCCCAGTGGGGTGGCCCAGGCCCGCCCTGCCTCCCAGCAGTCCCTGCAGGCCAGGCCCACGGAAGCCCACCTCGGGGTCCCACTTCCCCTCTCGCCACAACCGAAGACCGGAGGCCAGCCTGCCTGCCTTTTCTAGTTTTATACAATGTCAGCCACTTTTAGCTACTGCTAGAGACTCAAGTCTATTTTTGTACAAAAGAGAAAGCAAAATCTTTTTTTCTAAACCTGTGCCTCCCTCTCCTTGGACATCCAGGGTCTAGATGTTACCCTGTGTCCTTTCCCGCAGTATTAAGACGCCACCGAAAGGCACAGCGCTGGGGACTTCCCAGGAGAATCCGAGCTGGTGGGCCAGGGCCCCGGGGCTGGGCAAGGTCTCTGCTCCAAAGCCACCTTCGAGGCTTCGGTCAGGGGGACTCTACCAGCGCCCCTGGAAAGCTGCTCAGAGCTGAGGAGGCCGCGCTCCGGGCCCCTGCCAGTCCTGCTGTTTCAGGGCCGCGGGTGTGTTGTGCTACAAGCTGAAGTCCTCGGCAGCGGCAGCACGATGTCCCAAGGTCCTCGGTTTCCCCCTCGCAGCTGCTCTCGGTTCCGAGCCGTCAAGGCCGTGCGGTTTCTGCTGACCGTGCCCTGGCCCTGGCTCCATCCACCTGTGCGTCCTGGGGTTGTGCCAGCAGGGCCACCGCTGGGGCTTGCACTCAGGGAGGGGCTGGGGCCCCGTGGACAGAGCTGCGGGAACCCGAGGACACGCCCTATCTGTCCTCTCTGGGGCACAAGCTCCACAGATAACCCAATTGCTGCTTTGTTGCTGTGCCTAGTCTCTTAGTGTCCCCCAAAGCATTGGGGGACTGTGTGTGTGTGTGTGTGTGTGTGTGTGCGCGCGCGCGTGTATGTGACCCCTACAAGGTGTGGGGGGCGAGGCGAGTGTTCACATTCAGGGCCAAGCGAAGCCATGACTCGGGAATGTGGTGGGGGCGGCTGTGACCAGGGTCAGTCACGGTGGGGGGGCGCTGCCGTCCACAGCAGTGAGGTGGGAGGGCGGGCGGGTAAACACAGATGCGTCTATTTTTCTAAACCGTGGGGGTGTCTCCCAGTGGCTTCCAAAGAGCTGGCGCCTGTGTGGAGGCGCCTGCGTATGTCCCACCCGCCCCAGTGTCTTTCCTTTGGGACCCCTGGGGTCCCCACATCTCTGAGGAAACTGATCCTTCATGTTTCAATAGCTGTTATTTTGTTTGGCATCTGGGGTGGGGAGGGCGGCCCAGGCGGGCTCTGCCCCCTCCCTCGGGGGTGGAAGGACTTGCTGAAGGAGGCCCGGCCGCCCTCCACCGCCCTGTCCCAGGCCCCGCAGAGTTCGCCTCTCCTGGGCGTCTGCATCCTCCTCTTCGGAGGAAGCTGTTGTGCCTCAGGGTTGATGGACGAAAGTTCTAGCTGATTAAAGATGGTCTAACTTATTGACGTTTTTTCCTTTTAATGTTGTACTGTGGAGAAAAACTATTTTGAGCCATGGAGTTGGTGTTTACAAGAACTTTTCACTTTTGCCAAAATGTTACAATTGAAAGGCGTCGCATCTTCAGTCCCCTCGTATTTTCTTAAGCACCTGGTGTCCTTTTTGTACACTCAACACGGGAATGCTGAGTTTTTCAACCTACAATAAATTTCACTGAACTGAACCAGCCGCCCCTGGCTGGCTTGTGTGTGTGTCACAGCCGGGTCCTGCGGTGGCCCCAGGGAGTCCCTGGTTCTGGGCTGGGGGTGGGCTGGGGCCAGGAGGTGACTTGGCCAGGAGCCTCCGTGGTGATGAGGGGCGTCCAGCGGGCAGCCCGCGCGCCCTCCTGAGGCTACTGGCCGGGAACAAGGGACCAAGGCAGCGGCCTCTGCGGGCGCCACAGGGCCAGACCCCTCTCCATGAGTGGGAACAGAAAGGGCGGCAGAGCTGGCGCTGAGCACAGTATGTCTCCTGCCCAGTCTGGACAGGGCTGCTGAGTGACACACAGGAGTGAGACCAGGATATTTGGGGGAACAAGCTGTGACTCACCCCATTTCTGGGGAAAACAGCAGCAGGTCGCCTGTGGCTGGGCCCCAGCTCCGTGGGAGGCTGAGGGGGAGGCTGCGCAGCCCAGGAGTCCAAAGCCACCCCCGGCAGCAGGCGATAGATATCCCCTCAAAGACACGGAAACCAGCTGTAAAGAAGGAAGCAGTGGCCATGGTGGGGTTCGTTGTGTGCGACTCCCAGGCTGGCACATCGGGCTGGCTTGTCCCCCTGGTGGCAGTGGGAATGCTGAGGTTCAGCGGGGTGGCCATCTGGGCCTGTGTTCCAGGCGAGGAGCTGGAGGACGCAGGCGCTGGGCCTCCAAGGACAAGGTGGGGGCTGGGGTGTTTATTTTAAAAAGGAAAAACAAAGGCGCGCGGAGGGCAGGGGCCTAGGGCGGCTGCAGCCTCTTGGCCTGAGTTCTGAGGCAGCCAGGAATCCGCGGGGCGCAGGGGGAGGTCGGCCGGCCGGCAGCGAGGCAGAATGTCCCCTGCTTCTAAGATGGTCTGGACCCCGTTCTTCCGGGGACAACACCCGTCTCCACACCTCAGGGCCAGCACCTGCTACCTCTGGCCTTGCCGCTCTGCCTGGACCACAGGCCACTGAAGCTACAGTCTGTCCCCCGCTGTCCTTCCTGAGGCCTGGACCCCTGGGAGCTCAGGAGGGTGTCTCCTTCCTGGTGACCTGGACACCAAGGCAGAAAAGGGCTGGGGCTACCGCCACACTCCTCCTCCGGCTGGACAACGCTCCTTCCTTCCTACCTCTGTCACCACAGTGACCCTGGTCCACGGGCCCACCAGTCCCCTCCCTCAGCCTTGCCACCCCACAGCCCCTACCTTCACCTCCCAGCACCAACTGCCAGGAAGGAGGCGGCCCAGGGCCAAGGCCATGTCGCTTCCCGCTGACCTGTGAGCTAGTGGGGCTGCCTCCTGCCCCCACCCAGCCCGCCCTGGGAATGCCAGGCCTGGGGGCCTTCCTCATTGCTGCATATGTCCCCATGGTGCCATGTATGGCCTCAAGCTGCAAGCATGCCCTCATCCCCCGATGTCCGACCCCAGGTGAAGAGGCTCAGCGCACAGGCTGCCCCCACTTCAGACCCTTGAACATTCCTGCTGCGGACAGGACAGCTCTGCCCAGCCACAGGCTGTTCAGGGGACTCCCAGGACCCCCGCCTTGGGTTGGATGACAGCTCACAGAACTCGGGGACTGGCTGACAGCCACACAGGGGACATGCGAAGGGCATGATGGGGCCTTGGACCTCCCTTGCTCTCTCCATCCATGCCACCACCCAGCGCCACCACGAAGGCACCCAAACCCTTCTTAGGGGACTGTGCGGAAGTCTTGTAGGGCCTGCAGTGCCTTTCCTCACCCCGGTAAAGGCCACCACCCTGACTCCTGTGACGAAGGACCACAAGGTGCTGGAGCGGAGCTCAATGGCAGAGCAACTGCCTGGCACGCAGGAGGCCCGGCTCCCATCCCCGGAGTAAAGAGAAAAGAACAAACTCGCTAGATCAAGGTCTCAGGTGACCAGGAGCCTTCAGAAACAGAATCCAGGGGGACACGTCCTGGGCTTGGGCTCCATGAAGCACAGACAGCCGTGGAGAAAGGTATTGGACAAAAGTGGCTGTTGTCATGGAAACAGGTGGGACTGGACGCCCAGCGAGGCCTGTCCGTCCAGATTCTTCTCGCCTCCTTCTGTGGGGAGTCCTCCCTCCCAGGGATGGGGCAGGACTCCTGGAACTGGGATCTTATCTGCTACCAGACCGGGCAGGTCAGCAACGCAGCTCCGAGGCATTCTTGGTGCTATGGGTGGGGGAGACAGGTGCCGTGGGGACAAGCATTCCGGTTGCATGTCAAAGTGGCATTTTGGGGGAGCTGGGTTCTGAGCTCCAGTGGTGTGATTGCATAGATGTGATTGGTTAATCTAATTTATGACTTATGATGTGTGATTGAACTCGAATCTCCCAGAAGCCAGGGAGATACCAGATGTTCTCCTAGCAGCCCCTGGGGTCAGCATGGTCTCCAGACTGGTGCCTGCCTTCCATTGCCACCTTGTCATCAGAGTGGGAGCCCCTTCCCCAAGGCTTTTAGGTGACTCAGGTACCTGCTTATAGTCTTCTCCAGGTGAACTCCTCTTCATACCTCAAAACCCCTTCCACCAGCCACTTCCTCTGGAAACCCTGCTCTGTAGAGCCTCCTCTGTGAGTTCCTTCCAACTGGAGGTGCCCCAGTCCTGGTCCCCATCCTACTTCAGAGTGGGGCCCTTTCCAAGAGCCAGACTCTTGGAGCCCCCAGTCCCCAAGACCAGGCCCCCGGCTGTCTTTCCTGCAAACATTCCCAAACTCTCCACCTTTTGGGCCAGCTCCAGTGGTGGAAACTTTCCGGCTGGCTTGTTTTGGAAAGTTCCTTGGGGGAGCCGCCCCCGCTTGCCCGCTGGGTTCCCACGCTCCCTTATCACTGTGCATGAGGGGGGCCTCTGGTGTGCTGTCCCGGCTCCTCCCCACACTGGCGGTCCTCTCTCCTCCCTAGTGACCAGCCATGTCTCCAGCCCGCTACTCCTCATGCATGTGAAACCCCGCTGAGGCAGAGGAAATTTGGTCCACCCGCTCCAGGTTCATGGGGCCCAGAGATTCGGAGTACTGAGTGGCGGCCACCGCTCATAGAGGAGGCCGGCCTGGCTTCCAGGTCTGTTTCCCCTGCAGTATCACAGACCCGGGCCCCTCCCTCCACAGCCGCAGCCTTCCTGCGCAGCCCCATCCTCCAGCTTGTGGCCGGGGTCTGGGGCTCAATTGTAGCCCCATCGTCCTCTTTTGTAAAATGGGAAAAAGCGGCCGCGTGTCCAGAGGACCCCTAGAGAAGAGAACCAATGCCGCTCAGTGGTGACCCGGCCGCTTCCGGCCTGACCGGGCCTCGACAGTTCGGCCTAGAACCCCTGCCCCCGCCGTCGCGCCCCTCCCCAACAAGGCGGGGGCGGGGCGGGGGGCGGGGCCGCGGCGCTTTTCTCCCGAGGCCGCCCCGGAGCCCGCGCTGTCCGCCGCCGCGGTCGGAGCTGACTCCTCGAAGGTGAGCGAGGTCTTGGACGGATTGGGGGCTTCTTGAGGACCCAGGCCGGCTTGGGCCGGTCACCTGGGGTCCCCGCTGACCCTCTGCTAACCCGGGCCCCAGGTCGCCGCGATGGAGGCAGCCCCCCAGTTCGTGGTCGAGAGCCCGGACGTAGTCTACAGCCCCGAGGCCATCGAGGCTCAGTACGAGTACCGGACGACGCGCGTCAGCCGTGAGGGCGGTGTCCTCAAGGTGGGCGAGGGGCCCAGGAGCCTTGGGTTGGGGACACTAGGGAGATGATGGCGGGGGATTGTCCAACATCTCCAACCCTCTCCCTGCCTTGAGGGGAGAAGAGGCTGGGGCCCCAGTCTTACGACGACGCCTGCCCCCAGGTGCGCCCCACGTCCACGCGCTTCACCTTCCGGACTGCCCGGCAGGTGCCCCGGCTTGGGGTCATGCTCGTCGGCTGGGGCGGGAACAACGGCTCCACGCTTACCGCCGCCGTGCTGGCCAACCGACTGCGCCTGTCCTGGCCCACGCGCGCTGGTCGCCAGGTGGGGGGCCGCGGAGGCCCGGCCGCGGAGGGGGGCTGGGTCGGAGTTCCTGCGGGCGGGGAGGGGGCCTGCTGGGGGCGGGGCCTGGCTGCCGCGGACCTCCTTGGGCGTTCCAGAAGGTGGGCGGAGAGCCGCAGGAGCCTTGTGGGGGCGGAGCCTTAGGCACGGCGGGCTCGGGGAACTCGCTGGGGAGGAGAGGCTTCCGCCCCGGCCTGGAGCCCGGAGCTGAAAGCGCAGGAGGGCAGGGCGGAGCCCCGGGCAGGCCGCGGGCCCTCCTCTCGCCACGCCTGCGCCTTACCCCGCTGTGTCTGGTTCCCCCCACCACCCAGGAAGCCAACTACTACGGCTCGCTGACTCAGGCCGGTACCGTGAACCTGGGTCTGGATGCTGAGGGCCAGGAGGTGTTCGTGCCCTTCAGTGCGCTGCTGCCCATGGTGTCGCCCAACGACCTGGTGTTTGATGGTGGGCGGAGCCCTGGGCGGGATGGGAGGTGGGGTCTGGAGCAGCTGGGGATCAGGGCTGGGCCAAGCATGAGGGTCCCCCGCAGGCTGGGATATCTCGTCGCTGAACCTGGCTGAGGCTATGCGGCGCGCGAAGGTACTGGATTGGGGCCTTCAGGAGCAACTGTGGCCGCATATGGAGGCCATGCGTCCACGGCCCTCGGTCTACATCCCCGAGTTCATCGCGGCCAACCAAAATGCGCGTGCTGACAACCTCATCCCGGGCACACGCGCACAGCAGGTGTTGCTTCATCCCGCATCCCTTATCCCTTGTTCCCTGCCACCAGTTCACTCCCTTTTGCCTCATGCTCCTATCCTGGGCACCCAGGCCCCACTTAGTACTTTGGAGAACTGAGTGGCCCATGCTTCTGCAAACCGTGGGGTTTGTACAACCTCCCCGCTAGCCTTCCTTCACCCTCCCTGCAGTTGGAGCAGATCCGCAGGGACATCCGCGACTTCCGATCCAGCGCCGGGCTGGATAAGGTCATCGTGCTGTGGACAGCGAACACAGAGCGCTTCTGCGAAGTGGTTCCTGGTCTCAATGACACAGCCGAGAACCTGCTGCACACCATCCAGGTGGGCACATGCCAGGGTGCAGTAGGGTGAGGGCCAGTTCCTTGGACCCCCCTCTTACTGACTGCCCACCCACACCCGCAGCTTGGCCGAGAGGTGTCACCATCCACACTCTTTGCGGTGGCCAGCATCCTGGAGGGCTGCGCCTTCCTCAATGGATCCCCGCAGAACACACTGGTGCCTGGTGCGCTTGAGCTGGCGGCGCAGCATCGAGTGTTTGTGGGTGGAGATGACTTCAAATCAGGCCAGACCAAGGTCAAGTCTGTGCTCGTGGACTTCCTCATTGGCTCTGGCCTCAAGGTAAGTCTATCTGGGGAGGTGAAAAATGCAGGAAAGGAACCTGGACCCGAAGGACCTACCTAGTTCCCTGCAGGGCCTAGGGCTTCTGTGCCACCCCTTTTGACCAGACCATGTCCATCGTGAGTTACAACCACCTGGGCAACAACGATGGGCAGAACCTCTCGGCGCCCCAGCAGTTCCGCTCAAAGGAGGTGTCCAAGAGCAGCGTGGTAGACGACATGGTGCAGAGTAACCCAGTGCTGTACACTCCAGGAGAGGCGCCTGACCACTGCGTGCGTAGGGGTCCACAAGAGCCAGGTGGGGGGCTTCTGGCTGGAGGTGGCAGGGGCCCTTGCGACCTGGTATTGCACCCTAGGTGGTCATCAAGTATGTGCCCTATGTGGGTGACAGCAAGCGTGCGCTGGACGAGTATACATCAGAGCTGATGCTTGGTGGAACCAATACACTGGTGCTGCACAATACTTGTGAGGTACAGTGGGAGAGACGGCGGGCGGATCTGAATGGGAAGCCCCACCCACCCCACAGCCTCCTGACCCGCCCACCCCACAGGATTCGCTGCTGGCAGCGCCCATCATGCTGGACCTGGCACTGCTCACTGAGCTGTGCCAGCGCGTGAGCTTCACCACCAACACAGACCCAGAGCCACAGGGCTTCCACCCTGTGCTATCGCTCCTCNGGGGGGAGGGCAGGGGCGGGAGTGGGCGGGGAGTGGAGGAAAGGATGCCGCGGCCGCCCCCCCACCTGGCCCGCCGCGGTCACGGTCTTGCTCTGGCCCCCCGGCCGCCCCGCCGGGGCCTGCCCGCCAGGCCCCTCCGGCCCGACGCCGCCGCGGGGGGAGAGTCGACGCAGTCGCTTACGCTTTCGCTCGGGAACGGGTGCAGGAAGGTCCCGGCGGCCGCCATCTCGCCGTCGTCCCGCGGGGTGCCCGGGGCGTTGCTCAGGCCGGCCACGGCACCGGGGGAGCTCTAGGGGCGGCCACCGTCAGCGCCGAATCCCTGCCCGCCCCCACCCAGACCTCCGCCCGGTTCGCCCCCTGCAGGAGCGCAGCCCTCACCTTCGGCAACCCGTCCATGTCGCCCGAGCCTGAGAACGACAGACCGACACGCGGTTCAGACGCGCCTGCGCCAGCCTGCTGGACTCCGGAGCCGCCGCCTCCCCGCCCGCGCCCGGAGCTTGCGGCCCGCCGCCCTCCCCGAGCCTCCCCCAGCCCCGGACGACCCACGCCGTTGGGTCCCCAGAAAGGGCATGTGCAAGGTCTCCGGATTGGGGCAACAGTGGTTTAAAGGCGGGATGCGCCCGGCCCGGGACACGGCCCAGAAGCCTCAACAGCTCCCGCGGGTGGGAGGGCTGCCGCCGCCAGGGGGCGCTCGAGGCCCACCGAGCGGCTCGGCTGGGGCGGGGCCGTGCCACTCACCCAGGGATCCGTTCACGTGGTGCGGTTCCATCGCGCTCATGGCGGCCATGGGGCCCTCCGGGCCAGGGCCGAGAGGGAACTGTGAGGACAGAGCAGCATGGGCCTGACCGACCTCATCACTTGCCCCCACGGGGTCACCCCCTACCTAGGGTCCTAGCCCTGCACCCCCACTCACGTTAGCTCTGCCGGCGCCCGGCCCGATGGGGTTCATGATGGTGTACATGTTCTCGCTGGAGTTTGTGGAGTCTGGAGGGACAGCAGGGCCACGATTGGTGGGGTGTGAATGGGCTTTCCCCCCATGCACCCGCCCGCGTCACCGCCCAGGCCATACCTCCAGGGCTGGGCATAATGGGTGTTCCAGGGGGTCCACCTCCTCCTGGGGGTCCCTGCACATGGAGGGAGAGGGCCAGAGAGAGAGGGCCGTGAGAAAGGCCCTGGCTGCCAGCCCGGGCCCCAGCCTGCATATTGCCCAACTTCACCCGTACTCACCGTGTAGCTGCCGGGGGATGAGGAGGAGTAGGGAATCTGGGGACAGGAGCAGCTGTGAGTAGCTGGCATGGGCAGGCTCCTCGCCTCTGCCCTGCGGGCTCCACCACCCAGTGCACCCCACCCTGCCCCTGACTCACCGAGTTGCCACTGGGGCTGGCCCAAGGGCCTCGCACTCCTGGGCCCCTGGAAGAGATGGTGATAGACCCTGGGGCTAGGCCAGGATGGTACAGCAGTCACCCATCCCACCCTGCTCTTCTCTGCCTCCAGAGAGGACAGCATAGGTCGCCTGAGAGGTAGTCACCTGGGCCAATTCCCCGGGCTCAAATTCCAACCACTAACTAGGGTCTGGCTGCTGCTTGGGCCTCGGTTTCCCACCTAAACAGTGCCAATGGAGTAAGCACCATCTAGGCTGTCCTGCCGTTGCAGATACTGCCCCTTTACTCGGATGGACACATGCTTGGGGACACACTCAGGGCCTTACATGTTCATGGCAGGCAGACCTGGGCCAGCAAGGGAGTTGGGCGGGGGCCTCATGCTACCTCCGTAACCCTGTGAAGGCAAAGGAGCTGTGAAGGGCACCACCTCCGAGGGACAGCCCCTCAGGTTCACCCCACCTCCATCTCCGCTGGCCCTTACCTGGGGCCCAACGCTGGCCACGCCCCGGGGAGGCGTCACCCGCTGCATCGGGCCGCCCATACTGGGGTGCCCTGGGGTGGGAGCAGAAAGAAGGGGGCTCAGATCTGGGCCATTCCCCAGTGTGGACGCGAATGTGGGGTCTGCACTGTGAGGCAGCCAGGTGGGGACGCTGGGAGTCAGGTCCTGAGAGCTTCCCTACTCACCGGGAGTGCGCGGGGAGGGGTCCATGGTGCCAGGGAGGAGGGGCTGGGAGCCTGCGAGGCCCACAGGAGGCTGCGAAGGGGCATAGCTGCACTGAGTGGGGTGCCCCCGCCCTGGCCCACTGCTGCCCCCTCCCCTCATCCCTCTCTCACCTGACTCGGCATCCTCAGGGTGGGCCGGGGGCCCCCTGGGAACCGCGGTGACATGAAGGGCTGGAAGAGGTGGGTGGGGGATCAGCGCCACCTCCACCCTCCTCCCCCAAAGCTCCCCAGTCCCTCCTATGCCCAGACCCCCAGTCTGGACAGGCCCCTCCTCTAGCTAACAAAAAACATGGTCGTTGGACTAGACAGCGCGCTGGGGGAGGGGGAGGTGTGTGTGCGCATGTGCGTGGCTGGGCAGGGCCACAGGTCCTTACCTGGCTGTGAGGCCCCATCATAGGGGCGTTGGGGTTGTGGGGGGGCGGCTGGGAGCCAAAGGGGCCCTAAGAGGACAGAACCAGGTGGGTTGTGGGAGGGGACTCCATGGAGGCAGGGGGGTGGGCCAGCCTATAGCAGGGAGCCCTGCTGGAAGGGTCATAGGTGGGACTTGTGACACTGGTGGACACCAGGCCCACTGGTGGCCACTGCATCCCAACCACCTTGTGCTCCTTTGTGCAGACATTCCCCTTCCCACCATCGCACCTAGGTCCCTCCCTTGCTGGCTCTGCCAAGTCCCGAACAGGTACCCCGACCCCCGCCTCAGATACATGCCCACCCAGGGTTGGGGGAAAAGGAGTCCCAGGCCTAGCCATACCTGGAAGAATCCGGGCGCCATGGGGCCTGCGGCCATCGCATCACTGGGAGCCATGCTCCCCATCACTGGGCTGGGGGCCGCTGCAGCACTCTGAGGGGATGGGAGACACAGTGAGGGCCAGGTCAGGACATTTCCTGCATGGGGTGTCTTCCCCTCCTATATGCAGGTGGCCATGGGACAGGCAGCTGTAAGTGATCAAGTTTGGACTTGAACCCAGTCTAGTTGACACTGTCAGCCCACGGGGGGTCCAAGTGAGGGAAGAGCAGCTGCCCCAGCCCCACCCCAGCTAAGCGTCGCTGCAAAGTGGTCCCAGCCTCCAGTGAGGTTCCACTTGAGGATTCCGCTGCCCCAGACCCCAGTGAGGGGCTCATTCAGTAGCAAAGGCGTATGGACAGGGTGGCCCCGGGCTGGCCCTGCTCTCCAAGTCCACCCAACTGGCCCTAGCCTCCTGACTGGCAGGGCAACTCGGGCCCCTAAGCCCATCCCCAACACCCCAAACACACACAAAGTCCAACTGGGTCCTGGAGGCTCCTTGCAACTGCTGTGCAGACCCCCCGCCCCCCGACAATCTCTTCCCCCAGGATGGAGGAGGAAGAGCAGGACTAGGGTGGGGTCCCCAGGCATCTGGACGCTCCTTAGGTGGGGAGGGGGGAGGAGGGGGTGCTAGAGATGAGGGCTCCTGTGTCTGTGAAGGTGAGGTTTCTGGGCAGGCCCTAAGCTGGCAGAGGACAGGCTGACAGGCCAGTTCCTAATCAGCTCCGAGTTCCAGACCAGTCTGTCTCCGCAGCCCCAGGACCAGATGTGGAGAAGGGGACAAGGAAGGAGGGCTTGGGAGGCCAGCACCTGAGTTCCTGAGCAAGCAGGTCTCCCCTCTTGGCTGCTTGGCCCTTATCTGTCCACATCCCCCTCCTCCACCAGGTCAAAACCCCCAGAGAAAGGGGTGCCCAGTCCCTGGGGCAGGCACATGTTGGCACACAGGGTGCTCTGGCCCTGTGGCCTTTCAGCCCCTTGGGTGCGGACAGGAAAGTGCTTTGTCTGCTGGCCCTGACTGGCCGGCTAGGAGAGGGGTCTCTGGTTCACCCTCACTCTGTGGGCCACAGCTGGACTCCCTTCCTGCCCCTTCTCAAAAGGGCAGCCTCAAGGGCTCAGCCAAGGCCTGGCGAGTGGAGGGGGAAGTGGGTGCCTCTCCAAGCGCATGTGGATAGAGAGCCTCCCAGAGCCCCCGACAAATCACTGGAAAGCAACGTGATCTGAGGAGGGTCACGGCCTCAGCCCCCAACTTGTCTCGGGTTTCCAGTTCCAAATTGCCAGCTTGCCTCTGGGACTCAGGGCTCTGCACGCTCAGCACACTCGGGCTGGCCAGGGGGCACCTCCCCTGGGGTCAGTCCAGCCCAGGGAAGCCAGGCCCCCCTCTCACCCCAGGGGACACCTGGGCAATCCGGGTTGGGAGGCCCAGCCAGGAAGGGAGGGGAGGTGGACTCTGGCCCACACTACAGACCGCAAGGTGAGGGGGTGGGTGTCACCTGTGCCCCCAACTCCTAGGCCCTGAGGGGTTAATCTTGGGCTGCCTCCCTAGCTGGTAGCCCCAGCGAGCCAGACCCCCCACGTCAATCATCCCAAAGAGGCAAAGAGGCGCCAGAGCCCTGCCCGTGTTGTCATGACGACGGGCTGGGCACGCTAGCGTTTCCTGGAGACGCCAAGGTCGGCTGGGGAGCCCTGGAGCAGGGAGGGGCACACAGAATCCTCACTCGGGCCGGGCCGGGAGGATGGGGCCCCCTTGGGAGCTCACATAGGACGCCCCGTCACAGTGGAGGGTGGCAGTCTGGCAGTCACGCACCCAGTTCCTGGCCACAGAGACCCTCACCCAGGCCTGGGGAGCCCCCGCCCCCCTCTCCTGGCCCAAGCTGCTCCCAATACTGGTGCTGCCATGGAAACCGGCCTGTGCCTTCTGCCGAGTGGCGGATCAGAAGGCGCCTGGGGAGGCTGCTAGACCCCAGCGGGAGCAGGGGGGGCTGCAGTGCCACTGCGGAGGACAGGCACCCTCCACCCACTCCTCCGGCAGGGTTAGGGGTACGGCACAGGGGCACTAAGAGTCTCGGTAGGTGACAGTGATGCTGGGAGGCCATCAGTATGGCCCTGCTTCCACGCGGAGTGTGCCCCAGGTTGCTTCAGGGACCTGAGGAGCTAAGCACTGAGCTCCACCCTGCAGCGAAGTCCCCCAGCGTGGATGGGAGGTCAGCTGCACTGTCCCCAGCCGCCAGCCAGTGAGGGCACATCCTCAGATCCACAGCCCCATAATGATAAGATACGCCTCAGCCTCCTCTGCAGACAGGCATCGGAGCCCCACAACCCAACCAGAAACACCACGATAGGTGGAGCCCATGCCCTAGGGGCCAGGAAGTGCCCTGATGATGACCTCTAGAGCTTGTGGGGACAGGGCCCCACTGCCTCCCCTACTAGCACGTGGGCTCCCAGAGTCTGGGGTGGCAGGGACAGGCTGGTGCCCACCCCACCCAGCTGAGCAGGGAGGCAGGAAGTGCGGCACACCCTGGGGGGGCTATAGGACCCTCAGGAGCTGGCTGCAGTGGAAGGGGGTGCACAGGGACAAGGTTCCAGGTTCCCCCAGGCCCACAGAGCCCAGGCGTGCCCACCCCCACCCGGGACAGTACTCACGTAGTCCTGGAAGGCCTTGGCCTCGCCCAGGTGCTCGCACGCCTCTCTGCGGTCTGGCGCTGCACAGTACAGATCCCAGAACACACTGTGGGCAGCAGAGGGGACGATGACTGCGCCACATCCCGTTGGTCCCTGTCCCCTCTCTGCCCCCAGCAGCACCACACGCACCACCACCAGGAATGCAGGAACCCTGGGGGCTCCCCGAGTGTGATGTTCTTCTCCCATCGGATCTGCAGGGAAGAGGGGAGGCGGCTGAGAGGCTGCGGCCCAGGCCAACCTCCCGCCACCCAGCCCACGGAGCCCGGGCATTTGGGGCTGGGGGGCCACCAGATCAGAGCAAGGGGGCGAGCCGGCCAACCAGAGCCACTGAGGTGGACACATGGATCCAGGGCCACAGGCCGGGATGGATGCCAGCTCACGTTCCTGACCCCATCCTTGCCCTCGGTTCCCTGGGCCACCGAAGGAGCCATCCCAACTGATGCCCCAGTGGAAACAGGGCAGAGGACCCCGGGTGTGGCAGAGGGAAAGGCCAGGCTGGTGTGTAGCTCACCTCTGACAGAAAGGTCTGGGCTGACTTCTGGGCACCAACGTGCAGCAGGTACTCGTACACGTACAGAGCCAGCCTGTGGGGAGGGCGGGCGAGGTGGGCAGGGCCTATGGCCAGTACCTCCCCAAGCCCACCCCCCTGCTGTGCTCCCATCCCTCCCATCCCTCCCAGAAGATGGCGTCCTCAACCCTCTTGCTCAGCTCAGCCAATTCCTAGGGTCCATCGACACCCAACCTGCAGGATCCCCGGGCATCGCCCATCCTCAACTCGAGGCCCAGTTTCGCTCAGTTCAGCACACCCTCTTGGACCAAGCCCTGCCCCATCCTACCAACACTGACACCCAGGTGACCTCGGCCCTGGGGGTACCTCCACCCAGAAACAGGCTTCCCGATGCTTCTCCTGATGGGGCACCAGGGAGCGACTCTGGGTGGGCAGCTGTGTCACGTGCCCAGGGCCATTACCTACCCCATCCCAGCTGTGCCTGCCAGGAAGGCTCCCACTCCCTGGTGTCCCTGGGTCCCCTCCCCTCCCTCGGGGTCACCAGCAGGAGGTAGCTGCAACTTTTCTGCTGACTCCCAAACAAGACAGTCCTGACCCTCCCGCAGAGCCAGAGCCAGAGCCAGAGGTGCGCATATTCACTATGGTGCTACCCTAACACCCAGTATCCTGCATGGGTCCCCAGCAGGGAGACCTGGACTCTTCCTCAGTCACTGCTCACCCTGAAAACAAGGGTTCAGCCACTATTCGCCCAGACAGATGGCCCCAGCACTGCCCTCTGTAGGTCACAAAAGGAAGCCAGGTCACTCACTGGCTTCCCAGGCCACCTTCCACAGTAGGTTTAGTAGGGACAGGGGCCCCCACCCCCGCTCCCAGTGTCACCTAATCCCTGGGCTCCAGCCCCTCCTGACTCCCTGGGTACCTCAGGGTCCTCCCACTCCCAGTCCCGCCCTCATGGCCTCCCCACGCCATCAGGGTGGGCAGGGACAGGAGGCGGCTGGCCGCAGGCCTCCCAGCAGACTCAGCTGTCTGCTCCCCACTCGGCGGCCGCCCTCCCCTGGCCGACAGCCCCATCCTAAAATAACCTTCCCTTGACTCATGCTCTGCAGTCTCGCGGCCCTCCTGGCCTCACTCTGAGTTCCACCTCATGTCCCTGCACTCCCCCCACGTACCCCATCTACTCAATCCCACCCCAGCTCCAGCGCTTCTGCCAAGGCCCAACTACTAGGAAATGAATGTGGGGGCTCCCCTCTCTAGTTCTGACCTGCCCTGGACACTTGTCCTTTCTCCATCCATCTGTCCATTCCCCCAATAACCAGCAAACATGAGGAGAGGCCTCCAGCCCCAGACTCCCAGAGGAGCAGGGAAGGCAGGCGGCGGGGAGGCAAAAAGGGGCGGGGGCCAGCAAAGGACACTCTGTCTCAGGTCGGGGTGTAGCTGGCACAGGGCAAGGAGGGTCTCTGCAGCTCACATCTCCCCTAGTGGGTGGTGATGGCCACCTAAGGTGCAGGGATGGGGCAGAGGGGACATGTCCCAGTGTGTGGTCCCCCAGACAGGCCGCAGTCACTGTCACATCATTACCCCACTCAAAAGCACCTCCAGGCCCAGATTCTGACTTGACACCCCATTTCTATGTCCACCCTTGCTCCGACTGGTCACCTTGGCATCTTGGCCTCGAGGGTTATCAACCAACTTACTTCTAGAGGCTTCCTGAGCTTCATAAGCAGCCAGCATCTGTCAGACCCACTCCCGTCAGTGAAGGATGCCCGCAATGGCCAATGGGGGAGGTCTGTGGAGAGCCCACCAGACTGGGGAGCTCACGCCACCCCACCCTCCTCGCCCCACGAGGCTCGGGGCCCACAGGCCTGGCTCTGGGCATCAGAGCAGGGGGCACAAAGGCTGCGGGTGGTGAGACACCGAGATGGACAGAAAGACAAGGGCTGGGGGGACCCAGGGAGGCTTCCCGGAGGTGCAGGAAGGGGCAGCAGGACAGCATGGGGACAGGTCCTGCCGTGGCCGCATTCCACCACACACACCCCAGGAGCACACGCTTTCCTGGGGTCTCAAGATATTCCTAAGGAAGTGACCCTGTCATCAGTAGGTCCACTGAGCATTCCTACGATGTCCTTCTCCATCCCCTTTCCACACACTGTCCCACAGCCCAGAGTCCCCAGAGCCCCCTGCCCACTGCTGCATCCTCCAGCGCCTCCACGCCCTGCCTGCTCCACCCCAGGCCACATCCTCCCCTCTCCCTGGTGGCCTCCCTTCCTGATCTGAAGACATCTGGTGACGCTCCCAAACAGCTAGGACCCACCTCCAGCCCGGTCCCCACTCCACTCAGGCTTCCACTCTCCACCTGGCAGCTGGAGGCCCGGCCGGCAGCCCCGCGCTCCTCCCCACCACCTGCCCCGTCCCCGTCATTGTGTCTGCCTCTGCCAGCTGCCCACCGCGACTCCTTCCACTCCCACGCTGGTCGCCAGAACTCAGTGCCCCCAAATTCAAATGAGCCCTGGCCTGGACCAGGTGTCCACTGGGCTCCCCTCGGCCGTACCCCAACACACTGCATTTACTACATTAAAGACAAAACCAAAGCAGACGTGGTGGCCTGTAGTCCCAGCTGATCAGAAGGCTGCAGCAGGATGGCTCAACACAGGGGTTCAGGGCCAGCCTGGGTCACATGACAAGACCCCTGCTGCAAGTAACCAAACCTGAGGGAAGCCCCCTGTGTCCTGCCCACACCCCCAGCCCAGGTCTCTTACCAGGATTGTGGCAGAACCCCAGCAGGGGCTGCTCTTCCCTGGCACCTCTGTGTTCCCCGGCCACTTCCGTTCAGACCCTCTAGAGCCCCCCACTACATAAACTGGCTGCTTCCTTCCCCAGGGCCTTCATGCAGGCTGCCATCTCCCGGGGGCACTTCCACCAGACTCCAGGGTCACCATCAGAGGCTTCCCTGGGACACCTGACCCCGATTCTGCTCCATTTCCCCTTCATCCTGTTTCTCGCCATCTGACCCAGCTCTCTGCTCACTGCTGCAGACCTTCTAGAATGTGGTTTTGAGGGGCAGGGGACTCACTGGCTCAGGTCTCAAGGGTCCTGGTGCGGGATCCAAATCCGCAGCTACTCCCAGGACTGGCTCCAACACCTGAGAGCCCTGCCCCACCCCAGGGGTGGCCAGACAGGATAGACAGGAGGAGCACTGGAGGCCCAGGAGCGGGGAAGCCCCAGGCGCAGCTCCTCATCCCCTGAGGGAGGAGTGACCCTGAGCCACAGGCCCAGGGCTGGCCAGGCATGGAGACATGGTGCAGCATTACCGCCTTGTGGACAGAAATGGGCCACCAACCACCACCGTAATTACCCAGAACTACCACAATTATAGAGAATTTTTTTAATTATCAAGAGTTACCATAATGGGGGCCCCTACCCAGCATCCCCTTGGACGTACGCTCTGCTAGGGGCTGAGAAATGCCTTCTACTCCAAAGACTTGTGTCTTCCTTCAATCCATCACCAAATCCCACTGCAGCTCCCAAAGTGACCCTCCAACCCTCCAACTGCAGTCCTCCCTCCCCTCTGCCAGCCCAAGGGGCCTGACCTTCAGCAGCACCTTGTCACCAATCCCACCCGTGGCTTTTCTTCCCCAGCTGGAGGGCTTCGTCTCAGGCTCCTTTCTAAAGACCCTCTTTTGCTCTGACCCAGTGATCTAACTACCAGGTCCACAAGCCCATTTCAAAACCAAACTCACAGGAAAACAAGATACCCAGGGACACCAACCCTGGCTGTCATTTAAGGGACTCTTCTAAACCTACCTGGCAGCTCTAAAGGGCTCAAGGATACGTCTGAGGGGTAAGGGTTAACCACGGCAACCTTGAACTCTGTGGTCACTGCTGTGAGCCAAGGTAGGGACCCCACCATCTAGGAGGTACCCAGCAGGCGCTCAGTCCATTTTTAGGACCCAAAGGCCCCACGGGGAGCCCAACTGGACTCAGTATGGGGACCAGAGAGAGAAGGAAGGAAAGGACTTTTCAGGAGGCGGGAGGCTCTGAGCAGGGGAACCCAGTGCTGGGGAGTCAGGGACTGAGTCAGTGCTGGGACTGAGGCAGCAGAGCCCTCTTCACCCCACTTCACGGAAGAGGAAATCAAGACCCAGAGACAGGAAGTGGCTCGGCCACAGCTGGTATTTCCTTAGAGTGAGGGCTGCTGGTGTGGGTGCTCTGCCTTCAGTTTTTCACCCAGTCCCAAGAATTCCAAAAGGTGCCAGTGCAGTGGTGCACACCTATAATCCCAGTGGTTTGGGAAACTGAGGCAGGAGGATGGAGAATTCAAAGCCAACCACAGCACGGCAAGGTGCTAAGCGACTTAGTAAGACTCTGTCTCTAAATAAAATATAAAAAGGGCTGGGGATGGGGCTCAGAGATTGAGCACCCCTGGGTTCAATTCCTGGTACCAAAAAATAAAAAAAAAAAAATAAAAAAACTTACAAATGGCAGGCCCTCCACACTCTAGATGAGGGAACTGAGGCGCTATCCTACCAGTCCCCCTCTCTAGTGAGGCGCCCCCCCCCCACTTCTGAGAGCTTTCCTGCAGCCAAGAAGCTAGGCTGTTGGTAGGCCACTTGCTCTCCAGGACCCCAGGCCCGTCCCCATCCATAAGCTGAGGAATGTGACCATTTGATCTGCACACTCTCTTCAGCAGCAGAGCACGGGCAAAATGGGTGAGCACAGGATGGCTCTGGCCCAAGATGGGACCTCAGCCTCCCCACCAGGTGCTGAGCCACTTGTAAGCATTCTCAATCCTGATGCTGGCATCCTCTGAGCACCTCTGTGGGACAAGCCAGGGGGTAAGGCAATTGCAGGGAGAGGGTAAAAATTGGGGATAAATCCCTCTACCAGCCCCAACCCAGAACAGAGGCAGGTTCAAAGAACCATCATTCCCCCGGATGTCTGACAGGGTCAAGAACCCACCCCGAACCCACCGCTCCCACCTCAGGCCTACTGCTCCCTCCCTTCTCTTAGCTCCTCCACCTTGCTCAAGGCTGTCTTCCAGAGAACTGTGCTTGCCTTCCCCAGGCTGCCGGCCTCTTTCCTGACCCTCCACAGCCCCACTGCACAGGGGGCCTGAGTGCACTTCTGCAAACACAAGCCTCCCTGGGCTCCACTGCCTATTCCCAGCTCAGGGCCTTGGCATGTGCTTTGCCATCTGCTGCCTCCTCCCTCTCCTACCTTCACTATCCCTAACTTCTTCAAGCCCTGTGTCTGTCCCATGGTAACTGAATACCTGACTTACAGATGTGGCCTTCTTCAGGGTCAAGTTTGCCTTGCCGACCAACACACCCCAAGACCTATTCTAGTGCAGATCTGATATACACGTGAAAAATCCCCACTGGTGGGTGGTCACCTTCAGACCCAGCAGCAACAGCCAGGTGCCAGTTTCAAAAAAGTCTTTGGGTTTAAGGCTTCTTGCAAATGGAGCTCAGCTTCCTAACTGCACAGATGAGCAAGACAGGCCTGAAGGGAGAGGTCACTGCCTAGCATCTTCTGGGACCAAAGAACCACTTCTCCAATGTGACCCAGAGACTAGGCAGAGTGTGTGTCCTTCTCTTTGTGGAGGGGAGTTGGGATTCCTACATCAGTCCAGGAAAAGGCAAAAGAGGGGGACAGAGTCAGCCAGCATTCAGGGCTTCTCTTCACTGTCCAGGCTTCTCTTCAATCCTCACTCCGAGACTTCCAAGGGACCCCTGCCTGATGACCCAGCATCCTCTCCTGATTAGGTGGGCTACTCCACATGGAGGCTACCCTAGATGTCCAACCTCTAGGATCCTGTGAATCTGCCGACACTGTGGCAGGCCCTTCACTTTTGACACTTTCACAGTGCTGCAGAGGACTGAGTGCCCTTGCTGTCATGGCTCCAAGTACCTTTCAAATGCTCCCCAAACCCTTAAAAAAGAATGCACTGCTCAGGGAAGGAAAGTCAGCCTGGCTGGGGGCACTCCCTAGCTCAGAGCCACAGAACAGGAATGGGGCAGTGCCAGATCTCGAGCTCAGCAACCTAGCTGCAGGGGCACTCAGCTGCTTCCCCACCCAAGGATTCTATCAGCCTCAGAGCACCTGGTAGCCATCGCTCAGAAACCCGCCCAGACCAAGGGGTGGCCCCTGGGAACGCATTCTGCGGCATTGGGGGAGGGGCTCAGCCCCGTGGCTCCGGGAGGCTTCCGAACCTTGAACCGTGTGGCCACCCCTAGGGGCGCATCTGGGCCCCCGCCCAGCGCAGCTGCCCCAGCAGAGCTGGACAGGTGGTTGTGCACCCCTCAAGGACTCCCCTCTCCTTTCCAGCTTTTCCCAAGGCGCCAGGGTTCCGAGAGATCAGTGTCACCCACCCGGGAAACTTCCGAGAGGGACTTCGAGAAGCTACGAAACCCCGGTCCCCAGAGGGCGCAACCTGGAAACCCTGGTCCCCAGAGGGCGCAACCTGGCGTACTCCAGCCTCGCCCCACGGAGAGGTCTCGCGACCCTCAAGTCCTGCTCGGATCTCGCGCGCCCCTTCAAATCTCGCGCCCTTGGGTCTCGCGGGCCCCCCCCCGCAAATCTCGCGACCCCTCCACCCGCTCAGGTCTCTGGCATCCCTTCGAGTCTCGCACGCCCCTCAAATCTCGCCCCCTTCGGATCTCCCGCGCCCCTGAGAAGCCCCTCAGGACCCTCGAGTCTCGCGCGCTCCCGCTTATCTCACAAGCCCCTCGGGTCTCGAGCGGCCACGC
>NW_026000241.1:6677317-6678824 GCF_001458135.2 Marmota marmota marmota | reverse complement strand
GGGCTGTTCCGGGAAGCGCGCGCCCCCTCCTCCTGCCGCGCGCGCCCCCGCCCGCCGCCCGCGGGCTCCGCTCTTAAAGGGGCAATGACAGGCGCGCGGGTGGGTCCCGCTGCCGGGACCGCGGGACGGGCGCGCACGCGCAGTGCTCGCTGCGGGGGGTGGGGGCGCGGCTAACACACACACACACACACAAACACATACACACCAGCTAGGACTAGCCACCCAAATTGTTGTACACCCAGGATCACAGCCACACAGTCGCAGCGACACTCTCAGACACAGCACCCTACACGACAAAAGTGCACAGCTGCTGCAACAACTGACAGACCATAAAGCTTCAGGCATACTGCGTGTATCCCCCCCGCAGAGACTCTCCCCCAGCAAGGGTGGGGGCCACCCCACACAGCTCTGCCAGCGAAACTCTGCTGTATGCACAGCTTAAATAGTGGCCGAAACAGAACAACTAGACACAGGTCACCGTGTACACAGGCACACAGCTGCACAGAGACACGCAAAGCTAAATTGCAGCTTCCGACAGCCGTGGAAAGGGCCCGGGCAGCTACTCACAATCACCCCAAGGCATGACATCGCAGCCCTGGGGTCGTACTGAGCCACACGCGACCTAGCTCCATACAGACATAAATTTTTGAGGTTCCTAGCGCACACGCTGTGAGCCACCCTGCACCGCCTCACAGCACCACTGGTGTCAACAGAGGTGCTGGGGGACCGTTCGCTGGCTCTGCTTCTCAGCCTCAGTGTTGCCAGCTGTAAATGGGGGCACTCCACCTGTAATTGCTCTCTTGCTGGAGTGAGGGGTACAGACAGTGGGTGCACCATTCCCCCTCCTGGACCCAGGGCATGTGCGTAGGAGGTGGGGAGGCAGGGCATGCCCCCAGGTTGGGGGTCCCGATTATGAGTGGTGGTCTGTGAGCCAACGGGTCGGGTGGGTGTGTGTGGGTAGCAGGGGTACGTGGAAAGTTGGGGTTTCAGGGTCTGAATGTTTGACACGTGAATATCTGACACGTGAATGCTTTTTTCCCTGTGCACGCCCACGGTGTGTGTAAACCGAGTTTCCTGAGTTCACCTGCGTATCGTGGTGCCTAGGGGTGAATGGTAGCTATCCACGCAGCTGTCCCTGACTCGGTTGCGTTTGTGTCCGAGGCAGTTTTGGGGGGTCCAAATCGCCCAGTCTCAGGTTGTGTGCACAAGTGTGTGCGAATGTGCGGATGTGTGTCTCCGCGCGTGGGTGGATCGCCAGCTCCCAGGGACCTGCATTGTGTGAGCTGTGCGCTCACGTTTCCTGTGTCGTGTGTGTGCGCGCGCGAGAGAGAACGCGCCTGGATGTCACCCACCACCATCTGACCCTCCATAGAGTACGACCTCCTAGCACTGGACGATACCCCACCCCCACCCCCACCCCCACCCCCACCCGAGGCCGTCTGGCAGGCGGGAAGTCGGGAGCCGCCGGGGTTCCAGACAGACCCTAGAGGAAGGGAAGGGCAGGGCC
>NW_026000241.1:6657283-6676748 GCF_001458135.2 Marmota marmota marmota | reverse complement strand
GAGAGAGGGAGGGAGGACAGGCGACAGCGAGGTCGGCAGGGCTCCCAGAGGAGGGCGGAGGCGGAGGGAAGGAGGCGGAGGCGCCCGCGGTTCCGAGAGCTGCGCTGGGGGAGTTACTTGCGGGCGGGGGCAACTAGCGCGGTTCCCATAGCAACCGGGGAAGGATCTCCCAAACACAGCCTGGGCGCCTGCGGCAAAGTGCAAGGTGAACGCGCCCTGGGCTCCAGCAACGACGGGGAAACAGCCGCGCGCTCTACGCCAAAGGAGACTGCACAGAAAGGGGTCCCCGCCCATGCAAACGAGGAGAATGGGGGAAGGGTAAAGCGGAGGCGTGGATCTCAAAGATCTGGAAGAAGTTTCAGATTGCCTTTGAAGCAGGTGCAAAGATCCTGAGGCTGGCACACAAAGTATTGGAGGCAGAGGGAGGAGACAGGTGAACCTGGAGCTGAGGGAGGGAGGTGCTGGCAGGGACGGCAGCGGAACAAGACCACCACTTTCTGGGAGGAGTTGAGAGTTATTCCAAGAACAATAGGTAGCCATAAGAAAGTGTGGATCTGCTAGGAATGGCCATGTGGGGAACTGGTGTTGGAGCTCAGAAGAGATGCCCCAAAGCATATCTGGAATGCTGAGTTCTTTGCACTAAAGGAGATTGGAAGGCCTCAGAAGCAAAGTCTCAGACCTTTTGCCCAATCTCCCTCTTTCTCTCTGGACAAGTGTCATAGAAAGCAGAATTCCTCTTTCCCAAAGCACGTGATAGAACTAGAACCCTGCTCCTCTAAAGCAAGCCATTAAGCCAAAAGATCGAGCTAGAGGTGTGGCTGGGTGGTACAGTGCCTGCCTGGCTGCTTCAGGCTCTGGTTTCAACTCCAGCATGCAGGGGAGGAGCTTAGATCACTCTTCTCCCTCTAACTAGAAGACCCTCTTTCTAGAAGCGTCCTGCCCATACAGAGACCGAGAAGAATGTGAACAGAGGTCTTGCTGGGGTTCACCCCTCTGTAGCTTGCCATTTTGTCCAATCACGTTTCTACAGGGGAGGCAGGAATACAAATAGTTTTGCTGGGCCTTTGGTCTTCATTTCCAAGGTCTCCCAGCTCACGGAAAACTTTTATTTCAATACATTTTCAACACATTCAATATGCTTTTCTCTTGTGAACCTGTCTTTGGTTACAAGAATAGTGGCCAAGACCCTATGCATGAGGAAAGGGATCTCCCCACTTCTACAGAGTTAAAATGATATGACAGGAAAGTTGCACCGGGAAAGGTGCCCAGCTGGGCAAGCGTCCTGGTCAGGGCAGATCTGGTAATTGACTTAGAGTTCAAGATTGCTCAGGGTCAAGACTGCATCCCAGCCTTGCCACCTCTATGTGGGCTCCATGTCGCCCCCGTGTGGCTGCTCGGGGACTGCAGCTGAGTCGGTTTGGAGGGGTAGGTGGTGAGTCGCCACTGTTTAGTCCTCCAGGGTGGTGCCTGGGGGAGTCCGAAGGCAGCTCTGCTTACGGAGCAGGGAGTCTGCGCAGAGGGGGCACCTCCTCTCCCCTCCACCCCGCCACCCTTCCATACATCTTCCACAGTCTTATCTTTCTTCCACCTGGAGAGTTTCCTCGGACCCCTGCCTGTCCTGGCCTCCTCTGGCTCCTCCTTCAACCAACAGTTCCTCCTCGTCACCACCGGGAGGACAACGACTCCTCCCCGTTCTTCCTCCTGTGCAGCCCTTCCCCCTCCCCTTCCTCCTCCAGGCCTTCCCGGGCCACCTCCCCCGCATCACTGTTTCCACACTGGCCTTGGTTGGACTTGTCACTGTTACAAAAATCATGCATCATGTAATCTTTTGACAGCCGGTGCCGCCCCTCGCTCCGGGACCCCCACACCCACCAGGACCGAGGTGGGGACCCATGAATATTCTTCGAGAGGCCCGGCTGCCACAGTCCTGGGGAGAAGGCGGCCTTGGTTTTCCTGATGGATTTATTCCTCTCCATAGGAGGAGGCAGCGGCCTCCCACATCCTTGCCATTCAAGCGGGGTCTTGTGGGGGGCCGGGAGCTGCGCCTGGGGCCCCTGCAGCCCCTCCCCAGCTGTGCGTGGGCGGCGGGCCACAGCTGGGGAGCCGGGGCTGCGCTCCGAGGCCGTTTCCTCTCCGAAGCTGTAATTACGGGTAATTTTCTAAATGCAACACAAAAATTAAAACCCAAACAACACCGGGAAGAGAGCAGCCGCAGCAGCTGGTGGAAACCGGTGGGTTGGGGCTGGGGGGGGCGGGGCCGACAGGGGCGACGCTGGGGCCGTCCCTCAACTCGCGCAGTCCCGGGTTCTGAAGTGGGGATTGCACCCGTGTTTGAGTCCTGGCTGTGGCCGGCCCCACTGTGTGGCGGTGCTCAGGTGCCAGGTGAACCCCAGTGACCTCTCTGAGCCATCGGATGTGCCCCAACCCATAGGGCTTCAAGGGAGTCCAGGCAAGAGAAAGAACACAGCAGGATTCGGCCGGGACCTGTGGCCGCCCTCCCCCAGGAAGGCCAGCCCGGCGGGTGCTGCTCCCCCCACAGCACCTTCTGTGGCTCCTGCTGCCCACAAGGCAAACCCCCAACCCGGCCCTGCTTGAGTTCCGCCCTGGAGAGCTTGGGAGTCAACCAGGCCCTGGGCGGGGCGGCTCTCAGAATCCTGTAACCCCTCCAGCCGCCCGGGAGGGAGGCCGCAGTTCTTCTCCCGTGTTAACATGGGGTAACTGAGGCTCAGAAGGGCACCAAGGAGTCTCAAAGTCACCTTTGCTGGGGTCACCCAGAGGGTACCTCCAGCGTTCTGTCTGGGTCCCTGGAGGCATCCTGTGGAACACCAGGCGACCTCATGACAGGGAATGGGGCAGGGCCACACTGCCACCGGCGACCTCACGGAGCGCCTGGACCCCGACTTCCGGTGCTCTCCTCCTCACCTGGAGATCTCCCTGGGGGAAGGAATGCCCTTCCCAGGTGTCTCTGGTCTCCCTAAAGCGGCAGGGCCAAGCCACCCTCACCCATCACCTCCTGCTCCTTGTCCCCTGCAAGTTTCTTCACCAACTCCCACGAGGGCCTTCTGGGACAACCTCCCAGACACCCGGGGCCCTGTCTGCTTTCTGGGAAGCCAGAATGACGCCGGGTGGATAAACAGCCCAGCCCCACCGTCACTAAGCAGGATCACTCTGACACGAGTGTCCACACCATCCCCCAGTGGTACCAGGGAGGCTCAGTACACAGCACGGCCTGCCAGTTAGTGGGTGAATCTCCAACAGGGCTCTCTCCCTCCCTGTCTCTCCCCGTGGCCCGTCCTGGGTCACCTCCCCTGTAGCCCTTGATTCCTCAACTAGGAGCAGGCTCCCAAGGGCTTCAGTACCTTCCCTGAATCTTCCCAGCAGGCACCAAGGTATCCCTGTTCTGCAAAGGAGAAAGTGGACTCCAAGTAGCAGAGCAACTGGTCTGAGGACACACAGCAGGGAGCAGATACACAGTCCCAAACGTGGGGTGAACTGGCAACGCCCCTCCTTCACCTATTTTTTCCAGAACTTCAGCCCCTCTTCCTACTGATGAAGGAAGGAGCTTCCAAAGCTCCCTAAGTTCCTGTTCCCAGTGGTATAGGGAGAAGTCTTTTTTCTTCTTTCCCTTTGAGGGTCTTCTGGGTAGTAATAACACTGGGGAGTAGCTGCCTGCTGTGCACTGAACACTTTCCCACCATCATGTTGAATATACTCATTCACACCCCAGGGCCTTTGCACTGGCTGCCTTTCCTGCTCAGGATACCCTTCCCCCCATGCGGACCTTTTGTCCTTCAGGCCTCTGCTCCAATGACACATCTTCAGAAAGGCCCTCCAGCCTCCCTCTGGATTACATCACCCTGATGAATCATCCTTGAAAGCTTATTTGTTAATTTTTGCACGTCTATTTCCTCTGTCCCCAGTGACCTGTTATTTCATGAAGGTGGGGAATTTGCTTTGTTCCATGCTGTGTCCTCATGCCTAGGACACGTCATGGCATACAGTAGGCACTCAGTAAATATTTAATATGGAAAGATTAATGAAACACCACCGATGTCCCCTCTGCTCAATTCCTGTGTGGCCTGATAGGACGCAGGGAACCAGGAGACGGTTTTTTCCCCCTGCCGATGTCAGGGACTGCAGTTCCAAATATGACCACACGATGGCAGCAAAAACTCAAAACCTGAACTTAGTTGGAACACCCCATGCCCCTGGGAACCACCCGGAACCCCCACGTTCTGGTGGGGAATCTAGTCGGCTTCGCCTGATCTTGCCCATGTTCCCAGGTTGGCTTCCAAATACGTGTTTACACATTTATGTGCTGAATTGTTTCATGACACAGGAGAAAAATTCAGAAAAAGATCTCCAGTTATGGAATCACCTAAAAACATCTATTCTTTTTCCTTTTTGTTCTGTTTGGTCGTTGTCATTTTAAATCTGGAGAGGGCTTCCTTGACTAACTTCAAAACTTCAAACCCCCCCCCCGTTCTTTCCCCAGCACCCCCCACACTCATGTACCCCCAAAATCTACCAAAAAATAAAAACCTGCAAAACATCCCACCCTACTCACAGATTCCCCCTGATGCTTAACTTTTTATCCATCACACAATTATTTCCTAACTTCTTTTATGATTTGTTACTTTACGATTTATAGTATCTCTCCTACTAGAATGTCAGCTCCCCAAGGGTAGGAGTTTGGCCAGAAGGTACTCAGTAAATATACGTGGAATGAACAAATTCTGACCAAAGTTTTGAAAATCGGCCTGACACAGTGGCGCACGCCTGTCATCCCAGCAGCTCAGGAGGCTGAGGCAGGAGGATCCCAAGTTCAAAGCCAGCCTCAGCAAAAGCGAGACGCTAAGCAACTCAGTGAGACCCTGTCTCTAAATAAAATACAAAATAGGGCTGGGGATGTGGCTCAGGGGTCGAGTGCCCCTGAGTGCCCCTGAGTTCAATTCCCATGTACACCCCACCCTTTTTGTTTTAAATCAAACCTAGCAAATGAAGGTGCACTCAGACACCCCTCCATATTCGGACATTCCATGGATTAGCCCACTGTAGATTGAAAGTATCCCTGGGGTGGTACCCCACAGAACCCCACGTGATGGCGGACACCTGTAATCCCAGCAACTCAGGAAGATGAGGTGGGAGGATCACAAGTTTGAGGCCAGCCTCAGCAACCTCGACCCTAAGCAACTTAGTGAGACCCTGTCTCAAAAAAAAAAAAAAATAATAATAATAATTAAAGGACTGTGGATGTGGCTCAGCGGTAAAGTGAACAAAAAAACTACCCAACATATACAGAGACCGTTCTTGTCATCATTTCCTAAACAATATACTATAACAAGTATTTGAATAGCATTTTGGTTGTATCAAAAATGGACACAGTGTATTTTCATCACATCATTGTAAGCCAGCTAGAGACCCTGGGATTGAACCCAGGGTTGCTTTACCACTGAGCTCCATCCCCAGCCTTTTTAATTTTTTACCTGGACACGGGGCCTCATGAATTTGCTGAGGCTGGCCTCAATTTTGGGATCCTCCTGCCTCAACCTCCCAAGTTGCTGGGATTTTAGTCTGGAGATGATTGAAGGTCTGTGGGAGGATTGTGTAGGTTCTATGCAAATACTACTCCACTTTACACAGGGACTTGAGCATCTAAGGAGTTTGGTGTCCTGGAAGGGTCCTGGAACTGTCGTCCTTGGATGCCAAGCCCTAACCCAAGTCCCATCTCTCTTTTTACTACCAGGCAATCACCACTGTGAAATCAAGGCCAATACACGTGTCCAGAGCAACATGAAGCTTCCCTGGGGCCAGTGGCATTGCTCTGGAACCTTCCCAAGTGCCTGAGGACAGATCACTCTTGTCTCTGCGTGCTGTGTGGCCTAGGGGTCAACCGTGCAGATCTGGGCAGATCTTCAGTTGCTGTGGACTCTTGACTTGAAGATGCTGTGCCTGAGTTTCCTCATATGTACAAAGGAGCTAAGGTCACCACCTAGTTTGAGAGGCCACTGTGAGGATTACATGGCTTAATACTAATTAAGACACCAACACCTGGCTGCTTCTACTAGTTATTTAAAATGTCAACTCTGTAGAGGGCTTTTTTCTTTTTTCTTTTGGTACCGGGGATTGAACCCAGGGCACCTAACCACAGAGCCACATTCCCAGCCCTGTTTTGCATTGCAGAGACAGGGTCTCCCTGAGGTGCTTAGTGCCTCCCTAAATTGCTGGGGCTGGCTTTGAACTCTCCATCCTCCTGCCTCAGCCTCCCTAGCCGCTGGGGTTACAGGTGTGCCCCACGGGGCCAGTTTAAATAGTACCTTTGAGAATGTCATTTAAAGACATGTGGGTCAAGGACAGACCCGTATATGATGTTGGTCCCCTAAGATTATATCACCAAGTGACCATTGAGTTTGTGAGACCCATGGCCTAATGACGCATTTCTTAGAACATGTCCGAGTCATTAAGCGACCGTGACTGTTTTCCTTCATATCGCTCCATCTGTTGGAGGGGGGGAGGACCCCGGGGCCTCAGTCATGCTAGGCAAGCGCTCTGCCACCGAGCGCCACCCCCAGCCCCGAGGTACAGCGTCTTAATTTAGTGTCCCTGAGAAGCAGACCCTAAGGCTGGAATCCAAGGGCCTGATGTTTTGGAAGGGGACTCAGGATGCTCTTTGAGGCAGGTAAAGAGACAGGAAGGAAGGGGCTGGGGTTGTGGCGCCGCCTAGCACGAGTGAGGCCACGGGCTCGACCCTCAGCACATAAAAATAAATAAAGTTACTGTGTGTTCATCTACAGGTAAAAAATAAAAATGAAAAATGAGGGCTGGGGACATAGCTCAGCTGGTAAAGTGCTTGCCTCGCATGCACAAGGCCCTGGGTTCCATCCCCAGCACGACCAAAAAATAAAAAATAAATAAAAAATAAAACCCCACCAACAACCGAAAAGAATATTAAAAGAGGGAGGGAGGGAGGGAAGGAGGAGGGAGGGAAGGAGCCCCCAGGGGGCGCCAACCAGCAGGCTCCGGGGCCGCGCGGCGCATGCGCACCTTAGGGCGCTCGGGCTCCGGGCGCGTGTGACCGACTCTCCTTCCGGCTGAGGTTGACGACTGCTCCCCCGAGAGCCCTGTGGCCACCTGCGACCAGATCAGCCCTCAGCCAAGAATTGCAACTTAGCATGTGCGACGCGCTTGCTTGGCCAACCAGTTCGCCCATTGCCCTCCCCAAGGCACTTAGTGGCTTCTAAAGCCTCACGTCCCCGCCGGCCGAGCGCCTGCCTCCCTCCCAGCAGACAGAGGGAACCGGTGCCCCGGCCACCCCAGCCTTGCCCCCAAAGGCAATTTCCGTGGAAGGTTGGGCCACCGTTTACCCACCCCTTCCCCCACTGGACACTCCGTGTGTCAATCACTCGGTGTTTCCAGGGCCAAGTGCTAGTTCATGCTCACAAAGGTGACTGTGGTTGCAGCCCCATTGCTGTCCCCACAGCCTCCCTACACTGCGGCGCTATTATTGTCTTCGATTTATTTATTTATTTGGGGGACTGGGGACTGAATTCAGGGGCACTCGACCACTGAGCCACCTCCCCAGCTCTATTTTGTGTTTAGAGACAGGGCCTCTAAATAATAAATAATAAGTTGCTGAACTTGTGATCCTCCTGCCTCAGCCTCCCAAGCTGTTGGGGTTATTGGCATGTGCCACCGCGCTGGCTATTGTCATTTTACAGAAGGGGATGTCAAGGCACAGAGACCTTCAGGCCCTGGTCTTGGGTCCCATCACTGGGAATGAGCTGAAGGGGCCTCAGCCATCCTTGGCTAAGTTCCAGCCCTGGTCTGGCCTCTGATGGTCACCCCTGCCTCCGATTCCGACCTCCAGCTCCTCAAGCACCTGGGGACCTCTGCTGCCTGCCTGGCCCCTGCCCTCCACCCTCTCTGGGTGAGTGAATTCCCAGAGCAGCTGGACCTGGGGGAGGGTGTTCCAAGTCCCCAGCCCTGAGGATGTCCCAGGGAGGATGGGACAAGGCAGGAAGCCAGGAAGGGGGACCTGACTGAGAGGTCTCAGGGTGGGAGGAGGGGCTGATCCAGGTGAGTGAGAGAGGCCAGGGGCGGGAGGAGGGGGAGGGCAGACCTGATCAGGACTGGGGTCCCTGGGGGCAGAGCCCTGGCCAAGACCTTGGTGTGTGGGGGGGTCCTAGCAGCACCTGCACAGGGTGGGTAGGGAGCCCAGGTGTTGAATGACGCTGAACTGAGGGGATCACAAACTGATGGCCCTGGAGCTGGGAGGCCCCAGGAAAGTCTCTCCCTTGGTCTCTCTGGGCTGCTGGGGTTGTCTGGGAAGAGAACCCCCTAGGTTCTCTGGGGGGCTCTGGGATCTTGAAGATTTTCTGGGTGTCCCTGGAGGTGTCTGGGAAGATCCTGGTGTCTCTATCTAGAGCCATTTCTGGGAGTCTTGGAGGTCTCTGTGCTGACAGGTGGCCCGGCCTGGGGCCCAGGTGTGGCAGGTGGGGAGGGGAGGGGACCCAGAGGTGCGCCCTTGGCCCCCTCCTAGCTCCCTCCTTCAGGGTGGGGCCTGGCAAAGCCCACAGCTGTGCCCTTCCCAGAGGCGGGGCTGGGGCTACCCCAAGAGGGCCCAGACCCCAAGTCTTCCAGACTCCAAGTCCTTCAGGCCTGAGACCCCAAGGCCCCCAGATTCCCAGACCCCGGAGGCCCCAGAACCCCCAGGCCCCCCCTGAAAACCTAGCGTCCCAGGCCCCAGCTGTCCATCCCCCACCCTCTGTGGCAGTGCATCTGATGTCCCCTCATTTCCGTATTTCCTCATTTCCTCCTTTTCTGAGAGGCCCTGAGCTAGAACCCCACCCCCCAAGGCTGCCCGAGGCATTCCCGGGCACCCGGCCCCCTCCCAGGGCTTCTGGCTTCCGGGTTGGCATCAAGGGCCTCCATGAGACACTGCGCTCACACGCTAGGGTGGAAACTGTAAAACGGTCCCCAGGGAGGGTCTCTGTCCCCTTGGCTGCCACTCAGAGGTGACCATGGGTGTCTGTTCCTTGTGTTCCTTGTTTCACCCAGTTTCTTTATTCAAATGAAATATAGAAATTTTTTTGATGGACTTTTTTTTTTTTCCATTTAGCATTTTTATCTTGGTTCTAGGGACCGAAATTTTGTGTCCCCTTCCAAGATTGATATGTTGACATCTAGTCCCCTTTGGGATGGTAACAGGAGGTGGGTGCAGTCCTTTTTATTTTTTATTTTGAGATGGAGCCTCACCAATTTGCTGAGGCCGGCCTTGAACTTTGGATCCTCCTACCTCAGCCTCATGAGTTGTTGGAAATTCCAGATGTGTGCCACTGCTCCTGGCAATATCTGTTCTTCATAAGCCACCCAGTTTATAGTATTTTTGTTACAGCAGCCTGAACTAAACCCCTGAAGACATCTGATGCCTACTCAGGTCTGTTCCCGTCACAGGACCTTTGCACAGGCTGACCTTTTTCATGGAAGTCCTCCCACTTTCACACCTCCTTACTCAGAAGCTGTTTTCTCCATAAGAGCTTCCTCGATCACACCATTAAAAAGTTGCTATTAGCAGTGTTATGTACCTGTCATCCCAGTTACTTGGGAGGCTGAGGCAGGAGGATCACTTGAGCCCAGAAGTTCAAAACCAGCCTGGCCAATATTGAGAGACGCCCATCTCTTTAAAAAAAAAAAAAAAAAAAAAAGTTGCTACCATCCTCTCTTCCTCCTGCGTCTATGTTTCTTTCCCACTGCTTGGCTTGCTCTACTTCCTGCTTCCTGATGGATTCTGGATCCCACAGCTTCCCTGTCCCCACCAGCTGTGACAAGAGCCCCCCCAGGGCAGAGGTATATCTGTGTTGTTCACACCTCTGTCCCCAGCTCTCAGACCCCATGCCCAGTACACAGTAGGAGCTTATTAAGGACTTGTGGAGGCTGGGCACGGTGGCGCACACCTGTAATCCCAGCGGCTTTAGAGGCTGAGACAGGAGAATCTCAAGTTCAAAGGTAGCCTCAGCAACTCAGCAAGGCCCTGTCTCTAAATACAGGGCCGGGGCTCAGCGGTGAGCAGTCGCCGGGCACATGGGAGGCCCTGGGTCCCATCCTCAGCACCACGTGGCTGCGGGTGTCCCAAGAAAAAAAGAATAGACTTGAAGAAAACTAGTGAGTCTTTCCTTAGGGCCCCCAGAGATCCGTTCTTCTCATCACCCCTGGGAGAGAGGAACTCTGAGTGATCGTTTCCATATAATAAACAAAGCTGGGATGAATGATCTCACGCCTCTCATCTTTTCTGCTTTCTATTTCATCTTTTTTTATATTTATTTTTTAGTTGTACACAGTGCATTTATTTTATTTTGTTCATTTATTTTTATGTGGTGCTGAGGATTGAACCCAGGGTCTCGCACATGCCAGGCGAGCGCTCACCACTGAGCCACAACCCCAACCCTTGTTCCTTTTTCTTTTTAAGTAGGGTGAATTTATTTATTTGTTTTTATTTTTTGATACCAGGGATTGAACCCAGGGGTGCCACATCCCCAGCCCTTTTTACATTTTATTTAGAGACAGTTGCTTAGTGCCTGGCTCTTGCTGAGGCTGGCTTTGAACTCGCGATCCTCCTGCCTCGGCCTCCTGAGCCACTGGGATGACGGGCTCACGGGCGCCCTCGCCTGGCCATTTTAAGTTACTTCAAAGTGAATCACTGGGGCTGGGGGCGGGGCGGGTGGTAAAGTGTACTTCGCGTGTGCAGGGAGGGCCCTGGGTTCCAACCTCGCGCCCAAACAAACCAACGCTTCAGGGCCATTTAGTCCATGTTCTGCTCCGCCACGATCCTGTCTCATTTTCAATCCAAGAGGAAACTGTCCCCACTAGTGGCCACTCCCGCTCTCCTCCCTGGCCCCTGGCATCCATGCATCTGCTTTGCAGACTGAGGACTGTGTGGCTTCTGTCACTCAGCACCCCCCACCCCCACTCCCACTGCCCCTTCCCCGGCTCAGCCAGGTTGGAGCCACGACCTCTCCGTGCCTCTTGGTGACCGTGGTGTCCCGCGGCGGGGATGCTGGCTGGGTTGATGTGCACAAACCTGCAAATACCAGAGAGAACCCCCAGGAATGGACTTATTTGATAAGAGGGGACAGTTCACAATGCCGAGGGGCCCAAGGGGACATTCCCCAGCACCGTTCTGGGTCGCCTGCGTCCCCACTGTCCAGCCAGCACAGACTGTCATCGTGCTTTTGGGTCTTTGCCCATCTGATAGGTAAACCATATCTCAGAGCTGGGATTTGTGATTTGCAATTTTCTTATGAAGAGCAAGCTCGTTTTCCCCCCCTAGGTCTGAACCCTGGGTGCTCTACCGTGGAGCCACATCCCCAGCCCTTTTGATTTTATTTTGAGCCATGGTCTTACTGGGTTACTGGGGATGGCCTCAAACTTGATATGCTCCTGCCTTAGCCTCCTGGTGTGGGAATACAGGGGTGCACCATTGCACCCAGCTAGAGCAAGCATATTTAGATGCATCGAGGAACAATTTCCAAGACTTCTGCAAGGTCTCGGCCCAAAATCTGTGACCATTCCTTTGAGATTGAAGTAGACTCTCATCCTCTCAAAGTCCAGGAGAAACCTATTAGCAATCACCCCATTTTACAGATGTGGAGGCTGAGGCTCAGAGTGGCTGGCGTCACTCAGTGAGTCGCAGCTGGAATGAATTTGAACCTGGCCTGTCTGACACCAGGGCCCCAGTGCAGCTGAGACCCTTTCCCAGGTCACCCCTGCCCACTCTATCTTCAATTGCAGTCTGGTCACTGTCCCTCGGATTGAACGCTGGCCCTGGGAATAAAGCCCCACCATTTAGCCTAAACTGCCTGCCCCTGCCCACACCACCAGCTCCTCCTGCCCAGGGGTCTTTGTGCCTCAAATCTGCAATGTGCTCCTTTCTGTTAGTCACTTTAAGTCATTGTCCAAGCCTCAGAACGATGTCCCCTCCCACAGGAGCCCTCCTCTCAGCCCCTCCCACCCAGAGGCACCCTTGAACATAAGCTGGAGCTTTGTGTCTACACCGGGGGTTTGGAGCTTGGAGAGCCAACTGGATTCTAGGAATCCTGGGCAAACTCCTACCCATGTGTTGAAGCCCCGATCCTGACCCCTCCTCCTCCAGGAAGCCTTCCAGGATCCTGTCCCTCCTTGTGGCCCTGCACTGACTCCACGGAGCAGGTGTGTGTGTCCAGCTCTGTTCTCTCCCAAGGCGGGTGCCCTGGAGGCCCGGGTCCTGGCTGAGGCCCCTGGCGCAGGCCGGCATGAGTCGTGTTTGTTGAGTGACTCGATGAAGCACGGGGGAGTCACCTGAACTGAGATCGGGGAGTCTGTTGGCGAGGTGGCAGGCAGTGGAGGTCCAGATGGGGGACGTGAGGTCACTGGGTTCCAGCAACAGGGAAGTGGGACTCTGGGCCTCCCCTCCTCCCCTCCTGAGAGCCCGCGGCCCTGCCGAGGGCGGGTCATACTGTCATCTTCGGTCTTCCCCTCTGCGCTCCACCCGGCCACCAGTTCCTCTTCCCCAGAGTCGCTGGTGCGAGGCCTGAGGAGCACCTGCCACCACCCCCTCCAGTCGCTCGGCGCTGGCGAGAGCCTCTCGCGGGCACCGGAGGCTTCCTGCACGGCCGAGGCAAAGGCGCGGGGACCCGACCCGAAAGGTCAGACCAAGGCGCTTGGCTTCGGACCTGGGCAAGGGCTGCGAGCCGAGCGGGGACCCTTTCCGCAGCCCCATCCCAGGATCCGAGTTCTGGGAGAGACCCTGAGCTGGGCCGGGGGAGGGGCTAGCCGTTCCCAGAGCAACCGCTCATTTGCATAGGGTCCCGTCTTGGCCAATGAGGGGGCCCAACGAGGAAACCCGGCTAGGGCCCGAAGGTCGGGGGTGGAGGGGCTGACAGGGCAGGGTCTCCTCTCTGCCTTCCCAGCCCGCGAGGGACTGCGGTCGCGTACCCATTCTGCAGAGGGGAAGACTGAGCCCTGGAGTCCCTAGCCAACCAAGAGGGCGACAGACCAGGGGCTGCATTCTACTATTTCAACAGAGGCCGCAGCTGGTTTGAGATAGCAACAGAGGAGGGAGGGTGAGGGCAACCACAGGCCTTTGAATCGGGCCATTCTCCACCCAGGTTGCCTGAATGGGGGGCGCCCTGGCGTGGGTGCTGCCGGTGCGGTCGCTGCTGCTGCTGCTGCTGCTGCTGCTGCTGCAGAACCCAGGAAATCAGGGATGGTCGTGCAGCCTGTTCTCAGGGCCAATGCCCGTGGACTGGACTAGGGAGTTTGAGGGCACCTGCCTGAATTTCAGTGGCCTGCTCCGGAGCGGGTCCTCGAACCAGTCTCTCCCGAGCCTGCCCTCGAACCAGTCTCTCCGCGCCAGCAGCCTGCAGATCCTGGACTTGTCCGCCAATGACCTGCGGGAGCTCCCGCCGCTCTTCTTTGCTCACCTTGACAAGCTGCAGCTCCTGGATGTGACAGGCAACCAGCTGAGCAGGGTGGACGGGGTGCTGGCCCTGCGCTGTGGCCTTGAGCTGAGGGCAGACTGCAGCTGTGCCATGCTGCCCTGGCACCAGGTCTGGCAGAGCAACTGCTCTGGACAGCAAGCTCCGCAGTGCCTGCTCAGGGCCACTGGGGCCTGGCAGAACCTCTCAGCCTTCCTGGAACCCAACTGTGCCCCTGGCCTGTCCCCAGTGACTATTGGGGCCATTGCGGCCGGTGGGGTCCTATTTCTTGGACTTGCTGTCGCTGGTCCACTGCTGGTCTGGAGACTCCGGGGGAGCCGAGGGGCCAAGAGCCTGGGCCCGGGCAAAGCCTGGGGTGCTCAGGATGGCTCCAGACCCAGCTCGGGCTCACAGCCACGGTACAGCAGCCGCAGCCTCGGCACCAAGCCCCCAGGGGCCACCCTGCACCGCATCTCTGTGCCTGACTATGAGAACATATTCCTGGACCAGCAAGGGGACAAGCACCAATGGGCTGGACATGGGTGAGTGACCCCCAGCCTCGCCTGCAGGGGCTCATGGTGACATTCCTGACCCACAGAGCCGGGATGCAAATCCCAGCTCTGCCAGATGGGCATGGGGACATGCACCTGTAGTCCCAGCTACTCTGGGGACTGAGGCCGGAGGATCCCTGTAGCCCAGGAGTTTGAGGCCAACCTGGGCAACATGGCAAGACCCTGTCCCAAAAAACAAAAACCAGCCAGGCATGGTGAACAAGTGCCTGTCATCCCAGAGGCTCAGGAGGCTGAGGCAGGAGGATCTCGAGTTCAAAGCCAGCCTCAGCAAAAGTGAGGCTCTAAGCCACTCAGTGAGACCCTGTCTCTAAATAAAATACAAAATAGGGCTGGGATGTGGCTCAGTGGTCACGTGCCCCTGAGTTCAATCCCTGGTACCAAAAAAAAATCCTAGATCTTCTGCAGCCTGGGTGACCTCAGGCAAGTAGCTTTCCTTCTCTGGGCCTCAGTCTTCTGAACTGTAAGATCAGAAGGAGTTAGGGTAAGAATTACATAAGTCTTGTGTGTGGGATCAGCGCCCTTTCTATGACCTGCAAACCCAGTTTCTGGCTTCAGAGGATGGGGAGAGGGGATGAGTCTGAGGGACAGTGGGGGCTCTGTGGTAGTGGTGAGCAGCTTGGATTCAGGTCCTGTGTGACACAGACTTTCTCTGAAATTCCATTTCCGTCCCCATAAAATGGGGACAGCCCTCCCATCTCCTTTGACACACATAAAATGCTAAACGGGTCATCTGGGTTCCTCTCCTCCACAAAGCCCCAGCCTCTAGAAGATTTTACTGGGCTTCAATAGATGAACTCAACTTTCCTGGATTGGAGAAGAGAGCGGTGGCGCACACCTATAATCCCAGGGGCTCAGGAGGCTGAGGCAGGAGGATCACAAGCTCAAGGCAACTTAGTAGACTCCGTCTCAAAATAAAAAATTTGAAAAGGACTGGGGATGTGTCTCAGTGGTTAAGCACCCCTGGGTTCAATCCCAAGTACAACAATAAGAAAAAGGGAGAGGGAAAGAGAGAGAGAGAAAAGAGAGAGAGAGAGACAGAGCCAGGAGGGAATTTCAAGGGTTGAGGCCCCGAGGTGGGAAAGAACAGAGGCTCCATGGTCAACAGTTCCTGAGAGGGCAAGACGTGAGACTCAGCTCAGCGTGGTGGTGCACGCCGGCCATCCCAGCTAGCCATTCACACTTTAGTAAGAGTTGCTTGGCCCACATAAGTGGCTGCAGAGGATGGACAGAGCTGGGAGTCACAGTTGATCTTGTGCCTCTTCCGACTCACTATGTGACCTGGGCCCGTCATTCCTGGGCCTCCCAGGACCTCCATTTCTGCAACCAGAAAACAGGGTGAAAGTGACCTTCGCCTCCACCCAGGGTGTTATTGGAGGCCAGGTTGGTCCTGAAAGGACATGAGGTCCAGGCGAGTGTCCCCCACAGGGTGCCGTGGGAAGTCCATGCCTTCGAGTCCCTTCCCAAGACCACTTCTGCTTTTGAACCATATTTGCAACTGCTTTGCATATTTTCTCCTTTCTCATCAACAGCCCTGAGTTCCCTTCCTGCTGGGCTGCCTGGAATCTCCCAGTTCCTCAAGCCATATGTGTGTGTGTGTATATATATATATATATATATATATATATATATATATGTATGTATGTATGTTTGGGGGGTTTTTGGCAGTGTTGGCAATGGAACCCGGGGCCTCACATATGCTAGGCAAATGCTCTGCCACTGAGCCACATCCCCAGTCTTCTTTATTTTATTTTGAGACAAGGTCTTGCTAAGTTGCCCAGGCTGGCCTCGAACTTATGATCCTCCTATCTCAGCCTCCCAAGTAGCTGGAACGAGAGGTGTGTGCTGCTGTCCCTGGCTCAAGGTAGCCTTTTTATCAAGAGGAGGTGTTAGGATCTTCTGGACAGAGTTCTCCCCGGGGTCTCACCATAACTGGACATTCTAGGCAGCTTATCCACTCCTTGACTCCTTCCATGGATGCCAAAACTCAGACTCAGAATTTTTGTTTTTTTTTTAATATGTACCGGGGATTGAACCCAGAGCCACTTAACCACTGAGCCACATCCCAAGCCACCCCCCCTCCTTTTTTTTTTTTTCCCTAATTTTGAGACAGGGTCTTGCTAAGTTGCTGAGGCCGGCCTTGAACTCACGATCCTCCTGCCTCAGCCTCCCAAGCCATTGGGATGACAGCCTGCGCCACTGTGCCTGGTCGGAAATTGATTTTTAGCTGGGAGCCTCAGTCCCCTGTTGCTTCAGGGGACCTCGGCAAGACAAACATCCCATTTATAGGAGCCGAGGCAGGCTCCAGCCGCCCTGCAGGGCTTCCGATTTTTTCAAGAGGAAACTGACATTTACAATTTTTATGTGAAAAAGGGGGGCTACCTCGACTTTAGGGAAGGAAGAAATAAAACAACCACCTCCCCCCAAAACCCCCACCGCGGGTGCAGGTCCGGGAGGCGAGGTTCGGAGGCTGAACCCGCGGGTCCCTGAGTCAGCGGCTCCTCCCTCCCAGAGGAAGACGCCCGCGCCCTCGGCCTGCGGTCCCCCTCTGCGCCCTTTAGTGCCACTCAGCCAACGCGACCTCAGTCGGGCAGATGTGCCTCCCCCCTCCTCCCCCAGCTCACCGCCGTGTGTCTGTCCCCAGGGCTCAGGCTGCAGAGGAAGGCGACTTCTATGTAAACTTCGAGGGCGGCCACGGCGACTCCCATCCCGTCTACTGCAACCTGCTGTCCCTGCGCCACGCCACGCAGGCCGGGGAGGAGCGCGCGACCCCAAGGCGCTGAGCCGGTGGCGGAGCCTTGGTCCTCCAGGCCCTGCTGGGGCCCTGGGCACCGCCAGCTCGTCCTCTGGCCTCAGTCTCCCCATGTGACCAATGGGGGCAGAGAAGGTCCATCCTGGAGAAGGGCCATCCTTTGACAACACCATGTCATCCCCCTCTCGATGTCGCGGAGGTGCTCAATAGATGCTTTGGGACACATACGCTGCTGGCTCAGGGCCCGGGGATTCCTCCTGGGGGCATTTCCCATGCTCCCCAGACCACGGCTCCATCTGAGATACCCAGGCTCCCCCACCCCCAGCCCTGCCCTGTGCCCTGCCCCCGCCCCCTTCCCAGGTGTCCAGGCTGGGCCCTGACCCTGAAGTGGCACCCCCCCCCCTTTCTCCCCAGAAAAGTCTTCACTGGGCTTCTCCAGAAATCTTCACCATGGCTGATTTTGGGACTGTCAGCAAAAAAGTCTCTGCAAAAGAGTTCAACGTAGAGAAACTTCCTGTTTTACTTGGCCACTGGCCGGGAAGATACCAGAACTCCAGGTGCTGGACACCCCCTTACTAGTTTTCACAAACTTGTATCCAGTATAGTACTTTGTAGAAACGTGCAAACAAGGCCTCTGGCCCTGAGCTGGGCTTCACAGAGAGGTCTACATAAGGTACCAACTGGGCTCCCTGGTAACAGCTGGCAGGGGGAGGAGAGAGAGGGGACAAGAAGCTCTCCCTTCTCAGGTGTTGTCCTTGAAGGATTAACTTGTCCAGAACAGCGACAGAAAAAGCTGCTGTTCTGTGAACTTCTGCAGACTGTGAACTTCTGAGCCCCTCCCCTTACATGCTGGGTATAAAACTCTGAAACTCCCTGAACTTGGGGTTCAGGGGATTGATTGATTACAGCAAAAGCTGTGCCCTCTGAGCCTGGCTGCAGCCAAATACAAATGTTTCCTGCTGTCCTCGGTGCCCTGCCTCATCTGTCCCTACAATAACCCCACAGGAGTGAACACTGGCTCCAGAAGCTTCCCTCCTTCCTTCCTTCCTTCCTTCCTTCCTTTCTTTCTTTCTTTTCTCTCTCTCTTTCTCTTTCTTTCTCCTGTCATCCCAGTGCCTTGGGTACTGGGGACGGACCCCAGGCACACTTTACCACTGAGCCACGTCCCCAGCCCCTTTTCTTTCTTCTTTTGAGACAGGGTCTTGCTGAGTTTCTTGGAGCTTCACTAAGTTGCTGAGGCTGACTTTGAACTTGTGATGCTCCTGCCCCAGCCTCCTGGGTCACTGGGATTACAAGGCATGTGCCCAGCTCCCAGTCATTTCATTTTTTAAAATTTTTTAATGAGGCAGGGCCTCACCAAGTTGCTGAGGCTGGCCTGAAACGTGATCCTCCTGCCTCAGCCTCCTGGGAGCTGAGATTGTAGGTATGTGCCAGGAAGCCCCACCTCGCCTGACCCTCTTAACCCACTTTCCTTCCCTCACTAGTGAACTACCAGGGTTGAATCTCCACACATTTCCTTTACAGTGCCCACTTTCTTAGGATTTTTGGTGTGGTGCTGGGATGGCACCCAGGGCCTTGTCCAGGCCTGGGGAGCTTCACCACTGACGTGCACCCAGCCCCCCAGGATTCCCTCCAGACTCCTGCATCTCCCCCACTCCATCAGATCATCAATTGTCTGTGTGGTTACTGCTGCATCCTCATGCCCAGCCAGAACCTGGCACAAAGTTGGCACTTGCTGAATACATGCAGGGATACCTACTGTCATTCAGGTTGGCTTCCATGGCAGTGGCATTCCCAGGGACACAGCTCATTGCTGGAGATCCTCTATCCCTCCAGAGCCCCCTTCAGCATTCCCCTCCACGGCCCAGAGGGGGACAGGCTGGTAGGTGGGGTGCTGCCTTCAGCACACCTCAGCAAGGCCAAGAAGATGCTTATGGAACCTTCTTCAGTGGAAAAATTATGTAACCTGGGAGATGTGATGTGCATGAAAGTGTTCTTCACCACTTATTTATTTCTCCCTGCTCTTTTTATATGAAAGAGCGGAGGTATCATTAACATGGAAGGAAATGCCACAAACAGGAGGGGTGGTGGGTCTCTTCAGGGAGGGGCGGTGGTATAAAATGATGAACTCCACAGCAGATGGGCCTGGCTCTGGGCTGCCTGTGCTTGGAAAGGTGACTCCACGCTGGGACAGAGACAGAGAGCCACCTCTGTCCCCCAGAGAATAGTACTGAGAGATGAGGAAAGAGAGAGGCAGACCGAGACCTCAAAGGGTCCCAGAAACAGAAGAAAATATAGAGACAGAGAATCCCCAGAGCAGTCAGGGAGACCTCCCTGGCCATGAACGCCTCCGGTGGCTGGTGTTTGAAGGACATCCTGCCACCCACGCTCCAAACCCTTCCACTCTCCCCCTCCCAGCTCCCCTGGGGAAACTGAGGCCAGGAGTTGGGAATCTTTCCGAGGCCACCCAGCCCCATCCTGGACAAGAATCAGTTCAGACAGATCCATTTTTATTACATATCCAGAGTTTTAAATAAATACACCTTCCACCAGGCGTCTCCCAGGCAGAGACCCCAATAAGTTAATAATAAATACAGTCATAAATACAGCGGGAGGGCGGGAGGGAGGCAGCGGGAGTGAGTTGACGGTCAAGACCTGCGGGCCCCCTCCACAGGCGGGACCACTGAGGCCAC
>NW_026000241.1:6655135-6657268 GCF_001458135.2 Marmota marmota marmota | reverse complement strand
GAGGCCACTTCCATTGCGCAGGCGCTGGACTAAGTGAGGCCGGGGCTGCTCATGCGCAGTGGCAGGCTTTGGCCTGGAGGTCGTCGTAGGTCCTGAGCGAGACGCCGCGGTCGGTCTTGTGCATGAGGACTACGAGGTCGTAGCTGGAGGGCACACAGCACGGGGCGGGCACCGCGTCCGGCCTCAGGCCGTGCAGACGCGCTTTGATCTGCGCATGCGTGTTGGCCGCTTGGTAGTGGCTGGGGCACTCGCCGACGCACACGCTCACCTGCAGCTCACGCGGCGACAGCACCCAATCAGTCCAGCCCAAGTCCTCCAGCGTCGCTCGGACTGTCTGCAGGCGACAGCAACGCCCGGGCCCGAGCGGGCAGCCGTCTGAGCCTCGTGCACGCGCGCTGCGGGGCCCCCTGGCGGCTCGTGCCCGCAAATGCAGTTCCAGCTGAGGCCCGGCAGAGGGCGACAGTGCCAGTGGCAGGTCCGCAGGCGGCGACAGTCGCAAATGTAGCGTGGGTGCCCGGGATCCTCTGAGGCTGAGCTGACGCTTCAGCGGCCGCGTCACGTCCCACGACTTCGTCTGTGTCGGGGACAGCCGGAGCAGGGCCCGGTGCACGCGGTAGGCCTCCGGGAGACCCTCTGTCAGCGAGGCCCGGGAGAGGCGCAGGTGCAGGTGGCCGTCGGAGCCGAGTCGCACTGGGAAAAAAAGAGATCAGAGAGTTGGTCACCCTACTGTGCGCGAGGAAAAGGGGTTACCATCCTGCCAACACACCAAGCAGCACCCCACCACAGGGCCTTTGCACAGCTTCTTCCCGGGAATCTCAGCGTGGCTGTCCCCATCCCTTTAGGCCACCTAAATAACAACCATCTTGTTTTATTTCGTGGTAAGTACTTCATCTTCCCTAGAATCTCAGTCCCTCTTGGCTTGGTTGCCACCGTGCCGGGCACACAGTGTACACAGTAAACATTTGAAGGAATGAATGTATATCCAATAATCGGTGAATCTGAGATTCGAATCTTGGCCTGCTTCCTTCTCATTAAAGAAGAAAAAAAATCATTGATTTATTTATTTATTGGGGTTGGGTGTTACTGTGTCGCCCAGGCTAGCCTTGACCTCCTGGGCTCAAGTGATCCTCCTGCCTCAGCCTCCCAAGGAGCTAGGACTACAGGCACAGACCACTGAGCTAAGCTCAAAAATACCTCACAGGAGGTCTGACCTGATTCTACAAACCAAGGAGTGAGGAGCACCAAGCCCCCCACATTCCAGATGACTTGGTCCGGAAAACACAGTCCCCCAGGGTGGTGCAAGTGTGGAGGGTCTGCGGAGACCCGTCTGAAAGCCTGCAACCCAGCTCTAGGCTCAGCGAGGGCTAGAGATTTACCAGGAGTCACACAGCAGGGCAAGGATTGGGGGCGTGTGGGGAAGTGCCCTTCTCTGCCAGACCCCTGCTTCCACCCCTCCTGGGTCCCAGCGGCGCCCCCTGGAGCCTCTGTGGAGGGTGCGCAGAGGGAGAACCTCCCTCCCCTGTTGGGGCGCCTGCCCCGCGACTCCAACATCTTGATGAGGGATTGCGTCAGATTCCGATCCGGCTCCTGCAGGTTCTGCTCGTCGCTGGCCGCCCCGCTGCTCCCTCATCCCTCCTCCTGGACCTCTGGGCAGGGGCAGGACCAGTCTCCCCACCGGGTCCCCGAGCTACCCAGGCCCTGTGCGCATTCGGGGGACCCCTGGCATCTCTGAGCCTGGCTTTGCACATCTGCGGCCCCTGACTGAGGTCCCACCCGGGGCGAGCCTGGCCCCGGCCCGTTGCAAACAGGTGGCGGCCACCTTCCCCGTCGGACTCCGGAGGGGACAGAGAGTTCCCACCCACCCATTTCAGAGGCGGGAAAACTGGCGCCTCGAGGCGGGGCCTGGGCCCGTGGGACAGTCAGACACGGGGGAGCCCCGGGGTCGCCAGGGCCACTCACGTTCTGGGCTGAGGATTCGCACGGCGGGGGCGGGGCCGGGCGCGGCGTCGCGCGAGCTCTGCTGTCCCCGGAGCCTGGCCCTCAGGTCCTCGTAGCGCATCCTCAACTCCCGGGACCAGGGATCGGGCTCGGCCTCGGGGTGGGTGTCCGATGGCCCCGGGAGGCCGGGTCGGC
>NW_026000241.1:6649492-6654470 GCF_001458135.2 Marmota marmota marmota | reverse complement strand
GCCGGGGCCGCCGGGGCCGCGCTGTCGGGGCTGTCGCTGAGGCTAGGGCTCCGGGCCGGGGCATGGCCGGCTGCTCGCTGCGCTCCAAGACTTGACAGCGACGTTGAACAGCGGCCTTTATAGTCCCGGACTTTGTCCGCCCCGCCTGCCGCCCCGCCTGCCCCTGTGCGGACACTGCGGTGGCCTCCGCTGGGCGGGGAGTCCCCGGGCCTCCGGGAGGTGCTGGGGGACAGAGTCTCCAGGACAAGCCCGGGCAGGGACAGGATCCCAGCCGGGGGTTGTTGGAACATGATTTTGTGCAAAGACAAGGACTGTGGGAAATTGCAGGCAGGAGCCAAGAGGTGGCCTTCCCCCAGGGGGACCCCCGCGCGCCCCTCTCCGTGGGATCAAAGACTGAAGAGGGTGAAAAACAAAGGAAGCCGAGGGGCAAGGTCAAAGCTGGGAAGGGCAAGTTCAGGCTTCACTGTCCCCACCAGGAAAACGGCCTTTCTCTGAGGAGGTGGCCAGATGAGGTGTCAAGGACAGCTAGGGACCTAGTCAGTGCACAATAAACTGCTATTCCCGTGACTCAGCCTCCTCTGGAGAACTCCTGCTCCCTCTTCAAAACCCTGTTCCAGAAACCCCTCCTCCAGGGACCTGCCTCTGACCTGCCCTTGGCCACTCAGCAGTGCTGATCCGCCTGCTCCCCTCCTCCACTGTCCCTAGCGCTTTCTCCTTTGGGGACAGGAGTGCATCTTCTCTCCAGTGCTGCAGTCTCCTGGTTGGTCCCAAAACAGAGGCAGCAGGAAACTGGAGTCCTAAGGTGTGAGGGTCCGGGGCTGGTGTCAGTCAGGCCCAGTCACCGGACATGGAGGGCCGGGATGCCCAGGAGCGCCCTGCCCCCTGCTCAGGACTCCTGGCCCCAGACACCACCCCTGTGGCTGCTTCCAGCTTCCCAGGCACAGAAAGGCTGGGCCTGTGCCCGGGTGTACCCACTGCCCACCTCTCGCTGCGTGTGCCCAGACAAGCCTCCAGCCCCACCCTGGAGGTCGAAGGTCAGCAACAGCCTCTGTCCCATGGAGTCACCACTGTGCTGTGGCGGGGGAGAGGTCCCCCGTGAGACACTCTGGGCATATAATAGGTGCTCAGGAAAAGTGCCTCTCAGTTCCATCCTGACTGCTTGGTTGGGAGGAGGAGCCTCTGGCCTTGCCCCCCACCCACGTGGTACATACAGTAGGCGCTCAATGAAGGGTGCCACAGGGATGAGGCTGAAAGCTGGCAGGCTACGAGGTCACTCCCCCACACGTGGCCTGTCAGGAGAGATGAGTAATCCTGATGCGTGTGGCCTTGAGCAGGTCAGGAGGGTCACCGAGACCCAGGCCTGTTCTGGGGTGGCATTGGGGCAAAGGAGACACTGCCCAAGTCGGCAGCTTTTCAAGTTCAATAGCGGAGATGGGATGGCCGTGGTCATCGGACTCCCAGCTGGGCCGCGTCCAGACACCCTCTTGTTCCACAGAGAGATGCAGGAGAGGACAACACAGGGATGGAGACTGTGGAGAGGATCAAACGAAACGCAGAGGACACCAGGTGCATAATAAGTGCTCAATAACTGGGTGTTACTACAGCTACTCAGCCGCGCGGGAGAACTCCTACTCCTTCTTCAAAACCCTGATCCAACCCCCTCCTGCAGGGAGCAGCCCCCACCCTACCTTTGCCAGCTGAGCAGTGCTCATCCTCTGCCAGGGCTGACCTCCCACCTGGGACTCCGTCCCTGGCTCCTGCTCCCCCGTACTGGGGCCCCTTGAGGGCAGGAATGCATCTTCTCTGTGCTCCAATCTCTTGGCCGGGCCCAGAATGGAGGTGGCAGGGAATTGAGGAGCTGGGGTGTCACAGCGGGGAGGGCTGGTGTCAGTCAGGTCCAGCCATCAGATGTGGAGGCCAGGGGTGCCAAGGAGCACCTCCCCCACCTTCTTTCCATGCTCAGGGCTCCTGGCCCCCCACACTGCCCAGGGCCTCTTCCAGCTGTGTGTGGGCCGCCGTGCCAGGCCATGACGAGGAGTGTGTCTGGGGGTGACAGGTGTGAGCTGCCAAGCAGCTCCGGGGCTCCCTGAGTCCCCAGGACTCCCAGGGCCTGCAGGCCTCCCCTCCCCAGCACACACCTCTTGCCGAGTGGGCTCCTGCCTGGCACCCAAGGCGGGCACCAGCCTGTCCTGTGGGGTTACCCCTGGACCATGGCAGGGTTCTAGATGTCCCCCATGTGATGCTCTGAGTACATAGTAGGTGCTCAGTAAATGCACCTGCTCACACCCGTCCATTCTATCCAGTCTGTGGCCGAGTGGAGAGTGGGTCAGGTGAATCTTGTTTTTCAAACAAAGGCTCCTGGGGGTAAGGGGCCCAAGCCCAGGACAGGCCAGGGGTCATGGTGTCCGTCAGACTGCCTGGGTTCCCAGAGCACAGAAGGGAGAGGGCTGGGTTGGGGTTCTCGAGGCAGCTTCCTGTCACCCCAGGGCTGCCCTAGAAGGCTATTTCTCTCTGCCTCCCAATTATGAAGCACCATGAAAAATCAACTCAACATCCACCACTTTAAAGTTTACCACTCACTGGGTGTGGTGAGGACCTCAGGAGGCTGAGGCAGGAGGATCGCAGAGTTTGAGGCCAGATTTTTCATGTGCTGGGGATTAAACCCAGGGACCCGTCTACCACAGAGCCAAGTCCCCAGCCCTTTCTATTGTTTTAGTTTGAGACAGGGTCTTGCTAAGTAGCCAGGCTGGCCTCAAACTTGTGACCCTCCTACCTCAGCCTCCCGAGTGGTCAAATAAAATTTTCACAAGGACAGAGGGGTGGCTCAGTGGTAGAGCATTTGCCTGGCATGTGCCAGGCCCCGGCTGGGTTCAGTTCCCAGAACCACAGAGTGATAAACAAATAATAAATAAATACATAAAACGTCTGAGGCAGGCTGGGGCTGGGGCTCAGTGGTGGAGCGCTTGCCCGGCACCACTTGAGAGGCACTGGGTCTGACTCTCAGCACCACATATGAATAAATAAAATAAAGGTCCATCAACAACTAAAAAATATTTTTAAAATGTCCGATGCAGTGGCCTTTAGCACATTCATCGTGTAGTATAAGCATTGCCATAAATCTTCCAGAACATTCCATCACCAGCCCCTGGAGCTGCTGGCCTATTTTCTGTCCCTGTGGCCGCGGGTTCTGGACCGTTCATGTCAAGGAGGTGGCCCACTGGTGGCCTTTGCCTCTGGCCTTTGCGCTGAGCGTCGTGGTTTGGGGTTCAAGTTGTGGCAGGTGTGGGCGCTGCGGCCCGGGCACCACGCCTGGATGGCGCACTCACCCTGGGCGGACATTGGGCTCTTGCATGCACCTTGTGGCTCTGGGCCGCTGCAAGTGCGTGAGCACCAAGATTCACGCCCCTGCGTTCAGTTCCTTTGGGTTTGTGTCCAGAGGTAGAATTGTTGAGTCTCCTGATGATGATGCTTAAGGTGTTTTTGGAGGCTGCTGGGCAGGGACCCCAGGGTCTCCGCAGGCTAAGCGCATGCTCTTCCCCGGGCTCCGCCCCAGCCCACACCTGGAGAGTGTCCGCACCTCCACCTGCTTTAAAAGTTTCATCAACATGAGTTACATAAGCGGGGCGCAGAGGCTCAAGCCTGTCATCCCAGCATCTCGGGAGGCTGAGGCAGGTGGATCCTGAGTTCAAAGCCAGCCTCAGCAACAGTGAGGCGCTAAGCAACTCAGTGAGACCCTGTCTTTAAATAAAATGCAAAATAGGGCTGGGATGTGGCTCAGTGGTCGAGTGCCCCTGAGTTCCATCCCCAGAAATCCCCCTTCAAAAAAAGATGAGTTACATAAAACCAAAAGGATCAATCTGAGGTGTTTAGTTCAATGACATTTTTATAAATGGTGTCTCCATGAGACTTCTCGGGGATGAAGTTCCAGAACATTCTTCCTGGCCCCAGGGAACACCTCCCTAACATCACCCTCCCGACCTCTAGATAACATGGATGCCTTTGCCCATTTCCCACCGTGACCTGAACAGAAGCAGCTGCAATCTCCTCTCCCGTCTGGGGCCCTTCACTCAGCCCATGTTCATGAGCGATGGCGTTTTGGGGTCTCTCTGTTTGGGTTCATCCTTTTCCCTTGTTATGTAATATTCCATGGCCCATGCCCAGAGTGGAGCTGCCAGGTCGGGAATGGGCGTCTGTCACTTTAAGAGTGGGGTTAGTAAATAGCTCACTTCATTCATGGAATTTCCCCAAGGGGCATAAAAGCCATGAGTCCCCTGGAGAAGGGCCACCTGTCAGGTTTCCGCTTCACCAAGCTCCAGAGCGGTGGCTGGGCCGACTCCCCAAATTCTGTAAACGATGACCTCATTCGTGGCCATTCCCGTGGCCCAGCTGCACGGGGCGCAGGCAGCCAGCCAGGGGTGACCTCAGTCCTGGGGACCCTGACTTCCTCGGGAACAGCGGCCACTGTCCCCGGGGGTGCAAGGAGGTGGAGGTCAACTGCGGGGGGCCGGGTCAGGTGGCTCCTCTGCCTGGTGGGCCCCCGGCCCGCACAGGCTCTCGGTCACCGGTCCCCATGTCACATCGTTGCCAGGGAAACCACGAGCCTCCCGCTGAACGGGACGAGCCAGACTGTTTCCAAAGTCCAGCGAGTCCCAGGGGGACAGGGTGGACGGCTGTCCTGTCGCTCGCTATGACCTCCCTGGGGGTCGGCGTGTGCCTGGGTCCTGAGGAGTCCCCACCGCTGGCTCTGGGTGGCACGCTGGCTCAGCCTGCGTTGCCGGGCCGATCTGGGGACCGTTACTAAGGACTCCCAAGCCAGTGGCCTCCCCCTGGAGAGGGACAGCTCTGAGCTCGCAGGCCCTCCCCGAGCCGCCGTCCAACACCAGGAGCCATCGTCACCTGTCCTGGGCCGTGGTGTCTTAGCCTCAGCCACGTCTGGAGCCAGTCAGGCTCAGGCCGGTGGCGGGGACAGAAGGGCCCT
>NW_026000241.1:6645964-6648981 GCF_001458135.2 Marmota marmota marmota | reverse complement strand
CCCCTCCTGCCCCCTCCTGTCCCCTCTCCCCCAGCTCCTCCAGGCTGACAGTTCCTCCTGCCATCTGCCCCTGCCCCCCCACACCAGGGCCTTCTCAGTGACCTTGACGTCCACTCCACGGATGAGACACGAGGACCAAGGTCCCAGGCTGGGAGGCAGCGGGGCTGGGTGGGAACCCCGCAGGCAGCCCCAGCTCACCCCACCCCCAGGCCTGTGGGGTACGGGCAGAGGGAGCCCCAGGACGGGGCTGGAGACGGGAGACCCAGGTTCAGGGCCCCACTCTGCGGCGCCCGGGCTGTGTGATGGGAGCAGGAGCTGGGCCTTTCTGTGCCAGCTTCGTCAACATTCTGAGCTGTCCCAGGTCATACCTCAGGACCAAGGGCTCCTTCTGCTTGCTCACAGGTGCTCTGAAGAGACACGTTCGTTCATTCAGTGGATCAAGCCACAAGTCTTCCTTCAATCCCCGTGAACAAGGCTTCCAGGCCAAAGAAGGAAAGGGAGAAGCATGGAGGGAGAAGAGGGAGGGGAGCAGGTGGAGGGGCACAGCAGGTGCAAAGGCCCTGAGGCAGGAGCTTCTCAGGCAGCTCTAGGCACTGGGTTGGCCAAGGGCCTGGAAAGCCGACCCCGGGGACCAAGAGGATATTGACATCAGGTGGCTGGCTTCTCAGCTGGGACCTGGGCCAACTCATGCACATCCCAGAATATTTTCTTTGTCAAAGGTGGCTTCCTCCCCTAGACAGATTTATCTGGATTTCCTGAAGTTAGGGTTAGATTGAAAGTCATGAGCATGTACATGAGCCCCCCAAAAGTGCTGGGTTGATGGCAAGAGTGACATTTGTCTATTTATTTATTCAGTGGTGCTGCGGATGGAACCCAGGGCCTCCTGCATGCTAGGCAAGCTGAGCTGCATCCCCAGTCCCTTCATTTTTTATTTTGAGATAGAGTCTTGAGAAGTTGCTGAGGCTGGCCTCCAATTTAGATCCTCCTGCCTCAGCCTCCCGATGCCGGGATGACAGGTGTGCACCATGGTGCCTGGCTACAATTGTCTTAAATATGCTCAAAGAACTCAAGGAAAACGTAAGAAAAGAACTAAAGGAAGTCAGGGAAGGTACACTTACAGAAGGACCCATCCACGTGTGTTTCTGAGGAGCAGCCCGTTCACAAAACACGAACAGAGAGATGCAGCGCACGCTCAGCTTCCCTCCACCCACAGGGACCACACAAGGAAGCGAGGCCCAGAGGCACGGCTCAGCGCGGGCTGCTTGCCCAGCAGGAGCAGGACCCCAGGCCCAGGCCCAGGCCCAGCGCTACAAGAAAGAGAGAGACAGAGAGACACAGAGACACAGAGAGAGACACAGAGACACAGAGACACAGAGAGAGACACAGAGAGAGACAGAGAGGAAAAGAAGTCCAAACGCCCGGCACATGGAGTGGGGCCACGGTAAGCCAGGGCACATCTGAGGACAGACAGACAGACACATAGGACCTGGGTGATGCAGCCACAGGCCAAGGATGGCCAGCAGCCACCAGAAGCCAGGAGAGTGGTGGCCTGGGACAGACTCTCCCTCGGCGCCCGCAGAGGAACCCAGCATGGCCCCCGCCCTGACTGAGCTTTTGGCCTCCGTGGAGGAGGCTGAAGCCGCGGAGGATCTGCTTCTGTTGTGCTGTTTTTTATTCATCTATTTCGTGGCGCTGGGATGGAGCCCGGGCCTGGCACACCCTAGATGCGTGCTGACCACCGATAACCCTGGTCCTTCCTGTCGTTGAAGTCCCCGTTTGGCTGTCCCCCTCCCCCCGCCCCCAGTGGGCCTGGTGTGACATCCCTGGGGCCTTCCGATGTCCAGGAAACTCCAGGGTCCGCTGCACGGAAGTCCCTTCTCTCAGTCCCTAATTCATTGACTTATTTTGGCTCCGGGAACTGAATCCAGGAGCTTGACCGCTGGGCACAGCCCGCCCTCCCTGAGCCGCTGAGGCCGGCTCCGAACTCGCCATCCTCCTGCCTCAGCCTCCCGAGCTGCGGGGATGACAGGCGTGCGGCTCCGTGGTTATCTTTTTGGTTTCTTTATTGACATCCAAACATTCGAAGTTGTGAGCCTCCAGGTTTTCACCTTGTCGCGGTCAAGGGCGGTCGAGGGCGTGTGGCAACTCACCAGGCTGTTAAGGGAGTGAAGGGTTGGCTTCCCCCAGGTGTGACCTCCCTTCCCTTCTGGGTCTCTGCCAGGTCCCCTTAGGGTGTCCAGTGAGGGGGGACAGATGGCGACAGCTGAGCATGACTCAGCAGGTCTGGGCCGTGGGGGAGAAGTGGTCAGTCAGCCCCGGGACCGGCTGTGGGGGTTCCTGCCTGGGGGTGGGGCGCAGGGCAGCCGGAGCCCAACAGGAAGTGGGTCACCTCGGGATCCAGCTCGAGGCCCCACGTGCCTCCCGCCGGAACCCAGCAGCTGGGCCACCTCCATCTCCCTCCTGCGCTCCCCGCACCCCACATCCTGCTTGGTACCCTTTCGCCTCTGTCCTAATGCTATTCACTGTGTGCATTTATGGAGCACCAGCTGGATGCCAGGCCCTGACCGAGCTTGGATCCATAGCCCTACCAGGTGGGTGCAGGGATCAGCTTCATGTCACAAGGAAAAACTGAGGCCCTCAGGGCACAGCCCAGGCTGGGTCACTGGCACAGAGCCGGTTATCCCTGTGACAAGTTCCTAGAGAAACTGCATCCGCGACAAGGTCCTGCAGATGGCCTGCCCTTGGCCAGCGGGAACGTGGAGATGGCGGAGAGGAGGAAGGTTGTAGGCCAAGTGCAAGTTCGCGGGGCGACATTAGTCCTTTAACAGCCCTTTACCTCCTTTACCAGCTGCTTCCCTGGACTTCTGTGTCTGGCCTCCCCTTCTCCTGACCAGTAAGTCAACTTCCGTGAAAAAGTCTCTAAGGGAGGCAGCGCTCTGGCCTCCACCAGCCACGAACCTCAGAGGCCCAGAAGGAGCTCTGCCCGTTGCCCCCGTGCCCCCCGCGTCCCCCACACC
>NW_026000241.1:6637887-6643507 GCF_001458135.2 Marmota marmota marmota | reverse complement strand
CAAGGTGAGGCCCCCGGCCTCTCCCAGCCCCTCCCTGGCATGCGCCTGCCCAGGACCCTTCAGCTGCCCTTGAACCCCATCCCTCCCCCCCCCGCCCACCCATAGCTGGGACCCTGAACCCTGCTGCATCCTTGCTGGGTCCCCAGAGTAGGACCAACACACAGTGGGTGTGACTAGAGCAGCACCAGGGTGAGAGCCTCCTGAGGCAGGGACAGGGTCCTAGGGACCCACATTCCCAGCTCCTCACAGCACCCCCTCTCCCTCCTGTGACTTACCAGTCCCAGAGCAGGGCCAGGCTCAGGAGACACAGGCCCAGGCAGATCCACCCTCCATAGAACCTACTGGCTGCCACCCAGAGTGCTGTGATGGAGGGCGCACAGGCAGCCCTGGGAGGCAGAAGAGGTCCCTGGCATCCAGGAGGGCTTTCTGGAAGAGGAGACAACTGTGTTGATGAAGCAACGGCTCTGTGCCCGGCACCTGGTGAAGGCCCCTGAGGTATGGGGAGAGCGAGGCTCAGGGACGCAACCGGAGGCCAGGTCCCTCTTGGGCTTCTCAAGGCCCTTAGGACAACACCCAGCCTCCCCCTGCCCACCCCAGGAGGCCACTGTTTTGGACGCAGCTCCTGTGCGAGGCCCTGGGCTGCCCAGGCTTAAAACCAAAATGGAGTCACTCACGCTAAAGCGCCATATTCCTGAGCTGGAATTAAGCTGTTTACATGATCTTCCCAGAATTCAGGATCAGCGGCCAAGTTGTCTGAACAGGAGGCCAAAGAGGCACCACAACGAAGTCCCTTCTGCTTTAATTCTTTCGCAAAAAAGGTTATCAAGGTCTGGGGTGCAGCTCAGGGGTGGCGGGGTTCCCTACATGCCCAGGGCCCTGGGGAAAGGAAGGTGAAGCCAGATTTAAAATTAGGTAGTCAGTGTAGTTAGGTAAATTGGGTCTAATATCGAGTGAAATCTAAAATGGAGGCCATGCTGAGAATGATTCCGGGAAATGCAGGACAACTCATGGAATGTTAATGAAGTCCCAGAAAGGCCCTAGGCCAAAGTCCACCCCAAAGAAATGTTAATGGAACCCAGGAAACAGCCCCCAACAGATTTGGAGATAGCCCATCCCAGAGAAGTGATAAGCCCATCCCAAAAAGTGATAAGTAAGTCCTTCCTGCCCGTTTGGCCCACCTGTGTCCTAACCCTTCCCCCTTGCATTCCATCACCAAACCTATAAAAAGGGGAGACAACCGCACTTCCATGGATTCCACCTCTTGGGTCCCCTTCTTCCTCCGGGAGAAGTCTTTTCTGCTGTCCTTTAATAAACTTCTAATTTCTACTCTGACCTTGCCTTGGCGTGCTCTCTGGTGTTATTCTTCAACATTGGGGAAGCAAGGACTCGTCACCGGCCAACAGCAGTAACAAAAGGAGGGAGGGAGGGAGAGAGGGAGGAAAGGAATAGGAGGGAGAAGATGATACCCCAAAGCTTTGTCAGGCTGCACTGGAACGCCCGTCCAGGGTCAAGTCCCTCTAACTGCCACATGGGGTGAGTGTGTCCCCAAGGGGTATATGCTGCAAGTTTGGTCCTCAGTGTGGTGGCGTGGAGGGGGACCCTTGGAAGAGATTAATGCAGTTCTTTTGGGGTCCTGGTTAGTTCCCCCCAAGAGGGGTTTGTTGTAAGAAGAGAGAGCGTCTCCCCACCGACCCCTCCCTCTCACGCGGATTTCCACCACAGTGTGTCCGCCATGTTGTGATGGGGCCAGAAGCCTCCACCAGAGCCCAACAGATGGGGCCTCCTGATCTTGGACTTTCAGCTCCTGAAATTGTGAACGGAACAAATCTCTTTACCAAGCACCTAATGTCAGTATCCATCATAGAAAAACAAATCTTGTTCCTCCCCCGGGGCCAGGAGGGGCTCTCTCTGAAGTTCCTGTGTTAGTCCATTTTGTGTGGCTATGACAAAAGACCTGAGATAATCCACACAGTAAGACAGAAGCTTAATTTGGGCTCATGGTTTCAGAGGGTTCAGTCCATAACTGCTTGGTCCCCTTGCTTTGGGCCTGTGGCAGAAGGTCCATGGTGGCAGAAGCACATGGTGGAGGAGGCCAGTTCACTTCCTGGCAGCTGGGAAGCAGGAGAGGAAGAGGAGGGGCCAGGTCCCTGGAGGGCACACCCCATGACCTCACTTCCTCCCCTGAGGCCCCACCCCTAAAGGCTCCACCACCTCCCAGTGGTGCCTCAGGCTGGCGATAAAGCCTGTAACTCAAGGGCTTTGGAGGACATTTCTGATTGAAAACAGAGCCGTTTCCAGCCGAGGAAGGTCTTCCAAAAGAAATGCCATTGTTTTGAACCTTTTCCCTAAAATCCATTAACCAGGAAAGATGAAGCTCCGATGGCAGGACAGAAGGCTGGGACATGTCACCACACCCAGACAGGCATTGTCACAGCCTGTCTTCTCTTCAGTTTCCAAAGAGAATCATTTACAAACTGGAATGTGTTCTTTGGACCTGTTCAATTCCCATAAAAATCACTTCTTACCCCTCTGAAATTGCCCACAATGTTAGTCAACTTTTTGTAACTGTAACAAAATGCCTGAAGGACTCAATTTTTAAAGAGGAAAGGTTTATTTTGGTTCAGAGTTTTGAAGGTTTCAGTCCATGGTCAGCTGGCTGTTGCTTTGGGCCTGTGGCAGGGCAAAGCTGCACGCCTCATGGCCAGGATGCTAGAGAAAGGAAGGCCTAGGGTCCCATAGTCCCCTGCAAGGGCACCCCCAGTGACCTAAGACCTCTCCCCGGCACATCTCCCAAGGACACCGAGCTGGAGACAAATCTTTGAACAAATGGGTCTTTGGGGACATTCCAGGTCCACCACTAGCAGCCCATGACCCCTCCTCTGTGCAGAAGATGTCTAATCGTCAAACCTCTGGCTCTTCTTTGAGGGCCACAGTTTACAGTGCTCTGTGCTCATGGGCTTGTTAACACCTTGTTTTTCTCTCTCTTTATTTCATTTATTTATTTCTGGGCAGTACTAGGGATCAAACCAGGCCTCACCGCTGAGCCACTTCCCAGCCCTTTTCAAGTTTTTTGATGGTGAGACAGGGTCTCACTAAGTTGCTCAGGGCCTCGCTAAGGGCTGAACTTGGCCTTGAACTTGGATCTTCCTGCCTCAGCCTCCCAAGTAGTTGGGACTGTGGGTGGTGCCACCACTGCACTGGCCTGGGCCACCCCTAGGCCTGTCTGAGAAACTGCAAAACAAGAGTAGCTTGGAAAAGCTGCCCTTTCGGGGGCTGGGGATGTGGCTCAAGCGGTAGCGCGCTCGCCTGGCATGCGTGCGGCCCAGGTTCGATCCTCAGCACCACATACAAACAAAGATGTTGTGTCCACTGAAAAATAAATATTGAAATTCTCTCTCTCTCTCTCTCTCTCTTTAAAAAAAAAGAAAGAAAAGCTGCCCTTTCGTACAGGACACTGGCATCTGTAAAGGACGCTGTCCTTGTGACCAGTCCCTGGGTGAGCGCTCCTGCAAGTCATCCTGCTTTTTTGCTATAGTTTCTTTCTTCCTGTTTTGTGGTGCTGGGGATGGATCCGGGGCTTCACGCGTACACACGTGCTGTCGCTGAGCCCCTGTGGTTTGGGTCTTAAGGGTCCCCAAAGAGCCCTGTGTTAAAGGCTTGGTTCTCAGCATGGTGCTCCTGGACGGTGGAGAGAGCTTTCCAAGGTGTGGCCCAGGCCAGCGCAGTGGTGGCACCACCTACAGTCCCAACTACTTGGGAGGCTGAGGCAGGAGGCTCACTTGAGCCCAGGAGTTCAGGGCCGGTCTGGGCAACATAACCCCATCTCAAAAAATAAGCAAACAAAAAAGACTCTGGGTTCTCAGTGGCTCCAAGGCTTCCGTCTCCCATGGGCCTCACGTTCCCCCAAATGCTTTCCTGACTACTAAGGCCCCACCACAGGGTGATTCTTGAGACAGCCCTGGAGCTGAGGCGGGCGGGTCTTCATCCCGGCCAAGGTCAGACATGAGCGAGGAAAGATCCTGTTGTGTTCTGCAAACTGCTCAGCTCTGGAGAGTCTGGCCTGGCTCATGCCCCAGCCCCCTCTTCTCCACAGCTGTGGCAAGAAGACAGGGGGTTGGGGCTGGGGATGTGGCTCAAGTGGTAGAGCGCTCGCCTGGCATGTGTGCGGCCCGGGTTCGATCCTCAGCACCACATACAAACAAAGATGTTGTGTCCGCCGAGAACTAAATAAATAAATATTAAAAAAAAAAAAGAAGACAGGGGGCTTCCACTGGTGGGGCCCGAGTTTCCTTGTCTGTATAAGGTGGCCATGCCACCCACTGTTAGGGGTTGTACATGTACAGGTTGACACAGATCATGGTTCTAATTCTAGCACCTGCTCCCCCTTGCTGTGTGACCATGACACAGTTCCTCAACCACTCTATGCATTATAACAAAGGCCACTGGTTTTTGTTTTTGCCATACTGGGCATCAAACCCGGGGCCTCACGCATGCTAGGTGAGTGCTTTACCGCTGAGACACACCCCTGACCCCAAGGACACAATACCTTTATTCATTTATTTTTATGTGGTGCTGAGGATCAAACCCAGGGTCTTGCACATTTGAGGCAAGTGCTCTACCACTGAGCCACAACCCCAGCCTGTCACCTGGATTTGAGGACAGAGAACAGGCAATAAGAAGTCCTCTCTTCTGGGGTACAGTAGCGGCAGCTACTCAGGAGGCTGAGGCAGGAGGATCTCAAGTTTGAGGCCAGCCTCAGCAACTTAGCGAGATCCTGTCTCAAGATAAAAAAGAAGAGGGGCTGGGGATGTGGCTTGGTGACAAAGCACCCCTGGGTTCAGTCCTCAGTAGCAAAAACACCACAAAATCCCTCTTCTCATTCATTCAACACCCTCTTAACAGCTGCCACGAGCCGAGTACCACGTCACCCACCCAGGATGGAAAACGTAGTGAGAGGCGTCCCCTCTGCCCACTGACACCCCAGGCTGCAGACGACCCCCACGGATGCCAGCCTCACACAAGGACACACAGAAAATGACACATTTCAACTATTTTATTTGCTTCTGGGGTGTCAAGTGTGGAGTCTCCCAGAGCCCAGCCCCGAGCAGAGCCCAGTAGACCCTTCTCTGCTCCAGGGGACCCCAGACACGGGGTCTCAGACAAGGCACTGGCAGGCACTCAGGTGGGGGAGAAGCCACACTGAGGACGGAGGGGCGGGGCCCTCCCCGGGGGACAGAAAACAGTCACTTTCAGCAAGAACAACTATTTCCTAGAAATTGAGAACAAAATGAAAACCTGAGATTTGGGTGGGCCCCAGAACAAGCCAGGCAGAAAGAGGGCCCCTTCCTAAGGCCCAGGTGTGGCCTCTCCTCGTGGGCCAGGACAGGACGGGGACGCCACAGGCCGTGAGGAACCCAGAGCCGGGGAATTCAAGACAAAACCCTGGCGCGGGCCAACCTGGGTCCAGGTGGAGGGGGCCATGGCCACTGCCAGCACCAGGACCTGTCCCCTTCTCTGTGCCCCGCGAGCACGGGAGCAGGGCAGGCACTTCTGTGTGTCGCTGGGCAACAGGAGAAAGGTCAGGGGAAGTGGGGGAGGGGGGAGGGGGAGAGGACAGGAG
>NW_026000241.1:6616662-6637862 GCF_001458135.2 Marmota marmota marmota | reverse complement strand
TGGTAGTGGTCGGCTGGGCGAACAGGAGAAAGGGTCAGGGGAAGTGGGGGAGGGGGGAGGGGGAGAGGACAGGAGGGGGCTGGGCTGCGCCTCCAAGGTCCTCAGATGGCCCAGACAGTGTGTGACAACCAGCCCAGACACAGGCCACCGGGATGGGGACGTCTGGGCGAGGGCATTCAGCACCCCCCAGGCCTGAGCCCTGCAGACAGGGACATCGACCAGGCCTGCCCCCAGGAGCCCCGTGCCGAGGGTCTTGGGGGGTCCCCAACTTCCCCACGGCAAACACGCTCCCCCCCCCCAGCCCCCGCAGGCGGCAGTGAGGATTTGCACCTGGAGAAGGAGACAAAGCCCTTTCACTGTCCCCGGCCACTCGGGGCGCCCGAGTCTGTCTGTGAGGCCATTGGTGCCCGAGGCCGCCTCCGGAGGCTGCCCCATAGTCTGGGGCAGAGGCTGAGGCCACAGAGAAGAAAGGAGCTTTGTCCCGACTTCTGGGTGCAGACGCTGTGAGGGGGCGGGGAGGTCAAAGGTCAACAGTCTAGACAGGCTGCCAGGAGAGGGGGTGTGGGGCTGGATCTCCTGCAGCCCCTCCAGCCCTGGCCCCCAGGGTGGGGCGCAGGCGCCAGAGCCACACACCAGGTGGCCCTGCTCCTAGGACAAACAGCCCCCCTGCCTCGGAGCAGACCCTGGCTGTTCTAGACGTTTCCACGCCAGCAAAGAAGAGAGCAGGGGATTTCCCTTCGATGAAACTATTGCAATGTGACATTTTCCCTTTATTTTCTTTTTGTTTTTTTGGTCCTGGAGATTGAACCCGGTGGCCTTAACCACTGAGCCACATCCCCAGCCCTTTTTGAGACAGGGTCTTGCCAAGTTGCTAAGGGCCTCACTAAGCTGCTGAGGCCAGCCTTGAACTTGTGATCCTCCTGCCTCAGCTTCCTGAGTTACTGGAATCACAAGCTCGTGCCACCCCGTGCCTGGCACAACATGACATTTTCTTAAAAAATCTGTCACTGACTGGGAATTCATGACTCAGCCCTCCTTCCCCTGGCCAGCCCTGCGTGAGTGGCCTCGGGGACCTTGTGTGCTCCAGTCCTTGACCCGGCAGGTCGCCAGTTGTCACCAGGTGACCCCAAGCTCAGTCCACTGGTCAGACTTCCCCTTGCCCTTCTCCCCTCCCACCCCCCAGTCTCACTTCCTTCTCAGGCTACAGCCCTGCACACGCCACCCACCTCCTCCCCAGGCCCCCAGGGCTGCAGGAGACACAGAGGTCACAGGCTGTGGCATCTGTGAAAAAGGAGCCATCATCAGGTCCATGCCTGCTCACCGTCCCCTCCTCAGCACCCCAGGGGCTCCCCGGCTGCTTCCCACAGACCTGCCCAATGTCACCTCCCTCCTCCCCCAGCTGTCCGCCACGTCCCCAGCCTGACTCTCCACCATGAACACTGTCACCGCCTTCCCCACCTCAGACCGACCGTCTGCCAGCTCCCCGGGTCTGAAGATGAGGGGGGACAGGGAGACTCGGTCCTCCCTTCTCACACAGGGACGTTTTTAGGCCAAGACCCACCAACACAGACAGACAGACAGACAGACAGACCATGGAGCGAGCGATGAGTTCCACCCAACAGAAATGTCACAAAACGTCAACCCCTGAGGAAATAAAAGCTGGCAGGACGTGAGTGACGGGTTTAATGGCATCTGATGACGTGAGAGCCGCCCCGCGCTGCGCATGGCAGGGGCAGCTCCTGAGGAAGGCAGGACAGCGACGTGCCGGACGTCACACCTCTGAGGGGCGGAGCCACACAGGACCAGAAACACAGGGAGGGACGGGGACCAGACATGGAAACCTCTGGGCAGGTGCCCAGAGAGCCCAGGACGGCCCCTCCCTCCCCGTCACGCTGGGGCCTCTGGGGGACAGAGATGGCCCGACGGACAGAGCTTGGGGTCGGTCTGAATGAGATCCCAGGGCCCCACGTCCCGAGAGCCCCATGTTCTTCTGCCACAGAAGCCGGCCGAGCACGTGGCTCTCCACAGACCCCGTGCTCAGGCTGGGGTCTTGGGGGACAGTGCCCAACAGAGCCAGGGCTGGCATGGAGGCGGCAGGGTCCCAATCACCTTAACCTGCCAGCCACAGTCCAGCCCGCTGCCCAGAGCAGAGCCGGGTCACACAACCATGCTGCTGGCCTCCCAGGGAGAGCCAGGGCTCAGGACACTGTGGCCAAGACCAGCGCCAGGTCCCAGAGGACCAGCGCCAGGTCCCAGAGGACCAGCGCCAGGTCCCAGATGGCCACACGACCATGCGGCAGGTCCGCGAGGCCCCACCGACCTGGGAACGGGAGGGAAGGGGAAGGGAGTCAGAAGGCCCACCCAGCCGGACACAAGCAGGACTCATCCAGGGACAGGGTCCAGCGCGCGCCTTCCCAGGGCAACAGGGAAACCTCGTCCCCAGAGAAAAGCCGATGGTTCCCCAGACGCCGTCCTCCTCCCTTGGTGGCACTGCTACAGGAGGACGCTCTCTCCTGACAGGCCTCATGGTCGGGCTGAGCGGAGCCACCTGCTGAGGGAGGCCGCCAAGTTCAGAGTGGGCAGGGAGCGAGGTAGAGTGACTCCCGAGTCCTGGGGACATCCCAGAGACCACTCACATGAAGCCCACCGGGGCCCGCCAGCCCCTGCAGGGACACGCGGGGACACTCCAGGACGCCAGCTCCAGGCCCCAAGCCCAGATGCCCAGCGAGGCAGTGGCTACTTTAGGTGTCAAAGGATCCCCAGCGGCTCAGAGCAGCTGTCCCACGGGCACACGGCTCTGGTGTCAAGGGACCAGGCCCCTGTGGCTGCACTGTGGCCTGGCCACTGTTGTCCCAACACAAAGACAAGAGTTAAGTCCAGTTTTGGAGGCCAGAGGCCAAAGAGGCCACACCCTGGGAAAAAGAAAAGGCCCATCTGTCCTCGGCTGAGCCAAGGGTTAGCAATCGCTCTCGGCTCCCAGCTCACACGACTGTCCTCAAAAAGAGAAAAGAAAACCAGCCACATCCCAGGGCAGTCTCATCTGGGGCCACCCAAGCTTTGGGGACAGTTTTCGGCTGAGACTCTTCATGAGACTTAAATTTGAGACAAACCAGCCAGGGGCCAGGGGCTCGCTCTCCTCCACCCACAGACGTGGAAGGCAGATGAGCAGGCGGCCCGGCTGGAGGTCACAGAGCACGGGCCACCTGACCAAGATTCTCTGGACGTCTGGGCCCACCGGTTGACCTCCTGGCTGTGGCGGCTGTGTCCCCCAGTGCACAGGGGAACAGGAGAAGTCCCAGCCTCTGCTTCAAGTCCACCGGAGCTTCTGCAGAGAGAGAGGAGCTGGGTGACCCGGGACGACGGCTTGTCTTCCTGGCCAGGCTCCTGAGGGAGGACGTCCCTCTTGGGGCCCAACGGGAGGAGGTCTTGGGAGGCCTGCGGCTCTCAGTGTTTGTGGCAGTAGTTGATTTTCTCTTCTGACTGCTCCAGGAGGTCCAGCATCTCCTCGATGATGGCCCGCAGCGCCCTGCCCAGCTGGTCGGCATTGTAGGGCTTGCCCAGCGGGGGCACGTGGACGAAGGCCGACCGGCCGTGGCTCTGGTACAGGGAGGTGTAGTAGGTGAAGTCACACAGGTACCTGACCCACAGGACACGGGAGGAAGGACAAACCAGGTCAGCCCGTCAACACGCAGGTGGCCGAGCATGCGACCTGCGGGAAGACGCCCCGGGCACACAGCGATCTGCCAAATGGGAGACCACTGCCCCCTCCCCAACGGGCAAGCACGGAAAACCCGGCTACTCCAAGTAGAGAGAAGTGGGCAGGGTTGTCCCCCAGGGAAGGCGAGTGGACGGGCTAGTGAAATTGTAACCGTGTGGACTTTTCAACCTGGCATTTCCAGGTTCGAGAATCTCCTCTTGGGAAACATCCGCACGAGGGTTCAGGAGAGCAAAAACAAGGACCTTCACGGTTACGTAAAAAAGCAGAAAAACTGACGGAGGGGGCTTGAGGGACTTGGGTTCTCCCGCCCAGTGGAATACTATGAAGTCGTCCACAAGGAAAGCAGCAGAGCGGGGTGGGGGTGGGGGTGACGGAGAACCCGCTGAGATGCATGTTGGCTGCCTCCAAATGGAAACTGGGGAAGGGGATTCCCAGGGAGATGCTTGTGATGTGCCCTACCCACGTGAAAACAAAGCAAAGCCAGATGAAGTCCTAGACCTGGTCCAAGCCCCATGTATAACACCGCCCAGGGATTCTCAAGACCCTCCACAGAGTGGGTAGTATTTGCACAAAACCTTCACACGTCCTCCCGGGGTCTTCAAGTCCTCTTTAGAAGACTTAGAATATCTGATACAAGGGAGTTACTATGGGGTCATCGTTATCCTGGAATGATGACCAGGAAAAGCACCGGTCAGCACACACGCACCCGTGCACAGACATGTGCAGCATCAACCCTCCAACTCAGAGGCCGACAGTGGCAACTAGTTCTGTGCTTCGTGTGTGTTGAGTGCCCCATCCAAAAAGGCCAAAGCCGACAGACTGGGCTTGCCAGTACCAGCCTCAGCCAGCCAGGGAGACCCCCTCACACCCACCACAGGGCCCCCAGCGCCCTACCTGCCGGCATCCTGTGAGATGGTCACTGTCACATCCAGACCCAGCGTGGTGACCCTCTTGCACACAGCATCCATGTCAATGATGGAGTCGATGCTCTCAGGCCCGTCCTCCACGCAGCACTGAGAGCCAGGACAGAAGCGGCAGTTGTCCAGTCCCTTGTAGCCCTTGTTGTGTCCACATTTCTCCAGTGTGACTGTGGTCGCCATGCCCGATACCCCCACATGCACCACCAGCTGCAGATAAATGGGTAGGGCTTAACATAGCCTGGCCGCGGGACTGGGGGTGACCCCGGGCCAAAGAGAACAGCAAACCCCCCCACCCCCGCTCTGCCTGGGGTACATGGCTCCTGACTTCTTGCTGCTGGAATAGACCCTGCAGTCACTCTCACAGAAAAGGTTACCAAGCAAAACATGCAAGGGAATGAACACTCAAGGGTACTTATGGCTGCTTTGTGTGCCCTTACAAACATTGCAAACAACCTAATTAGCCATTACTGAGTGGAGGATAAATAAACAATGAAACATTATGCAGCTGTTAAAATGCCCAAGGCAGTTTTAAATAGAATAATCCTCAAGACCTGTTGCCAAGTGCAAAAGGCAAGGCATAGCTTCCAGGCATCTAGTCTGAAAGGTATCCAAGATGTGAGGAAGACGGTCACTTTCTCTTTATAACTAACTTTATTTTACACTTAAATTTGGGTTGTTTAGAAAAGTGAGATTCAAATCTGGGTGCCACCTCCCCCAAAACCCCCCAAACCCCAAAGAAAATGAAAGCAAGAAAAAGCCCAGAAACAAGTATGCCCAGTAGGAACAGAACAGCTCCACAAATGACCCAAAATTCCCCAGCCATGAGGCTAATAATGCCAGATGTAGCCCCAGAGACTCAGGAGGCTGAGGCTAGAGGATCGCAAGTTTGAGGCCAGCCTTGACAACTTAACAAGACTCTGTCTCTAATCAACTAAAACAGGGCCAGGGATATAGCTCAGAGGTGCAGCAGGGTCTATCCTCGGTGCCACAAAAACTAAAATGTAGGCTGAAAAGAATAAAATAAAATAAAATGAATAATTCATAAAATAAAGTTTAGGCTGAAGAACCTGCTGTTTCTTCTGGTAGCTACCCATGGCCACAAGTGCCTTCTGGGCACGGGATATGTATGACTCAAGATTGAACTGTGTCCTTTGTGGAAAATGTAGTCCAAGTACGGAAAACCGGCACAAAAGACTGTAAAATATCTCACCAGTAACTTTTCCCCTAAAGGATGGGGGTGTGGCTCAGGGACTCGGCACTTGCCTAGCACACAGGAGGTCCAGGGTCCAGTCCCAGCACCACAAAAAAAAAAATAAATAAAAAACAAAAAAAGGCCGTGGGAAGGCCACCCACGCCACCTGGGATACAGACGTGCACTCCAGGATGTTTACACAGTGACAAAATCACCTGACCCATCTCTTAAAATATATCCCCACATTAAGCAACACAGAAACATGTGACTGTAACTTGCTTTTATTTGTTAAACTGGATGAAGAAGATTACCTAAATGTAACAGGAGGGGAAAGCATCTATGGAACCCCTGGTCCACAAGCTTCCAGGACCCCCTCTCCAAGACAAAAAAAATTCCACCTGAGACCAGTGAAGAGGCCTCCTTGGAAAGGGAGATGCCTGCCAGGTACAGTGGCGCTCATCTGCAATCCCAGAGACTCGGAGGCTGAGGCAGGAGGATTGCCAAGTTCAAGGCCAGCCTCCACAACTTCCCCTGACTCAAAAAATAAAAAAAGGGCTGAAAGCGTGGCTCAGTGGTACAGCAATGGCCTAGATTTTGGGATGCCTGGGTTCCATTCCAGCATTGGCAACAAAAATAAATAAATAGATAAATAAATAAATAAACAAATTAAAAAGGAAGACCCTCTGGCCCGCTCTGGAGCCCCTAAAGGAGGCACGAGGGACGACAGGAGGCCTAGGACCCCACTTCCCACCAGCACCAGCCAGCTAGGCTCCGCTCACCATCCTGGCTGGGCCGCACAACCCGTGATGGGAGGCCAGGACTGCTGCCCCCTGGACTTCTTTCCCGCCCCAGGTGGTCTGGAGAGAGCCGAGGTCACCCTCGGCTGCGGGAGTGGACACGTGACCCAGGCTTGGCAAATCAGAGTAGGCCTCTCCTCCTCCAGCACAGTGATTGGCTCAAGGGCCAGCACGTGACCCCAGCTAGCCAATCAGGATCAACCGTGGACCTTGGGGAAATACTGGGGGGACGGTTCTCTTCCTGTCCAGGGGCTAAAATGCGAGGTCACCCAGCTGCCGCCACCTGTACCCCCAGAGGCGCTTCCCAGCGCAGAGCAGAGCGCAGCTGAGGCCAGCAGGATGCGGACAGCGCTGCGGGACACGAATCGACCTCCCCTGAAGCACACACGCTTTTCTGTTCAAATCACGTCGAGAGGGGCTTGGGCACTCTGTCATTTATGGGTTTTTTTGGTGCTGGACATTGAAGCCTGGGGTCTTAACCCCCGAGCCACGGCCTCAGCCCTCTTAATTTTTTTTTATTTTAAAATAGGGTTTTGTAAGTTGCCGAGGCTGACCTTGAACTTGTGATCCTCCTGCCTCAGCCTCCGGGTGTGCCACCTGCCCGGCTTTCTATTTTGGGGGGTCCTGGGGGTGAACCAGGGCTGTGCACGCGGGCACCTGCCCTGCCACTGAGCTGCACGACCTGACCCCGCAGCTCCTGAAGGTCACTTGTAACCAAACCCAAATCCTCACTGAGGGACAGAACCAGGCTGTGAGGTCCTAAAGACAGCGCTCCTCCCTCACAGAGACCAGAAAAGCAGGTCCCTTTTGAGGCGGGGGCTCTGGCACTGGCCATGATGGAAGGAGGCGGGCCACACAGCGTCCCTGGGTGTGGTGGAGCCCCGGGAAGCCCCGCCCTCCTCACCTGGGGACTGTGCTTCTCCCACAGGGCGGGGATGAGCCTCTGCACCGTTTTGTACTCAACCGGAATCTCGTACACGTGCAGGTCCACGCTGTCACCAAGACCCAGCTTCTCCAGCTCCTGGAGGAGAACAGAGGGAGGCTCGTGATACCAGCAAGGAGAATGCGCTCCTGGGGACAGCCTTGTTTGTCCTCAGGACACAGGCAACTGCCCTGACCGCTCCCGTGGAACAGGCAGAGACATGTTTTGTGTCCCATGGCTGCTCCTCCCCTCTGTCACCACATCTCCAAGGAAGGTGGCATGATTGTCGTTGGAGCCAGGCTCCTGGGTTTGAACCTCGCCTGTGTGACCTTAGGCAAGATGCTTAACCTCTCTGAGCCTCAGTTTCCAAATCTGTAAAATGGGAGTAATAAAGTCCTTCCCTTGCAGGGGAGTTGTTAAGAATTAAATGGGCCAATTGACACAGTTCCAAGCAATGCCAGGCACATTTTAAGTGTTCAAATAATGTTAGTTGCCATTACTAATATGGTTTTATTGTTGTTGCTGTTTTGGTTCAGGGGATGGAACCCAGGGCTTCACATATGCTAGGGAAATGCTCCACCCCTGAGCTACATCCCCAGTCCCCCTTTGTTGTTCTGGATAAAAATTATTTTTAGACTTGGTGCGTGGTAAGGAGCAAGTTCTCAAAATGTACATTTGCAGATGGACTCCACTCTTTAGGGAGCTTCCAATCATCTCAGGCTTGCGATGAAAAGGTCACAGGGATCACCAGGCACAGTGTGTATGCCTGTAATCCCAGGGCCTGGGGAGGCTGAGGCAGAAGGACCTGAAGTTCAAGGTTAGGCGCAGAAATTTAGACACTAAGTAACTTAGCAAGACTCTGCCTCAGAACAAAAAAAGAGTTTGAGGCCAGGCCTGGTGGTGCATGCCTGTAATCCCAGAGGCTGAGACAGGAGGATCACGAGTTCAAAGCCAGCCTTAGCAATTTAGCGAGGCGCTAAGCAACTCAGTGAGATCCTGTCTCTAGATAAAATACAAAATAGGTCTGGGGAGGTGGCTCAGTGGTTGAGTGCCCTTGAGTTTAATCCCTGGTACCCACTCTCCCAAAAGAGTTTGAGGATCGAGAGACGGAGCAGGTGTGGTGCCTGCAGCTGCAGTCTTGGGCCTCCCTGCCTCCACTGCTTTCTACACCATCAAACCCTGATTCCCGTGCCTGCTCCCACCACAGCTGCTTGCAGTGGGGTGACATCCTGATAGCCGCATGGGGCCTGCCTCACCTGCTGTGCACCAGCTTAGCCACACTGTGCACTGTAGTGTGGCTTGATCCCCGTGATACAGGGCTGGCTGGGATCCAGGACTGCCGCCGCCCAGCGTCATGACAGGGGACCATTAGCCCAGAGAAGATCTGTATTAGTCCATTTTCTATTACTATAACAAAATGCCTGAGGCTGGGTTACTTTATAAGAAAGGGGGTTTATTTAGCTCACTGTTGTGAAGCTTGAGGTCCTGGCTCAGGCTTTGGCTGAGCTCTGGTGGGGATCTCAGGGGTAGAAGCAGGTGAGAGAGGGGGAGGTTACACGGCAAAGCAGGACACCAGACGGCAGTTAGGGGTCAGGCTCAAACCCGGGGGGGCTCTACCACCAAGCTCCATTCCCAGCCCTTATATGATTTGAGACCAGGGCTCACTAGTTGCCCAGGCTGGACTTGGACTGAGATCCTCCTGCCTCGGCCTCCCAAGTAGCAGGGATGACAGGCCTGAGCCACTGGCCTGGTTCGGCTCACCCTTCTCTGGAGGACCAGCCAGGGTCCCTGAAACTGCCTGGGCTCCTTGTGCAGGGAGCGAGCCGGGCGGCCCACCCTCCCCACTGGGCCCCTCCTCTTACCGTCCCACCAACTCTCTCTCTCTCTCTTTTTTTTTTTTTTTCCGGTACTGGGGTGGAAGCCAGGGCCTTGTGCCTGCTAAACCCCCGCCCCTGCCCTCCACAGGCCACACCCAGGACCAAGCCTCCAACCCGTGAACCTGGGGACACACTACAACCATGTCCCAACCTCGGCAAGATCCAAGTCCCAAAGAGGAAACGCGGGTCCACCCTGTGTGCACAGCTCTCCTGCCAGCGGCGGGTCCAAGCTGGTGTCCAGCCTCCTGCGGTAGGACCCTTCTTGTCATCAGAAGTCACCAGCTGCACTGCCACACAGCGGGCGAGGCCGCCGGCCACACAGAGACCCTTCTCCGAGGTTTCTCAGATGCACCCAAGTTTTCTGTGGCAAAGGGATTTGGAGACCTAGACCCCACCATGGCCACCAACAACCCCAACCCCGTGCAGCCCCGGCCCTGCTCCGGGGGATCCAGAATCGCTCGAGGATGGGGAGGCACTGAGCGCGGGCTGCGCACGCGGGGAGGGAGCCGGGGCCACCCCAGCACCCACCGCACAACATGGTGATGATGGTGATGGTGATGAAGAAGTAGATGACATCACATTCCTTCCCAGCTCCAGCCTTGTCCCAAATTAAATTGCAACTCCCCGCGGTGGCCCTGGTGCCTGCAGGGGGCGCTCCTGTCATCTCCCCGTCCTGCTCTCCCTCTGCCCCCTGCCTCTGGCACCCCTGCAGCCACAAGGCCCTCCTGGCCAGGGCCCTGCCTCTCCCCACACCTGTGACACTGCTGCATGCCCCGCCCCAGCTTGCTGCCTCCGGGGAAGCCCTTCCTGAGTCTCAGGCCCCTTGCCACTCTCCCAGTCCCTTCCCGTGGGAAGGCTCCCTCACACAGCAAGTGCTTGCTATGCGGCTGAGGAACCTCGTGGCTCAAGTTTGGACTGATGGCAACAGGACTGTGTGGCCCTGGGCATGTCCCCAGACCTCCTGCAGGAGCCTTACCTGCCTCAACTGTAAGTAGGGGCTGGCTGCGACCTCGCTCTCCATTTCATCCTTTGCCACATTTAAAGTGAGCTTCTGACCGTTCACAATCGTCAAATGGTAGAAACAACCCAAATGCCCGTCAACAGAGGGAGGATAAATGAAATGCGGCCTGTTAACCTGGTGGAACATTATGCAGCCATGAATAGGAATAGAGCTGGATGAACCTCCAAGACCATCCTGAGTAAAGAAGCCAGTCAGCACAGGAAACAGCACGTCCAGTTCCACTCATAGAAATGGGCAGAACAGACATCCATAGACAGAAGGCAGAGCAGTGGCTGCCAAGGGCTGGGGGTGGGAGTAGCAAGTGATGGCTATTTGGGATGGGGTAATGGAATGTTCTGGAAAAGATAAGGTGATGGTTATGCTATTGGATGAATATGCCAAGTGCTGATGCATTGTATGCTACCTACCTGTTTTTTGCAGTACTGGGGATTGAGCCCAGGGTCACGTACATGCTAGGCTAGACACGTGCTCTGATCCTAAGCTTCACCCCAACCGTCAAAATGATGACTAATTTTATGTTATGTGAATCTCACCTCAATTTAAGAAGAGGAAGAAGAAACAGTTCTTAACGGCAAGGTTGGCAGAGGGTAGCAATAAGGGGCATGGCCTCTATAGAGTAGATGATCAACTTGGTTCCTTCCTTCCCCCACTGATCGGCTGGGTGTTGCTGGACAAGTTGCTCGCCCTCTCTGTGCCTCAGTGCTCTCATTTGTAAATGTGGTTAACAGTAGTGCCCACTGCACAGAGAGAAAAAAATAACAGAAACGAAGGGCAAGTACCTAGATCCAAGCTAGCTCGGGGTTTTAACACACCAGTGGGCTTCCTTTAAGAAAACCTGGGGACTGGGGTGTGGCTCAGTGGTACAGCATGTGCTTGGCCTGCATGAGGCCCTGGGTTCCATCCCCAGCAAGTCAAGAAAAAAACAAAAATGAAAGCCACTCTGGCTAAGGTACAGCAATCAGATGAACCCTCTTGTCTGGAATATCTAGGGGGAAAAAAAAAAACAGACAAAATATATAAATTTATATTCTTCTCGTCAGGCCTCCCGAGACAATATAGTGGAGCACCTGTTTACAGAGCACGCCGTTGGGTTAGGTATTCACTATGGTTTGGATGATTGTCTTCCAGGGACCCAGGTATTAAACCCTGGTGCTAGCTGGGTGCTGTGGCACACACTTGTCATCCCAGCAGCTCGGGAGGCTGAGGCAGGAGGATTGTGAGTTCAAAGCCAGCCTCAGCAACTCAGCGAGGCCCGCAGCGACTCAGTGAGACCCTGTCTCTAAATAAAACACAAAAAAGGGCTGGGGAGGTGGCTCAGTGGTGAAGCGCCCCTGGGTTCAATCGCTGGTACCAAAGGGAGAAAAACAGGGTGATGCCATTGGAGCTGGCAGAACCTCTAAGAGGCGGGGCCCCCTCTCTCTCCTTGGCCCTCTGGGCATGGTGAGGTAAGCAGCTCGGCTCAAGCCCTGCTCAAGCCCTGCTCTGCTCCTGCCCAAACGGCCTGTGTCACCAAGGCCCAAAGGCAGGGGGCTCATCAATCCTGGACTGAACCCTCCGAACTGGGAGCCAAAGTAAACCTTTTCCCTTTAGAAGCTGATGACCTCAGTATTTGCTCTAGAGACAGAAAGCTAACACGGTATCTGACATCTAGAGATGACCTCATCCACTCACGGAAAGGTCACAGCATTTCATAGAAGGCACCTGAGCACTCTGGGCTCTGGGATCCCAGGGGCCTTGGGATCAGCCCTCAGACACTAGGGGACAACTGCAGTTGTGTCTGTACAGCCAGAGAGAGAACCTCTTGCTGAAGGGGTGTGTGTATGTGTGTGTGTGTGTGTGTGTAGGAGCCCAGGAACGAAGGCTGTTCTGGTCCTGCTAACAAACCCAAAAAGGGTGAGGTCGTTTCCAAGTACCTCAGCTGTCTTCCAGACAGAAGCTCAGAGGTGGTCACAGGAAATCCAAGAGTACCCAGCATGTGGCAAGGAGAAGCTCACAGTGCCTGGCAGCAAATCAGAACTCACTAGGCACCAGGCGCGGTGGCGCGCGCCTGTCATCCCAGCAGCTCTGGAGGCTGAGGCAGGAGGATCGTGAGTTCAAAGCCAGCCTCAGCAATGGCGAGGCACTAAGCAACTCAGTGAGACCCTGTCTCTAAATAAAATGCAAAATAGGGCTGGGGACATGGCTCAGTGGTCGAGTGACCCTGAGTTCCACCCCTGATTCCCCCCAAAAAACAAAACAAAAACTCCAATAAGGAGAAAAAATGATCAATAGAAACAGGCTGAGAATTAGACAGTTGCCAAATTTCTTAAGAGCCTGACAGATTGTATGGTCCCCTCATCCCCACCCCACCCTGGGCCCTATCACCACACTCCAGAGGTGATCCTTTAAGACCCCCCTTCTAACTCATGCACAACTATCCAATTAATCACAGTATGGCGACCCTTTATCTTTTTTTTTTTTTTAAGAGAGAGAGAGAGAATTTCAATATTTATTTTTCAGTTCTTGGCGGACACAACATCTTTGTTTGTATGTGGTGCTGAGGATTGAACCCAGGCCGCACGCATGCCAGGTGAGCAGGCTACCACTTGAGCCACACCCCAAGCCCTGCCCTCCTAATCTACAAGGATATGTTCCAAGGACCCCTGTGGATGCCAAAATCTCCGATAATACCCAATTCCATCTTAACTAAGCACTTAATTCCTTTTCCATCCCCCCCTCCAGTGCCAAGGATAGAACTCAGGGCCTGGCACATACTAGGCAGCCTCTACCACTGAGCCACACCCCCAGCCCTTTTTTATTTTGAGACAGAATCTCACTCATTTGCCCAGGTTGGCCTCAAATTTGTAATCCTCCTCCCTCAGCCTCCCAAGTAGCTGGGATCACAGGCATGTGCCGCTGCTCTTGGCCTCCTTTCCTATTTTAACTAAATATATAGCACACACTGTGGCCATAACTTCTGCACCAGAACTGGCACGAGTTTCTTTTTCCTTCTCTACAATTTAAAGGGCAGAAAAGTCATTCTTTCCATAGATCAGAGCAAGCTCAATATCTGATTTCTTCTTTACTTATGAGCGAACTCTCATCTTTCCACTTCAGGCAGCACTTACAGCTTCTGTATGTCATATCTGAATTCTCAGAATCACTACTCTTATGCTTTGGGAGCACTATTAAGTTAATAAGGATCACACAAGCACAATGGTACCAGGGCAGGCCATCTGGTGACTCAGATGGCTACAAAATGACCAATGGGTGGGTAGCATATACACCGTGGATACATTGGGCAAAAAGCTGATTCACATTCCAGGTGGGATCAAGTAGGGCAACAAAAGATTCATCAACCTACTCAGAACAGTACACTTATTTGTGCCCCCTTATTTGTGGGCATTGCCGAATTTATTTTCACATCAATTACAAACTTCAGTAATTATTTTCTCCACTCTACAGTCTGTTTCAGAGATCCATCTGCATGTCTACACTGTCTGCTGCATGATATTCCACCTCAGAAACTGGCTCTTATGGATTCAACCATTTTCTTATGTTGGAACACTTAAGTGACTTCCACTTTTCTTCAACTGCACGCCATGCTGCAGTAAATGTACTTGTGCAAATTTCTCACACCCATGTGTGTGGCACAAATGCCAAGAAGCGGCATCACTGTCCTGCAAGATTAGTACATATTTGTTATCAAGAAATATTGTTGGAATCCCAGCTACTCAGGAGACTGAAGCAGAAGGATCACAGGTTTAAGGTTAGCCTAGGCCACATAGTGAGAACCTGCCTCAAAATTAAAAAAAAAAAAACAACAACAAAACTTAAGGTAGCTTAGTGGTAGAACACCCCTGGGTTCAATCCTCAACCCTGAAAGAATAAAAAGCAACTTGGGCTCTACTCTACTGAATGGGTTAATTCACTCATGTGACTAATGGATTAATGGGTCATTTACCAAGTGGGACTGCCCTAAGAGCTATGTGTGGTTGGATTCCCCCCTCTGCTACCTGTCTCTTGCCATGTGATGCCCTGCTGTGGCCTCAGAATTCTACCAGCAAGAAGACCACCCTTATTGATAAGACCTCTCAGCCTTGGAGGAGAACCATGAACCAAAATTAACCTCTTTTCTTTATAATGTATTCAGTCTGTGATATTGTGTTACAGCAACAGAAAATACATTAAGACAGAGACCCACTGATCTCTTCTCTCTCTTAAAAATAAATCAAATGTGCACCATGGTGGTGGATGTCTGTATTTCCACCTCTTGGGAGGCTGAGGCAGTAGGTCTGCAAGTTCAAGGCCAACCTGGGAAACACAGGGAGACCCTGTCTCAAATAAAAAATAAAAAGGGCTGGAGGGCCGGGGCCGGGGCTCAGTGGCAGAGCACTTGCCTAGCATGGGTGAGGCACTGGGCTTGATCCCCAGCACCACATAAAAATAAGCAAATAAAATAAAGGTATTGTGTCTAACTGCAACTGAAAAAAAAAAGGTGGGGGGCTGGAGAGGCAGCTCAGTGCTAGAAAGCTGGCCTGGAATGCAAAAGGCCCTGGGGCCCATCCTGGGCGGGGAGGGGGAGCAGTTTCTCTGTAGTAACCTGGAGGAATCTCCAGGTGTGAGCAGTGAGAGGGCGCCACCTTCTGGACAACGAAGGAACGGCCGCGGGCAGCGGCACGGGCTGTCCGTCTCTGCAGAAACTCACTTGGCACTTGGGCTCCTTCTCCTTGTGGCAGTTCTGGGGATTGAACCCAGGGAGCTCTACCGCTGAGACACATCCCCAGACCCCCCCTCCTTTTTTTTTAATCTTGAGACAGGGTCCCCCTGTGTTAGGTCTGGAACCTGCGATCCTCTCTTCAGCCTCCTGTGTAGCTGGGGTTGAGTTTGACGTTTGAACCAAGTCAGCCTTCCCAAGATCAGAAAGTAAACCCACCCACAGCCCCTCTCCTCCACACCTGATTCCTGCCCTTCCCCTCAAGGAGCTCAAGGTCATGTCTTGAGTCCCAGGCGACAGGTGCTGTTTTTAAAATCAGGACGGAAACCTGGATTGAAGAAAAGTAGCAAGACCGGACACGGTGGCCCATGCCTGTAATCCCAGGGGCCGGGAGGCTGAGGCAGGAAGATCTCGAGTTCAAAGCCAGCCTCAGCCACAGCAACAGCCTCACCCCTCCAAAAAAAGATATATAAAACCACCTAATTTTTAAATATTTGCCCTGTACATGATATATATATGTACATTCTTTTAATGTATATTTAAAAATTATTTTATAGCACTTCCCTCTTGCCCTCTGGCCCCCCAAAATATTTTCAAGATACTCCTTAGAAAACAAGTCATTTTTAAATTTTTAATATCTATATATATATATTTTTTTGCCCAGCCTGGCCTCCTGCCTCAGCCTCCCAAGACTCCAGGAGTGCCCCACAGTGTCATGGGATACTTTGTGGTCACAAAGGACAACAGGGGAACTTTTCAGGGAGAAATCCAGCAGATCCCACCTCAAGTCAGAGGATGAGATCAAAGGCACCAGTGACAAGACACAGTCACAGCTGGTGTCTCCTGATAGGACCCACCAAGGTCACACCCAGAAATGGAATTCTCACCCAGAAATGCAGCGCCTGAGGCCTGAGGCTAATTGTGAGGAAACAGTGACAAACCTGCAGCAGAGACAGTTCACACAGTGACTGGGCGCTTCTCACCACACATGTCAACACCCGAGACAGCAGGGAAGAGGGAGAGAGTGTGCAGAACAGAGGGGCTGAGGGAGGAGAGACGTGATCTGGAAGGTTCTCCCTGTGGAAGGCACTCCTAGGACAGTTGGCAAGATCCGAAAACAGGCTGCAGAGTTCAGAGCTGCACTGACATTAAATAAGTCTGAGCCTGATCAGGACCCTTTTAGGGCATTCACTATGAATTGCTTAGGGGCACGGGGTGGCATGTCAGCAGTGACCCTTCTGTGACTCAGAGAAAAATTCTTTTTAAAGAGAAAGAGCAAATGTAATAAAAGATTAACGTTTGGGGAAGCCAGGACGGAGCTCTGCTCCCAGATGAGAGGCACAACTTCAGGTCCCTGTTAGGAAGAGTGACATGGTGACAAGTTTATAAATGTTTCTCTGATTTTCATCAGAGTGAGAAAACAGTTATAACCTGACTTGCAAAAAAGAAAAAGAAAAGGAACCAACACAAAGACTCTCCCTCCAGCTCCCTGAAGCGCCACCAGCCAGAGCCCGGGTCAATCATCTACCAGGTTTGTTCTTGCTGTCCCTAAATCCTGTCAACCATGACCCTGTCCTCCCCTGCCTCCATCCTTTCTGCTCTCCTGTGGCCCTGGTGGAACTTTCTGGCAATGCAAAGCATTGTTAGGAGACAGGAATGAACAGGATCCGTGTCCCAGGCCGAGGACTTTAAAAACCACTTTTACGAGTTCAGAGCTTCAGTTGGGGACCTGTCCCTTCGCCAAGCGTGCTGCCCATGGCCTGGCCACCTGCAAGCCCAGCCAGCCCGTGGCTCGATTTAGTGGCACCACACTGACTGACAGGGTACAGGGGACTTGAAGGTAACCAACTCTGCAAATCTTCCCGGAGCCACCAGGACATATGACCTGCTGAGGCCAGATGCCCAGCTCAGGAAGCCAGACCTTCCTACCCATCCTCTCGTGACCTCTCTTCCTTCCAAGGAGTGGGCACGACATGCCCCATGACTTCACCCCCTGAATATCATCGCCACTGTGAGGCCACTGTGAGATGTTTCCCAAGCACCTGTGGACTCACCCACATTAATTTTTCTTTTTCTTTTTTTTTTTTTTGGTGCCAGTGATTGAACCCAAGGGTCCTTAATCACTTAATCCCTGAGCCACATCCCCAACTCTTTTTATTTTTATTTTTTAAATTTTGAGACAGGGTCTTGCTAGGTTGCTTACTGCCTCACTATATTAGTGAGGCTGGCCTCGAACCTGCAATCCTCCTGCCTTAGCCTCCAGAGCTGCTGGGATTACAGACACACACCATGACCCCTGACTCGCTTTGATGATTTGAGGCAGAAAATGAGGTAGCCTGGCAAAGGAGCCATGGAGAGAGTCGTCTTCCTGGCCTAATATTTGCTCCTCATGTCTCTGGATCCCACCCATGGCCACCCCCAAGTAGGAGGGAAAGTCTCATCTAAGAAAATCACCATCAAGGGGCTGGGATTGTGGCTCAGTGGTAGAGCGCTTGCCTAGCATATGGGAGGCCCTGGGTTCGATCCTCAGCACCACATAAAAATAAATAAATGAAATAAAGATATCTTGTCCAGTTACAAACAAAAAATAAATTAAAAAAAAAAAAAGAGAGAGAGACCCAGCATCAAGCCCTGTGGTGATGCATGCCGGTCCTACCAGCAGTTTGGGAGGGTGAGGCAGGAGGATGGAAAGTTCAAGGCCAGCCTCAGCAACTTAGTCCCTGAGACCCTGTCTCAAAAAATAAAAAGGGCTGGGGTGGGGCTGGGGGTAGAGCGCTTGTCTAGCCTGTGAGAGGTCCCGCGTTCCATTCCCAGCACCAAGACCAAAAAAGAACCCAGGATAGTAAAAAAATGTCACATATGGTAACCCTGCTTAGGATGGCACTCCCTCTGGTGCAGGCTGGGGAGTGACGGGTGAGGGGCGCTCCGAGTGAGTGGCTCGTCCCTGTCCCCAGCATCTTCTCATGCGCATTGTTCAAAAGGGGGAGAGCCCCGGGGTCTTCGCGTGGCTCCACGGGGAAGATCTGGATAAATTCTTTGCCTCTGGACGCATCCTCTTCCAACCCGGCAGGACAGGTCTCCTGGGGAGGCGGGGTGCAGCGCACCCGGAGTCCCGCAATCCTCGGCAGCGGCCCGGGCTTGGGCTGGGGCTTGGGCTGGGGCCCCCGTCTACCTGACAGGACCCCGCCGCACGCCGCGCCTGACCGATTCCCTTGACCCCACGACAAAGACCCTCTTTGTTCGCTGGTAATATCCTTAGCAGGTCTGTCTAGACTCACTGTGGCAGTAATTGTCCCGGGATGTCACCACGTTCTGTGACCCGCTCAGGCAAGGAATGCTACAGACAGCCCCAGCCTAGCGCTCCCTGGCCCTCCACACCCACCTGAGCCTCCCCAGAGACAGGCAGCCGGTGTCCCAGCCCATCACCCCATGTCTAGGGGAGCAGGGACACGTGAAGGGCACAGGCCCTCCTGCAGGAGGTGCTGGGGAGAGGGAGGGGTGTATCTCAGCCCCTGGGGAGGCTGAGGCAGGAGGATCACAAGTTTGGGGCCAGTCTGACAACTTGGACCCGTCTCAAAAAAAAAAAGTAGCTCCGAGGCTGAGCGCTCCTGGGTCCCATCCCCCGCACTGGGGTCAGCCACCATCCTGGGGAAATATTAAACCGGGAGCTTCCCCCCAACTCCCACTTCCCAAAGAGGCTGGTGGAAACAGTTCACTCTCAGTGGGGTGCAGCCCCCCTCCCCCAAGAGCATGAAGAAGGAAGAGTCAGGAGAGAGAAAGGGTGCAGCGGGGAGCCAAAGCCGGCAGCCTGTGTGTGGGGGGGTGCTCCTTCCACTCAGGGCCTCTTGGGCTTCTGAAAATTCAGTGAGGACACGAAGCAAGGGCAGCTGGCACCTTCAGGTGCAGGGGGACACACGTCCACTGTCGCCTGCCTGCAGCTGCTGTGGACACCAAGAACAGCCCAAGGCTTATCTTCTTGAAGGATGGAGCTGGCCATCCAAGCAAGGTGTCACCTTTTGTAACAGGCAAATCTGCCTTCATCCAGGGCAATGGAAAAGAACCCACGCCAGCTGCAAGCCACCCTGGGGACACGTCTCACAGATCCCGAGCAGCCACAGGTCACTAATGGTGCCAAGTTCTAAATCAGCAAAACCCACCAAGCAGCCAGCAAGTCAGCAGAGGGCTTAATACCTGGGCTGTGGGGCACAGCCGGGAAGGGATACAAGGGGCTTCTTGGAGCAAACATGGAAGAACGACAGAATGTTCTAGATCTTGATCCAGACTCAGGGGTGCATATACATAAGACTTCACTGATCCTACAGACAAGTGCCTCCAGTCTGTATGTTTTTAAAGGGAAGCAACCAGATCTGAGAAGACCAGCATCTTTTAATCCGGGGAATGGAGGAGAACCTCCTTATTTCATAAACTTCAGGAACAAAGTGGCACATGAAAAGTTCAGGTCTGGAGAGACGAGGAACCGAGCAGAAAGGGTCTTTCCCCCAGGGCCACAGGATGAAAAGCTGCCAGCCTCCACCAGGAGCCCCGAAGCTCAGAGGGATTTCCAAAGATTGTTTAATTGATTTTTCTTCTATTTAGATGCAGATCGCAGTGTCTGGGGCCCAGGAATTCAGACACTCGGCTTTGTGTCCACTCAGCCCCGTGAAGGCTCCTGTCTGAAACTTGTACAAAGCCAGACACACAAGTCTTCAGAAACACGCTGTTTCTTTTTGTCTGGGGCTCCGGGGAGCGGGTGCGCAAGACGGGCCTCGGACACGCTCCCATCTGCAGGGTCCCGGGACCCTGGCCCTCCATCCTGCTTGCAGAGTGGGGTGGGAAAACAAGGGGGGAAGCAGCCAAGACTCTGAGGTCTTGAGTAGGGGGTGATAAAATAGTGGGGAGGAGGCAGCTGGGGATCAACACCCTGAGAGTTCCATTTGGATTTCTCTCCAAATCCAGGAGTCTGGGCTGAGAAGCATGGAACACTTTAAATCAGGCAGCTAATGGGCTGATTTATATAAGGGGGAAACATGTCTCCCTTTCTCTCTAGTCATTGTTCCCGAGCTGCCTCCAAACGCCCCATATGGCACAGAAATGAGGACAATTCTGCAGGCTGGCACCCTGCTCGGGACACCAGGGAAGACACCCCCCTCCCTGCCTCCACTAGGCAGATTTTTTTTCCATTCCCAATTACTGGAAGGTGACAGTAAGGGTCATTGTACCCTCTCCTACAGGTTTAAGACACCTCCCCCAACCATGTCCCCATCTGGTCTCCCAAACCTTGGAGACACCTGACCAAACACCAGGGCCTCCTCAGGTTGGCCATCTGGAGACCAACCAGAATCCCCGTTTGTCTGAGTAAATGCAGACGATTTTTGATAAAAAGAGATGAAGGTTCCCTATATGGATGCTTCCTAGGTAAAGAGGGGCCCAGTCCCACTTATGCACCTGCGCTGTGGAAACAGGTAACCTTGACATCCGTGCCACGACCCCCCAGGACCCAGTATGTAGCTCCCAGCCAGAGCATGGGGGGACTTCTGAAGCCGTGCCACTCCTGTTTCCTCGTTGTGTGACCTCAGATAACTCCCTTGATCTCTTCCCCAGGCCTCAGTTTCTACATCCATAAAGTGGCCACAAGAATAACTGCAACTACTTTGCAGGGGGAATTGAGAGAATTCAAGAGAGCCGGGCAGAAAAAGGCACATTCAACGAATGTAAGCGGCGGCGGGGACTCAGTGAGGTGTGTGTATCAGCCTTGAATATTTCGAAGGAGACTTTCTTCAGGGCCAAGTATTTCTGGAGGAGCCCAGCTCCAGGCCCGACTCCTCCCCTCGGGATCTGAGTTACCTGGACTGCAATCCAGCTGGCGTTCACAGTGTGTTCCCCAAAAGGGCCGAACCCTGAAAAATAGTAAGAGCAACGAGTTACCGTAGAGCCGTCCTTCCCAGCCTGTCCCAGGACTTCTTTTGAATCCCAGCTCAGCGTCCCCCTCCTCTGCCTGTGTGCTTTCAAACGAAGTCCAGGAGTCCTGTCTTCACGTCCCCCCCCCCCCCCCCCCCC
>NW_026000241.1:6612759-6614974 GCF_001458135.2 Marmota marmota marmota | reverse complement strand
GCCACCCTTGGCTGCGCCCCAGGGCGCCCGCCCAGCGCTCACCAGCCGGTCCCTACCTGCCAGCTGGCTAGTCCGCCCCGCGGGTTGTGGCAGCTGTCCGTCTAAGAGCCTGGCGCCGCGGACTCGCAGGTCGTTTGTACTGCCAGTATACATTAAGCGCCTACTGTAAGCCTACTGTCAAAAACTGGGAGCAGGAAGAACCAACCGGGGACGGTTCACCACCCGCTTATTCACAGCGTTTTGCACATGGGGAAACCAAGGCACAGCTCCAGACCATTTGCCCTGGGCCACTTCTCGAACTTGGAAGGGGTCACAGAAGCTGCATTCAGGCCAGGAAGTTGAGGGGAAGAGCGGAATTAAAGAGGAAAAGCACTGACTACATTGGGCTGTTGCTAAGGAAGCTAATGTGGCCTCAGAGCCCTCAGTCTCCCCCACGCTGTCTCCGAGCCCAGCTGCCTCCCAAGGCCTAACACTGTTCCCTCTGCCTGGAACAGCCCCCAGGTACCTGCAACCGGACTGTTCCTCCTCCTTCACACCGATCTTCTCCCTCCCTAGGGCCCTCCCCACTTTGTCCCTGGTGGTTACCTCCTCTGAAGGTCACCTATCTCCCTGTCACCTCCTGCAAGGGTTCTTTCCCACCCAAGCTGAAATTACCCCACCCACACCGAGGGTCCTTCTCATTTCCTGGTTCCATCTCTTTGTTAGCGGTGAAGCTCAGAAGTCATCGCTTTCTCTTCTCTGCCTTTCTATTTAACTCCTCATTTCCATTGACAAAGGGATTAGACCTTCCAGAGCAGGAAGTATCTGTTAGAGCTGCGACCTGGTACCCACAGCATCCCCTAGCGCAGGGTAAGTGCCCTGCCGACGTGCAGATTTCCTCCAAAAACAGCCAGAAAAGTACAGCTTGAGTTTCTGGCCAAGTCCTCGGAGACAGGGCTGGACCTTGGACTTGGATCTCTGGCTTCTCATTCCAAAGGCCTTGACTCCGCCCCCATTCACCAGGACTCTGGGCGAGGACTGGCTCCCCCCTGCACCCTTCCAACATCCAGGGCAGAATTCTCTGGACTGCCCCGGGGCTTTATTTGCGAGCTCAGGCTTGAGATCACATGCTCAGAAGCTATTTTGGTGTTTGGCAGCTTCAGGTAGAATTCAGAAAATCTGAGAGCCAGCCTGGGCCGGTTGTGAGAGCTACAGCCAAGCCCATGGGAGCAGAGAGCTGACCAAAACACCGCCCAAGTTTGTTGTTTTTAAATATTATGTGGATTTTTAACCTTTATTTTATTTATGTATTTTTATGTGGTGCTGACGATGGAACCCAGTGCCTCACATGTGCTAGGCAAGTGCTCTGCCACTGAGCCACATCCCCAGCCCCCAAGTCACGTTTTATAATTCAGATATTTATAGGCAGTGTTCTCTATCCACAGTTTCTACAGCCACAGATTCAACTAACCCCTTATGAAAACTATTTGGAAAAAAAAACAGTATCCGGCACCTACGGACCCTTTTCCTTCTCATTCCCTAAACAATATGGTACAACTATTCACCTAGCATTCATATGGCATTAAGTATTACAAATCATCAAGAAATTATTTAAAATTTATGGGAGAGTATGTGTTTGGTGCAATCCCAGCTATTGGGAGACTGAAGCAGGAGAATCACAAGTTCAAGGTCAGCCTCAGTAACAGTGAGATCTGGTCTCAAAATAAATAAATAAATTAAAACAATGAATAAATAAAAGGGCTGGGGTGTAGTTCAGCGCTATAGTGCCCCTGGGTTCAACCCCCCAGTACTGCAAACAAAAAACTAATAAAATGAAATTTATGGGAGGGTGGGCATAGGTTCTGCACAAATATAATGCTCTTTTATATGAGGGACTTGAGCATCCAGATTTGGGTATCTGCAGAGGGTCCTGGAGCCTGTTCCCTGTGTATATCAGGAATGACTGTAAGAAATGCCTGGTGCAGAGTCTCTTGCTAGGAATCAGGGACAGGCAGAGAGGGAGCCCACAGCAGTTTTCCATTTCCCCTGCTGCACTGACAGAAGGGTGACAGGAAGCAAAAACCATCAGAGTGATGGGGAGAAATGGAGTCACACACTACTGTCCCATGTGACCGCTGATAAAGAGGAACATTCAAGAACTGACCACGCACAGGCTCAGAGCTAAGCACTGACAAAATTTCTCTCTCTCTCTCTCTTTTTTTTTTTTTTTTTTTTT
>NW_026000241.1:6602147-6612669 GCF_001458135.2 Marmota marmota marmota | reverse complement strand
TAGGGGCTGGGGATGTGGCTCAAGCGGTAGCGCGCTCGCCTGGCATGCGTGCGGCCCGGGTTCGATCCTCAGCACCACATACAAACAAAGATGTTGTGTCCGCCAAATACTAAAAAATAAATATTATAAAAAAAAAAAAAGAGAGTGTAATATGGACACATGCCACATTGTGGGTGAACCTTGAAAACACCCTGAGTGCCAGGTACAGGGACACACACTATAATCCCAGCAGCTCCAGAGGCTGAGGCAGGAGGATGGTGAGTTCAAAGCCAGCCTCAGCAACAACAAGGTGCTAAGCAACTCTTTAAGACTCTGTCTCTAAATAAAATACAAAACAGATAAAACAGGCTCAGGGAGATGGAAACAGGCTGGGGATGGGCTCAGTCATAAAGCACCACTGCATTCAGTCCCTGGTTAAAAAAAAAAAAAAAGAGTTCAAGTCCAGTCTGAGTCTCTGAATGAATAAATAAAAAACAAAAATTTTAAAAGCCAAGTGTGTAATGAAAAATGTAAAAGAAAGAAAGCACTTTCAATGTGTTCGTAAATGCATAAACTATCTCAGAAAGGAAACATGGGAAATTAACAATCCCATGGGTCCCCGGGGAGGGAACCAGGATGGGGTGGGGTGGGTGAGTACCCCAGTGGATGGAGTACCCCAATGTCTTTTGCATCCTGTACACACGTTAACTACTCAGAAATAAGTATATACATCTTCCTTTTTCTTAAAAAAATAGAGTTTTTTTAATTGTTGATAAATACTATAACATAAAATTTACCATCTGAACCATTTGCTAATCTCTAGTTCAGCAGCATTAAGAATAGTCATATTGCCAGGTGGGGGAGGCTGAAGCAGGAGGCTCTCAAGTTCAAAGCTGGCCTCAGCAACTTAGAGGCCCAAAGCAACTCAGCAAGACCCTGTCTTTAAAATAATTTTTTTATTTTTTAAAAAGGCTGAGGATGTGGCTCAGTGATTAAGCTCAATCCCCATACAAAAAAGAAATAAATTGGGTCACCAGCTAGTCAGCTTTCTGTTAACTGTAACAAATAGCTGAGATAATTCACTTATAAAGAGAAAGGTATATTTTGGCTCATGGTGAGAGGTTTCGGCCCAGATTGGTTATCACCATGGCTTGGACCTGTGCTGAGGCCACAGCACATCATGGCGGGAGTTGGTGGCCGATCAGGATGCCCGACTTCATGGTTGAGATGCGAAAGAGAGAGGAAGACGAAGTAACTAAGGACCCCCTGTCCCACACACCCCAGTAACAGGAAGACCTCCTACTAGGTCCCACATTTTAAAGGAGCCACCACAAAGCTAGAAACTAAATCTTTTTTTAAAAAAAAGTTTAATAAATTTATTTTTAGTTGTAGTTGGACACAGTACCTTTATTTTATTTATTTATTGTTATGTGGGGCTGAGGATCCAATCCAGGGCCTCACATGTGCTAGGCAAGCGCTGTACCGCTGAGCCCCAGCCCCAGACCTGGGGAAACTAAATCTTGAATGCATGGGCTCTGGGGGACATTCCAGGACCAGACTGGCATACAAGAGCAGATGAGGATTGCTGGGCACGGTGGCGCATGTGATCTCAGCAACTCAGGAGGCTGAGGCAGAAGTATTACAAGTTTGAGACCAGACTCAGCAACTTATGGAGACCATGTCTCGAATTCCCTGGGTTCAATCCCCAGTACCCCACCCCGCAAAACAAGAAAAGAAAAAGGAAAGAAAGGATGAGGGTTTATGAAGCATCAGGTATAGCTAGATCCAGGGTTAAATAAGGGATGACTTTATAGTGGGGAAATGGCCAGGTTGTGTACATGAACCACATGGCTCCAGACTGCAATCCTAGAACACTCCAGCGAAGCCCCCAGATGGGCCAGGCCTGGGTTGTATGTCCATGACGACGGTGGAGGGGAAACTACTGAACAGTCCCCTGTTAGAGGCCCATATAAACTCTCATACTCCGCTCCTGCAAGTCAGAGCCTGGAGGTCTTAAAATGGCAATTGCAACGCAGCAGAAAGCAAATAATGCTGGAAGTCAGGGCCAGGTGCTGAAGTTCAAAGTATAAGAGATGGATGGCTAGATTTTGCAGGGCGGGCAGTTAGGGAAGAGATCATGAGGCAGGTATGCACTGGTGAGGGGCTTTTTTGTTTGTTTGTTTCCTTTCTTTTCTTTTCTTTTTTTTTTTTTTTGGTATTGGGGAGTGAACCCAGTAGGATACTTTATCTTTCAGCTACATTCCTAGTTCTTTTTATTCTTTTATTTTGAGACAGGGTCTTCTTGCTAAATTGCTGAGACTGGCCTCAAACTTGCAATCCTCCTGACTCAGTCTCCCAAGTGGCTGGGATTACAGGTATGCACCACAGCACCCAACTTAGTGTAGGTTGTTTTTTTTCCCCCTTATTTTAAAAATTGGTGTGTTATAGTTGTACATAATGGTGGGATTTCTTGTTACACATTTGTACATGTACACAATAAAATTTGGCCAATATTGCCACATGTGGTGGTGCACGCCTGTAATCCCAGCAGCTCTGGAGGCTGAGGCAGGAGGATCATGAGTTCTAAGCCAGCCTCAGCAAAGGTGAGGTGCTAAGTAACTCAGTTGAGACACTGGTCTCTAAATAAAATGTAAAAATAGGGCTGGGGATGTAACTCAGTGGTTAAGTGCCCCTGAGTTCAATCCCCAGTATCTCCCCACAAACACACACACAAAACCCCAACTTAGCACAGGGGATGTGGCTCAGGGGTAGAGCACTTGCCTAGCATGCATAAAATCCTGGGTTCTACCACTAGCACCAGAGGAGGATAAAAAACTTCTTGGGCTCACCTTAGTGGAAGGTTACAGCTCATGACTTCAGGTATAGCTGGATCCAGGAACTCACCTGTGCCCTTCTTTCCACTGAGTAACTCCAGTGTCATATATATATATATATATCTTTTTTTTTCTTTTTCTGAAGAAAGTTTCACCCAGAATATTGATCTTGATGGCACTGAATTTTCATTATCTTATTTTATGCCTTTCAGCTTTCAGGATTATTATTCTTGTGCAGAGTTTTTATTTGTTTTTAGGTCCTGGGGATGGAACCCAGGGGACTTCACACATGCTAGGCTCCACCCCCAGGCTCCCAGGGCAGAGTTTAATTGGTCTTCATAAATCTTCTTTTAACCAATCAGGATGGCTAAGGGGAGGGCGAACTCTCAGGGGCCCACCTATGGTTGAAAGAGCTCACAAAAACTGCAGTAACCGAGGTCTGCCACATGGTGTCGCCCAAGCTGGGGTTTTAAGACTGAATCGCTGTTCGCCTGTTGGGGGAAAGGAAGACTTAGAAAAGTCTAGAAAAAGTCATAAAATGGTGACCCAGCATTCAATTTTCTTCCGACTTCCATGGCCATATTGATGCTGGGACATCGCATGGACCCAGTTTCTCTTGTTTACATCCCTCGGGTTTTGCCTTTGGCAAATGAGGCTTGGCCAGGCGCCGGGATCCCTCTAACCCAGTTGGCATCCCACCCGCGTCCTCCCGTCTCAGACCTCACCAGCGTGTCTGGGCCACCCAGAGCTGGCCCTGGGCAAAGCTCATCACGAACGTTGGCATCACCTTCAATGCCTGGAATTCACACAGCCCTCCTCTTAGGGGAAGCCCCGGCTCCCCACAGGCCTCCCAGGAAGGGAGATGGGGATGAGGACTTCATCTCCCACGTTCCTGAGCCGCGTCCCCTCAGCCCTCAGTGTCCACACGGGGCTGCCTGTTGTTAGGGACCCTGGGTTTTCTTGGACACTGGAGCAGGGCCAGCCCCCAGGGTCAGGGATTCAGATGCCTCGGGAGCAGCCCTGAGCAATGATGCGAGGAACTTGAAGACTAAATGTATTAGTCCCCCTTCCCCTGGGGCGGAACCAGCATAAGGCTCAGGGTCCCTGAGGTCCCCCGTGGGACTGACCCCCATTGCCACCACACCATCTGCTCCTTGACATCTCATGTAGGGCTCCTTCCTGCTTTGTCCTTTGTCCTGCTCAGCTCCAAAGGGGCTGCCTGGGATCACCTGCTAAATGAACCACATGCCCTTGAGTCTTTTTTTTTTTTTTTTTTTAATTTTGTTTTTTAGTTGTAGACGGACGCAATACCTTTATTAATTTAACACTTTTTACACCTTTATTTTATTTATCCATTTTTATGTGTGCGTAGGATCCAACCCAGGGCCTCACACGCGCTAGGCAAGCGCTCTACCACCGAGCTACACCCCAGCCCTGCCCTTGAGTCTTTACCTCAGCATTGGCTTCTGGGGGTGGGGGAAACCCCAACTTAAGACATAGGCTTCGTGGTCAGGTGCTCCAAAACTGGACCTCCAGTCTTGTCATCTTCTGATTTCAGAAATTCTGTTTACTTCACGAAGTCATTGCCTGAATTCTGCCAACATCTTCCCCCCAAATTCCCTTTGGTGCCAGTTGCTTGAGGAAGTTGACTCCACACTCTTGATCCAGCCAGGGTCACCCCCGAGGTCCTCCTTCTGCCCCTGAGTGGACTTGACATTCTCCAACCCTGTGTTTTCGCTTTTCCTGCCATTTACCATTGCTGGGATTTTTTTGTGGGTTTTGATAGAAAATTTGTCTCAAACTGGCCTAAGCAAAGAAGAAAATTTCATGACTCAAAGAACAGCGAAGATCAGGTAGACTGGCTTCAGGCATGGCGGAATTCCTGTTTTTTTCTCCGTCCATCTGGATGTTGTCTTCATTCTGCAAACTGCAGGGAGGCCCGCTGTTGGTCCAGGAATTCTGGGGGCTCTCTGCTTTCTCTTTTGATCCATCAGCCAAGTAACCCTGCTCGTAGGAGGAACACGTCTGAGCTTCAAAGCTCTGTCCTAGCAGAGTTCCTTCTCCCCTTAAAAAGAGGGAAGATTTTAGTGCCCCAAGCCCTCTGGTGGAAGGCAACTAGGTATGTGGATTCCTGTTCTAGTCTTCCCAGATCTCAGAGGCCTAGTACAGGGCCATCTTTCATTAAGAAGTCAAGTATCAGGCGGGGCGCAGTGACGCAACCCTGTAATCTCAGCAGCTTGGGAGGCTGAGGCAGGAGGACCTCAGGTTCAAAGCCAGCCTCAGCAATGGCGAGGCCTTAAACAACTCAGTGAGACCCTGTCTCTAAATAAAATACAAAATAGGGCTGGGGATGTGGCTCAGTGGTCGAGTGCCTCAGTTGAATTCCCAGTACCCCCTCAAAAAAAAAAAAAAAAAAAAAAAGTCTCCAATCTGCCTCAGAGACAAAGGTTTCTTTCAACTGGAAGCTACTGGTCCTGGGTGTGTAAAGAAAATGATCTGCAGCCAGTCCTGAGGCTCAGAAGGCTAGGACAGGGACCCCTAGTGCACATTTACAGGCCTGAAGATCAAAGCATTAGGCCAAGGATGGATCTTTCCATGGGCACCCAAGTGAGTCTCTCCTAGGAAGTTAGGTACCCCCAAGGGTGTCAACTTCAATCCCATCTGCAGGTTCCGCCTCCATGGATTAACCAAACACAGGTCAAAAATATTTGAGGGGCTGAGGTTGTGGCTCAGTGATAGAGTGCTTGCCTACCATGTGTGAGGCATTGGGTTCGATCAGCACCACATACAAGTAAAATAAAGGTATTGTGTTCATCTACAACTAAAATAATAACCAAAAATTTGAGAAAAAAAATTTAAGATGTACAGGCTCCCCCCAATTATTCCTTCCACAACACAATATAAAAGCTATTTACATAGCATTTACATTGTGTTAGGCCCAACAGAGATGATAAAGAGTCTACAGGAGGATGTGTGTAGGTTCTGTGTAAATACAACACCATTTTACATAAAGGATTTGAGCATCCTGGATTTTGGTATCTCCACGGGGTCCTGGAACCAATTTTGTGGATGCCAAGAGACACCTGTACATTTGTGCTCACCTTGAAGAAATTAACTATTAAAAAAAAAAAAAGCTACATAGCTAATACTTGGGTTGAGTGATATATCCAAATCCTGATGTTCTGGTACTTGTGAATATGATCTTAATTAAAATGGGGTCTTTGCAGTGAAACAAGGACCTAGAGATGAGATTGCTCTGGATTTAGGGTGGGTTTAATGAGACAAAGGAGTGTCCTTAAAAGAAAAGGAGAGGAGAAACAGAGAAGACGGAGGTGCGAAGAGGCAGTGATCAGAGTGACGCATCTACAAGCTGAGGAACAAGGATCGCTGACAATCACCAGAAAAGCCAGGAGGGAGAGGCAAGGGAAGATAGTCGTTCAGAGCCTCAGGGAGGAGTCAACCCTGTTGACACTTTGCAGAATTCTGGCCTCCCAAATAGAATATTGCGTTCTCCCCTCTCCCCCGTCCCGCATCTGCCTGTTTTGTTACTAGGGAATGAACCTGGGGACGCTTTCCCACTGAGCTACATCCCCAGCCCTTTTTATTTTGAGACAGGGTCTCACTACATGGCCCAGCCTGGCGGGCGGCTTGGGACCCTCCCAAGTGGATGGGATTATAGGCGAGAGGCACTGCGTCAGGCTCAAGATCTGTTCGCAGGCTCCCGGTTTCGGGCACAGCGCCCCCCCCCCACACACACACCGCGGCTTTGCTTTCCCTGGTTTCAGTTACCCACGATCAACTGCAGTTCAAATCTACTAAATGGAAAAAGAAACTATTTAAAAATCATTTAAAATATATGAAGTGGAAAATTCCAGAAATAAACAACTCGTAAGATTTAAATTGTGCGTCATTCTGAGCAGCGTGATGCGATCTTGCGGTCCCCTCCGTCCTGTCCCATTAGGCACCTGGGTTGTAGCTGGACGGGCACTGTACGCCAGGGCCTGTTTTCGAAGGACCCTTATTTTACTTAATAATAACAAGGATAATAGCAATAACGAGAATCGAAACACTAGGATCCCCAAGGGTGACATTAAGGACCTCCCAATAACCGCAGAGGCTCAATTTCTCCCTCTCTGTAGCAACCCTGGAGGCATTAACGGGCTTTGCCCACAGCTAGGAGCCCAGGAGACCAGCGGCGGGTTTCATTTGCGCATGCGTTCTTACCCACAAGGCATCCTGAGCTGGCATGCGCTACTTTGCCCCCTTTTGCATCACTCGCGGGGGCACTTTACGACCTTTTCCCTTAGTTCTCTGGCGGGAACACGGCCTGCCACGCCCACCATGCCCAGAAGGCCCCGCCCCTCTAGGCAAGGATTGGCTGTCTGTTCCTCAAGCCCGGTGCTGACTGGCTCGCGTCTCTGCCACTCCTTTTTAGCTTGGTGGCGCGCGGCGGGGCGGCTACCGGGAGGAGCGTGAGCGGCTGTGGCAGCGGCGGAAGTGGCCGGCGAGCCCGGTCCCCGCCGACAACATGGTGAGGGCAGGTCGACGGTGGGTTCTCCTGGAGGTGGGGGACGCGACCATCCGGGATCCTCGGGGCGGGCTCTAGGGGCCGGGATAAATGTGCAGTGCAAGTCTTGTGTCCCGCCTATGGCAGGCGGGGAAACTGAGGCCCGAGGCATCAGGGGCCTCCCCAGGGTACCCAGTTCGTCGCTATTCAGGAGTTTGGGGTTGGACGGACACATATTCACAATACAGCAGCCGGCAGCGGTCGTCCTAATTTGTCGGTGGGGTGACAGGACCCGCCAAAGGGCACCGCGAGTGAAGGGGAATGAAGTTTGGAGGGACACCGAGCGAAGTGGCCCAGGCTAATCCCATAGGTTACAGAAAGCTAGTGTGTCGAGAAGTAAGGATCAAGTGAAGCCCGTTTGGGGAGCTAGAGAGCTTGGGAAGTGTTCAGAATGCTGGCAGCACACACTTAGATGCCTCTGGCTTAAAACAGGCACAGGGAGGGGAATCATTTCTCCCTGGGCCACACAGCATTTCATTCCAGGGAAAGGAGGGGTTCCTGTCCCCAGCCCTGCTGCAGAGGATTGAACCCAGGGCCTCAGTAGATGAGAGCTGTACCGCTGGGCTACTTCTCCAACCGTTTTTCAATTTTATTTTGATTCAAGGTCTTGTTAAATTATCCAGACTGGCCTCGAACTTGTGATCTTCTTCCTTGGACTCCCCAGAACCCGGGATTACAGACATGTGCAGCATGCCCAGTAAAGGTGCATTTTAAGCCAGAGGGGGACAAAGGGAATCCTCCCCATTCACAGAAAGAAAAATTAAGGCCTGAGAATTCTGGGTGAGAAGGTTCTGGTGACTCTGGTGTACAGATATAGACACAGGAATTCAGAGCTGTTAAGTTTCTTGGCCTATCAGCATCCATCATTTAGTGAGAGAAATCAAGGTTGTTGGTAGGGAAGTGACTTCCAATCACTCCATGAGATGGTGAGGGATTCTGGAATAGCAGAAGAGATCCCCAAGGGGTGGCTGCACATTTCTCAAACTAAGGTTTAATGAAGGCTTCTAAGTGCTGCTGGCCAGTGCAGGAATTCACAGAGAGCCCCTCTCCCTGCTGCATACCATCCAGCGGGTGGAGTTGGCACTGTAGGATAGGCACCGGAAAGACCCATCTCTGTTCAGCTCCTTGACAGCAGATCTTCATTTTTATCCCCAACACATTAGCAGAGTCTAGAAAGTACTTACACAAGGTACAGACTCGAGACTCTCATTCAGCCTCGTTCCGCCTCCTGAACATCCAGAGTCCTCAAGTCTCGACTTTCTAGGAGTTTCCTGGAGGAGAGCCAAGAGTAGACAGGCAAAACACCATCACACATTCCCAGTCCCTTGTGGTCAGATTGGAGCCAGAAGGAGCAGCCTGGGGGTGGGCGATCCTGAAAGGCTTCCTGAATGAGAGGCATTGGGTTAGTCCTCAATCCATCCCAACCTGGGGATGAGACCTCTGGAGTTCTAAGAAAGTCTAAAAAAAGGAATCCTCTTACCTGAAACAACTTTTCTAGCCTAAGATTTAGATTTCTGTCACCTGGGTAGAAGACTCCCATCTCACTTGGCACTTTCCTGCTTTTTAAATTTTACTGTGGTTCTGGGGATGGCAGCCATGGCCTCACCCATACTCTTGCCTGTGCCCTGACACTGAGCTGCACCCCTTCCTCTGTCTTTTAAGTTCACCAGGATCCACCCCTTCCTCTGATCTCTGTCTGCAGCGTGGTTTGGGAATGAGGACATAGAATAAGGCAAGATGCTGTCACTGCTCCAGGCCATTGCAATCTTGCAGAGCCTCGACCTAACAGTCACCTGGCTCCCTGTCCCTGTGCCACCTCTGTCCATCAGAGCCACCCTTGCCTTACCTGTGGGGTGGGGCAAGCATTCTGCTCTGCGTGCCTCCCTGGGTGGCAGTGCACTTCCCTCCTGTATTTATTCAGCAAATATTTACTGAGTCTCTTCTCCCTGGTCCCTGGCCCCGTGTGTGCTTGGCACTAGACAAAGCCCACACCCACTGAGTGTTCCAGTCTAGCCGGGGAGGCAGGTAATATATAAACAAGATAATTAGAGGCTGACGGCCGCCTGTGATGGAAACCAACAGCTGCACAGCAGAGGGTGGCCATTAGGGCTTGGCCAGAGAAGGTGATGTTTTAGCAACCGCCAGCCACTGGAAGGGCACCCTGGGTGGAGGCAACAGCAGGGTGAAGGTTGGCCAGTTTGGCTGTGGCCTCAGACTGGCTTGGCTTACTAGGGGTGGGCTGTCAGGCTGTTCCTGTCCCATGTGTCTCAGATGTTTTGTTTTTCTTTCCTTCGGTGCTGGGGTTGAAACCAAGGGCCAGGTGTGTGCTAGACACCTGGTCTACCTCAGGGCCCCATCTGTATGTCCACTCTTGGATACGTTATGAATGGGGACCTGCCAGTCACAGATGAGGAAACCATGGGTCCTCCTGGGCTGTGCTCCTGGTAGTAGGCACACGTGAAGTCCTGAGGATTGTCCCCAACAAGGAAAGCGTGTGTACACTGTAGTATGACATCTGCTCACCTGCTGGCAGCAGGCATCTGTCCCTGCTGGGCTTTCCCAGGGACATGCTTTGCGTTCCTGGGCAGGTCCCTCCCATGACGAGTGCTGGCATCTAAAATGAATGACTCCCAAGCCCATTTTTCTTCTTGGCATCAAGGGCCAGCCTGTTCCCTACCCCCTTCCCAGTGATCTGGGAGAAGCGCCTATGCATCTCCTCCCCCTGGGTCCAGGTGCCCATTGTGGACGTAAGAAAGCAAGCAGGCCAGTGTGAGGCTCCTGAGTGTACCTACCGCCGGGGCAGTGTTGCCGGGCTACATCCCAAAGGCAAAGGCAGGAGCCCTCTGGAGCCCAGCCCGCCCACCAGGGCCCAGCAGCCACTCCTTCAGTGCTTGGCCTCTTCCTCCTTATCTTGCCTTTCCAGGAAGCCAGCACAGGAAGTGGGCTTGGGCCTGGCTTCCTGCTGGCTTGGGACCTCCTCCAGGCAGCTCTTCTCAGGAAGGGCCTGTGGGATGTAGGATTCCCTCCCCCAAGGCCTTCAAGGCCCAGGGAGGAGCAGCCACCTTGCGGCTGGGCCAGGACTCCCCTGCAAAGGCTTCTGGGGATTGGGCTGACTGGGATTCCAGAGTCACGGGGGGGGGGC
>NW_026000241.1:6583007-6601131 GCF_001458135.2 Marmota marmota marmota | reverse complement strand
GCACTGAAGCCCTGTCTTCTGTGAGGTGTTTTCTCAGCCCTGGGGCCCTCAGAGCCAGAACCTTCATCCTGACCACACTGGGATGGACTCTGGACCCAGGCACTGCCACCTGAGTCACCCTTCTTTCTGGAAGCCCAGAGGCAGTCCCCAGGGAATGAGTCATTCTTTGTGTTTCTAAAATGAAAAGAGCTGATTTTTTCCCCCCAGTTATAAAAATACTACCAAGGGCTGGAGGCGGAGTTCAGTGGTAGAGCCTAGTGCTTGAGATCCTGGGGCCCTGGGTTCAGCCCCAACACCAGGAAAAACAAAAACACCAAACTACCAGGCCAGGTACTGGGGCATGTGCCTGTGGTGCCAGCTGCCTGTGCAGCTGAGGCAGGATTGCTTGAGCCCAGCCTGGGAACATAGCGAGACCCCATCTCAAAACAAAAATATTACATATTTGTCATGAAAGAGGAATTCAGTAGTAATAGAAAAAGGAAAAATCGAGTTATCTGTGTGTGTGTAAAGATTCCATCTGTTTGTTGTCTGCCATTGCCTGCAAAAAGAAGCAGGCTTTTTCTGGAATATTCTTCTGCCTTCCTTTGGTGAATATCTTTGAACCCCCAGCTCAGATGTGTCCACTTCAGGTTGGGGTTGACCCCTCAATAGGGCCTGGCAGAGTCAGTTGTGGGCCAGTGGGGCGTGGGCTTAGGCCAACCTGGGGCAGACAGGGTCAGGTTGGGCCTGTATCTTCCCAGCTGCCTGCCATTCAGCAAGTTCCTTGGCCTCCGCACTGAAGCATCCCCGTCTCCATCCCGTCCGGTTGTCTCGGGCAGGGGAAATGGTCCTGGGCTGGGGTGGTGGTGGCTGCAGCCCCAGGTATAAGCGTGGTGTCTCAGTACACCCAGGCGGCGGGTTCCAGGCCTCTCCTGGACACCCAGACCCACGTGGGTGCTCGGGTCCCTAGAGTCAGGAGACCCCGCGCGGCTGCCATGCTGTGTGCAGAGTTGGTTTGCTGTGTTGTTTGAGGAGTAATAACAACAAAATCCATGTCTCCAGTACAGACACAATTTTATTCAAATATTTTCCATCTGCATTTGGTTGGGTACCCCTGATGCAGAGGCCAGTCACAGGCGCAGAGGCATCTCGGACACCGTGTGGTCGAGTAGAAAATGCAGGCGACACAGGGACCCGTGTTGTGATGCTGTCTGTAAACCCTAAGGCAGGGCCCTGCTCTGCACTGGGTGTGGGTAAATGTAGCAAGAGTTGTGAAGAAATGACCAGAACGGTCAGCACCAAGGCCAGGTGGCAGCTGCCTCTGTGAGGGGAGGGCATGAGACTCCTGGTCCAAGAGGTGGGTGTGTGTGGTGGGGTGGGCTGAGGGAGGAGAGGCGCTGTCGTTTGGGGTGGTCCAGGTTCGCTCCTGCACTCCCAAGGGGCATTGGGGGTGCTGGTCAGACAAGTCACGTGACTTTGTTTGCCTTGCAGCTTCCCTTATCGCTGCTGAAGACAGCTCAGAACCACCCCATGGTGAGTAGGTGCTGGGCTAAGGTGGCCTGTTCAGAGGGGACATGTTGAGGGTGGAGACAGGCCCCTCTGGATGGGGGATTTCCTGCTTGTCTGAACACCAAGGCTCGTTCTCTCTTCCCTCCCAACTATGTTCACACCCAAGATGTTTCTGCTCCTTAGGAAGGTGGCACATGCTGCCATGCGCAGTGGCAGCTTGTGATCCCCGTCCCTTGAGCAGCCAGGGCAAGAGAATTTGGTTAAAGGTCAGCCTGGGCAACTTAGCGAGATCCTCTCTCAAAATAATAAAAATGGCCTGGGCGCAGCTCAGTAGTGGAGCACCACTGGGTTCAGCCCCTGCAGACATAAGGGAATCAGGGGACGGACTTTGCTCCCGAAACTACTTCTGTCTTCAATAATACACGTGGCCGCTGTCCACATCAGTGAGCTGTTTCTCTTTTACATTTTTTTCTTCAAGTGTAACCAACACGCCACACAGAGGAGCCGGCTCCACTGTGTGTTCCTTTGCTGCTGGAGCTCCCTCAGGCCTGGCCTCGGCACGTACCCTGGTGTCTGCCTTGAAACATACAACGCACTGGCGTTAGCACACGCACAGCTTGGGAAGAACATTCGTGGCCCCCAGAAGAGACCCTGTCCCCATTAGCAGTCACTCCATTTCCCTTCCCCAGCCTAGTACAGCTACTGATCTGCTTTCTGTTCCGGGTGCACAAGTTCTGGACATTCCATATGAACATGGGATGGAGAACATGTGGCCTTTCGTGTCTGGCCTCCTTCATGGACATTGTGTTCTTGAGGTTCACCCTGTGATAGTGTCAGTGCTCCATTGTGGCCAGATGACATTCCATTGTAGGCAGACCACATTGTGTTCACACATTTATCTGTTAATGGGCTTTCTAACGATGTCCACTCTTGCGCTGTTGCAAATAGTGTCATTGCAAATACACATCTTTATTCATATTGTTTCTCTTGGGCAGAGATCACAGTTGATTTTTTTTTTTTTTTTTTTTGGTGGTGCTGGGGCTGGAACCCAGGGTCTTGTGCATCTTGTGCGTGTTAGGTACCTGCTAGCCACTGAGCAGTGCCCCCCACTGTGATTCTTTTTTTTTTTTTTTTCTTTCAGTCTCAGCCTTTCCCCAGCAGTAGCATATTTAGAATGATGTGCTACTTACCTTTGTCCTCAAACCACATCAAAAAAGGCAATTATTGTTGCTGTGAGGAACAGCATTTCCAGGCCACCAAAGTCCACATAGCCAGGCGCGGTGACGCACACCTATAATCCCAGCAGCTCTGGAGGCTGAGGCAGGAGGATTGTGAGTTCAAAGCCAGCCTCAGCAAAAGCAAGGTGCTAAGCAACTCAGTGAGACCGTCTCTAAATAAAATACAAAATAGGGCTGGGGATGTGGCTCAGTGGTTGAGTGCCCTGAGTTCAATCCCTGGTACCCAAAAAAGAAATAAAAATTTTAAAAATCAGTGGTTAAGTGCATCTTGGCTTTAATCCCTATTTTTAAATTTTGTTTTTAAGTTTTAAAATATTTTTATTAAATATTTATTCAATATGAAGTTTTTTTTTTAATATTTATTTTTTAGGTGTAGATGGACACAACACAATGCCTTTATTTTTATGAGGTGCTGAGGATCGAACCCGGGTCCCGACCGTGCTAGGCGAGTGCTCTACCGCTGAGCGATAATCCTAGCCCCCCAATATGAAGTTTTATTTATTTAATTTGATTTATTTGTGGTGCTGGGACTTGAGCCCAGGGCCTCAGGCCTGATAAGCATGTGCCCTGCCACTGACCTGTGCTCCTGACCCTAACCTGTGCTCCTGACTCCTGGATTTGAACCCCAGGACCACAAATGGGGGGGGGGTGGTAGGCAAGTGCATGCCACTGAATTCTATCCCCAGCCTTTTTTATTTTTAATTTCAAGACAGGGTCTCATTAAGTTGCTGAGGCTGGCCTTGAATGTGCCACCCTCCTGCATCAGCCTCTCAAATTGCTGGGATTGCAGTTTGATTGCAGGCATTCGCTGCTGCACTGGGCTTAAAAGTTTTTTTTTTTAATGAATATATGAATATACAACCAGTGTCACTCCACATTGTGGACAACCACAAGAAGGGGAGGTTAGACTTCAAGTTTGCCTGATACGTCAGAACACACTCCACTGTCGTGTATATCTAAAAAGAACAAATAAAGGCTTTTTTTTAAAAAAAGGCCATCTGGAGCCGGGTGTGTGGCACCCACCTGTTATCCCAGCGGCTCAGGAGGCTGAGGCAGGAGGATGGCGAGTTCAAAGCCAGCCTCAGTAAAAGCGAGGTGCTGAGCAGCTCAGTGAGACCCTGTCTCTGAATAAAATACAAAATAGGGCTCAGGATGGGACTCAGGGGTCGAATGCCCAAGTTCAATTGTCTGTACCCCACCCCCCAAAAAAAGGCCATCTAGAAAGAAAAAGTAAGTTTTAATCAAATAAAAGTCACTGTCCCCTGGGGCTGGAGATGTGGCTCAAGCGGAATCGCGCTCGCCTGGCATGCACGGGGCGCTGGGTTCGATCCTCAGCACCACATAAAAATAAAAAATAAATATGTTGTGTCCACTGAAAACTAAAAAATAAATATTAAAAAAAAAGTCACTGTCCTCATAGAAGGTCTGATGTCATCTCCATGGTGTGCAGAGCAAGCCGAGCTTGTCCTCAGGAAGGACCACTCTGGGGTCTGGTGCTGCAGCCCTGCCCTGCGGGGGTCCCAACAAGGCCCTGGCGGTGGTTGCTAGTGGGACTGGGGCCAGTGACCATCGTCCATTTCCCTTCTAGTTGGTGGAGCTCAAGAATGGGGAGACGTACAATGGGCACCTGGTGAGCTGTGACAACTGGATGAACATCAACCTGCGGGAGGTGATCTGCACGTCCAGGGTGAGGGCCCGGCCATCCCTGGAAGCGGTGGGGGAGGTGGCAGGGAGGGCGGAGGCCGTGCACCAATCGAGCGGTTTGGCAAGGGCCACCTTCGAGCCGGCAGCACTGTCGTGGGGTGGGGACTGGGTGGGCGCAGCATCCGGAGTGCACGCTGCCACCCAGCATTCTCACTTCCCAGTGGGCGGGAGCCCTGCGTGGGCCTTGTGGAAGGGTGACAGGAACCTTCAGCTACTGCTGAGGGCGGGGAGGAGTGGTGGGACAGCGTCTGGCCAGGCCTTGAGTCCCTGAAGCACCTGGGCCTTACACCTGTGGCACAGGAAAGCTGCCCTGTCGGGTGCTGACCACCCACGTCATTCTGCCCACCTGCGTCGGCCACTGTCTGTGGGGGCCACCCTTGGCCTAGAAGGACTTAGGCCTGGGGGCACTTACGGCACATGCATGGCTGTGTGACAGGGGCAGCTACCTCCATGGGAGGACTGACCCTCCCTGTCCACCTCTGCTGCCTTCAGCTGTGGATGCTGTCTGGACTCTGAGGGGCCACGTGTCAGGAAATGTCCAAGCCACTGCGGGGGGCAGCACCAAGGCCGAATGGCCCCGAGCCTCTGGCCAGTCCCTGAACCAGGAAGTGCCTCACTGGGAGCAGCGCTTGGCGAGTTTGGGCTGGGAGACTGCTCCCCAGGGAAACCAGGCCTCCACCACTCTTGACATGACCCAGATGGCACTGACAAGAAGGACGGGTGGGGACAGCTGCTCCTTCCCATCAACCTGTGCTGATCTGTGTCCTCCCCATAGTTTGGGGGAGGAAGTGGTGGAGGGGAGAACAAGAGTGTCACCCAGGACTCACCTTGACAGAAGACAGTAGAATGTAAGAAGGGGGCCATTTTCCAGGTGTGGTGGCGCATGCCTGTCATCCCCGAGACTCAGGAGGCTGAGGCAGGAGGATCGTGAGTTCCAAGCCAGCCTCAGCGACTTAGCGAGGCCGTAGGCAACTTAGTGAGACCCAGTCTCTGAATAAAATATAAAAAGGGCTGGGGGTGTGGCTTTGTGGTTAAGCGCCCCTGGGTTCCATCCCCAACACCAACAAAAACAGAAGGGGGCCATCTCTCATCTGGATGGGCAGGCACAGGGTGGCCCCTCTGTCGTAGACAGGCTTCTTGTGTCAGCACTGGGTGGGGGCCCTGGGTGGGGGTTCTGTGGTGGGCTGCTAGTAGTGCCTCCTGGTTTTCATGCCATGCTCTTCAGCGGGTCTTGATGTGTCCACTTAGTTGTGATGGACAGTGCCATGTGAATGGCCACACTGTGTGTCTGTGTCATTCTGTGTGTAGCTGGCAGCTCTTGTCTACCTTCAGGCCTTGGAATCACCGTGTGTCAAAGGGCGAGAGCCCCTAGTGTGCTATTGACGCCTCCAGGTTCTGTGCCCTTAGCGCAGGCTGGATAATCCCCGGGGTTGGTCAGGCCTCCGCAACCTGCTCAGAGGGCCGCTGGGCTTCCCCTGAGCAGCCCTGCCCCAGCACCCGCAGTGGGCAGGAGGTCGGCGAGACTGCGGGCCCCGCCCACCTCGGTGGCAGGCACACAATGTGGAGACCCTCGGAGCTGGAAACCTGGGGAGGTGGGAGGCTGTGGGCTCCCTGCTGTTAACCAGGCCCTGTGCCCAGGTCCCCAACTCTCCATCCACACAAGGACGGGACTCAGGCCGAGGGAGCCGAGCACCGCAGGCAGCCTGCACCCTGAGCTTCCTCGGAAGGCGTGTGTGTCTGGGAGGGCGTGGCCTCCCACCCCCTCTTCTTTCTTTTCCCCAGAAACACCTACTCATTTGTTTTGGAAAGCAGATACACATTCAGGGAAGATGTGAGCTCTTGTCAGGAAAAAGACGTCTTTGGGGGTAAAGTAAGAAAGGGAGAACATGGGTTCAAGGGAGAACATGGGTCATGGGGGTCAGGAGGAGCCCGCTACCCCCCCAGGAGAGTGAATGTCCAGAGACCTTGGGAGGTTCCTGTGCTCCTGGGAAGACATGGTGCCCTTGCAGCCCATCTGTCCCTGCCAGGTCCCTCCACTGGCTGGACCAGACAGACCTAAGCACCAAGGAGTGTGGGTGACAGGAAACCGAGGGTTTGGGACAATGGGGACTGCTGAGGGCTAGGGCTATCTGGAGAGGAAAGGCAGGGACAGCACGTGGGAAGCCCTGGGAGCAACCTAGGTATGTGCTCCCTGTGGAAAGAGTGGCAAGGGCTGGGGGGCGGGCAGCCAGCAAGGCTGGCCCCAGACCTCTGCAGCCATGCTGGGGACCTGGACCTCTTCTGTGGTTCCGGGGTGAGGCGCCAGCAGGAAGCTGCTGTGGTCTGCTGTCTGGAGGTGAAGGGAGGGAGGGTTTGCATCTGTCCACAGGCGGGGCTGGGAAATGGGGCTGAACTCATCTGATAGAAGCAGCCCCAGGGCAGGGGGAGGGGGACAGGGAAGGGCAGGCCAGTGCTTGCTGGGTGTGTCCTGCTGTGGGAGGCAGTTGGCTGCTGGGTCCTCAGGGTTGACGTTGAGGGTTTAGACCTCATTTTGCTCCCCATCCTCAGTTGGCTTCTCTGAAAACTGGCATCACTTGGGCTGGGGATGTGGCTCAAGTGGTAGCGCGCTCCCCTGGCATGCGTCCGGCCCGGGTTCGATCCTCAGCACCACATACAAACAAAGATGTTGTGTCCGCCGAAAACTAAAAAATAAATATTTTTTAAAAAATTCCTTCTCTCTCTCCCTCCCCCCACCTCTCTCTCTCTCTCTTTAAAAAAAAAAAAAAAACTGGCATCACTGAAAGCTGTCCTCACCCACCCTCTTCACGAACCGTACAGGGTCACTGTGGTACTGCCCTTTGTCTCTGTGCCCAGCTCAGCCCTGCTGAGATCCGTCTTGGGTGAATGAAGGAGTGGGGGCCTATAGAGAGGGTCCCACGTGGAAGGTGGGGCTGGGGCAGCATTTGGTGTCGGGGAACCCCTCACCCCTCTGGGCTTTGGGCTGCAGATAAAAAGCTTCAGCTCAGATTGGCAGAGCCTTGGCTTAGACTGGGGAGGGTGCCGTCCCAGCCTGGGGGAACCCCATCCCACCAGCCAGGCCCAGGACCGGAGAGGCTGTCTTCCTGCAGCCTCGGGTCCCTCCTCAGTATGGAGCTGGGAGTCGGGAGAGAGCCCTCCTGGAGGCTGGACCCCTCCCGCAGCTTCCATGGGGGACCAGAGCTCCCTGAGGTGGGAACAGATGACGTCCCGGCCAGCTGAGCCCCCATGGGACCGCCCCCCCGAGCGGGTCTGAGACCCCTACCAGGACTGGGCCTGCAGAGGTGAGTGACCCCAACCTCTTCCTCACACAGGATGGGGACAAGTTCTGGCGGATGCCCGAGTGCTACATTCGAGGCAGCACCATCAAGTACCTGCGCATCCCCGACGAGATCATCGACATGGTCAAGGAGGAGGTGGTGGCCAAGGGCCGGGGCCGCGGTGGCTTGCAGCAGCAGAAGCAGCAGAAAGGCCGCGGCATGGGGGGCGCTGGGCGAGGTAGGCTCCCTGCCCCCCTCAGTGCCAGGGCCTCCCCACTGTGTGGGGACGAGCACATGGTGTCTGTCCTGCCCGGTGTTGACATTCTTGACTGGTGACATCACGGGGAGCTGCGTCAGGACAGAGTGGCTGCCAGGGCTCGTCTGTGCAGCAGCTGACGGTGCGAGTGTCGCCACTGACCCTGCCACCTGCCAGGGCCTTCTCCTGGCAGTGGTCCTTGGCACCGCCTGTCAGGGAACAGCTGTGGTGGGGCGCCCCTGCTCGAGGTCCAGCCCTGTGGCTGCCCAGGTCACAGCTGGGGGCGTTAGGAATCAGCCCTGTCTGCTGTCTGGGTCCTGCCATCTCCACGTGGCAGATGCACTGGGCGTGACAGGTCGCCTCCCTGAGCTTCAGTTTCCCCTCTGGAGAGTCTGGTGGTGCCCACCTCTGGCTGCTGGCTCAGGCCTGGCATGGAACCCTGACTACTCTGCTGGAAGCCAAGCCGTGCCCTTTTGGGTGGATGCTGGCCTCGCCGCTTCCCCCGCCTGAGATTGTGAGTCTGGCATAAAGTTCAGTTTGTTCCACAGGCAGCTCAGGCCCCATGGACCCTGTCCCTCCCACCCCTCCCAGCCTTGTGCTCGTGAGGCACCTGGGTTGTGTCCACCACTGTAGGACACCTGTATGCCTGGCAGGGCTCCCGGCAAAGCAGGGTTCACTGGGAGTGCAAGTAGCTCACTGGGGGACCGCAGCTGGAAAGGGCACTGGAGCCAGCCCTGAGCCAAGGCTCATGAGATAGTCAGGAGCAGCTGGGAGAAGGGGCAGGAGGGCGAGGGGAGCAGGACCCCTGGAGTCACGGCCCAGCAGAGTTGGTTCTGCTGCTGAGATGTGAGGTCGAGCAGCTTGTGCTGGCGTTGTCCTCTGTCCCCACAGTGCCCAGGGCCCATCACTGGCGAGAGTCTGGACTCCCGAGTCTCAGCAAAGCCGGGATGACCCTGTCTTCACAGGTGGAGGGTTCCAGAGGAGGTGGGGATTCTTGTCTCCAGACCACAGTTCGGGGCCTCCAGCCCAGCAGGCTCTGCAGAGGGGCCCGACAGTGGCACTGCATGTGGCTCAGGTGCTCAGTGAATGGCACTTGTTGGCGACAGCCTTCCTGGGGTTCCGAGCTCTGGCTGGGCTGCTCGAGTGTGTGTGCCCTGCATAGCTGGCTGCACTGGGGCACGTGGGGGGCCTGAAGCAGTGCCTGGCACCCCTGGGGCAATATCAGCCCTTGTCACAAGGAGAACATTCTCAGGCACCCACCCTCGCTTGCGCGGCAGGTGCTCTGCCTGGGTAGAGGACCTTGGGGGCAGGATTGCCGTCCCTACTTCATAGCTGCAGCTGAGGCTCAGGGGTCCCGTGACATGACCAGAGGCCAAGGCCCTGGGATCCAGCCACAGCCCCTCTTTCTGTCCCACAGGTGTGTTTGGTGGCCGGGGCCGAGGCGGGATCCCTGGCACGGGCCGAGGCCAACCTGAAAAGAAGCCGGGCAGGCAGGCGGGCAAGCAGTGAGCGCCTCCCCACCAAGCCTCGGGCAGCGGTGTGGCTGTCAGCTCCCGGGCCCGGAGAGGAGGGAAGAGCCAGGCGCGGGGACAATGCGCGCTGTATTGCGGGATCCTCTTTAGGTGAAGTCCCCCCATGGGTTTTTTGTTTGTCTTTTAAACCAACGTTGTCGTTGTACGGTTGGGAATGTCGCTGATGTTCTTGGTCCTGGGAGAAGCCCCCTCGGAGGGGAAGGTGCGGAGGGGAAGGTGCGGCAAGGGCCCTGGAGGCTCGGCCTTCCACCTCCAGCCCCTCGAGCCCAAGAAAGGCGAGTTTTTGTCTGCAGCCCCCAGTCGTCTTGAACGTAGCCCCCAGGTCGCCTTTCCAAACAGCAGGGACAAAGGACGGATGCCGCAGAGCCTGTTCCCCTTTGCCTCCTTTCTCTTTGTGTTATAAAAACAAAAACAAGTTCAGTACCAGTGCGACCCCTCATTGCCTTGAGCCACCAGGTAACCTAGTGTGTTGTGTCCACTGTCCCCGGACTCTGGAAATCAGCTCCCGTGAGGGCACTTCCCTTCCAGGGCTGTGGCCCATGTCACCAAGGGGAAGCCTCTCCACAGGACAGGGGCTCCTGTCTCTCCCGTCCTAGGAGAGGCGGCCGGGGCTCGTCCCCCCAGCTTGTGGAGGTGGAGTGCCCTGGGCAGCAGCCAGGCATGGCACCTCTGCGGCCTGGACTCCCCCTGTGCCCGGCTCCTCAGCACCTCCACCCTGGGGTTCACCAAGAGACAAGCTGCGCCGCGGCCACGGCAGGAACTCAACACGATCCCAAGACTTGCCCCGTGTGTGGCGTCCACCTGAGACATGGAGTCAGCACTTTGGAAAAATGCTTCCAGTAGCGTCGTCTGCCCGAGTTTTCCTTCTGTAAGCAGAGGCAGGAGCCGCAGGGCCAGACACCCAGACACGGTCAGCTGTCCCTGCGGGTGCTTTCTGCCCAGCTCCGTGTTGAAGCTGCTCTGAGGGGCCTTGAAGCCAAAGGGGTGCTGCCCTGGGTCCAGTCCTTCTGGGACCTTTTGGGTCCTGTGTCTCACAGGTTTCTGCCTTTAGGATTCTTCTAGCCTGGTGCCCAGGACACTGGCCGTGGCCCTCTTGGGACCTGGTGCTGTGGGAATCCTTTTGTGGTGACAGAGCAGCACTTTGTGAGGGTTGGAGGTAGAGTCATGGGGCCAGCAGGTCTGGGGCAGGCCAGCCCCAAGCCTCACAAAGCCATCTTCCTCCACAGGGACATGGACAGTTGTCGTGGCCCTGGCTTAGACTAGAGCGGACAAGCCCAGGGGCCCCTGCTTGCTAGACAGGCAGCCCTTGGCATGGTCCCCCCCTGTGCTGAGGGCCCAGGGGCCTAGGGCAGGGCAGAGGCTCCCCACTCCCAGCCCATAGAGGCCCCTGGGGTCAGCTCTTGGGTGAGGCCCTGATAGAGTCCAGGAGCTCAGGGTCAAGCTCACAGGAAGCCCTGGAGGCCTTTCCCCTCCCCACTGGGCTCTGCCCAGGGTCGCCTCCCTCACCAGGCTGAACCAGAGCGCTCGGAGCCTCTGGCTCCTTTTACTGGCCTCTGGGGATCAGTTAGTGGGTCTTTCAGGGGCTAATCCCCGGTGCCAGGCTGCGTAATCTGCGTAATCGTGGCTTCTCGCCTGCGTAGCCAGACACGGGAGCCGCTCTGACCTTTCCAGCCAGGCAGCTCCAGGCTCCCAGCCCAGTTCCCCTCTCCCCTGTGACGCGAGCACAGTGCCCTGGCCTGCCCCAGCGGCCTTGCCTCCCCTCCTGAGGTGGTGCAGACGGGCCTCCAGGGCTGCCCCCTCCCGGGCCTGGTGTCAGCACAGCCCAGGTTTCTGTCTCTTCCTGGTTGGTTTTAGAGGATGAGCCTCGGCCTCTGCACAGAAGAGAAACCAAAAGCACCAGCCCAGCTCCTGACCTAGACCTTCCGCGTCTTCCTGCTGGTCCACGGGGCCCGGGTCTGCACCCTGTCACCTGGCCAGAGAGGGGCCCCTCCTGTGCGGGGTTCTCACCCGCCCCCAGGACCTTCTCCCTGGCGCTGGCTTTCTGGCATAGAGGCCCACGCATACGCCCTCGCTGCAGCACAGCGTGACTCAGCCAGAGGCTGAGCTGGGCAGGGCCACCCCCACCCCCTGCACACTAGGAGGCACAGCCTGTTTCAGGGACACGTGCAGAGACTGGCTCCCAGGGCAGCAGTAGGAAGTGTCCCCTGCCACTCCCTTACCTGGCCACAGCAGACATCAGGGCTCTGCTGGGCTTCCATGCTGCCCAGAGCCCCTGCCCCCGCATCGCCTCCCCTGCCCCTGCCCCTGCCCCTGTGGCTGGACCTGGGCCCAGCGCATCCTGGCATGGCAGTGAATGTGCCCTGCCATCCCTCCCTGAGGACAGAGGCTGGTGGAGGGTAAACTCGGCCTGATGACCACGGCAGGCGCCAGGGGGACCTGGGGCATCTGCCCTGTCTCCACGCAGTGGCAGCATGGCAGAGCCCCCGCCCTGAAGCCCTCCCCTTCCACCGTGGGCCAGCCGCGGGCACGCCAACTGCTGGGGAAAGAGGAAACTGAGGCCCGGGAGGAGGGTGGCGGCTGCACAGGTGACCAGGGAAGGCCAGGGTGGTTTCTGAGGTTAGGGAAGGCTTGAGGGAGGCCAGGGAGCTAACCATCTGGGAGAAGGACTTCCCAGACCAGGCCCTGTTCCCCAAAGATGGGAGCAAAGCAAGAGGGAAAGGAAATGGGGAAGAGGCAGGCCCTGAGTGACATAGGAACCTTCTAGAACAGCTGGAGGCAAGAAATCAGGAGACCAGAGCAGGCAAGACCAGGGGCTCAACCCAGGGTGCAGGATAGAGGCCCATGGGGTCCAGCACGCTGGGGAGGGACCTCCTCCCCCAGATTGGAGGAGAGGCCCCTGAGGGGGCCTCACAGTCATACCAAGCCCCAAGCATGGGAAGCCCTGGGCTGCTGTGGGCGTGGAGCAAGGCGTGGGCACGAGCAGGCACTGAGGATGAGGATGAGCCACTCAGCCCCCGCCTCGCCCTGCTGGTCCCTGTGGGTTTACAGAGCCGCTTCACCTGGCACCTCCAAGGGTCCTCACAGAGAGAAACAGGCTCCAGGGACAGGAGCGGGTGCCCACAGCAGCCAGTGTTTACCTCTCCCCAAGTATGGGCTGAGCAGCTCTGGAATCCACCCCGGGGAGGCATCGCCACTCAGCCCAGGCACAGACAGGGTGAGCAACCTGCCCTGCGTCACACAGCCCACTCCGCTCCCTCTGCAGCCGCCCCAGAGCTCCTCCCTCTGTTGCCTCTTGAATTCAGAGCACCCAGTGACCTCTCCTGACTTAGGTGTGTCAGGCCCAAAATGAGGAGTCCAGAAGTGGCTGGGACGGGCAGGTGAGGTCAGAGATCTGCTCCTGCCTAAAATGCATTCCCCTGGGCTGGGGGTGGAGCTCGGGAGTGGAGCGCTTGCCCAGCACGTAGGAGGCCCTGGGCTCCATCCAGTGCCACAAAAACTAAAGTAAAGAAATAACTCTCCTGGTTACAGCATCAGAGAGGCTCAGGGTGCCTGGCAGGTGTGACCCACGTGCCATGGTTTCCTCCCTGGTCAGCAGGGGACACACAGCTTCCCCCACAGGACAGATGCTGGTAACCACCATAGGACCAGCCTGGTATACAGCAGGTGTTCAATAAATGCAGGAAACACTCTGGCAACTTGAGAACACCTGCAGTGTGTCCACACATTCTTGGTTCTAATGCTGTGGGGTTGGTGAGAGGCTCTTCTTGTCCAAGGTGGTTTCCCTGCTGGCCCAGCCCTGGATGGAAGCAATAGCCAGGTCACTGTCCTTGGTGACTGGAAGCCTGACCCTGGACCAGTGAGCATTCTCCTTGCAGGCCCAGGATTCTGCCTTGAGAACACCCTCGGGGCCTGGCCCAGCCTCTGGCCACACAGTGACTCACCCCTGCCCCGCCTCCACTGGAACCAGGCACCGAAATAGTCACCCTAGCTTGCTCTCGGGAGTGGCCGTGGAAATATTTCAGGGCTGCGTTCAATGCCTAAAAATAATCTCCGTGTCCCTGAGTGTCTTCCCCTCCCTATTCTCTCTTCTGAACCACATGGGCCAGGACCTTTCACGCCACGCCCCTCGGCCCGTGGAATGTCCCCAGCAAACAGAAGGAGCCCTGGCCTCCCTGTCTCCATGTTGCTGTGGAGCTACTCAGACACTTTCCAGGGCCCTGTCAACCGAGCCTTTCTGAAACCCCAGAAGTCTTTTTGGGGAGAGAAGGCCTGGCCTCAGTGACCTTGTCCAGGGAGACCTGTACTGTTCAAGAGTTCTTCCTTAAGCACTGAAAAATAGTACCAGGCGCAGTGGTGCCCACCTGTGATCCCAGGGCTCAGGAGGCTGCGCAGGAGGATCGAGGGTTCAAAGCCAGCCTCAGCCACTTATTAAAGCCCTAAGCAACTTGGTGAGACCCTGTCTCAAAAAAAATAATAAGAAGGCTGGGGATGCGGTCAGTGGGTAAGTGACCTGGGTTTGATCCCCAGTACAAAAAAAAAAAAAGAAAAATGTTCTGTTTGTATTCACAAGATGACCTGAAGCAGGTCCCCAGCTGGACTGATCTCCACCCCTTTGCCCACCCACTGACCATGAGACCCCATGTAGATCGGGGTCCTTTCCTTCCCCAGGGTGTGTGGACAGTCCCCTCCATGACTTCCAATGTCCTCACCATCATCAACCTCCTGGTCACACTCAGTAGCCCCTGTGGCCTCAAAGAGTGGCCAACCACAAGCACTTCAGCTTCCTGGAGACCAGAAGGAGGGGAAGTGGGGGCCAGGGCTAGGGTCCTTCTGCCTTTCAGCCCATCAGCGGGGACCCAGGGTTTCAGTCCTCTGAGGCCACCGGCTGGAGAGCACGGCAGGTGCAGACCCAGGAGCAGGTGCCCCAAGCTGTGGTGGAAAGGCAGCAAGTGGCGGTGACAGAGGAAGCCGGTGGCAGGTGCCCCAAGATGACCTCCCTTCTCACTCCTCCCTGGGCAGGTGACAGAGCCAGGTCCCTGAACCCACACATTTCACGCTTTTTTTTCCCCCTTTGGTACCAGGGATGGAACCCAGGGGCACTCAGCCACTGAGCCACACCCCCAGCCCTTTTTTATATTATTTAGAGAGAGGGTCTCACTGAGTTGCTGAGGCTGGCCTTGAGTTCGCCATCCTCCTGCCTCAGCCTCCGGAGCCGCTGGATCCCAGGTGCAGGAATGCACCTCCCTTCTCCCAGTACTGGGGACTGAGCCCAAGGGCGCTCTTCCCCCAGCTCCATCCCCAGCCATTGTTATGTTATTTTTACCTGAGGACAGGGTCTGGCTAGTTGCTGATGCTGGCCTTGAACTTGCTATCCTCTTGCCTTAGCCTCTCTGGTTGCTGGGTTTACAGGTGTGTGCCACCGTGGCAAGATTTCCTTAGTTTTAATCTCAAATGTAATGTTCCTGTTTGTAAAAACTGAGGTTAAGAGTCTCAACATGAAATTAACTTTTTTTTTTTTTTGGTGCTGGGGAGGGAACTAAGCAAGCACTCTACCACGGAGCCACACCCCAAGCCTCCAATTTTTCGACACTTTTGGGTTCCAGCCACACTATAGCATGGGCCAGGGCTCCATTCCTCCTTCTTTGAACCCAGGGGCATTTTGCCATGGAGCCACATCCCCAGCCCTGTCTTAGTTTTTAGTTTTGAGACAGCCGTGCGCCACGGTGCCCGGCCCCATTCCTCCTTGTGGCCGAATTATATTCTGTTACAAGGACAGGCCACAGTTTTGCCTTTCGTTTTTGCGGTGCTGGGGATGGAACCCAGGGCCTCGCACCCACAAGGCAAGCGCTGTGCCACTGTGCTGCCTCCCAGCCCAGATCACGTGTATTTACCCTTCTTTTGCTGAGGGACATTCAGGTTCAGGCTGTTTGGATGGGAGTGTATGTTGAGGATTAGGTGCAGTTCAAGTGCTTAATCCCCACCCCCAGCTTTAAAGTCATACACTATGAAATGCTCATTTGCACAGTTTTTCTTTGGGGAAATAAAGGTACAAGCCAAAAAGGAAACAGGCCATCTCCTAGGCTTTTATACTCTAAAGATGGAGTAGAGACAGAAAATAGGGAAAGCAAGAATGAAATACCATAAATGCCAGGTGAAGAACCAAAAGATCTTCCAGGCAGTGGGACGTGCAAAGGCCCTGAGGTAGGCAGAAGCTGATGTGGCTGGAAGTAGGTCAAGTTGGGGGGAGAGGGGAGGAGAGGGACAGATGGGGCCTGCAGGCTGTGGGAAAGAGTCTAAGATGTACTCTGAGGTGGGGAAACAGGGAGACTGAGACTCAGGGAGAGAGAGGGAGAGAGACTGGGAGCCCAAGGAAGAGATGGGGACTTAGCATCTTGAGATCTGGGCCCCAATGGCCAAGAAGGCTTCAGCTGTGTCTTGCAGCCCACCCCAGACCCCTCTGCGGTACTCTGACTTCACTAGCACAGGCAACCACCCTGCACCCAGAACAGTGTGGGCATACAGTAGGCACTCTATAGATGTTGGATGAATGGGTAAACAGAGGGATGGACAGATGAGTGGATGTGGATGGAGAAATGGACGGGCGGATGGGCTGGGTGGGTGGATGGATGAGCAGGTGGGTAGATGAATGGACGGTGGAGGAAGACTCGGTGCCGAGGTCACGGCCCTGAGAAGCTGCATTTCCCACCGTCCAGCAGGAGCCTGGGCAGTGGCCTGTGCGGTGGTGGGTGGAGGGACAGCAAAGCCAGCCTCAGGGGCCCAGCTCTCCGCTGTAGCCTCATAAGATCTGGGTGGAGGCTGTGGGGTGGGCAGAGCAGGTGCTGCGCACAGGCCAGGCAGGGGCGGCCGGCGGGTACCAGATGCTGCTACTGCCTCTGCCGCTGAGTCAGTGTCACCATGGCAACTCGGCCTGCAGGGTGCTCCTGGGCACACCCCCTCACTGCAGCCACCACCACAGCCGCCTCCTGGCAGGGGCAGGGGGAGCGAGCTCCGGGCCTAGAGCTCTGGGCCCGGGTTCCCCGGCAGCCTGGGGACCACATGCTGCCCTCCCACCCCCTTCGCAGCCCTTCCATCTCCTGGGATTGGACAGGGTGGGGTCCCCAGATGAGGACAAGATCTGCTTACTAGATATGAAGAAGTGGCTACAGTTGGGGGGGCGAAGGGGAGAGGGGCCTCAGTAAGGAGCCACAGTAGGTATGGAGAGGTGGGGGGTGGTAACGCAGCTATCCCCAAACCTGAGCCCCCCGTCTCCTCTGGGGCATGGATGCTCATGGGGAAACCGAGGCAGGGAGAGACACCACGGGCTCCACCTGGGATGGCAAGGACTTGAACTACTCTCTACCGGCTGTAGAGGATTGGGGTACCCCTGTGACCCCACCTCCTCTCATCGCTGCTCACCCGACTGACTCAGGACCCCTCCTTGATAATCCTCCAACACTCCCCAAATCCCTACTCCAGGGCCTTTGCACAAGCTCTTCCAGCTCCACAGCCCCTTCCCTCTGGTATCTTCCAGGTACCCTCTCTGCTGATGTCAAAGACTCTCTGAATCCCCTCCCCAAACTTTTTCCCTCCCTCTCGGGATTGGGCAACCAGGTGGTGATGTGCCCGTGTCTGGCCCCTCCAACATGACCCAGAGCTGGAGGAACAGGGCAAGGACTTGGGGAGACCGATAGCTCCCTGGGCAGGGTTGACCCTCCATTGGGGCCACAAGACCCCATCAGACACCAGCAATCAGGGATCAAATCAGGCCAGGCGGCCAAGCCCCAGGGCTGGAGTCACCTCCATGGCCTCCTCCTCCAGGGCACCTGCCTGATGCCTCCAGGCCACACTGGGGCCTCCACCTCCCACTGATCATCTGGAGTCACCGAGTCCCCCCAGCCCTGGCGTGCTGCCCTGGCTAAGTCCCTTTACCTTGGCCATAGAGAAATATTTATATGGTCACCTCTTTTTGCTAAGGGGTGGTGTCATGTCCTCGGCCAAGGGCTGTGGTCCCTTCGCAAAACATGGATCTGGTTAAAAAACGATCATGTGTCTCATTTTGTTTGTGTCTTGGTCTGGGGATTGAATTCGGGCCTCATACATGCTAAGCAGAGGCTGGGTCACCCCTGAGCCCCAGTCCTCCCAGTCCTGTCACCCGCTGGCCCTGCCTTCTCCGGCCCTTGTCCCCTCTCACCTGCTTTCTCCCGGCACTCCGGGCCTCTCTTTCTCTGGCTCCTATAATTTTCCTCCCTCCTAGTCCCCCTCTCTCCTCCATCTCCTTCATTTCTTATCTCTATCTCCCCGGGTCACTAACTAGCTGTCCTATCCGGCTGTCACTGTGCTCTGGGGCTCCCATCAGGAGGTCTAGGTCTAGCCCAGCCCTGCAGAGCTCGGTGGGGCCTTGGCCTCCACCCATCTGCCCATTTTTCCCAGGTCTTGGCCGAGGGCCAGAAGGGCGCCCTGCGGGGGAAGGGGAAATTCCAGCGGCCCAAAGCCAGTCCCCTCCCCTGCCCAGAGTCCCCTCCAGGGCGCCGGCGGGAAAGGGGTTAACCCGGGAAGGGGTTAACTGCGCGCAGTCCCCTCCCCCCAGCCCTGCATTTAATTAGCCGCCCGGGCAGGGAGGGTGGGTTCCAG
>NW_026000241.1:6576641-6581888 GCF_001458135.2 Marmota marmota marmota | reverse complement strand
GGACGGGGGTCCCTCCATGATGACCCTATGATTTGATAGAAGACTGGCACTAGATGCCCCACGCGCTTGGGCTGAGGGATGGCAAATCTGCTCCTTCCTTGAGGCCCTTCTTAAGCGACCTGTTGTCTGTTTTGATTCCCTCAGTGTCCTCCCCCAGCTGGGTCCCAGAGCCTTCCATCCTGTCTTCCCCTTCTGCTCTCCCGCTCCTACGCCACCGCTGTGATGCACCCCTGTCCTGCTGCGATGGTCTTCCCTGGGCGGGGCTGGAGGGGACCTGGATCCCTCTGCGCTCCAGAGATTGAAGGCATGCTTTGCTCAGAGCCTCAGTTTCTCTGCTGGGGACAAACATCCCTCCAAGGGAACAATGTCTGGAAGACGGTTCCCAGTCTGGCTGCAGGGATACACTTGCTCATCCCTTGGTTCATTCACTCCTGCTGCTCGGTGCCCTCCTGTCACCTCCTCCTTCATTCACTACGGAGACTCACAAACCGCAGGCTGCCTAGGAAGGACTCAGTGGCTCACAGATATGTGGGTGGGGACAGCCCCAAGACCAGAGGTGGGATCTTCCATTTTACTAAACTAACCTGAATCCTCCCCAGAGAGGCCCGGCAAGGTCCCCAGAGGCAGCAGCCTGTCACTTCAGTCTCTGCTGGAAAGGGGTCTGCACCTCTCTGAGCCATCCATAGAAGCCTGCGCAGTGACGCAGGCCAGGCCCACGGTAGTAGATCACCAGATGCTCCCTCAACTCCTGAGTTCCAGTGTCAACTAGTCAGACACTGTGAGGACCTCCTATGTGCTGGGGCCACTGAACAGGCCCCTCTGGCTATGCATTCTCACCTTCCTGGACTGGCCTCCCTCCTTGAATGCCACTCAGACATCCAGGCCTCGGCCCAAGTGTCCCTGAGGACAGAATGCCTGGGCTCATCATTTGTTGTTTTTTTTTCAGTTTCCTTCTATTTATGGCAAGAGAAAATGATTTTCCATTCCTGGCGGTGACACGAAGATCCCCTTTTGAAATATATTGAAATAGAAACAGAAAAGGGGGTAGAGAGTGACATGGACCTAAAGGGTGCTCCTTGGCTATGGTTACTTCCTGTAACTCCCGGCTCAGCTCTAGGAGGGCTGGGGGCTGAAGAGCTGGGCCCAGCATGCCCAGCACAGGCGCACCAGGGACTGTCCAATGAGCCAACCATGATGCCCCCAACCCAAATCCAACTGACTCCTCAAGGTGATCTAGTAACAGTGGATTCCTGATCTTCTGACCAACACCTACACACACCTGCTGGACCCCAACATCTGAACCTGTGAAAGGACCTAACCCCACTGGTGCATACAGCAAGTGCACATTCAGTGCACGCTGGGGGAACGCAGGCACTGCTCCTAGGAGCTCTTTCCTCCAGGTGCTAGAGACCTAAGGCTGGAGTCCTTCAGTCCCTTCACAAACACTGATCTGCGCCACTCCTTGAAGCCTTTGAGGAGGCTGGGGACACCACAGCCTCAGGGACAACTGGACTCTGTTGTCATCAAAGCGGGATGTGTCAGGTCCAATCAATGTCCAAGGGCCTGCTGCGCCCGCTGCCTTATTGTAATATGGTCTTCCGAGGCTGAAGGAGCCGGTGCCACCCAAAGGGCAGAAGCTGGGTCCCCTCCATAGGGCTAGTCAAACACCTGCACAGGGACGGACAGGACGGCGGTTGCGGCTCCAGGGGAGGGCGGAAGTGGGGCGGTGGCGAGGGGGGAGCCGCAGCCCTCCGCGGTAACCTGATCCTCAGGAATGCGCCGAGGCCTGACGCGCCCCCAGCCCCAGGCCGCGGCCCCTCCCCCAGCCACCCCGCGGGATCCTGCCACCTGGGGGACTGTTCTCCGCCCCCAAGCCCTGCCCCCACTAGCCAGTTTGTTTTCAGTGCAGAGTTACCCTGTCCCGGCCCTGCAGGGTCCTGAGCTCTGGGGGACCAACCCCAGCAAGCTCCGCCCCCAGGAGGCCCCCTTGCCTCATCCCCCTTCTGCTCCTCTAACTCCTATTCTTTCCTCTCCCGGGGATTTTCCGTTTTATCAAGTTGATGGTAGGTCTCTGGGTGTTGAGTAAAGACTGAAAATTCAGCCCAGTGGCAGATCACTCTAAACCAGAAGGTCAGTGTCTTAGTACTGGGCGGCGCAGAGGTCAGAGCCTGGGCTGGCCAGACAGAAGGGGGAGGGCACATCACATTCAGTGTCTGGAAGGCCAGGTCCCTCTCCAGCCCTGGCTGGGGGAGCCCAGGCAGGTCAGGTCGCCAGTCCTCCGCAGACAACTGCTCTGGGAAATCCGATTAAAATCTCTCACAACTTGCTGGGAAGATAAAAGTGAAAATATGGAGTCCAGGGCTGAGCCTGCTTAATGTCCCTTCCTCCAGCCTCATCTGGGACCCCACTGATTTTGGGACAAATACCACTTGGTGTTTGGTGAAGGCCTCACCACCTCTTTTCCACTTTGGCTCTGTGGCTGCCAATTTAATCCAGTCTTGCTGCCCCCCCAGCTCTCCATCAAGGCGAAATGCTGGTCCTTGCCCCGGGGCCTTTGCACTTGCTGAACCTACTGCCTGGGACACTGATTCCCCATTACTTGGTTATTTGCTCCGACTTCTCTTTCAGCATCATCTTCTAGGGTGCCCCTCACACACTAACACACTCTAAGACATCCTCTGCTTTACCAATGAGGCCACCATTTATTCTCCCAAAGGCTGCAATTATATTCCTGTTAGTCTGAGTGTGGGGAGGGTATGGAGGTTTGTCTCAATGTGTGTCCAAGCCAGTGCATGTGGAATAAGTGAGTTATCCCTAGTTCACTGCATGGATTAAGCACACTCCCACCTTGTCTCAGGAAATCCCTGTCTCTGAGGGACCCCCAGTCTGGGAGGACTAAAGCTGGACAAGATAGCTGTTCCTCAATCAACTTTATGGGATCAAGTTTGGGACAAATGGAGGGATGAGAATGGAATATCTTGGAGGGCTCCCTAGCTGGGAGGAAGAAGAGGGCAGGGAAGGGGATTGGGCAGAGGGAACAGCAACTCAGGCAGAGGAACCCACAGAAGGGGGATAGACAGGCTGGCTGCCCAGGGCAGTTCTCTATACTGAGGCCACGACCTCCCCTCTCCCTGTCTGGGAGAGCAAGGTTTGCTGCAGATAGAGGACGGGTTTAGCCAACCTTAGGGAGTCTAAGGGGACTCCTAGGAGGCATGATTAGGAAAGGCTTCTTGAGAGGAAGCAGTGGAGGCAGGTTTTGAGGGATGAGTAGGAAGGAGTTTGTCAAGAAGCTATGTAAAGGCAGTCCAAGCTAAGAGAACACAGACCCAAATGACTGCAGTTCAGTTTGGCCAAGTAATAGTGAAGCAAAACAGTTATTGAATCCTTACTTTTTTTTTTCAAATCCTCCCTATAAAACAGTCCATGTGGTAAGTAAGCTTATTCACTCCTTTTTCTTAAGGCTGGAACCGAGGCTCACCAAGACAACACTTTGGCCTATGAAGGCCTACTTGCCTTGAGAAAGGTCACTTGGCCCAGGCTGGCTTGGCCCACAGTTCATCCCCCCACCTGCCAAGGTCAGGACTACACCTCCTTGGCCTCCTACTCAATCCAGACTCTTAGAGAAACACCACCCATCTCTTTCAATCTAGTCCCACTACCATAGCTCAGACTGAGGCCCCAGGACAGGGATGTCTGGAGGCCAGGGGCAGGGGCTGGGTCTCCTTCCACTGGGGGTCACAGCCTCTGGGGGAGGTTCGGGGAAGCACAGCAATCCTATCTGAGAGGTCTTGGAGGGGATGTCTGGCCCATCTCAGTCATTCTGGATGATTCCAAGGCTATAATGGGAATAAAGGGGGGGGGGGATTCCCTGAGGACACACATTTGCAGGAGGAGGGGTGGGAGGGGTGTGACCAGGGAGAGGCCACAGCAGTTTGTAAAGGACCTGAGGTGGGAAGGAGCTGGGCACTGCAACTGGGAGATACAGAGAGGGCTGAGAGGGCTGGAGGCGCTGAGGGGTGGGCAGGGAGCTGAGGGATTGTGTGAAGGGCAAGTTTGTCAGATCCAGATGTTTCCAGGATATCTGGAGCATAGGTGGGGCCGTCCTTCCCACCTCCCCTACAGCCCTTTCCCAGGGAGCCTTAATGGTGGCCCATTAAGCCCTAACAGCCATGATCTACTAATAAGCAGGTAATAATTACTAGCTGGGATTCCTGCCTCATCAGCTCAGCCTCTGGAGTCGGGAAACCTGCCCAAGGACCCACATCAGGCCCTGCAGACTCCAAGGTTAAAAACGTGGGCGGCTGAGGGAAGCAGGAGCCCTGGTGCCCGTGGACTCCCAGGTTCCAGGACTCTGCTGAAGGAGAAACACTCCGGACGGGGTCACAGCCCAGGCCCTGCCATGATTCCTAACTACCTCTGGGCTGGCAGGTCACTCCCACCTTGCTGAGCCTCAGTTTGCCACCTGTAGAGACAAGAAGTCCAACTTATCTATTGATTCCACGAAGTGGAAAAAATAAATAAATAGGGTCGGAAGCACTTCCAGAAACTTCTGGCTACCCTCCTCTTCCCTTCCCCATCTTTCTGGGGGGTGGGGGGGAACAGCCGGTGTGGAAGGAATGAAGAAAAGGACCTGCCCCTACCCGCAGTGAGCCCCTAGCCCGCTCTAAACCTCTCCAGAAAGAAGGAAAGGCCGTGGGCGCAGTGAGCTGGAAGCGCCAAGGACTTATTTATCCACCCGGGATCCCATCCCCCTCCTGTCCCAGGAGGCCGGTACCACCCCCGCCTCCGCCCGGCGGGGGCCCCACGCGCGGACGCGGGGCGGGGCCTCGGAGAGGGCGGGGGCCCCGGCGGGCTGGTGTCTGCTGGCCTGGCCCATCACGCCACCCGGGACGTGCCTTGGCGGGAGGCGGCGCTGGGGGCATCGGTCGTACACAGGGCTCCCGGGGCGGGGTGACCGGGCCTGAGCGTGCGGCCCGCCCCCATGACGTCAACCCACAAGGCAGCGCGCTGTTGTGCCGTTTACCGCGCGTCGCCGGGACAACGGCGGCCGGGGTGGTGCAGACACCTTGACCCCGCCCCTTAATGCAAATGAGCGACGTCACCCGTACCCAATGGTGAGCAGGGGCGGTGAGCTCATCGCGCCGGGCCGAGGCTATAAGGGGACGCCCAAACGGCGCGGCGCAGGAGCCGCCGCCAGCGGAGGGCCGGGCGCAGCGGCCTCGGCCGGTGCGGGCGCAGGGCCGAGCG
>NW_026000241.1:6537017-6576616 GCF_001458135.2 Marmota marmota marmota | reverse complement strand
CTGTCGTCGCGCGCCGCGTGGTTGCGGCCCGAGGCCCAAACGTCCGCGTCTTCGCCGAGCCCTGACGTCGCGCTGACGCCACCAGCCCCCCTCCCCGCGGGGTCCGGCAGCCCAGAGTGGTTAACTCTTCCGCTGCCACACGAGACCCCCAGGGTCCTTTCTCCCTCCACCCGCTCCCTGCCCGGAGAGGGTCCGGGCTGGGCCCCGACGTCGGAGTGTCCTGGGCGGACCTGGTAGACAGGCCCTTAGCCCGGGCTGTTCCCTTCGCCTGGAATGCGGCTCCAGTCCCAGGTCAAGCCCGTGTTTACTGTGACTTCGCTCCCTCCCGCCGGGCCCTGACCCCTCCGAGGCTGGGCGTGACCGCGTCTGGCTGGATCTCCCAGGCCCGGGGTGGGTCCTCCCCTCAGCCACTTGCTGTTTCAAGGTCAGTTTCTTCCCATTTTTCAGATTAGAACCAACAAAGTTCAGGGAACTTAAGGACGTCACCTAGAGAGGGGCAGAAAGCCCGGGCCCCAGCTCTGGCGGATCCCTGCCCCCACCCCATGCGGTGGCGGGGACTGTCTCGCAGCCGGGGAGAGGACCCCCGCAGGCCCCGCCCTGCCCCAGGGGAAGTGAGACTAGGAGCCCTCCCCCGCATTCTCGCCACTTCCTCCCGGGGAGCGGCGGCGGCGGGGAGAGGGAGGAGGTGGGGACGGCCTGGGAGTTCAGGGAACCTGCCTTGGGTCGGGGACGGGGGTCCCTCCATGATGACCCTATGATTTGATAGAAGACTGGCACTAGATGCCCCACGCGCTTGGGCTGAGGGATGGCAAATCTGCTCCTTCCTTGAGGCCCTTCTTAAGCGACCTGTTGTCTGTTTTGATTCCCTCAGTGTCCTCCCCCAGCTGGGTCCCAGAGCCTTCCATCCTGTCTTCCCCTTCTGCTCTCCCGCTCCTACGCCACCGCTGTGATGCACCCCTGTCCTGCTGCGATGGTCTTCCCTGGGCGGGGCTGGAGGGGACCTGGATCCCTCTGCGCTCCAGAGATTGAAGGCATGCTTTGCTCAGAGCCTCAGTTTCTCTGCTGGGGACAAACATCCCTCCAAGGGAACAATGTCTGGAAGACGGTTCCCAGTCTGGCTGCAGGGATACACTTGCTCATCCCTTGGTTCATTCACTCCTGCTGCTCGGTGCCCTCCTGTCACCTCCTCCTTCATTCACTACGGAGACTCACAAACCGCAGGCTGCCTAGGAAGGACTCAGTGGCTCACAGATATGTGGGTGGGGACAGCCCCAAGACCAGAGGTGGGATCTTCCATTTTACTAAACTAACCTGAATCCTCCCCAGAGAGGCCCGGCAAGGTCCCCAGAGGCAGCAGCCTGTCACTTCAGTCTCTGCTGGAAAGGGGTCTGCACCTCTCTGAGCCATCCATAGAAGCCTGCGCAGTGACGCAGGCCAGGCCCACGGTAGTAGATCACCAGATGCTCCCTCAACTCCTGAGTTCCAGTGTCAACTAGTCAGACACTGTGAGGACCTCCTATGTGCTGGGGCCACTGAACAGGCCCCTCTGGCTATGCATTCTCACCTTCCTGGACTGGCCTCCCTCCTTGAATGCCACTCAGACATCCAGGCCTCGGCCCAAGTGTCCCTGAGGACAGAATGCCTGGGCTCATCATTTGTTGTTTTTTTTTCAGTTTCCTTCTATTTATGGCAAGAGAAAATGATTTTCCATTCCTGGCGGTGACACGAAGATCCCCTTTTGAAATATATTGAAATAGAAACAGAAAAGGGGGTAGAGAGTGACATGGACCTAAAGGGTGCTCCTTGGCTATGGTTACTTCCTGTAACTCCCGGCTCAGCTCTAGGAGGGCTGGGGGCTGAAGAGCTGGGCCCAGCATGCCCAGCACAGGCGCACCAGGGACTGTCCAATGAGCCAACCATGATGCCCCCAACCCAAATCCAACTGACTCCTCAAGGTGATCTAGTAACAGTGGATTCCTGATCTTCTGACCAACACCTACACACACCTGCTGGACCCCAACATCTGAACCTGTGAAAGGACCTAACCCCACTGGTGCATACAGCAAGTGCACATTCAGTGCACGCTGGGGGAACGCAGGCACTGCTCCTAGGAGCTCTTTCCTCCAGGTGCTAGAGACCTAAGGCTGGAGTCCTTCAGTCCCTTCACAAACACTGATCTGCGCCACTCCTTGAAGCCTTTGAGGAGGCTGGGGACACCACAGCCTCAGGGACAACTGGACTCTGTTGTCATCAAAGCGGGATGTGTCAGGTCCAATCAATGTCCAAGGGCCTGCTGCGCCCGCTGCCTTATTGTAATATGGTCTTCCGAGGCTGAAGGAGCCGGTGCCACCCAAAGGGCAGAAGCTGGGTCCCCTCCATAGGGCTAGTCAAACACCTGCACAGGGACGGACAGGACGGCGGTTGCGGCTCCAGGGGAGGGCGGAAGTGGGGCGGTGGCGAGGGGGGAGCCGCAGCCCTCCGCGGTAACCTGATCCTCAGGAATGCGCCGAGGCCTGACGCGCCCCCAGCCCCAGGCCGCGGCCCCTCCCCCAGCCACCCCGCGGGATCCTGCCACCTGGGGGACTGTTCTCCGCCCCCAAGCCCTGCCCCCACTAGCCAGTTTGTTTTCAGTGCAGAGTTACCCTGTCCCGGCCCTGCAGGGTCCTGAGCTCTGGGGGACCAACCCCAGCAAGCTCCGCCCCCAGGAGGCCCCCTTGCCTCATCCCCCTTCTGCTCCTCTAACTCCTATTCTTTCCTCTCCCGGGGATTTTCCGTTTTATCAAGTTGATGGTAGGTCTCTGGGTGTTGAGTAAAGACTGAAAATTCAGCCCAGTGGCAGATCACTCTAAACCAGAAGGTCAGTGTCTTAGTACTGGGCGGCGCAGAGGTCAGAGCCTGGGCTGGCCAGACAGAAGGGGGAGGGCACATCACATTCAGTGTCTGGAAGGCCAGGTCCCTCTCCAGCCCTGGCTGGGGGAGCCCAGGCAGGTCAGGTCGCCAGTCCTCCGCAGACAACTGCTCTGGGAAATCCGATTAAAATCTCTCACAACTTGCTGGGAAGATAAAAGTGAAAATATGGAGTCCAGGGCTGAGCCTGCTTAATGTCCCTTCCTCCAGCCTCATCTGGGACCCCACTGATTTTGGGACAAATACCACTTGGTGTTTGGTGAAGGCCTCACCACCTCTTTTCCACTTTGGCTCTGTGGCTGCCAATTTAATCCAGTCTTGCTGCCCCCCCAGCTCTCCATCAAGGCGAAATGCTGGTCCTTGCCCCGGGGCCTTTGCACTTGCTGAACCTACTGCCTGGGACACTGATTCCCCATTACTTGGTTATTTGCTCCGACTTCTCTTTCAGCATCATCTTCTAGGGTGCCCCTCACACACTAACACACTCTAAGACATCCTCTGCTTTACCAATGAGGCCACCATTTATTCTCCCAAAGGCTGCAATTATATTCCTGTTAGTCTGAGTGTGGGGAGGGTATGGAGGTTTGTCTCAATGTGTGTCCAAGCCAGTGCATGTGGAATAAGTGAGTTATCCCTAGTTCACTGCATGGATTAAGCACACTCCCACCTTGTCTCAGGAAATCCCTGTCTCTGAGGGACCCCCAGTCTGGGAGGACTAAAGCTGGACAAGATAGCTGTTCCTCAATCAACTTTATGGGATCAAGTTTGGGACAAATGGAGGGATGAGAATGGAATATCTTGGAGGGCTCCCTAGCTGGGAGGAAGAAGAGGGCAGGGAAGGGGATTGGGCAGAGGGAACAGCAACTCAGGCAGAGGAACCCACAGAAGGGGGATAGACAGGCTGGCTGCCCAGGGCAGTTCTCTATACTGAGGCCACGACCTCCCCTCTCCCTGTCTGGGAGAGCAAGGTTTGCTGCAGATAGAGGACGGGTTTAGCCAACCTTAGGGAGTCTAAGGGGACTCCTAGGAGGCATGATTAGGAAAGGCTTCTTGAGAGGAAGCAGTGGAGGCAGGTTTTGAGGGATGAGTAGGAAGGAGTTTGTCAAGAAGCTATGTAAAGGCAGTCCAAGCTAAGAGAACACAGACCCAAATGACTGCAGTTCAGTTTGGCCAAGTAATAGTGAAGCAAAACAGTTATTGAATCCTTACTTTTTTTTTTCAAATCCTCCCTATAAAACAGTCCATGTGGTAAGTAAGCTTATTCACTCCTTTTTCTTAAGGCTGGAACCGAGGCTCACCAAGACAACACTTTGGCCTATGAAGGCCTACTTGCCTTGAGAAAGGTCACTTGGCCCAGGCTGGCTTGGCCCACAGTTCATCCCCCCACCTGCCAAGGTCAGGACTACACCTCCTTGGCCTCCTACTCAATCCAGACTCTTAGAGAAACACCACCCATCTCTTTCAATCTAGTCCCACNCCCCCCACCTCCTGGCTCCTCCCCTAGTGGGAGGGCGCGGGGAGTGGGCGTCTGGGAGGGGCCTGCACATCTGGCGCGCAGCTAGCGCCACCTAGGCGCAGTGGGGCAGGCAGACGTCGGGTTAGGGAGGGAACATCCAGCTTTTCTGACCAGTGTTTGGTCAGGTCCTTTGCCTTCTGGAGAGGAAAGCTTGGGTGGTGGATCTTTCTGGTCCAAGATGGGAGGAGGAAACAGATGTTTAACCTTGTGGGCCTCTTTCCCTGTCTGTGAAATGGGTAGAACAATTGAAGATCTTGGTCCCTGAAAATGTGAGGCTTATGAGAGTTCAGCTGCACAGCAGTGCTGGGCTCGCGGTTGGTGCTCAGGGTAGACGTTGATCATTCCTTGTTGGAAGGGGCGGGGCAGGGAGCTCTGAGGGCTCCATACCAGGAAGAAGGTGGTCGGAGCGGCACTGACCTAGAGGTGTGGTCACATGGACTTAAAAGCCAGGAGTTGGCAAATATTTCCCCTAAACATGACCTCCCAACATTCTATTCTCATTTTGAGGGAACTTAAGGTTCAGAGAAGTTGAACAAGTGGCCACATCACAGTGTGTAGAGGACTGTGCAGGGTCATTTGGACCCTGGGCTCCACCTCCAGAGACTTGAACCCAGGCTGCCCACTTCCCCTGCCAGTTTTGGCCTTTGATCTTAAAACCCTGCGCCTTGGGCTTATGACTGGAGCCAGGTGGAGTTGGTGCAGGTGTACCCAGCCAGACCTGCTGGGGAAGGTCATTTTGCCCATTTTAGATGAATCGAGTACAAAGAAGGGCCTTTGGCCATCAAGAGTAGGGCCCTTACTGACTCCAGGTCCCGACCGTGTCCCCCCCCTCCCCCATTTTGCAAGGCTTCAGGAACTGTTCAGGGCTGTTTTTAACCACGTGACCTTGCCTTGTGCCAAGGTCAGGCAGATGTTTCAAGATGAGGGTGCTCATTGATGCTGAAGTGGGGGTGCCTGTCGACACAAGAGATTTGGGGGGATGGAGTGTCACTCTTTGAGAGACCAAGTGCTGACTTAGGTACACAGTTGGGTGGCCTCAGCCCTGTCCCTGCCCTCACATCTCTGCTGAGATGGGTGTGTTCCAAGTGCATCTCCCAGGTGGGCAAGCCAGGTGCTTGGGGAGCAGTGGACAATGGCAGTAAAGAGGACCCTTGCAGCCCCAACTTCTAGGGAAGGGGAGGCCCAAGGAGGTTTGGGGACTTCTGGGACTCTGCAGCCCCGGCCTGGGTGCGTACCAGTGGTGGTCTGAAGAGGATGCCAGCAAGCTCGAGCCTTGCCGGGCGTGAGGGACTTTTCTCTCTCTTGCTTGCAGTGGTGGCTCAGGCCGGGGTCCCTGCTTGCCCGGTGGCCTTCCACCCCAGCCCTGCAGGCTTGTTTTGTTGTGGGGTGCTTATCAAAACCCCAGACCTGGCCCCCAACTTGAAAACTTTGGGGGCAAAAAAATCCTTGACCACCCTAATCCCTGCAGGAGTCGGTGTCCCCCCCACCCAGGGACCTTCCACCCAAACTATCAGTGTCCTTTCCTCTGCCCTCAGGGCCTCTGCCGGGCTGCCTGTCTGGGGTCTTCCCCAGCCACTCTGCCTCCCAGCTTCCGACCCCCTGGCTGGGCCAGCGCCCGCCCTACTAGCTCCTAAGGGGCCCGTGTTCCGCCATCACTGTCCTGACTACTCAAGGCTGTGTTTCTTGGGCACACGTAGGGTCTCCTGTCACTGCTGAAACAGATGAAGGATGCTAAATCCTGTCCAGCTGCCAAGTCCCTTATTTTGCTCCAAGTTACAGCCACAGTGTGGAGAAGACTTGGGAGAGGGTCTGAGGGGGCGAGGCTGGGCACCCCTCCCGGCCTTTGCTTTGGTGCCCCCCCACCCCATGGCTCCTAAGGGAGGCCAGGCTGTGTGGCTTTGGCTGTTGCCTGCTGTTCTGAAGCCAAGGTGTGTGTCAGCCTTGGCCTGGCCAGCTGTGACTCACCCTGGGCCTTGGCCTCACTTCCCCCACCAGGGCTGCAGCTCAGGGTTGGTGCCCACTTTCGCTCTACGGGAATCCCAAGAAGACTCAGGTTTGGCTGCACCCAAAGGAGCCCTCAGACTTGGAGCTAGGCCCAGCTGCCAGCCAAGCATTCTAGACTGTGGGTCAGAACTCATTCCTCCCTAGCTCTGAACCCTCCTCTGGCTCCCTGGTGCCTTCTCAATAAAACTCAAACTCTTGTACTTCTTTTGACACTCTGCCCCCCCAAATCTCGTGTGTCCTATCCAGCTCCTGCAGATCTCTCACCCCCTCTTCCTCCAGCCACACCAGCCTTCTCCAGGGCCCCTAGTCATTGCCCAGCTCCTTCCAGCCTCAGGGCCTTTGCTCAGGCTGTGCCCTCCACCTGGGACACCCTTTGCCCAACTCTCCCCAGGTTCTTTCCAAGTTCCTTCTCTTTTCCAGCTCAGGTTCCTGACTGGCCCATCCCATCCTGTTTGATTTCTACCTAACAGTTTTCTTTTTGTTTTGTTTTTCGGTGAGCAAAAAGAATGGGACTTATTCAAATGAGAAGAAAAGAGAAAGCGCTCCTGTGGGGAAGAGGGGTCCCCCTAGGGGTTCCCCCTACCTAGCAGTTTTGTTTTGGTACCAGGGATTTAACCTAGGGGCACTTTACCACTGAGCCACATCCCCAGCCCTTTTTATTTTTTTTAGTTTTGAGACAGGGTTGTTGCTAAATCTCAAACTTGAGATCCTCCTGCCTCAGGCCCCCGAGTTGCTGGGATTATGGACATGCACCTGGCTCCAACCTAATGGTTTGAAACCCCCAAATTATTTGAGTTGTTTTTATATCCCTAAAGCAAGGGGCTGTTTTCAGCATACAGTAGGTGCTCAGCAAATGCCCAAGGGCCAAAAGACTGAATCTGCCTCTGGATACATGGATAGGGGAGATTTCTGGGGTCCCCTCTGTGCTCAGAGCCTTGACTTTCTCCCCAGGAGGAGTAAGTGATAGGTAGCAACCACCATGACCTTTAGCCCTGGCCCACATCCTGCCCCCCAACCTGGTTCTGCCTTCTAGAACTCTCCCAGCAAGGGCTGGTAGGGATTGGCTGGGACTGGGCTGTGAGTCACAAAGCTGCCATGGCACCAGGGTCCCAAGGCTGGCCATTCGGGCTGGTGGGTTCAGCTTCGGGGGCACGTGAGTGGGGCTGGAGAGAGGGGCTTTGTGGGGGGGTACACAGGGGACCCTGCTGTCCTCCGCTAGGCTAGCCCCAGTGCCTCCTACCCCAGCCTGCTCTGGGCTTCTCTTGAGTGGTAGGTCGGCCACTTGGCAACCCCAAAGCCTTGATGGTGGCTTCATCTGCCTGGGGGGCGCATCCTGAAGAGCCTGCTGTGTCCCTGGGGTCCGAGGGACGGTGGTCTGAGTTCACTTACAGATGGGGGACGGAGGCTCAGAGGGGTTTACTCCATATTGCTGAACCAGACTCAGCATCTGTGTCCTGGGGGACCCCGTTCCTTGCCCGTGCCGTCCTGTCTCTCTCCCTCTCATCTGGTCACTCACTGGTTGGTCACGTGGTTCAGGAAACCTCTGACCCTAGAATGGACCCCGTGGGATTCTGGGACAGCTGTTTTCAAGTTCTACAGCTTGGGCTGCCCTCATTCACCCAGCCACCCGCCCATCCACCCATTCATTGAGTTATTCATAAAGCATCTCGTGAGCACCTACTGTATGCACTCTTCTATGGGATGCTGTTAAATACGGCAAAACTTAAAACAGCTGTCCCCACCCTGAGCAGCCCCTAGTCTAGTGGGAGAAAAGTCACAACAGAAAGAAGCAAGATAGGGGCTGGGGACATAGCTCAGCAGGTAGAGCGCTTGCCTCACATGCACAAGGCCCTGGGTTCCGTCCCCAGCCCCACCAAAAAAAAAAAAAGAAGAAGCAAGATGCCAGGTGGCCTTCAGTTTCTCTCCGAAATGCAGCCACCATCGGGCCAACTCCAGGGGAGCCAGGAGAGCAGAGAGATGGCGATGCCCCAAACCTGTTCCTTGTGCCAGTTTCTACCCCACACCCCGAGTTCCCAGCATCTGAGCCCTGCCTTCCCTTTGCAGTGGGGTCTTAAACCCAGCAGCTTCAACCACAACAGCTTATTGTGATTCCATTACCGGCCCCTCCCAACATGCCGGGGCGGGGGTCTTCTGATCACCCTGCACCGGAGGGCAAGTGAGACCTGTGGAGGGGCTGCTTGGGTTCTAGAGCAGAGTCAGAGCCACTTCCTACCCCAGGCTGCTTTGTGCTGAGGCCAGGTGGGTCACAAGGGCCTCAGGGGGCAGGGTTCGCCTTCCTAGGCAAAGAGCTGGGGACGGTGTTCTGTCCAACCAACACTGCTGACAGGACAGTCTAGACTTGAAGACTCAGTTCTTCTGGGGACCCCCCACAGGCCGGTGACCTTACCTCTCTGAGCCTCCATTTCTCAGTGTGGAAATATCAGTTAAGCCTGAGTGGTTGACAGTGTCTCAGATTATCCATGTCTTTTTTTTTTTTTTTAATTTTTTGGTTGTAGTTAGACACACACCTTTATTTCACTTGTTTATTTTTGTATGTGGTTCTGAGGATCGAACCCAGGGTCTCGCACGTGCGAGGCGAGCGCTCTACCACTGAGCCCCAGCCCCAGCCCCATTATCCATGTCTTGACTTTTTTTTTTTTTTGGTACTGGTGATTGAACTCAGGGGCTCTTGGCCACTGAGCCACATCCCCAGCCCTGTTTTGTATTTTATTTAGAGACAGGGTCTCACTGAGTTGCTTAGGGCCTCGCTGTTGCTGAGGCTGGCTTGGAACTCGCCATCCTCCTGCTTCAACCTCCCAAGCAGTGTGCACCACGACGCCCAGTGTGACGGGGGTTTTGTTGTTATTGTTGTTGTTGTTGTTGCGTGTTTGTTTTTGGTACTGGGGATTGAGTCCAGAGCCTCATGCGTGATTGGCAGGTCCTCTACCCCTACTACTGAACTACAGCATCAGCCTATTTATTCAGCTATTTTTATGTTCCCCCTTTTATTCTGGGTCTCAAATTATACGTGTATCAGGCCTTTTGATATTGTTCACAGGTCCCTGAGGCCTGGTTTATGGCCCTTTTCCTCTGTGACCGTTTCGCCTACAAGTGAATTTTAAATTTTTCAGATATTGTCTTTTATTCAATTTCAGAATCTCCATCTCTTCACTCATTACGAGCCTTTTTTTTTTTTTTTTTTGGTACCAGGGATTGAACTCAGGGGCCCTTGACCATGAGCCACCTTCCCAGCCCTATTTCGTATTTTATTTAGAGACAGGGTCTCACTGAGTCACTTAGGGCCTTGCTTTTGCTGAGGCTGGCTTTGAACTCGCGATCCTCCTGCCTCAGCCTCCTGAGCCACTGGGATTACAGGCGTGCGCCACCGTGCCTGGCTGTAAGCCTGTTTTTTAATTTAGCATGAACCAACTGCTGACTGAATGTATTTAAACGTATACTGAATATGTCAGTGAATTTTTTGGTCCTTATTCTCTCAACAATACAGTATAACGACTATTTATATAGCATTTCTGTTGTATTAGATATTCTCAGTCATCTAGAGAAGATTCAGAGAAGACTGCATAGGTTCCCTCAAATCCTACACAGTTTTATAGATGGGACATAAGTGTGCGTGGATCTAGGTGTCCACGGGGGCCTGTGGAGACAGGTACAGCTGTAATTAGAAGAGTTGTTCTCCAATCCTTAACCGATCCCTGAATTTTCAGCACCTTGGTTTACACTTCTTCCTTCCTTTCTTTCTATTTTTGTGGTGCTGGGGTTGAACCCAGGGCCTTTGCATATGAGGCGAGCACTATACCAGCTGAGCTCTGTCCCCAGCCCTCAAGCTGTTTCTTGGAGGGCAGCTCTGATCTCAGTTTGGTTCTGTTATTCCTACCTGGGCTGCTTAGAAACTGCCCCACCCACGTGTGGTTCAAAGGTCCTGTCGTGATCTTGGTGGTTTATTTTATTTTATATTTATTTTTTAGTTGTAGTTGGACACGATACCTTTATTTTATTTCTTTATTTTTATGTGGTGCTGAGGATCCAACCCAGGGGCCTCGCACGTGCAAGGCAAGCGCTCTACCGCTGAGCCACGGCCCCAGCCCCTGGTTTATCTTATTTTATGTGTATATTTTTGAGATGGGTTTTGGCTGGGTTGCTCCAGCTGGTCTCAAACTCCTGGGCTCAAGCGATCCCCCTGTTTCAGTGTCCCAAGTCAATGGGACTTCAGGTGTGCCCCGCTGCACGAGGCTTGGGCAGTGCTGGGGATGGAACCCAGGGCCTTGCGCATGCCAGGCAAGCGCCCTGCCACTGACCTACACTCCCACCCAGATGGAGGGCTTTTCATCAGACTTTTTAAAAACCTTTCTGTGAGGAACCAATCGGTGTTCCCGTAGGCTAAGCTCCTAAAAACAGGAGAAACTCCCAAAAATCTGCCGATGGACTCGGATGTCGCTCAGTTGGTAGAGTGCTTGCCATGCATGCACAGGGCCCTGGGTTCAATCCCCAGCGCCACCAAAAAAAAAAAATGCCTATGAGCCAGGCACAGTGGCACACCTATAATCCCCAGCATCTTGAAGGCTGAGGCAGGAAGATTGCAAGTTCAAGGCCAGCCTCAGCAATGATAAGATACTAAGCCACTCAGTGAGACCCTGTCTCTAAATAAAATACAAAACAGGGCTGGGGGGGATGTGGCTCAGTGGTCGAGTGCCCCTGAGTTCAATCCCTGGTATCAAAAAATAATTAAAAAAAAGAATCTGCCTGATTGGGAGTAGGGTATACAGCTCAGTGGCCGAGCACTTGCCTACCATGCTTGAGGCCCTGAGTTCCATCCCTAACACACACACACACAAAAAAAAAAAAAAAAATCATGGTGCCTATCATTTTGTAATTTGCATTTTCCATTTAAGACTGTGTAGTGATTATTACCTCAACAGCCCTTAAAATAATTTTATGACTTGTTTATGAAGATCCTGGATTGTCATGTGGACCCTTTTTTTCTGCTGAGATAGGGTCTTGCTCTGTTGCCTACGTTGTTACTCTTAATAATTCATAAGGTTGAATTTCTGGGTTGCCTTCAAGATACTGTTTTTTGTTTTTGTTTTTTTGTACCAGGGGTTGAACTCAGTGTCACCTGACCACTGAGCCACACCCCCAGCCCTATTTAGAGACAGGGTCTCACTGCATTGCTTAGTGCCTCGCTGTTGCTGAGGCTGGCTTTGAACTCATGATCCTCCTGCCTCAGCCTCCCGAGCCTCTGGGATGACAGACGTGGGCCACCTCGCCTGGCCCAAGATACTGTCAAACAGGGCCTAGGCTGGCAGAGCAATCGCGTAGCCAGTGTCGGGTCTCGGTTTTGTCCCGAGTCTGGGGGCGGGAGCCATCCTGGACTCTATTTCTTCTCAGTCTTGGGTTGTCTTCACTTTTCCTTCTTCTAAGCAACAGTGAGGGATGACCACACGGCGTCCTAGACTCATATCTGAATTCCTGCTATTTCCTAGTATGTTCCTTCCTGTGGACTCTTTTTTTTTTTTTTTTTGAGGAATTCGGTGTTTTTTGCTTTTAACATTTCTTCTTGTGTTGGTTTTGGGGACAGAGCCAGCCAAGAGCAGTGTTGCTACACGGTGCATGTGATGAAGAGCTGAAGGCAGCCGCCTCTTACAGGCTGGCTTCTGAGATTGTACCTTCTTCTCCTGCTCCTCTTCCAACTCTATGACCCTCCAAGGTAAGGAGATGGCTGGGCAAGGGCTTTGGCTGATCCAGCCAGAGGAACAACATACTTTTCTGCTAAACAAGTATGTCCTGCTGCAGCTTGTGTGGGAGGACTATCTGATAGGGTCCCTGTGCGAGGTAATCATCACTACAGGGTCTTAAATGGAAAATGCAAATTACAAACCCATAGGCACCAGGATTATTATTAGTATTATTTTTTGGTGTGAGGGATGGAACCCAGGGCCTCGAGCATGGTAGGCAAGTGCTCGGTCACGGAGCCGTGTACCCTGCTCCCAATCGGGCAGATTCTTTTTTTCTTTTGAGATGGGATCTCACAGAGTTACTCACAGGTCCCAAGTTACTTCTGAAGGCCACAGTCATCCTCTCAGTCTGCCTTCTGCTCCTCCTCCCACCTGAAGTTGGTCCAGCCACCCACCAGCCACGCACTCATCCATCCCATTCATCCCTTTACCCATCTACTCAGCTGCCCATCTACCTAATCATCCATCCATCCACCCATCCACCCGTCCATCCATCCATGAATCCATCTGTTCATTCTTCTATCTACACGTCTGTCCATGCATCTAAGCATCCAACCATCATCCATCTATCCATCTGTCTTTCCGTTCATCCTCCATCTAACCATCCACCCACCCACCCGCCCATTTGCCATTCATCTGTCCATCTATCTGTCTGGCCATCCATCCACCCATCCATCCACCCATCTATCCATCTATCTATCTACCTATCCATCCACCCATCCATCCACCTGTCCATCTACCCATCCATCCATCCATCCACCCATCTGTCCATCTTTCTGTCCGTCCGTCCATCCATCCATCCATCCATCCATTCATCTGTCTGTCCATCTGTCCACTCATCTGTCCATCTTTCTGTTCATCCATCCATCATCCATCTGTCCATCCATCCATCCATCCATCTGTTCATCCATCTGTCCATCCATCCACCCATCTGTTCATTTTTCTGTCTGTCCATCCATCCACCCATTCATCCACCCATCTGTCCATCTTTCTGTCCATCCATCCATCTGTTCACCCATCCATCTGTCCATCTGTCCGTCCATCCATCCATCCACCCACCCATTCACCTGCCCATCTACGCATGCATTAATCTGTCCATCCACACATGTAGCCACTTCCACCCCTCAACCATCCATCTACCCACCCACCCACCCCTGCATCCCCCTGTCTGTCCATCGACCTGTCCTCCCCACAGGCCCATCTGACCTGCTCAGGAACCAAGATGATGCAGCCGGCCGCACAGCTCCAGTTCATGAACCAGTTGTCACCGAGTGGGCAGTGCATCCCCCCGCCCCAGCCCATCCACTGCCTCCCGGACAAGGTGGGGAGAGCGTCTGCGCAGCAGTATGAGGCCCGCAAGTCCAAGGAGCAGCTTCCGCAACAGCCGGCTCAGAGCAAGATGGAGCCTCGCCGCATCCCACGCCTCCGGGCGGTGGTGGAGAGCCAGGCCTTCAAGAACATCCTGGTGGACGAGATGGATATGATGCTGTCCCGGGCAGCCACCCTCATCCAAGCCAACTGGAGGGGCTACCGGCTCCGGCAGAAGCTCATCTCCCAGATGTTGGCGGCCAAGGCCATCCAGGAGGCCTGGCGGCGCTTCAACACGAGGTGCCTTCTCCGCTCGAGCAAGGTCACGGTGAAGAGGGTGAGCAAGGAGGAAGGAGACATCCCTTACCACCCGCCCCAGCAGGTGCGCTTCCAGCCCCCGGAAGACAAGCCCCTTCAGGTGCAGCCTGTCATGATGAGCAAGGAGACCCAGTTCCCGTCCTCCGACAGCCTCGTCACCTGCATCCCCCAGCTGGGTCTGCTGCAGCACCCCGCGGCCCAGGGCATGGCTGGGCCCGGAGTGCAGGCTCCCCACGGCCCCGGAGCCCACGGGGTGGCCTTCCTGCCGCACCAGACCATCGCCATGAGACTTCCGAGTCCGGTGAGTCTAGATCCCAAATGCCAGCCGTGCCTGCTGACGAAGACCGTCAGGAGCTCCTGCCTCATCAGGCACCTAGAGGGGGACACGGTGAAGACCAAGCACGTAACTACCAGAGCCACCAGAGCAGGGGCCCCAGAGCCACCCCCCTCGGGCAGGTATGGCCAGGCAGTTCCTGGAACATTCAAGGCCCAGATCCAGGCCCACGTGGAAGCCGATACCCACAAGACCCCACCCCAGGCCTTCCCAGCGTCCACCCTGAGCAAGACCCCACCCAAGACAAGTCCACTGGTTTCCATAACCAGGACCCAGGCCCAGGTGTCCCCCATTTCCACAGTGACCAAGACGCCACCTCAGACAGGTCCAGGACCCATAATGACAGTCATGAAGACCCTGCCCCAGACAGGCCCATCGCCCACAGTGACCAGGACCCAAGCTCAGATGCGACAGACACCTTCACTAACCAACGCTCCACTGCAGTCGCGGTTAGCAGCCACCATGGCCAAGATCCCCCCCCAGGTATGCCTGTTGGCTTCGGTGATGAGGCCCCCATGCCCGGCACGTCCAGGGGCCACCACAGCCAGGCCGCCGCCACAGACGTGCCCAGTGTCTGCAATGACGAAGCCCACACCCCAGATACGCCTGGTGACCGCCCCCACCAAAAACCAGATGCAAACTTGCCAAGCCGCCACTGTGACCAAGACTCCGTCCCAGGTTTGCCCAGGTGCCTCCATAATGAAGCCTCCGCCCCAGACGCGCCTGGCGGCCATGATAACTAAGACCCCAGCCCAGATCCGCTCAGTGGCAGCTGTCCTCAGGACCCTGTGCCTGGTCCCTCCCGTCGTCGGAAATCTCAGAACGCCACCCCAAACGGCGGCGGGATCCGCCGGAATTCCCAGCACCTGCTCCACCGTGCACCTGAACGCACAAAAGGGCAAGGTCATGGTGAACGTGAGGCAGACAGCCGGCGTCAAGGACTCATCCCACTCGTACCTGGCTGAGGGGAAGGTCCGCAGTGTCCCCCAGCCACACCTCGAAGCTGGGGCTCCCAAGCCTATGGCCAGGGGTCCCTTGGAACCTGAGAAGGTCAGGACCTGCCTCCAGAGGCAGGTGAAAAAAGAAACAGTGTCAAAGACCAACACGACAATGGAAATGACCCAGCCTTTGCCATGGACGAAGGTTGCTGAGGACAGGAACAAGTCCCCGCCACAGGCACAGCAGAGGATAGAGCTCATCAAGGTGCAGTCCCAGGTGTACGTACCTGTGGAAGCAGCTGCGGCCCTGCCCCGGGATCAGATGGCCGCCCCTCTGACCAAGACCTTGGGCCAGGTGCGTCCGTCTCCCAGGCAGGCCAAGGCCCTGCCCCAGGAGCAGCTGACCACACCCCTGACCAAGACCTTGACCCAGTTACATCCAGACACGGAGCAGGCCAAGGCCCTGTCCCAACAAGCACATCTGGCCACATGTCCCCCAACAGCCATGCCCCAGCCACACCTGGCCACGTGCCTGACTAAGACCACATCCCAGGTGCATCTGACTTTTGAGCAGACCAAGGTCCTGTCCCAGGGACATCTGTCCACAACCCTGGCCAAAACCCTGCCCCAGCCCCCGCTGGCCGCACCTCTGATGACGGCGTCTCCACTGCACTCGCCCGCCAAGCAGACCAAGGCTGGGCCCCAAGCACACCTGGCCCCGCAATCACCCAAGACCCCCTCCCAGGTGTACCCACCCTCCAGGCTGACCAAGACCCCGTCGCTGGCTCACCTCGTCACGTGTCTGACCAAGGCCCAGTCCCAGGTGCATCTGAGCTCGGGGGCAGTAAAGATCCAGTCCCAAGCGCAGCTGCCCGTTGGGCTGACCAAGACACAGTCCCAGGCCCAGCTGGTCTCCCAGACCAAGTCCTTCCTCACAGCTCGCCAGTCCACGGACCTCAACAGCAAGACGCAGTCCCAGCCCCTCCTGACCGGATCCAGGGCGTCTGCCCCCTCCTGCCAGCACCTGGGGGCAATGAGCTTCCTGCCCCGACCCAAGTCCGAGGACAGACCTGCCCAGCTCCAGCCCCAAGGCCACGTCCAGAGCAAGACCACGCATGGCCCCTGCCCAGTGGCCTCAGAGGCCCAGGGCATGCTGGTACCTCTGATGACCTCCACCAGACACCCCACGTGCAACATCGAGCCCTGGGGTGACAGCGGAACGGCGCGGGCCCAGCCGCCCGTGGCCAGCCAGGCGGTGCCCTGTCAGGAGGCGGCGGCTTCCCAGATCGCCTCCCTGTGCGCGGAGCTGGCCGCTGTGCTGGGCTCCCAGGAGGACATCCGGGCCCTGCTGGCTAAAGCCCTCTCCCAGGGAGAAGTGCGGGCCGCTCTGAACCAAGCCCTGTCCAAGGATGTCCTGGGCACCACTGTGACCAAGGCGATGCCGCAGGGCATGCTGGGCATGGCCCTGGTGAAGGCGTTGTCCTGGGGTGAACTGGGCATCACCCTCTCCCGGGCGCTGTCTCGGGGCGAACTGCGCTCAGAGCTCACCAAGGTCATGCAGGGCAAGTTGGCCGAAGTGCTCAGCAAGGCCCTGACCGACGAGGAGCGGGCGGCCCTCGGTCAAGCCCTGTGTCAGGGGGAGCTGGGTGCTGTCCTCAGCCAGTCTCTGTCCCAGGCAGCCTTGAGGACTGGAGCCATCCTCCCCAAGGCCTCCTCGAAAGCTGTGGGCAGCGGGATGACTCTGCTGCCCGCCTCGGTGGAGGTGGACTGCCGGGGGAACGCGTCGGCCTCGTGGGGATCCGCCGTGGGTCCTGGGAGTCCGCAGCCCAGCAAGGTCAGGGTCTCCCAGGTTGGAGGCTGGGAGGACTTCACCATGGGCCAGCACGCCGGGCTCCTGGAGGAGATGGGGGACGGGGCCACGTTGGAGGGGTCACCCTGCTCGACACTGTTCCCTGTGGGTATGTCCCTAACCGGTAGGATGGTCCCCAGCATCTACCACTATCCCATGGTCATGGGCCTGGACCTCATACAGCCCTGGGGCAGGGGGCCCGCGGGGGCCTCGTATCTGAGCCCCAGCATCAAAAAGAGAAGCAGGTGGCTGACCCCAGGGGCCAGCCCCGCGACGGGTGTGGAGGGCCCCCACTTGCCTAAGGCGCCCCGCGCTCAGCCACCCCCCAGCCTGTGGCAGTCCTTCATTGTCAACGGCATAGGCCCCAGCACAAGCCAGCCATCCGTGACATGTGACAGTACCCCGAGCTCCCACAAGCCACAAGTGGTCAGCAGGGTGGCCTCTCATTCGTGGGCACTGTCAGGGAAGGGCAGCGGGGCCTTTGGTAGACCTCCGGGCAGCGTGGGAGGCAGGAGGGCGGTCCATTCCCAGCCGTCTTTCCCCGTCTGTCAGGATGCCGCTTGCTGGTGTCAGTTTTCGGGGGTCAGGAGGGTGTCCCCCAAACACTCCCATCACCGCTCAGTGATCAGAGGTCAAAATCAGCTCTGCCAGGCCCCTGAGGGGGCTCTGAGGAGGAGGCCCCAGCCTCCAGGTCACAAGCCGGCCTTCCATGGTCCCAGGCAGGTAGTCACCAACATGACCTCAAGGTCAATGAAGACCACCACGGTGAGCAAGGTGCAGGCAGCCAAGTGCCCGGCAGGTGGCAGTTTGTACCCAGGTCCCCCAGCCCTCATGTTGGGACGTGGCCTTCGACCGAGGGGGGCTCTAACAAGGAATCCTCCCCGTCCCCGGGAGCATGTGGCTAGTCACCAAATGTCCCTTCTCAATGAGTTGGTGTCCAGTTTGCCACAGCACCCAGACAATGTCCTGACTAGAAACTTTACTCCGGGCTCCGTGGGCCCCAGGCAGAAGATCCCAAACCTCTACTGGCGCCCCCCTACTGTCCCCCCGCTCACCCCAGTCCTGAGCCGTGGCCCAGTGTCCAGCCACATGGCCTTGAGTGTCCACTGGGACTCAGAGGAACAGAAGAAGAATAGGTCCTCCCCGGGCCAGAGCTCCCTGGATCTGGTGGAGAGAGTCTCTCAGGAGACTTTCCGACCAGGGCCGAGGAGGAGTCTGTCTCTGGGCACTGTGGTCCCTGTGGAGCACCAGCAGCCATCTCTGGCCACCAAGCTGGCTCTTAACCAGTCTCAGTCTATATCGGCCAGTCAGGGAGCCCCAAACCTAGCCAAGTCAATCCTTTGCCAGCTGCCAGTGGGCGGCGGGTTGACCCGAAGCCTGTCCCAGCCTACAGTGTGCATTAAGGTGCCCTCAAGCAGAGCCCAGCCCCTGGCCACCATTAGACCAGCCTCAAGCCCACCCCAGCCAAGAGCGGGTGGCAGGGTGTTCCTAGTAATACCCAGCACGTCCTCAAGCAGCGAGGTGGCCTCTGGAGGTGTATGTACCTCTGGGACTGGCAGGGAGACCCCTAGAAAAGCCCCCCCATCTATGGCCAGTGAGATAGTCCCAAGGTCTGGCCATTTATCTGAGGCCAGTAGGGTCTCCACAAGCCTGGTCCCTATAGCTAGGACTGATGGGGTGGTTCCAACACAGAGTCACCCCTCTGAGATCAGTGGGGTGACCCCCGGCCCAGCTCAGCCACCTTTGGCCAGTGGGGTGTCCCCAAACTTGGCTCAACCTTCTGTGGCTATTGGAGTTTCCTTAAACTTTGTCCAGCCACCTGTGGACAGTGGGGTGTCCCCCAGCCTAGCCAAGCCATCTATGGCCACAGGACTGCTCCCCAGCCTAGTGCAGTCATCTGTGGCCAGTGGGGCATCCCCAAACCTGGCTCAGCCATCTCTGTGCACTGAAACATCCCCCAGTCTAGCCCAGCCATCCAAGGCCAGTGAAGTATCCCCAAGATTTATCCAGCCTTCTATGGACAACGGGTTGTCCCCAAGCCCAACTCAGCTACCTATGGTCAGCGGGGTGTTCTCAAGTTTTGTTAAAACTTCTCTGACCAGTGGGGTCTCCCCAAGCCCAACCCAGCCACCTATGGACAGTAGGGAATCCCCTGGCCCAGCCCAGCCATCTTTGGCCACTGGGGTGTCCCCTTGCTTAGCTCTCCCATCTATGGCCAGTGGGACATCCCCAAACCTTGCCCAACAATCTATGACTGTTCGGGTGTCCCCAAACCTTCCCCATAAGTCTATGGCCAGTGGGATGACCCCAAGCCCAGCCCAGCCTTCTATAGCTATTGGGATGGCACAACTTCTTGAACAACCTTCTGTGGCCCATGGGATGTCCTCAAATCTTGGCCAGCCTTCTATGGCCAGTGGGATGTCCCCACATCCTGCCCAACCATCTTTGACTAGTGGAGTGTCCCCTGGCCTCCCTCATGCATTGATGTCCAGTGAGGTGTCCCCCCCCCTTGCCCAGCCTTCTATGACCCCAAGCCCACCCCACCAATCTGTGGCCAGTGGAGTGTCTCAAAGCCTAGCTCAACCTTGCATGGCCACTGGGGTGTCCCCAAGACCACCCCACAGATCTACAGCCCAAGGAATGGTTCTGAGAATGTCCCAACCTCCTATGGCCATTGGGATGTCCCTAAGCTTGGCTAATCCTTCTGTTTCCCATGGGGTATCCCCAAGTATTGGCCAGCCTACCATGGTCAGTGGGATGTCCCCAAGCCCACCTCACCTATCTCTGACCAGTGGGATGGCTCCAAGTCTAGATCAACCTGTGGCCAGTGGGGTGTCCCCAAGCCCACCCCAACGATGTACAGCCCGTGGAGTGTCTCCAAGAGCGCCCCAACCTTCTATGGCCAGTGGGCTGTCCCCCACCTTTGTCCAGCCTTCTATGACCAGTGGGGAGCCACCCACCCTTGAGCAGCCTTCTATGACCAGTGCGCTGTCCCCAAGCCTACCTCACCAACCTATGACCAGTGCGCTGTCCCCAAGCCTACCTCACCAACCTATGACCAGTGGGATGTCTCAAAGTCTAGCTCAACCTTCTGTGGCCAGCGGGGTGTCCCCAAGACCATCCTACCAATCCACAGCCTATGGAGTAGCTCCGAGCCTGGCCCAGCCTTTTATAGACAGTGGGGTGTCCCCAAGTCTGGCCCAACTGTGTATGCCTATTGGGATGTCCTCAAGCTTGGTCCATCCTTCTATGACAAATGGGGTGTCCCCCAGCCTAGCTCACCCACTGATGGCTGGTGGCTTATCTCCCATTCTGTCCCACCGACCTATGGCCACTCATGTGGCTCCCAGTCCGGCCCATCTATCCATGGCCAGTGGGGTACCCCCAAGCTTTATCCACCCCTCCGTGGCCAGTGGGCTGCACCCCTACCTGGCTCAGCCACCGGTGGCCAATGAGGTGTCCCCAATCTTTGCTCAGCCTTTCATAGCCCACAGGGTGCCCCCAAGCCTTGCCCAGCACCCTATGCCCTGGGGGGTATCCCAAGGCCTGGCCCAACCCGCTGTGGCCAGTGAGGTGGCCCCAAGCCTAGCCCATCCAGTATTGGCCAGTGGAGGGTATCCCATTCTGTCCCACCAACCGATGGCCAGCGGGGTGGCCCCCAGCCTTATCCAAACACCTCCATCCAGTCCACCTGTCTCCAGGCAAACCTGGGCCGACCACCCCTTTCTGGCTCCCGGGGCATCCCCTCTTCTGGCTCAGGCCTCCATGGCTCATCTGGGGCCCCTGAGCCTGTCCCAGCCCTGCATGGCCACTGGATTGGCCTGTGGTCTCTCCCAGCCATCCGTGATCTATGGGGTGGGCCGGGGTCTCTGTGAGCCAGCCCCAGGGCCCCGGGTGGATCCGACCCTGCAGGCCTCACGAGTGAGTGCAGGTGCCCCCGGCCTGTGCCCTCCGTCCGTCTTCCTCTCCCTCGGCTCGGGCAGGTCCTACTCCTGCGTGCCTGGGAGGCTGGGCCTGGGTCTGCACCAGCCTCCTCTGGATGTCGGGGTGGGCACGTGTGAGGACCCCGCCGTGGCAGATAGGGTGGTCTCAAACCTCCAGGATGCTCAGTTCAGCCAGGTGTCCCTTGGGCTCCACCAGCCGTCCAGTGTGTGGGGGAGGCACCCAACAGCGGTCTCCATGTCCGCTCCCAACCTCTACCAGACGGATATGACCAAGGACGTGACCCAAGGACCCAGTATGTTCCATTCGACTTGGCTCAAGGGCATGTCTGCCTGCTCCTCTGAGGGGCCCGCAGCCGCTGGGATGCTGCTCAGTCTGTCCCAGGGGGCTACCCCCGCTGGCCTGGCCGGGAGCATATTCCAGAAAAACATGGTGCCTTCAATGGGCCCAAGCCAATGTCAGGTGACGGATGGCCTGGTTCCCATGGCGTCCCAGGTCTTGGAGAGAGGGGTCTCTCTGACCCATGGAGAAACTTCCATGGCCACGGGGATGGACCCCAGTCGTCCCCGTGTCGCACTGCCCAGCAGACTGGGTACGAGCCAGGACCCGCTCTCCGTGTTTCATCTGGGCCTCAGAACCTCTCAGGCCACCATCCCACTGCCAATGCCATTAGACCACCAGCCGCCCACCGTGCCCACAGTTGTCCCATCTAGTTACCCATATGCACGTATTGTCCCTGAGGATTCTGTGATGGGGACAGCCAGCGGTAGCCTTGCCTCAAGTTCTGCAGACCGTCGGCTGACCCCAGCCATGGTCCCAAACGCTGTGGCTAATTTTATGGCCTGTAGTCTTTCCCGAGGGTCTGTGATCAGGGGTATGGGTCAGGGCCTTCCCCGGGGGTCCATGGTCACTGGCATGGCCCAGAGTCGTCTTCTAGACCCCACGGCCAGTGGCATGGCCCGCAGTCTCCCCCCGGGGACTGGAGCCTGTAGGGTGGCCCCTCATCAAATGGCGGCATCGGGAGCTAAAGGGAAGAGGCTGGGCCTGGCCATGGGGCCCTTGGCTAGGTTCACTGCTCCGAGCCTGTCCCCGGGTTCGGTGGCCCCTGGGGTAGGCCCAAGTGTCCCTCTTGGTTCTGTGAAAACCGGAGGCCAGGGTCCTCCCCAGGGGTCCATGCTCATCGGACTCACGCCCCGGCCCTACCACGGAGCTGGCGAGGGCCCTGCGGCCCTGCTCCAGGCCGCCCAGGCTGCCCAGGCCGCCGGCCTGGCCCAGGTTCACCCTCAGGCCTCAGGAGCCCAGGGCACAACCAGGGCTCAGCACCGAGTGCCCACAGTTCTGTCAAGAGCCTCACCCTTTATTCAGGACCCTAGGATACTGACACTGGGGACCATAGAGGACCCGACCAAATTGAAACCCAGAGAGTTAGGTGAGGCTCTAGCCCAGGAATCAGGATCCGATAGAGAGTCCAACAAATCCAAGGTCCTGGAGGTGACCCCATGGATGTACCAGAGCCCCATGGACAATTACGTCGAGACTCCTCGAGGGCCCCCACGGGCAGAGGAGACACTTTCCAAAGGCCAGATGTCACTGCTGGGCGAGAGGGCTCCCGGCCAAGCCAGAGGCATGGCTCCCATCCCTTTCCGGGCCAGGCACTCGATGACCAGTAGCTTCTCCGCAAGTCTCCAACCCGACTCGGCCAGCCCCAGGGGTCCCCCCAGCACCTACCTCATCACCACCAGCAGGGCCCGTAGTCTGCAGTTGGGGACCACAGTGGACAAGGCCATGCCACAGCCCCTGACTCCAGTGGTCTCTGACAATTTCTCAGCTCTTCAGCCCGAGTCCATGACTCACATGAGACCTCCAAGCCAGGGGTCACTGACTTCTGATATAGTCTTGATGTCACCCCATCTGACCAGTCCCGTGGCCTCCAGTTTATATGCAGGGTCTGTGGCCAGGACGGAGAGCTCAGGTGTGCTTCAGAGGTCAGGGTCCGGCAACGTGGCCCCACACGTGCAGCCCTATCAATCCTTGGTTAAAAAAGCCGTGCCCGGTCACTCCCAGATGGCACCTGTCCCCAGTACATTCCAGAAACCAGTGTCCGGGAACCTGACCCAGACCAGCCTCAAGTCTCTCCGCCCTAAAAAATACTACCGACTCATTCATGGTAAACTTATTCCCGAGTTGCTAGAAGGTTCTATGACCACGGTGGTGCCCTCCAATCAGGTGCAGCGGCAGGAAACCCAGTCCCCCCTGGCCAGCTGCAGACACTCCCCTTGTGAACTGTGGGTGGGCAGGACACCCACCGTCCAACCCAGTGATACAGCCTATGACCCCAGTGTCACTAGACTGTCCCCCGGGGTTCGGAGGGTGTCTCTGGGCTATACAACTTCACCCAGTGGCCTCTGGAGGCCCCTCCTTGAACAGGACTCCCATGAGTCCATGCATCTTGTCACTAGACAGCACAAGTCATTTCCGACCCCCTCTGTCCACCAGGGCCAGATCTCCCATCATGCCGTGGGTCCTGTAGCTGGCCTTCACAAGCCATCCCTGGTCCCCACTGTACTCCAGGGCCCCGTGGATGCTGGCTTGGCCAGTGGTGTTCCCAGCGTAGCCGTCAGGCCCATGGACCACGCTGTGGCCCCCCAGAGCACGTGGGAGACGGCCAGGGGCCCCGTGCCGTGGGACACCTTGGGCAGCGTGGCGGCGGTGAGCCCCAGACAGCCAGGGGAGCTGATGGTGTCCGTGCAGACCATGGAGAAGATCCTCGTCCGGGCCACGGTGGTGATCCAGGCATTCGCGCGCGGCTACCTGGTCCGCAGTACCATCCGGGTATGGCATCAGTGCGCCACCGTCATCCAAGCGAGTTGGCGTGGCTTCCGCGTGCGACGGAACCTGGCCCGGCTGTACCGAGCCACCACCATCATCCAGGCCGCCTGGCGAGGCTACTGCACCCGCAGGGACTGTGCCCAGCAGATGCTGCTCCCGGCCATGTGGGTGGAGCTGGGCAGCAAGGTCCGGGCGGCCCCCCACCCCCGCTGTTTCCAGGGCAGTGAGGCCAGGCTGGGCTCCGACCACCGCTGCTTCCAGTCCTGCCAGCCTCACATCTGCAGCCTCTGCCAGTCGCTGAGCCCCAGGCTGGGCAACCCGCCCAGCGTGGTGATGCTCGTGGGCTCCAGTCCCCGCACGTGCCACATGTGCGGCCACACCCTGCCCACGCGAGTGGTGCACGGCACGGGCCGCAGCATCTCCAGCCAGGGGGGCCTGCTGTGGGCCTGCAGCTCCCCGAAGGCCTCCCAGGGCCTCTGCAGGTCACCCGGCCAGAACAGAGCGGCCATGGCCATCCAGTCGGCCTGGAGGGGCTTCAAGACCCGCCGCCAGCTCCGCCAGCAGCAGTCGGCAGCCAAGATGGTTCAGTCCAACTGGAGAGGCCACTACACCCGGAGCTGCCTCACCACGGACATGCTCCTGGGGTCGGGAGCCCCGCGGGACTGCTCAAGGGATCCCTTGCGACACAGCACCCATAGCGCCCGGTCCGCGCGCTGGCCCGGCGTCTAGGACCCTGGCTGCGTGCCAGCAGAGGGACATATGGGAAGGACCATGTGGCTCTCTGGGTCTGATGAATAAAGTCCTCCACAGCCTGGGTCCCGGGTCACGTGTTCTGGGTTAATGGGGCGTCTTGGGAATTGGGGGAGGGGATCCGGAACAGCCCAGGGGGAGGGGGCCCCAACGCTTCCAGCCACGTGGGTCTGTCCTGAAGGTCACGGTCTGCCAGGATGGCCTCTCCAGTGCCATCCTATCCTTCCATGGCTAGCACGGTGGCCGCTGGCCGGTCACTTCCGGATGAAAGCCACCCCCTGCATACTTCAGAAACCCAAATCTGGGGACCCGGCCCAGAGCAGCCACCTTGAACACCTCGGCCTCAGGGCACCTGGGTCTGGAAGTACTGGCAGGTTCCAGGTGCACCCCGATTGGGAGGGTGCCAGGCCCACCCACAGAGGGGGACAATGACATTCCCAGCCTCATGGGGCATAGGATGGAGCCACAGAAAAGGGAAGGGGCAGGGGGTGCTCTGTGTGGGCAGCCTGGACAGAGAAGAGTCACGCGGGGTGGAGGGAGCCCCAGAGGGGACGTTAGAGTGGTGGGGGCTGCGGGGGAAGGGGAGCAGAGCGCCAGGGGTGCTGGGGGTTGGAGGGCTTCAGGGTGGCGGTCCAGGCTGGCTCTGGGAGGACTGGGGAGGGAACGGCACCCTGGAGGAGCGGGCGCCACCCCTGAGCCCCGTCTGTGCCTGGTCTCTGCGCAGTACCAGATGCCACCAGCAGGGGCGCGCTCGCGGCGGATAGCGTACCGTGCCGCGCACCTGGCGGCGCACCTGGCCACACACCTGGCAGAGTCTGCTGTGGCCCTCCCCGCTCAGAAATGGCGAGCACCCAGCTGCTGCCGCTTCTGCTCCTGGCTCTGGCGCTGCTACGGAAGCCGCCAGGGAATTCCTCTACTCTTGCCTTTACAGGTGAGGGCAGGTAAGAGGGAGGCTGAGCTTCCAGAAGGCTGGTGGCGGGTGGGGACAGGGCACACTGTCTGGTCTCTGAGCCCCCGCTGAGGTCACACTGCTCTCCCAGTCTCACAGGGATACCTGCCCTTTCCCCAGAAACAGGAGAGAACACCTCCAGTACCTCTGTGTGACAAGCCCCAGGGACACCAGACAACCAGTTTGAAGCTCTGTCTCTCACCCGTTTCTTTGAGCCCCGTCCGTCCCAAAGGGCGATTGGCGAGGACACCCGGGCCATGGGAAGGGCCTGGTATCAGGGGTTCACTTCCTGGTCATTCAGCATCCACAGCTCCCAGGAGAAGTTCTTCTTAGTGTCTGACTTAATTCCCTCCTGCTGCCCTATGAGACAGCTTCCCAGCTTCCCCGGTGGGGAGAAGCGTTCCGTGCATCCCCTCCCCCAGTCATCCTTCCACTCTGCCATGGCTCCCTCTGGGCAGCCTTCAGCCCCAAACTACAATGCCAGAGCAAAGGTCACCTGGGTTGGGGTGTTTACTGCAGGCCGGGGTTTGTTCATCCCAGTTTCGATAGCTCAGGAAGCTGAGGCTCTGTCACAGACACAGATTAGACCCCGCTGACTTGGCGCACGCCGGCCTCCCGTCCTGGCACACCATCTAGCAGCAGCCCTACGTTCTCTTCTGGCCAACTTTCCTGTAGCTCCTGAGCACCTCGTCTGGGCTGAGTGCTCAGTAGGGCTTGCACCTTCCTCCTCTTCCTCTTTCTCGCCCCCTGCTATTCCTCAGTTTACTTTAAAAAACTCGGTTTCTTTAGAGTCCTGGCAAGTCTTGGGGTTCACTAGGGCCCCCGACTCATCTTCATTTCAGTAGAAACCTCTCATAGTCCGGACTCCTTCTCAAATGATGGTGGGAGGCAGCCTGGGGAAGCTGACCTATTATTCCTGGACTCTCTGAAGGTCCTTGTATGATGAGCTGTAATTCCTTACGTTTAAAATGAGGGTGAAGTTGGGGTGTTACTCCAACCTCCTCTAGACTCACTCGTGTTCCCCTGGGGCCTGGGAGGCCGAGGGGGAAGGGGGCTGCAGATCCACCTCCCCCAGCCCCAGGGCCAGGGCTAAGTGTTATTTCCGCATTTCTGCTGCCTTTGGTGACTCAGGGAGAAAGCAGAGATCTGCCCAAGTCAGAGTGAGGTGGGGTGTGGCCAGAGGCCACCGGGAATGAACCTGCACGCACCTGAGGTGCCCAGCTACCTCAAGCTGGGCAGGAAGCCACCGTGGGAGATGTCTGCCCCTCGGCTCCATGCCAGGACAGGGGGGGAACCGGGGTGTGGCTGGAGCCAGGCAGGGCTTTTCAGAAGCGTGACCCACCGAGGGTTCCCAGGGCCCAGGTCTCTATGTTTCCCCGTTAAAGCCCCAAGTTTAGGGCTGGGGTGAGGCTCAGTGGCAGAGCAATTGCCTGGCACGCGTGAGGCCCGGGTTCCATCCCCAGCGCTGCAAAGGACAAACAAGAGACAAAAGCAAGACCTCTCGGGTTTAGGCCAGCCTGTGGCGCAGCCTGCAATCCCCTCAGCTCGGGAGGCTGAGGCAGGAGGATCGCGAGTTCAAAGCCAGCCTCAGTAACCAAGTGAGTCCCTGTCTCTAAATAAAATACAAAATAGGGCCGGGGATGTGACTTGGTGGTCGAGTGCCTCTGAGTTCAATTCCTGGTACCAAAAAAAAAAAAAAAAAAAGCCCTCTGGGTTTAGCCCTGGAGACCCTCCAGATCCCTGAAGCTGAAACCGAGTTCCAGAAAGTCATCCTGTCCCTGCTACTGGGGCTTGAACACAGGCTGGCCTCAGACTTGCAATCCTCCTGCCTCAGTCTCCTGAGTAGCTGGGATTACGGGCACGCACCACCACCGTGACTGACTGGAGTCCCACAAAGTTTCAAGGTGTTGTTCCGCCTGGGTGACAGCCACTCCTCCACCTGGGGGCTTCTAGAGCTCTGAGGCAAGAGGCAGTGACTGGGAAAGCCCCCCCACACACACACACACACCTGGAATTGAACTTGAATCCTGAGAAAGCCCCCAGACCTGGGCTTGAACTTGAATCCTGGGAGGGGGGGGAGCTTGACCTCTCCAGGGAGCCTGCTTCTCTGAACTCTCCTGTGGGGTCCTGGGAGGAGCTGAGCGGGCTCCCTCTCTCTCCTCTCTCTTTTGGGAGCTGGGGGTGGAACCCAGGGCCTTGCACATGCTCAGTACCTGTCCTGCCACGGAGTCCCTGCCCCAGTGCCAGCACCCTTTGATCCTAATCACAGGCTCCCAAACCCGGTCTTCTTTATTCTCAGGTGTTGCTTTTATATTGATCTTGGAAAACAGAGCAACGACAGTGAATCCCAGCTATAGCCCCACGTCCAGTTTAGAGTCCACCCCCACCAGCTCCCTAAGCCAGACAGGGCCAAGCCCCGCCAGCCCCACCAGCCCCTCAAATTCAGAGTCGACCCCCACCGGCTCCCTAAGCCAGACAGAATTAAGCCCCACCAGCCCCTCAAATTCAGAGTCGACCCCCACCAGCTCCCTAAGCCAGACAGGGCCAAGCCCCACCAGCCACGCGAGCCCTAGCTCCTCAAATCCAGAGACAGCTACCCTGTCTGCACCACCAGGGACAGTCACGCACCCCAGCGCTGGGCCCCCCAGTTTAGAGTTCACCTATTCCACTCAACCCAGTTCCACACACTTGAACTTCCACTGGATTTCCACTCCCCCCAGCCCTGGCCAGGGTAAGTATGAAGAAATTGGGGCTCCTGGCGGCAGCGGGTGGTGGGAGGGGGTAAGAGCTAACAGGGGTACCTGGGTGCAGTTCTGGGGTTGACCACAAGGGGGAGGCACAGACCCAGGAGATGGCGGGGAAGGGCCCCCCTCCCCCACCCCATGGACCAAGGTGGTTCTAGGTAATGAAGGGTCCCATATACGGGGACCTGGGGACCCACCGCTCTGCGCAGGAGAGACCGCAATACCCATGTGCAAAAGGGACAGGTGATCAATTCTATATTTGATTGTAAAATAACGAACTAGGGGCTGGGGCGTGGCCCAGCGCTAGAGCACGTGCCCACCTCGCACCAGGCCCTGGGTTCAAACCCAGTGCCACCAAAAACACCAGCTCAGGGCCCTGGTGGGTGTCCCCGACGGGGGAGGGTGGGGCTCAGGGCTGACCCCGGTCTGGTCTCTTCCCCAGGTGACCCTGGCGTCCCCACGTCACACAGAAACCCAGGCGTGGTGGTGGCCGTGTGCTTGTTGGTCTCTGTCCTTCTCATCGGGTCCGTGGTAATGGCCGTGAGGTCCTGTCACCGAGAAGTATCCAGGTTCCATAAGCTGGATGAAGAGTCCATGGTGAGTTGGGGGCTCCGCCTGGCCAGGGGCGGGGAGGGCAGTGGCTTTCCCACACAGGGCGAGCCCTGCCACACAGCCTGATGACCACTGTGTGTTCCGTCTCCAGGGAAGTGAGAGCCAAAGGTCATCCTTTGCCCACCGCACACCAGAGTGACTGTCCTGGGGCCAAGAGAGACCGGGGCTCAGTTGGGGCTGGGACAGCTGAAGAAATAAACCCCCTCCTGTGCTGCGCGGTGGCCAGGATCTGTAGCCACAGCTGCTTGGGTGGCTGAGGCAGGAGGATTGCTTGAGCCCAGGAGTTTGAGGCCAGCTTGAGCAACAGAGTGAGACCCTCATCTAAAAAAATAAACAAAGTCCTTGTGGTTCATCGGAGGCTTCCTGAGTCATAGATTCATGTGACCAACATTACGGGGGTGCTAACGTGTGCCATAGCCTGTGCTGGGGGCATGTCCGTCATAGGGAGAGGGAGAGGCGGACAAGAACCAGGAGATGGCTGGGCACAATGGCTCGGGAGGCTGAGGCAGGAGGATCGCAAGTTGGAGGCCAGTTTTAGCAATTTCATGAGGCCCTAAGCAACTCAGCAAGACCCTGTCTCTAAATAAAATACAAAAAAAGGCTGGGGATGTGGCTCCGTGGTTAAGCAGCCCTGGGTTCAATCCCAGGTACCAACCCACCAACCCACCAACAAATAAATAAATAAATAAGTAAAAGAACCAGAGGGCCTCAGTGATCATCAGATGGCACTGAGGGTCAGAGGGTCACAGGTTGGGGCTGATGCTGCCCCCCACCCAGGGTCTGGTGTATCCAGGTTTGCAGGAAGGGTGGGGAGCTCTGTCTGAGAAGGTGATGTCCAAGCAGAGACCTGAAAGTGGGAAGGAGCCACCTGGGAAAAAGCCAGAAAGGAGGTCCTAGAAAGAAGACACAGCCTATGCAAAGGCCCTGTGGTAGGAAAACTTGGAAGTGTTTGATAAAAATCCAGGAGGTGAGCAGGGTCACAGTGGGTGAGAGAAGTTGTGGGGGTCACTGGGCTGTGGGAGGGAGGATGGGTTTTACCCCAAAGGTGGGAGTCCATGAGGGCGTTTTCAGCCTGCAAACATCAGAATGCAGTTGATCAAAACCTTGGAAAGATGATCAGCTCCGGGGACAGGCTGGGGCAGGGGCGGGTGGGGGGAAACTTCCCAGGAGGCAGAACGGCCTGAGCAAAGGTCAGGGGGCAGGAAAGTGCCCGAGACCCTCAGAGAGCAAGAAGTCCAGGCTCCCTGCCCGCCTCCTTCCCTGAATCACCTCGGTCCTGCTTCTCAGAGCCCCAGGTGAGGTCCCCTTTGCTCCCTCCATGATACAGGGAAACACCGAGTCCACAGAGGGGCAAGCCTCTGGCTGGGGACCTTTCTGCTGCCCGAACCACTTCCAGGGCCCCCTGGCCTCTCCAGCCCCAGGAGGACACTGAGGTCTTGGCCACGTGCTTTGGGCTGGGACATGTCCCCACACTGTCTGCCTGACGACCTGGCTGTGCTGTGAGGCTGAGGTCAAGTTCAGGGCGCACATGGAGGGCAGAGGCCCCTGGAGCCGGTCACGCTCCGATGCTGTTGGGGGCGGGGCTGGCAGGCGGGGGNNGAGGGGGGGGAGGGGTGAATCATTAACCTGGAAGTGGGGGCGGTGACACCCTCCCGTCAGTCTCAGAGCCCCCACCCCAGCCAGACCCCGTCAGGGGCCCCGGTTCTGGCTGTGGCTGGTCTCAGTGAGAGCTGCTGATCGGCCTGGTGTGGCCGGCCAAGAGTGGACAGGTGTCTGGGGACCCCAGGGAACCCAGTGGCATCTCCAGTTTCCTGAGGCCACATCTCCTGGGCACCAGCTGGTAAGATTCCTGTCCTGCCCTGGGGGGCACCTCTCCCTGCCTCCTCTCCCGCCCCCTTCCCTGGGTCTCTCCCTGTCACTGTCACCTGCAAACACACAACCTGCTGAACAGGACCCTGCCCACCCCCTGCCTTCCCTCCTCCCCTCCTCCTCTCTGGCTCCGTCCTCTGCCCTCTGCCCTCCCCCCTGGGTCACGCACCTGTCACTCTGGGTTGTTGGCAGCCAGGTGCTCACACAGTTGAGGGGCTGTGGGGTGTGGGGACCCTTCTTGGGCAGGCCCCGTCCTCCCCTCCCAGCCCCCTGGGAAGTCACAGGTCTTGATTGGTGGCCGGGACGAGCACCAGGCCTGTTGGGGACACACAGAGCAAGTGCCTCTGCATCTGCAGGGGTCCCAGTGGTGGGCGGGGCCTCCCGAGTCCCCCGAAACCCCAGGAGCTGGAGGTGTCCCTACGGGGCCTGGAGGGGGGAGACCCCTCCAGCGCCTGTCAGGCTGCTGGGGAGGAGCATGGGGGGGCTGTGTCCCTGGACAGAGTCCCCACACTGGTGACGCGGTGTGACTCAAGCTACCTTGATTGTCCAGGGCGCCCAGGGGCAGCGGTAGGGGCCGAGTGCCACCGGGAGGAGCGGCCGCGGGGCAGGCGGAGCCGCAGCATGAGGCGCAGCAGGACGTCCCTGTCCTTCCTGATGACCGAGGTGAGCTGTGGGGCGGGCGGTGGCTGGGGCCTGGAGCCCAGGTCATGGGGAGGAGCTGAGGCCAGAGGGGCCTCAGGGAGCCCAGGACCACCCAGGAGCTGGACTGCCTTGGGAACAGGGACCCCAGGCTGGGGGCAGGGAAAGGCAGGCTGCTCTCCCGTCCCCCAGGCAGGGGCGAGGCCACACCTCCGTAGCAGGACCAGTGACCATTCTGGGGAACCGAGGCGGGAGAAAAGACCAGCAAGCAGGTGGGCGCGGGGGCCAGGTCCGCCCAGGAGGCCGCCAGCAGGCCTGGAGGACAGGAGTGTCAAGAACAGGCTGGATCCACGTGGAAAGAGGGACTCAGGGACATGCCAACCCAGGGTCCCCCCCAGCCGTCTGCAGAAAGCAGAGGGAACAGGGGGAGAACAGGGGACCCCGGTTACAGATTAGGTGTGACCCCACACTGAGCTCCTGGGACCGAGCTGGGACCCTCAGTGCTACCACTGGGACTGGTCTCATCTCCCCTCCCAGGACGTCCTCTCTAAAGTGGGAACTTCCTAGGGCTCCCCAAACACCCGGTTCCTGGCACGGAACGTTCCCACACGCAGAGCACCTGTGGTGTGCCGGGTCTGGGCTGGCCGTGAGCCTGCTTCGGGCCCATCAGGGGGAGAGATGGATATTAAACCAGGAAAGGGGATAAATTTGGGGGTGGGTGAGCATGCATCAGGCCCCCTGGCTGGGCAAGAAGGGCTTCTTGGAGGAGGTGATATGTGAGCTGAAGAATGGATGTAAACCAGCAGCCACCAGGGAGAGGTGGGAGAAAGAGATCCCTGGCAGAGGGCCCAGCACGTGCAAAGGCCCTGAGGCAGGCTTAAGGAGATTGAAGGGGCTGGTGCAGCTGAAGCAGCGTGACCTAGGGATATGGTGGGGGTGAGAGCTGGCAGTGGGAAGGTCCCCAGACACCCTAAGTCTTGGGGGCTGACCTGAGGGGTATGGATTTTGTTCTAGGGGTGGCTTAGGGACAGATAAAGGTAATCCCAGCTACTCAGAAGGCAAGGCAGGAGGATCACCAGTTTGAGGCCAGTCCAGGTAATTTAGTGAGACCCTGTCTCAAAAATAAAAAGGTCTGGGATATAGCTCAGTGGTAGGTGCCCCTGGTTCAACCCCCAGTAACCACAAAAAAAAAAAAAGGAGAGAAAGAAAGNAGAAAGAAAGAAAGAAAGAAAGAAAGAAAGAAAGAAAGAAAGAAAGAAAGAAAGAAAGAAAGAAAGAAAGAAAGAAAGAAAGAAAGAAAGAAAGAAAGAAAGAAAGAAAGAAAGAAAGAAAGAAAGAAAGAAAGAAAGAAAGAAAGAAAGAAAGAAAGAAAGAAAGAAAGAAAGAAAGAAAGAAAGAAAGAAAGAAAGAAAGAAAGAAAGAAAGAAAGAAAGAAAGAAAGAAAGAAAGAAAGAAAGAAAGAAAGAAAGAAAGAAAGAAAGAAAGAAAGAAAGAAAGAAAGAAAGAAAGAAAGAAAGAAAGAAAGAAAGAAAGAAAGAAAGAAAGAAAGAAAGAAAGAAAGAAAGAAAGAAAGAAAGAAAGAAAGAAAGAAAGAAAGAAAGAAAGAAAGAAAGAAAGAAAGAAAGAAAGAAAGAAAGAAAGAAAGAAAGAAAGAAAGAAAGAAAGAAAGAAAGAAAGAAAGAAAGAAAGAAAGAAAGAAAGAAAGAAAGAAAGAAAGAAAGAAAGAAAGAAAGAAAGAAAGAAAGAAAGAAAGAAAGAAAGAAAGAAAGAAAGAAAGAAAGAAAGAAAGAAAGAAAGAAAGAAAGAAAGAAAGAAAGAAAGAAAGAAAGAAAGAAAGAAAGAAAGAAAGAAAGAAAGAAAGAAAGAAAGAAAGAAAGAAAGAAAGAAAGAAAGAAAGAAAGAAAGAAAGAAAGAAAGAAAGAAAGAAAGAAAGAAAGAAAGAAAGAAAGAAAGAAAGAAAGAAAGAAAGAAAGAAAGAAAGAAAGAAAGAAAGAAAGAAAGAAAGAAAGAAAGAAAGAAAGAAAGAAAGAAAGAAAGAAAGAAAGAAAGAAAGAAAGAAAGAAAGAAAGAAAGAAAGAAAGAAAGAAAGAAAGAAAGAAAGAAAGAAAGAAAGAAAGAAAGAAAGAAAGAAAGAAAGAAAGAAAGAAAGAAAGAAAGAAAGAAAGAAAGAAAGAAAGAAAGAAAGAAAGAAAGAAAGAAAGAAAGAAAGAAAGAAAGAAAGAAAGAAAGAAAGAAAGAAAGAAAGAAAGAAAGAAAGAAAGAAAGAAAGAAAGAAAGAAAGAAAGAAAGAAAGAAAGAAAGAAAGAAAGAAAGAAAGAAAGAAAGAAAGAAAGAAAGAAAGAAAGAAAGAAAGAAAGAAAGAAAGAAAGAAAGAAAGAAAGAAAGAAAGAAAGAAAGAAAGAAAGAAAGAAAGAAAGAAAGAAAGAAAGAAAGAAAGAAAACAAAAAAAAAAAAAAAAAAAAAAGAGAGAAAGAAAGAAAGAAAGAAAGAAAGAAAGAAAGAAAGAAAGAAAGAAAGAAAGAAAGAAAAGAACCTCCTCCTGACCCGTTAACAGACGCAGTTGATTTCTTCCCGGGGACCTGCTTGTCTGCCTCCCCCAGCACGAGCCAGATTTAATAGTAACCCCAGACTCAAACACCCAGCTGCTGCTACAGGCTCCCCCTACAAGTCACATGACCCTCAAACTAAATTGGAGCAACCCCGGGGCTCAGTGTCTCCCTCCTCCACCACCCTAACCCCGCCAGGGAAAGATGCCCCCACCCAGGGGCCTGTGACACTGGGAAATGACTTGTCAATCATAATCCCCTTTAGCTACCCTTGAACCCCCCTCCTGGGCACCCCAGGGCCACGGTCTGTCTCTCTCAGCCTCCGACACATGCCCCGGGGCTGGGGAGCAGCGCTTCACCAGAGCACCTGGCTTCCAGCCCCAGCACCGAAAAACCCCCCAATCCATGCATGAGCCTTACTTTGGTCCACGCACCCCGCAGACACTGTCCCAGCCTTTGCCCAACCCTGATGGTCCCCGCCCCCGAAGCAGGTTACATCCCCCGAGAGCTCACTGTCTCAGAATCCAACACCAGCTCCTTGCCCGCCGAGGCCTGCATGGCCAGATCCTGCCCGTGGCCACCTCCTGCCTTCGAAGCAGCCTCCTCTCTGTTCCGGAACCACCAACTTGCTCTCCGCAGGGCCTTTGCACATGCTGTTCCTTCGGCCAGGCCTGCTGCTCCCCTAGCTCTTTCCTGGCCAGTTCCTTCTCTTCCAGGTCTCAGTTCAAAGGGACCTCCTCAGAAAGGTCCCTAACAGCTGGGCACAGTGGCACAGGCCCGTAATCCCAGCCACTCAGGAGCCTGAGGCAAGAGGATCACGAATTCAAAGTCAGCCAGGGCAACTTAGCAAGACCCCGTCTCAAAGTAAAAAATAAAAAGAGCGGGGGATGTGGCTCATGGTCCAGTGCCTCTGAGGTCAACCTGGGACAAAGTCTCCAACAGCCCCTGGGAACATGTCACCTGCCCAATCTCCCCAGGCCCTTCCACAATTTTTCCTCTCTCTAGAACTCCCCGAGCTCTCTTTTCAGTTGTTGAATAACTGAGCAAATGTGGGGGGGCCTCTCCCACCTGGAATTGTCCCCCCAAGTAGAAAATGGTCAGGTGCCATCTTAGCTGGCCTCTGCTCTGGGGGACTCTGTCCCCACGCACGGCCTCTGCTTCTCCTGACACACCTCCTGACCCCCAGGGGAGGCCTCAGCTGAGGAGTTGGATTCCGCGTGAGAATTCAGGCGCCCTGGGAGAGGGTGGGGACACTTATGCTCAAATGGGGACGACTGTCAAGTGTTCTGGGTCCTAGAAGGACTGGATCTTGCAAAGAGTTAAGTGACCCTCAGCCCCAAGCTATGGGACCCCCCCCTCCAATGCCATAGGTCATTTCCTGTCTGAGTTTTAGCCTCTGCGCCAGGACATGGCAGTAAGAAGACCTGCAGGCGCAGGCTGGGCGCACAGCGGAGAACCCACCAATGTCCCTCCTCCACCTCCTCCTCCCGCCTTCCCTGGCTCCAGCTTGGGACCTCCAAGCATGGTGGGGACCTCAGTTTCCCCCTCTGAATGTTCAGTCTGAGAGTGGAGATGGACGCATTGTGGGACTCAGGAGCAGGGCAGTGACAGGTTGGGCCACCGGTCAAATTGTCTCCTCTGGTCCCCACCGCACCCCATCTTCAGGCCACGAATTCCAGTTTTATGCACCACCCTGCGGTCAGCACCGTGGACAGATCCCCATGTTGCCTGCTGAGGGTGACCCCATCACTACCAGCCACCCTAAGGGATCCATCCTCCAGGCGCGGTGGCACACACCTGTCATCCCAGCAGCTCAGGAGGCTGAGGCAGGAGGATCTCAAGTTCAAAGCCAGCCTCCGCGAAACAAGGTGCTAAGCCACTCAGTGAGACCCTGTCTCTAAATAAAATATCTTAATACGGCTGGGGGTGGTCAGTGGTTAAGCCCTCTGGGTTCAATTTCTGGTACAGAAACAGACAAACAAAAAACCAAAAGCAAAAACTGATTCTTCCTTCCTCCTGGGCTCAAGTGACCCTCCGGCCTCAGCCTCCTGAGTCGCTGGAACTACAGGCCTGGCTGGGCCACCGTGCCCCGCTTGTTAGTTTTCATTTCCATTTTATAGATGGGGACATTGAGGCCACCCTTAGACCATGTGGCGTGGACTGAACGCAGGCCCATCATGCTGGGGGGCTCGCCCCCAACTTGTCCCTTCAACCTGATTCTGTGAGCTTTTACAAAGTGCACATGTTTCTTAAACTCTCCAATTCAGTCCTTTGAGAAATGAGGCGCTGAAGCTCAGAACCCAGAATTGCCCCAGTTTACCAGCGCAAGCTTGAGCTACTTCATCTCTGAGCCCCAGTACCCTCATTTTTAAGAGGAATTATTTAAAAAAATACTGGGGATTGAACCTAGGGGCGTTTTTAACCACGGAGCCATATCCCCAGCCCTTTTTATTTTTTTATTTTGAGACAAGGTCTCACTTAGGGCCTCAAAAACGCTGAGGCTGGCTTTGAACTTGCAATCCTCGCGCCTCAGCCTCCCAAGCCACTGGGACTACAAGCGTGTGCCACCGAGCCTGGCTTATTTCTGCAAATCTTAGTGGGGGTCAGGAACTATTGCATTCCCCCAAGGCTGGGCTGGGTGTGCAGCTCAGTGGTAGAGTTCTTGCTTAGCACATGCAAACCCCTGTGTTCCCTCCCTAGCACCCCAAAACAAACAAGCATCCCCACGGTTGAGATCCACATCTCCATTCCACAGATGCAGAAACTGAAGCTCAGAGAGGCAAATTCACTCAGGGTAGAAGTAGAACTGAAATAGAGTTCTCTGGACCAGTTCAGGTACCAGGGTGAGGGCACGGCAGAGCCCCTCTGTCCCCTAGGTCCTAGTGAGAACCCCTGTCCAGGAACTTGCTCATATATTGTCGGTGTCTGTCTCCCCAGCGGGTCCGGGAGTCAGCAGACTTTGGCTTGGCCCCCATGGGCCCCTGTGGAGTCATTCGGAGATGTTTCTCAGGGACGCCATTGCTGCCACCACTGTCAAGCCGCCTCGGGTCCCCTGGAGAGGTCGAGTCCAGTGCCTGCGTGGTGTTCACCATTGACGCTCAAGGGGTGGACAAAATCCATGGTTTGTCCCCAGGCAGGTGAGAAGGAAGAGGGGGGCCAAGAGGGTCCGTCCCAGGAAAGGGAGAGCACATAGTGGGACTTCTCTTTACCGTATTCAAAAAGCAGTTACAAAGTAAGCACCTACTATGTGCCAGGCTCTATACTGGGCACACAGAGGCGCTCACAGGCTGGTGCGAGAACAGAGTCCTACTCGGTGTAGACAGTGCAGGGTGATCTCTGCTCAGATCCACGGAGGCCTCTGACCCGGCAGCTTTGGGAGGACGCATTGGTAGGACCAGCATCTGAGCTTAGCCTGAAGCATAAAAGAGGTCAACCAGGGAAGAGTGAGCCAAGCCAGAGGAACAGAATGTGCAAAGCCTCAGACTCAAGAAAATCAGGTGGTGAGAAGCTGAAAACAGACCAACATGGCAGGAGAGTGGGCAGGGAGCTCAGGGAGGGGGCCGAGGATGGCCACTCAGGACCTCACAGGGCACACGGGGAGCCACGGGTGTCCTGTAGGACAGGGAATTGGTCATAGTGGAATTTTTTAAATTCCCTGTGGCTGCCACGGGAGAGAACTGACTGTCAGAGCCAGGGGGGAAGCAGGAAGCAGGAAGAGACCCAGGAGGAGGCTTGGGTAAGGTCCTGGCAGGAGCCCTGGGCCAGGGGCAAGTGGGCTGGCCTGGCGGATATTTACCAGATTCACTGGCGGACACTAGCAGAGATGGGGCCAGGGACTGGTGTGCGTGACTCTGGTCCTTGGTGTGTGATTTCGCTTTGAATCCGAGATGCCATCCTCATTTCCATCGTCCACAATCAAAAAGAGGCTTTGTGAGTAGAAGTGACAGAGCCAGTCAGTGGCATGGGGACACAGGTGGCTCACTGTCAGCTCTGGGAGACAGAAGACAGAGAGTCAACCAAGGAAAGAACAGAGAGGGTGTCCCTCATTATGCATCTCACAGCAAGATGGGGGGCGGGTCCTGGGGCCTGAGCTCAATTTTTCTAAGTCCCTTGTCCAGACACATTCCATTTCTCCCACCTGGAGACATGGGAGGAGGGAGACAGCCTCCATGGGGCATATCTCTCTCTCTCTCTCTGTCTCTCTCTCATACTGGGTATTGAACCCAGGGGCACTTTACCACTGAGCCACTTCCCTAGCCTTTTTTAGCTCTTATTTAGAGACAGAGTCTCGCTGAGTTGCTAAGGCTGGCCTCAAACTTGCTATCCTCCTGCCTCAGCCTCCCGAGTCACTGGGATTACAGGTGTGTGCCACAGCACCTGACTGGAAATATCCCCCTCAAAAGCTTCTGAGCCTCTGGAAATGTTGAGGCTCATCCTGTCCCCCAAATCACTAGCAGCTCCCAGTGCCTTCCTGCCCTAAGGGAGCCCACAGGGAACCTCCCCAGGCTTTGAGAACAGGACTACAGAGTCCCACCTCCTTCCTCCCGCACCACGGCCCAGCCCTGCTCTTGTGCAAATCTACTCTGGTTAACCATGATGGAAATGTTCTCCTTCCTCCCTGCCACTTCCCGGGAATTACCCCTGAGACTCAGCTGCCTGGTGGGTGGACACTTGAGTTTCTAGAACTGTGCGGGAGGGGCAGGCTGCGATCTGGGGGCAGGAATCATAGCTGCCGGGTGGGCCCTGGGGTGGCGACTCGCGGCCAATGGGATCCCGCTGATTCCTCTGAGGGTCTGAGGGCTACAAAAGCCTGGGGGTCTCAGAGTGCTCCTGCTGCCTGCCTGGGCCCCCGCGGGAAGGTGGGTCTCCTGCTTGCTCTCGGGTCCTAGCTCCTAGGGGCCCTGGAGTAAGGGGTCTCAGAGGCATCCCCAGGGTGGGTGTGGAGAGAACCCACTCCCTTCTCTGCCATCCCCGCGGGTGGCTCCTTGAATTCCCAGACAGAGGCAGCTTCCGCGGGTCCACTCCAGGCACCGAAGAGCCCTGCCACAGCCCTCCCGACTTCCCTGTCCCCTGGGATCCCTGCCCTGCGTGGGCGCGGGCTTAAGGCTCCGCAGCAGCCGGGCGCCTCAGCCTACCTCGCTGAGCTTGTCACGAAGACCGCCATCTGGACGTCCCCCGCGGGCCAGACCCTTGACTGCTTCTACTTGGCGTTGCCGCTGTCGCCCGGGAGGGTTGAGGACCCGCCAAGCTCAGCTCCTATCCTGGGGTGCTCGGAATCCTGTCTTGGGGCCCTGGGTTGGGCACCGGGGGTCCTGGGCAGCTCCTCGCTGCCTCATCCGCCCGGAGCCCTGGGGAAGGGACAGCGCGTTGGCGCTGGGGGTGTCCGGAGCCCCTGCCTCCCGGCCTCCATTCCACGTCCTCCAGGAGGACGATTTCCGTCCCCTCCACTCTAAGTCCTGTCTCGGCTCTTCCATCCAACCTTAGAGGGGACACAGACCGATTTTGGCGCCCGAGGTCCCCCAGCCCCCATCGCCAACCCCCTCACCCTGCGGTCTTCTCGCCCTGTCCCTTTCAGTAGGGTCTGGACACCGGCAGCTTCTCCGCGCTGACCCACCCCACCTTGAGCCCCTGCCTCCACCCTCTCCTGCCTCAGCACCCCCGGCGCGGACAGCTCCTCGCTGTCGCCTCCACCCCTGGCCCTGGCGGGCCCACGGCGCGGACCTCCTGGGCCGCCTGCTCGCGGGGACAGCTCCCGCGCCTGCCCTCCTCGCGTCCCTCCCGGGCGCATGGCA
>NW_026000241.1:6529823-6534998 GCF_001458135.2 Marmota marmota marmota | reverse complement strand
CGGGGACAAAACTGTCCTGCACGGAGTGGAACCGAGGCTGGGCGCGCGGGCCGGGATTTCCTGCGGGTTTGTGGGACACCCTGCGCCCAGGTGGGGCTGGGTCCCAGTGTGCCCGGGCATGTAGGTGTGCAGAGAGTCGCAGCAGTTGTGACCCTCGTGTCCGGTGAGACCTGCTGTGTGAGTCCACAGTCACCCGTGCCACCTTGGGTGACCCCCATGTGTTTGGGTTGTGCCTTTGCGGGAGAGTCCGGGGGCCACCAGCCTTTGTGAATTTGGATAGGTGCCGGAGTTGCCCTCTGGGGTGTCTGGGTGGGTGGCAGTCCTTGCTCTGCTCCAGTTGGGCGTCCCAGTGCTCCTTAGGCCCTGGGATATCTGCAGGTGTCTGCAGGGGGAGGAATGTGGCCACTGTGAGCATCTAAGATGGCCCTAGGTGCTCCAACGAGTGTGGGAGGCCAGGGTGGGCCGTGCTGGGCAGGGCGCAGCTCTGTGGCCCCTGTGGCCTCCGCCCTGCCCTCCTGCAGCAGGAGGGAAGCCCCTGGGGAGCAGAGCACTGGACGTTTCTTCCACCTAAGAAGGGAGGGCTGGCTCCTGCTCCAGGATCTGGTGCTGGGGACGGCAGGCAGGCAGGGTGGAGAAGAAGGGAAGGAAGACAGGGAGAGGTGAGAACCCCTCGGGGGTAGGTGTGGGGGTGTCCACCCGCTGGGTGGGGGCTGTAAGGCCAAGGAAGAGGGCCCAGATCCTCCGGCTTCTTTGGATTCCTGGAGGAGCCAAACCAGGCCAGACCAGGTTTCCAGGTTCAAGTCCTCACTGTGAACTTGAGTGGCTCACTCTCTTCTCTGAGCTTGGTTTTGTGCCATCCATCGGCTACCTGGGGCCATGGGTTTCTTAATCAATGAGCCTGGCAGCGGCCTCCAGCCTGACCCTCCAAGGACCCTGGGAAGCATCTGGGCCAGATGGGTCCCAGGGCCCAGAGCTGTTTCCAGGTGACCGCGAAGCCCTGCCCCCTCCCCAGCCCCTGGCTCCTGCCTCCCCACCCTTCCTGTGACTCATGATTTTCCATTTTCAAGAAAGAACAAACAGCCTGTCTAGGGGGAGACCCCACGTGGCTCTGAAGATCTGAATGGTGGATTGTATGGCTCTGGGAGAGAGAGAGCGTGTGAGTGTGTGTGTGTGTGAGTGTGTGTGAGTGTGTGTGAGTGAGTGTGTGAGCATGTGTGTGTGAGTGTGTGAAAGTCTGTGTGTGTGCGCGCGTGAGTGTGTGTGTGTGAGTGTGTGTGAGTGTGTGTGGGTGTGTGAAAGTCTGTGTGTGCGCGTGAGTGTGTGAGTGTGAGTGCATGTGGGTGTGTGCATGTGTGTGTGACTGTGTGGAGGGGGTGAGTGTGTGTGTGAGTGTTAATATGTGTGTGGGTGTGTTGTGGGTAGGTGAGTGTGAATGTGTGTGAGTGTGTGGGGGTGAGTGTGAGGGGGCTGTGTGAGTGTGTGTGTGTGAATGTGTGTGAGGGTGTGTGGGGGGTGGGGGGGTGAGTGGGTGTGTGAGTGTGAATGTGTGGGGTGTGTGAGTGTGTGTGAGTGTGTACACACCCGCCTTGTGCTACAATCCTGGCTCTGCAGTCCTGCGGATGTGGCGTGCCTACATGCCCCTGTGTGGCCTGTCAGTACATAAGTGTTGACCTGAGGGAGGCCCAGGGAAATCAAGTTCAAGGCCAGGCCCAAGGCCGACTGCTAGGTGCCCCTGAGCAAATGGTGGTCTGCACTGGCCTCCGCCTTGTGAGGTGAACACTCTGCCCAGGGCCTAGGCCGAAGTTGCTCCCAGCTGTGCCTTCCTTCAGCTCCTGCTGAATCACAAGGGTATGGAAGGTCCGAACATCTTTCGTGAAAAGCATTTATTAAGCACCTACTGTGTGCCAGCCCTCACTGGGTGATTTGTGCTGTGATCCGGCGAGATCACTCACGACACCAGAAGTAGACTTGTGTGTGACCCCAGCCTGCAGGAGGGGGAGTCAGGGAGGATTACTTGGAAGCAGCAGCATCTAAGCTTAACCCAAAGCATGAAAGAGGTCAACTAGGTGAGTGCAGGGAAGGGTGTGCCAAGCAGAAGGAGCAGAATGTGCAAAGCCTCAGACTCAAGAGGATCGTGTGTACAAGGAGCTGAAAACAGATAACTGTGGAGGGGAGGCTTTATGTTTTTGTGACAAGCATTTATTGAGCACCTACTGAATGCCAGGTGCTGAGGACTGAGCTGAGAACAAGGCAGACCAATTCCCGCCCTCAAGGGAGTCACAGGCTGGGCAAGGGGACAAACACAGATCAAATAATCACAGCCAGAAATGTGAGATCGTCCTGAGACAGGAACAGGAAGGCGTGCCGAGAGACATCTCTGGCTGGCCGGGAGGGGCTTCCTGGAGCCGATGGTGTCCCAGCTGTGGACAGCTGAAGGGTCACAGGGTAGGAATGAGGCTGGGGGGCGAGGGGCAGCGGGGGCCGGGGAAGCAGGGCAGAAAGGAGCTAAGCGGAGGGGGTTACACGGGGCCTCTGGGGAGGCGTGGAATCAAATCTGAGGGTGACAGGGAACCACGGAAGCATCCAGAGCAGGGAAGGGGCTGATCTGCCCACTGACCGGCCTCCACCTCCTGGAACTGCGTGAACCCTCCACAGGGAGCTGGGCAGTCACCTCTCCTCCCCCGACCTCAGTGCCCCTTCTCTCTGGGGCCACCTGGTAGCCGAGGAGAAAAGTGCTCAAATGGGAGAAATGGAGGTAGTGATGTGTTAAGGGCACGAGACACCATTGGGCACCTCCTCAGTGGACGGCACAGGAACAGAGTCAGGCTGGGGGCCTCCTATCCACCCAGCAGCTTTGGCCACCTACCCAGCAAGGTTGGGTGCCATCCAAGCTCAGGTGGGCCAGGCCCCCTTGGGGGCTGTCATCCCAATTTTAGTTTATGTGCTGCAGAAGAGACCACCCTGTGGCTGTCTCCCTCCTCCCCTCTGCCCCCCCCTTGCTGGGGATAGAACTCAGAGCCTCCCTCGTGCGAGGCCAGTGCTTTACCACCTAGCTACAGTCCCCATGGCCCCCTTTTTAAAATTTTTGAGACAGGGTCTAAGTTGCTGAGGCTGGCCTCAAACTTGCAATCCTCCTGCCTCAGCCTCCTGAATAGCTGGGATTACAGGTGTGGCCACAGCACCAGCCAGTTTCTCTATGTTAAAGGCTATTAATCACACATGAGTCAATCTGTTAATGAAATATTTATCAAATCTATTAATAAAGCATTAACATTACAACTATTGATAAAATATTAATGACAGGGAAGCCTCTGGGACTGTGGAGAGGATGAAGCCAATTAACAAATTAAGTGGGAGAGGGGAGAGGTTGGGGAGCCCAGTGGCTTGGCTCAAATAACCTCTCCCTGCTGCTTCTGGCTGTGTGACTTCAGGCCTGAGACCACACCTCTCTGGGCCTCACAGCTCTTGGCTCTGTGCTGGGTACATCAGAAACGCAATGATTATATTCACTCTTGATTGATTGACTGATTGATTGATACCGGGGATTGAACTCAGGGGCACGTAACCACTCAGTCACCGGCTGAGTTGCTTAGGAGTCGCTAAGTTGCTGAAGCTGGGCTTGAACTTGCGATCCTCCTGACTCAACCTCCCAAACCGCTGGGATTATAGGCTGGTGCCACCTCGCCCGGCTGTCAGATTACAATGAGTCTTAATCTACCACTTATGTGTGATTTCAGGGAAGGGACTGAGTCACTCTGAGCCTCAGTTTCTCCTTGGAGATGTGGAAGCCCTGTGAGCCCCTTCCACAGGCTAGGGTTGTGTCAAGGCCCCTGGCCCCTGACCCAGCATCTCTACCAGTCGGAGCCTGGTGGCCTCTGTCCCCTGGGGACTGGCTATAATTAGGTCCGACCCAGCGGTACACATGGTATTTTTGTCTTGGGGTCAGTGAGGTTGGTTTCTGCCAGGTGTCTGGTTTCAGGGCTTGGTGGCCTGAAGGGGGTTTCTGGCCAAACCCCTGCGACTCTCCATCCCCCAGGGCTGCTGGCCCCCGTCTTCTCATCTGTGCAATGGGGAGAATAACATTCCCAGTGTGGCGTGGTCTCCTCGGCCTCTCCCGGTGATTAATGGAATCGGGTCTCTGATGCGAGGACCGAGGCTGCCATTTCACTGGGGACAGCCAGGGCTGGGCCTAGGCTGAGGGGTTGGGGTTCCTCCCTCAGCAAGGGGCTCCGTGAGGCCCACGGCCTTCTGTGTGGCCTCAGCTGGAAGGTCACCTTGGCCTCTGCCTGCCACGTGGCTGTTCCTTGTCTCTCCCATGCCTGTGACACCCGTGGAGACTCAGTTTCCTCTTGTGTAGCATGGAACGGGACCAGTCTGGCCCCAGGGTCCCCAGGGCAGAACACCCAGCACAGATGCTTGGATCGCCCCAGACACCAGGCCCCACCCTCTCATGCTAGTGGGGTCCTTCTGCAGTTGGGATGGGGACAGGAGCTGAAGCGTCACGGGGCGGAAGGCTTGGCGGGAGGTGGACTGCGGATGTTTGTCCTGGGGAGAAGGAGGCATCCAGAGACGGGGCCTGGAGAATGTCAGAGCAGGCGGGGGTCATGCGGGGACTTGGGGGGTGCAGGGGAGCGGAGCTGGCCCTGCAGGGAAGGCTGTGCCCTGCCACCTCTCTCCAGTCTCGGTTTCCCCATGCGCCCCAGGATGGAGGGTTGTATTTCCAGCAGCCTTTGGGAGCCCTTTCCATCAGGGAAATGGACGGGGGAGGCTGGACAGGCCAGTGGCTCTGCCCAGCCCCTGTTGAACTCCCAGCCTCAGTGACCTTCCTCCTGATGGCGAGCAGGGCCCCCGGCATCTGTGACATCCCTTTCTCACTTCCTCATCTTACACCCCGCGGTTAGCGCGCGCCAGCCGCACCAGGGGGGACGTGCAGAAGGAAGTGGCGTAAGACCAGGCTCTGTCCCCAAGAGGCCACCTCCTAAGCAGGGGAGCAGAGTCTTATCGGACTCCGTGCCTCAGTTTCTCCGTTTGTCCCATGGGTCACCAGCGAGCGGTTCAGCCACTGGGCGGGGTGGCTGCGCCCTCTCTCCCTCCCCGCTGGGCCCCGCCCCCGAGGCTGTCCAGAAAAGGTCCCGAGCAGCGACCGCTCGCTCCAGCCTCCACGCGGTCCTGGCC
>NW_026000241.1:6525079-6528937 GCF_001458135.2 Marmota marmota marmota | reverse complement strand
GGGCGGAGGCCTGAAGGGCAGATCCAAGGGCAGCCGGGGCCTCTTTCCCTTCGCAGCGTCTCTGTCCCCCGGCCCTGGCTCTCCGTCAGTTTGTGACTCTCTCTCCCCCCCTCCCTCCCTCCCCATCTCTGTCTCCCTCCTCCACCCACCGCCTAGACACGCGCCCAGGGGACCGGCCGACTGTCCCTTCCCAGCTGTGTGGCCCAGAGCAGGACGGGCGGAGGCTCACGTCTCTCCTGACCCTCGCTGGCCTGGGACCGGAGGGTTGAGCGCCCTGGGGAGGGAGGAGAGGAAGGCTGCGTCCTTGGCCTCCCCACCCCCGCGGCCATCCCAGCGCCAGCAACAAGATGATCTGGGGGCCTCACAATGAACCCGGGGTGTCCACCGAGCAAGACTCGATTTGATGCGGGCAGGATGTTCGGGACATAAGGAAAAGGAGGGCGAGTGTCCCTTTCCCAGGCTGAGAGTGGACCGCGTCCGCTCCCAGCCCGGTTCCCTGCAGCCCGGTTCAGCTGCAGCTCTGAGGAGGTCCACGGCTCTGGGTTCAAATCCCGCTCTTCGCCAAGCAAATGTCACCTCGTGGGCCAGTGGATCGAGGCTGGGTCTTGTGGGCGCCGAGTGTGGCTAGCACCCTGCGTTCTTTTCGCACCCAATTCATATCCACTTGGCAATCTGGCACCCAGAGGCTCGGAGACAGGAGGTCTCCTTCAAGGTCACATCGCCAGAGAGTGACAAGCTGGGCAGAGGGAGGTGTGACTGTGATCCCTGATGGTGCCATTTCAGACTGGACATGGGGTCCCGGGTCCCAGAGAGCGACATCAGGATACCAGGCACCAATGAAGAGCGGTACCTTCCGAGGGCTCAGAGCGGGCACCCGGGGTACACCCGGGGGGTAAAGTGAGGCTGAAGCAGGACCCGGGCGTCTAGGCTGCCCCCAAACCTCCGAGGTCCAGGAGCCCTGAGTCCCCAGGCCTCGGTTTACCGATCTGACCAATGGGCAGCCGCGCAGTTCCCAGAGCCAGAGCGACCTCACCCCGCACCTCCCGCGTCATGGAACCACCGCCTGACCCCGCCGCCCCCGGCTAAGTTTAGAGCAGAAAGAAAAACAGCCACCCCCCGCCCCAGGAAAGGCCAGGCGCTGCCCTTAACCCTCGGCGTCCGGGATTCGGACTCGAACACAGCACCCTACAGCTGTTCCCTGCCTCAGTTTCTCTATTTGTCCCCAGGCACGCTTTCCCATAACCTTTGGGGATCGGTGAAAGAGGGACAGGGGGGTCGCCATCTGCAGGTCTCCCCGCTCGGAGGACAAGTTGGGGTATCCGCCGCCAGCCAGCAGCGTCTCCCAGCCCGCCACCACGCGCGGGTGCCAAGGGCTCGGAGGGGTTACAAGCCACCCCCTACGTGACGTCAAGGAGAGACTCTGGTCTCCCCAGCCCTGAGGGACCTGTCGGAGCGCAGGAACCCGAAGGAATCTGGCGGAAAAAGCCGAGGGCAGCCGAAATTCCCCGAGTGCGACTGGACTGAGCCGAATGTTCCCGACCTGGCCCGAGCGCTACCCGGACTTACTCGAAGCAGCCGAGCGTGTCCGGACTTCGCCGAAGAAACACGAACTCATTCGAACCTGCCAGGATTGCCGGAAGTATCCGAAGCTGATCGAAATCATTCCACCGAACTCCCGGTGAAGAGGTCCAACCCTGTGTGATCTGAGCCAACCAGACACGACCGAATCTGGCCCAGCAGAACCGAATCGTGCAGAATCCCCCACGCCCCCACTATCTGAGCCAAACGTTGCTGCCCCCTGCCCAGAGCCTCCTGATGGGTGTCGGTCTGGCCCTGCGACCAGGGTAGAGTCACAGTGAGGGACCAGGTGGATTCAGGCCCTTGGGTAGGAGCTCGGAATCTGGGCGGTGCCGATTTCTCCTCCTCTCAGCTGTCCGGTCCTCATCTTCTCAAAAGCCCTTGACCCCCCAAGGTCGCCTACATCTCAGCACTTTCTCGGACTTCTGATCCCAAGAGGAAGGGCATAGATCCCTCTGCCCAGGGAGGTGTGGTGGGGGAAAACAAAGACCTGGAGTTTGAATGGAGCAGGGGGTGTTGGGGATGACGGTGCTCAGGGTAGAGGTAGCAGCTTGTGCGAAGGTCCGGGGGCTGAAAGGAACAGGATGAGTGCAAACTGAAGATGGGGCGTGGTCGACGGCCAGGGGGCAGGGCCGTGAGGGATGAGGGTGGAGCCTGGACAGTCGTTGGGTGGCCTAAGGGTGTGCTCAAGGCTGCTCTGGGTGGGAACTCTGGTATGAGGAGCCCTGGGGAGTGTGCTATGTAGGCGGATCTGAGCCTTCCAGGTGGAAGAGCCCAGGGCCATTTTCACTCCAGGTGGACTTACCCTGGGACCTACCCTTAGTTGCATCTTTGCTATACAGATGCCCAGTCACTGTTCTAGGGCGCTCAGATGTGACCCCCTAGAGCCCTTGGGGACCGAGTTTAACACGCCCATATTAGGGACAGGGTGGCTAGGTCTAGGGAAAACACCTGCCCAGGGTCACACGGCCACTTTGAGGAACGTTGGAACCCAGGACCTGGAGTCCAGGCCCAAGTGGGAAGAGTCCGGGTGGACACGCAGAGCAGGTGTGAGGGTTACCCGGTCCCTGCGGAGCCGGGGGCAGGTGGCCACAGTGCCACCCAGGGAGGCGCCCACCGCCACCAGGCACCCAGCTGCCAGGGTCCTGTGCTCTGACCATTACCTCCTCTGCCTTCAGCTTTGACCTGGAAAATGGGCTGTCGCGTGGAAGGACTGTCCTGGACCCTCAGTCCGGGGCTGGCCTTGGACGTGGGGCTCAGGCCCCGGCCCCCCACAGCCAGCGGCGAGAGTCTTTCCTGTACCGCTCGGACAGCGACTATGAACTGTCACCTAAGGCCTTGTCCCGGAACTCCTCCGTGGCCAGCGACCTGTGAGTCAGGGCTGCTGGGGTGACCGCTCCCACCCTTCCTCTTCTCCACCCAGCCAGCTCCTTCTGGGAGCCATTTGAGCTAGATTTTGGAGTTTAAGTAGGAGTTCGCCAGGCCGTTAACTTATTCAGTGGAGTGTGCGGCAGAGGATCTCAGGTGATCTGTGTGCTCCTGGGGTTGGGGGCGGGGGTGGCATTCTGGACACATTAAGGCCAATTATCAGCAAGTGAACAAATACTTTGATTTGAGCTTCCTGGTACCGGTAATGAAAAGAGAAATACGACCGTTTCTGTCCAGACTCTACTAAGATCCCCACTGCCCCCGGGACTCGGTTTCCCCACTGGGGAAAAGCGGATAAAGCGAGGCGCCTGGCGGGAGGGCTGCGGGGTTCCCAGGGAGAGTGGGGGAGGAGGCCCGGGGCCAGATGAGGTCGGGAGGAGTCTCCAGGGGAGGTGCGCTCAGGCTGAAGACGGTCTCCTGATGGCCCGTCCCCCCATCCCCCGCAGACATGGAGAAGACATGATAGTGACGCCCTTTGCCCAGGTGGGTTCCTCCCGCACCCCCACCACGTTCAGGCTTCAGCTCCCGGCCACCTCTGACCACCTGTCACCCGACAGGTCCTCGCCAGTCTGAAGACAGTTCGGAGCAACGTGGCAGCCCTTGCCCAAGGCCAAGTCCACGGTGCAGTCAAGTACGCAGGGGTGGGGCAGGTGGGAGGGCGGAGGCAGAAAAGCAGGCGACAGGTGGCTGGAGCTGTAGCTCAGTGGGACAGCTCTTGCCTAGCATGCGCTAGGGCCTGGGTTCAACCCCCAACCCCGCAAGAAAGCAAGAGATTTTAAAAAGGGGAGACAAGTAGGGGCTGGGGCTCAGGCACCTTCAGGTGGGGTTGAGGGGCGGGGCCTGGAGGACGTG
>NW_026000241.1:6515240-6524532 GCF_001458135.2 Marmota marmota marmota | reverse complement strand
AAATGATGGGCGGAGCCTGCAGGGAGAGGAGGGGCCTGCAGGGGAGGGGCAGGGCCTGCGGGGAGGGGTGGAGCCTGCCCCACAGCGACCACCGGGTGGTTTCAGGCTGACCCCAGCTCTGCTCTGAGCCCAGCCTTCCCTTACACAAGCACTCAGGGACCTGGTACACAGTAAGTGCTCAATAAGTGAGAGAATGAGCTGAGGCAGAGCCCATTGGGCCCACTGATTTTTTTTTTTTTTTTTTGCGATACCAGAGGTTGAACCTGGGCGCTTTACCACTGAGCCCCACCCCCAGCCTTTTCTGTGATTTGGGGCCAGGGTCCCCATGAGTTGCTGAGGGCCTGGCTGCATGGTGGAGGCTGGTCTTGAACTTGTGATCCTTCTGCCTCAGCCTTCCCTGTGGCTGGGATCACAGGCGTGCACCACAGTGCCCTGCTTTAAACCTTAAGTTTGGGGAACTTTGAGGAGGCTGTGACAAGCAATTATTGGGCACCTGTTGTATGCAGGCCGTGGTGTGCTGGGGCTGAGAGCGGAGCCTTTCACTTACCCTATGTTCCATTAAGACCAACACGCGGCCGTCATTCAGCCAGGGACAAGACACCTCCAGCCCTGCAGGGCCAGAGGAGCCGGGGCCTGGGTGGCTTCGGGGAGGCGGGCACTGGAGTGGCGCCTTCGGGTCTCAGGCTCCCGGCTTCTGCGCAGACTCGGAGCTGGCGCTGATGTACAATGACGCCTCGGTGCTGGAGAACCACCACCTGGCCGTGGGCTTCAAGCTGCTGCAGGCTCCGAACTGCGACATCTTCCAGAACCTCGGCGCCAAGCAGCGGCTGAGTCTGCGCAGGATGGTCATCGACATGGTGGGGCCACGGTGGCTGGGCGGCAGGAGGAGCGGGGGCTCCCTTATCCTCTGCGCCCAATAGGGGGGGAGTCGTGTGGCCCGGTGTTCAGTTGGACCCAGGCATGTCCCCGCGCTGAGCCTCAGCTTCCTCATCTGTGAAATGGGGTGATGACATCGGAGCCCTGGGTGGGGTGGGACCATCCGTCTGGCTCCTCAGGCCATTTGTGTGTGAGCAAGTGGAGACCGCGCTCCTGGGCGTTGGGGCGGCGGCTTTTTCTCAGCCTTACAGTAACATCCATCCATTGGACTTTATTTAGCCAGGAGGACTCTGGGGAGTTTTGGGAAATTGTTTCTCATTTATTCATTTAACAAGCATTTATTGAGCTATTATTGTGTGCTTGGCCTGTGCCAATCACCTTGACAGTTCTTGCCTAATTTCTGAGATTCATGGTCCCTGGGGGAGATGGATCATAGCAGAGCCATATAGCATTTGAGAGGTGCAGATGGCGGAGGGGCCAAGGAGGGCCTCTAGTGTGGGGAACACAGGAGCCAGGCCCCTGTGGATGGGGAGGTGTGTTCCCCACAGAGGGAACAGCATGTGTGGACGGTCTAGAGGAAGCCAGGGCCTGGGATGAGGAGCGGCTGGGGTTTGGCGAGGTGAAGAGGGACTTGGTGGCGGAGACACAGTAGGAGTGGCATTTGGTACCGATCAAGTGTTTGAGGAGAAGTTTTGAGACTTGTATTCAGGTCTCGGAATGTGGCCGTGTGTGGCTCACTCCTGAGCTGGATCCACAGGTCCCATTAATTTGACTTAATTTAACAGCTGTGCTGAGGGCTGAACTTCCCAACAAAAGGCTGAAAATAGTCCTTCAGGGCACACAGTGGCCACGCCAGGTCCCCAACCCCAAACCCTCCTATAGATCCCATGACCCTCTCCATAGGTGCTCCACCTCCCACCCCCATGTTCTTTGCCCCCTCAACTCCATCTTTCTTGTGCTCACCGACTCCAGCCCAACCTCCTCTATGTTCACACCCAACTCATTCAACCCCAGGGCCTTTGCACAGGACACGGCCTCTGCGGAGCCTTGGGGCTACCCTCTGGTACAAGTCATCTCAGCTGCTGAGTGTCCTCTCCCTTCCCCATACCCTGTCACACATGAGGGATGCCTGGCTGAGCCCAGTGAGCCCAGAGAAGGGGCCACTGATCATGTCCCTCTTCTGAGCTGTTTTTGCAATGAATCCTTCATCATACCCTCCCATTTCACAGATGAGGACCCGGGGGCTCTGATGGTAGAGGGGTCTCAGTGGGGGTGGCCTCTAGAGGTGGGAAGCAGGGCAGATGGGTCCTCATGCTGTCACCCTCCCTGGCCTGTCCCCAGGTGCTGGCCACAGATATGTCCAAACACATGAATCTCCTGGCGGACCTCAAGACCATGGTAGAAACCAAAAAGGTGACAAGCCTCGGTGTCCTGCTCCTGGATAACTACTCCGATCGCATCCAGGTATGTGGCCAGGTGAGCCCTGGGGCCTCCGTTTCTGAAGTTCTTATTTAGTTGCATTTATGAAGCACCAATTGTATGCCAAATCTGAAGAAATAATGTCACATGTCTCTGTTGTGGCCACTTCTCCTCCCAGGACTGCTCCCCACCTGCAAGATGGTGTCTGTGGCTCGGAGCATTTCAGGGGCCTCTATCCCTAGCACAGGGATGGGGGGGTCCCACAAGTCCCTTGTCCGCCTTCTCCAGAAGTCGTTCTTGAACCACAGAATCAATTATCACCTAAGTTTAAATTCTCTCCATGTATTTATTGAGCAGCTGCTATGTGTCAGACCCAGGCCTGAGCAGGTTTGGAGGTGGCGGGTCCGGCCAGTGCCCTCCTGTCTTGACCCCCCAGGTCTTACAGAACCTTGTCCACTGTGCTGACCTCAGCAACCCCACCAAGCCGCTGCCCCTGTACCGCCAGTGGACGGACCGCATCATGGCAGAGTTCTTCCAGCAGGGTGACCGGGAGCGCGAGTCGGGCCTGGACATAAGCCCCATGTGCGACAAGCACACGGCCTCGGTGGAGAAGTCCCAGGTCTGAGGGTGGCCGAGCCTGGCCCGCAGGGGTGGGGGAGGGAAAGCCGGAGCTGGGCCAGCCTGGGGTCCCCGACCAGGCACAGCTCCATCCTGCCCTCGGGGGGCGTCTGAAGAGGCTTTGGAGGCTTACCAGGAGTGGGGAATGGACGTCCAGGAAGAGGGACAGACACGGCCCAAGGCCTGACTGCCACCTGCCTGTGCCACCCCAGGTGGGCTTCATCGACTACATCGCCCACCCGCTGTGGGAGACGTGGGCTGACCTGGTCCACCCTGACGCACAGGACCTGCTGGACACGCTGGAGGACAACCGAGAGTGGTACCAAAGCAAGATCCCCCGCAGCCCCGTGGACACCGCGGTCAGCTCGGAGCGGGGGGCCCCCGACAGGTTCCAGTTCCAGCTCGCTCTGGAGGAAGAGGAGGAGGAGGAGGAGGAGGAGGAGGAAGCCCTGGAGAGGGAGCCCTCGGGGTCACCTGACACTTAGCGCCAGTACCCCAGGCCCTGGGGGGCCCTGCCCCTCGACAGCCAGGAGATTCCAGGCAGGCCCTGCGTGACCACGGGGCAAAGTAATGACCAAGCCCTTTGGCACCCGACGGCCCTGGTGGGTGAACTTTCCAGAAGGAGGTTCCAGGGGGCCCTTGCTTCACGTTCCCACCTGCTGAGTCAGACAACCAACTTTTTAGTGATAGGTAGGTCTCAGGGTCCAATGGAGGCCGGGGTCCACTCTGACCTCAGGTTCGGCTGAAATGGCTCTACAGGGCTGGACGGGGGCAGCCTCTTACAGCGCCCTTGGCTCTCCCTCTGGACCTCTATCCCTAGTATGGAAAAGGGGGTCTGCCAGGCCCTTGTCCACCTTCTCCAGTAGTCATTCTTGAACCACATCTATCACTTAATTCTTTCTTTCTTTCCATGTATTTATTGAGCAGCTACTATGTGTCAGGCCTGTGCCTGCTCTGTGCTTCTGGGGTAGCCCTGCACAAGGTAGGGAGGGAGTCAGCACCCCACAGAGACCCAATTCTGGCCCTGAAGCTGTGGTGGAGGCATAGGAAAAGGGAGGCTCTTGTTGGGGACCGTCTCTGAAGGCTGATTTAAGCTGCATAGCACTTGTTCAAAAGGTTGCTGTATTTGTTTTTTTTTTTTTTTCTTCTTCTCCTGTTGCTGGGGATGGACCACAGGGCCTTGCTCGGGCCAGGCAGGCACTCTCCCACCCAGCTCCTCCCCGCCCCTCAGCCTCTGGGTTCTCTGACTCCCTGCCTCCGGGTGTGCGTGTCTCCTGCTCCCTCGGCTTCCCTACGCTGGGTCCCCCCCAACCCATGGTCTCTTTCTTGACAACAACAGAACTGCAGAATTTCCACCCTGTACAGCTCGCCTCTGTGTCTCCTGATCCTCTGTCCCCAGAGGGAGGGAGTCCTGTGCTGCTTGCTTGCAATTGTTAGCTCCTTCTGGGCCCCTGCTCAAGGTCGGTGGAGGGTGTGGTGACCGTGACATTCCTAAAAGATCTCCGACCCGGGCAGCAGTGAGCATCTCTCTGGGGCTCAGTAAACCCTCCAGACTTTAAGACACCCTAATTTACAAAATGAGTGTCCTATCCAGGTGTGGTGGCCCACGCCTGCAATCCCAGGGACTCAGAAGGCTGAGGCAGAAGGGTTGTGAGTTTGAGGCCAGACTGGGTCATTAGAGAGATCCTGTGACGAGATAGAAAAATAAAAAGGTCTGGGGGTGCAGCTCAGTGGTAGAGCACCCCTGGGTTCAATCCCTAGTGCCATAAAAAAGCGCATGGCCCATTTCATGAATGGGGAATGAGACACAGAGCAGCCCTGTCGCCTGCTCAAGGCCACACAGCCCTGAAGCGAGGAGCCAGCGGCGCCCCCTGGCGGTCGGAGCGGGAGGTGCACCGGGCGGGGCAGGCGAGCTCCGCGGTCCTCCGAGCTTGGCGGGGACCAGCTCGTCCTGGGCAAGCGGGCGTCCTACCGGCTTTGTGCTCAGGGCTCAGGTGGGGGCCTGTCTTGCAATCCTTCCAGAAGCAGCCAGTATCCTCCCCGCCCCCACCCTGCAAATTTATACACGATGCGCGTCATCGCCGCAGCCCCCGCGGGGGGAACAGCGGCTTCATTCGTAAATATTATGACCACTGGCGACTCTCCAGCTCCCAAGAGCGCTCGGCTTCCACCCAGGAAGAACCAAAAGGCATCTGGGGTCGTGAACTTGGTAGGAGTCCCTGCAGATTTTCCTGTGTCCTCTCTTTCAGTGCTGGGGATGGACCCCAGGGCTCCCCAGCAAGCGCCCCACCGCTGAGCTCCACCCGCTTCCTTCCAGACTTTCCAAAGGCAGAGACTTAGGGGACTTTGATTTCAAAATGTTCTCTCTCCACACTCCTTACAAAGTAGTATGTCTCTGCTGCAGCGAATTTGGGAATAATGAAACATAAAGAAGAAAATAAAGTATTACCATAATCCCAAAGCTGTCAATAGTCTTCCTTTAGTATTTCTACTTATTTCCCTCTGGTCTTTTCTCCACCTGCTTATGACAACACGCACATGGGGCTGGGGGTGGGGCTCAAGGGCAGAGCACTTGCCTAGGGTGCTGGAGGCCCTGAGTTCCATCTCCAGTACCACAAAAAATAATAAATAAATAAATAAATAAATAAATAAATAAATTGAAGCCGGTGCAGTGGCTCAGGAGGCTGAGGCAGGAGGATCTCGAGTTCAAAGCCAGCCTCAGCAATTCAGAGAGGTGCTGAGCAACTGACCCCGTCTTTAAATGAAACACAAAATAGGGCTGGGGATGTGGCTCAGTAGTTAAACACCCCTGGATTCCATCTCTGGTACCTAAATAAATAAGTACAAATAAATTTTAAAAATCATATGTGCTCTTCCAATTTGGGGCCCCAGGGCATCCCACTGTCTCGCTCTTACTGATTCCACTCAATTCCCGAAGCCTCGCAGACACCTGGCTTTGTCCCCCTTAGGGCTTCTGCATATTCAGTAGTTACCATCAGCAGCGTCCCTCCTAGTCCCCACTCTCACCCTTTGGGTCTCAGTTGTGCATGGTCCCCTCCTAGAAGCCCTCCCAGGTCTTTGATTCTTTGACTCGAGCCTGCTATGCTCCAGTCTGTGTTCCCCAGAGGCCTTGGCCAGGTCTGCCTTGCCCACCTTGCTGCTGTGCTCTGCAACTCCGGTAGGGCTTTATCTATTTATTTATGGCACTGGGGATTGAGCCCAGGGCCTCTACCACTGAGCTCCACCCCAGCCCTTTTAGTTTTTATTTTGAGACAGTGTCCCACAAACGTGCATTGGCTAGCCTCAAACTTGCAATCCTCCTGCCTCAGCCTCCCTAGTTGCAGCAACTACAGGGATATGCCACTGTGCCCAGCCTCAATAAGTCCTTTAGACTTCTTGGGTCTTAGTCTTTTACCGGTAAAATGATCTCTTTGCCAGGATCACGTAATTATAACAGACAACTTTTGAAAGAGAATGTGTCCTGAGCCAGTACACAGTGATCCCCAGAGGACAAACCAACTGGCCTCAGTCTCCCATATCACAGATGTGGAAACCGAGGCCCACAGAGGAGGCAGATGAAACCACTCACACCCCAGGTCTTGCTCCTGCTTGGGACTCTTCCCAAGGGTCACAGTCTTTGCCTTTATGGCCCATCCTAGACCCAAAGAGGAGGGTCAGAGAAGGGCTGGGGGGGCCCCTGGAATTTCAGCCCTGTGAACTCCTGGGGCGACTCTCAGGGCCTCAGTTAAGAGGGAAAACATCCCTGTCCCCCTTCCCTCCCAGAGCTGGAGAGGGCTCCTCGGGGACAGAGGGGGTGTCCTTTGAGCTCTCCCAGAGGGGGCCCTTCTTCACCTAACCTCCCTGAACAGTATAATATAGTGTCACAGTACAACTGCTGGGGACCCCAACCTCTGCCGCTCAGAGCTCAGGAAGGGCTGATTCTTTCTTCTCTTCCTTCCCTTTCATGTTTGCTGGGGCTGGATCCCAGGGGCTCACACAGCCTAGGCTGGCGCTCTGCCACTGAGCTGCATCCCCAGCCCCAGAATGCGCCTCAATATAAAGATCTTGTTGTTGTTGTTGTTGTTATTAGTTCTGGGGATTAAACCTGGAGGCATTTGGCCACTGAGTCACATCCCCAGTGTTTTTTATCTTTCTTTTGAGACAGGGTCTCACTAAGGAACTCGCTAAGTTATAGAGGCTGGCCTCGAACATGTGACCCTCCTGCCTCGCTGGGATTCCTGGCCCCGCCGCCATGCCCGGCTGTTATTTTAAAATACAAAGTCAGTGCGGGAGCTAGTGCGCATTCTCCTGCGGACGGGTATTTCTGGGAGCCACCGTGTAGGCAGCGCGCAGCGGCGTCCGTCCGGGAAGTCTGGAAGCTGAGCAGCGTCGCTGTCCTCACTTCCAGCCCGGGGGCCCCCACACCGCGTCCCCACCCAGAGGGCGGACTTGACTGAGGGTCTCCGCGTGGGCAGGGAGCCGCGGAGTAGAGAGCTGGATTCATTGTTCTTTATTTTTTGTTGTTGTTGCTTTTCTGTATTTTCCCAGTTCTCTGCAGTGGGTCTGTGATAGTTTCATAGACCAAGTGGGAGAGGGGGACAAACACATGTTACCCTTGGAGAAAAATAAATTTCCCAAATGCAAACGAAGGGGGAGGGTCGTCCCAGTCCTTCCTCGGCGCTGGGCGGGCTGGGCTCGGGGGCGGCCGCCCGCAGCCTCCTGGCGCGAAGTTATTCTGGTCGCGGCGCCTCCGCAGCTGGGAGCTTTTTATAAACAGGATGAGTCCTCCCCGCCCCCACCCCGCCCCATCCCCAGCTCCTCCTCCTGGGGTGGGGATCCAGGGGATCTGGACTCTCTTGGGGGCCACATATCCCCTGCTGTTTGAGGACCAGAGTGAGTGGGGACAGGAGACCCACAGTGGGGGCTGGGGCTCCCCTCCCCGAAATCCTGACTTTCCCCCCTGAAGATTGGAAGGGACACGCGAGGGAGACATTGGCCTCCCGATTCTGCATCTCCCCTGGGAGGCAGGGGTCGCCCTGTCCCCCAAGTCTGAGCACCTGAGTCAGTGAAGGGCTGGGGGAGACCTTCTCGTACCTTCCCCGCTTTCTGTTTTTGTTTTTGTTTTTTTGTTTTTAACCGCAGGCTTTGGAGGTTTAGGGGACAGGACACGTCTCTGACCCTATTTTGTCTTTTCTTCGAATTTTTCTCTCGATAATGGGGCCCAGGGAAGGGAAGAGTGTCGGAGCGTCCTCGGTCCTTCCTTTTCTGGGAGATGGTGGGGAGGGGTGGCTCTTTTGACCCTATTTCTTCTTCTTTTAATCTCGTAAACAGGGGCGGGGTGCGCCCCTGACAGCCCGGTCCTCAGTAGAGGTCCTACACTTTGGGAATTGGACTGGGGTCTCTCTTAAATCCTCCTCCTTTTTTTCCTTTTTTATTTAATTTGAACCCTAAAAATTGAGGGGCCATGGAGCATCTCTCGGATCCCAGTTCCTCTTTTCTGAAAATGATAGTAGGGGACAGTTAACAGGAAATCACAGCACTTGGGACGAGGCAGGGGCTGTAGGCGACCCGGAGCTGGGTGGGCGTTGAAGGAGAAGAGAACCGCCCCCCCAAAACCAGGGCTCAGTCAAGGCCTCAGCTTCTCGGCCCTTCAAAAACCTAAAAGCCTCCATTGGACAGGAGAAGGGAGTCAACAGTCACTGATTGGCTGTATTGTCCGTCGCTCAAGTATGTAAGCCAATGAGAGGACTCTAATCAGCCCCGCCTTCCTGGACAGTACAAGAGGCGGAGCAGGAGCTGGAACCGCGCCCGCCCCTACAGCCTGTACACATCTGGCCCCGCCCCATTCAAGCGTCAATCTGCGCGGGGCCCCGCCCCTTCTGGTTCTGCAAGATTCGGTGGGCATATCTCCATGCGCGGCTCCGCCCCGATGGCGTCACGACCGTATCTGCATGTGCGGCCCCGCCCCACTCTTTGCAGGACGTCACCAAGGACTGCAGGGGCCTGAGCCGCTGCCGCTGCCACCGCCGCCGCCGCCGCGCAGCCCCACATCAGCTCACTGGGGGTCCCCGTCACCGCCACCGCCCAAAAGTCACCGCCACTCGGATCGCTGCCACATTGGTGCAGGGCAAGGTGAGCTCCCGGGCGTCCCTCTGTGCTCCCGCTCTGAGCACCTGCATAACCTTCATTTGACTGATGGGCTGGCGGAGGGGAAGGGGGTTGACCAGGGTTGAATGGGGGGATAGGAGCGGCGGTGGGGGGCCTGGGAAGGGGTAGGTCCGAGGGTCCCCCAACTTGTCCGATCCTCACAGTACCCCCAACCCCCAGGCGCTGCGGCGGAGGGGGAGGGGAGGGCACAGTTGGATCTGAGTGTGGGAGG
>NW_026000241.1:6495247-6514949 GCF_001458135.2 Marmota marmota marmota | reverse complement strand
CAGTCACCCCTCAGAGTAGAGCCATAGGGTTTAGGGTTACAGTTCTGACCTGGGGCAAGCCTGATGGAGGGGCTGCACGGGTGGCCCCATCCGCTCTCCTCCTTTGAAATCTTGGACCTTTCAAGGTCACAGCTAGGCTTCTGCTGGGGCAACCCCATTAATACTGGGGCCCCTGATGATTTAAGTGTGGTCTCCCAACACCACTGTGGTACTCTTCTGCAACTCTCCATCCTGGGCTTGGGAAGTTGGGGATGGAGAGAGCCCCCTCATGCTGTCCTTCAACCCGCACCCCCAGATGGCATCCGCCACAGACTCCCGCTATGGGCAGAAGGAGTCCTCGGATCAGAACTTCGACTACATGTTCAAGATCCTCATCATTGGCAACAGCAGCGTGGGCAAGACGTCTTTCCTCTTCCGCTACGCGGATGACTCCTTCACACCCGCCTTCGTCAGCACTGTGGGCATCGACTTCAAGGTCAAGACCATCTACCGCAACGACAAGAGGATTAAGCTGCAGATTTGGGTGGGTCGGGCAGGAGGGCTCCTCCTCTTACTGGAAAAGAGCCCATTTGGTTAGATTCATGCATTCCTGGTTAGATTCGTGCATTCACACCCAGGGCACTTATCAGATGCCTACTGTATACCTGGGGGTGGAGGATCATAGAGCACCCCTGTTCCATCAGTGTCTAATTTCAGTGGCTGTTTCCCCAGCTTGCAGTTCTTTCTGGAACTTCTTATGAGGCTTCAGCCAGATCTTGGCTCCTGTCCTCATTTCCTGGGACGGATGCTGTCAGGGCTTCCTACCTTCCTCATTCAGTTCTGCAGAGGCCAGAGGGAGCCTGTCCTCTCTGCTCATGGCTTCCATCGCACTCCTCATAAAAGGAACCCCTCACTGGGGCCAGGAGTCCCTGCCTGGTCTCTCTATGTGGGATGCTCCTCCCTCCCTCCCCTCCTTCAGGTTTTTAAACTGTCCCCCTCCGACACTCCCCATCCTGGGCAGGCTTTATTTTTCTCCTCAGGCCTTGATACCCTCCGACAGCTATGCTTATGTAGTTACTTTATGTTATTTTTGTAGTAATGGGGTGGATCCCAGGGCTTCACGTGTACTGGGCAAGTGCTGGACCACCGAGCTCCACCCACTGCCCATTTAATTTTCAGACAGGGTCTTGCTCAGGTGCCTAGGCTGACCTCTACCTTGTGATCCTCCTGTCTCAGCCTCCTGAGTCACTGGTTAGGCAGGCACCACCACAGTGTTGAGCATTCCACAGGGAGGGAATTTCTGTCCATTTTATAAGCTCCGTGCTGTGACAGGGTGGAGCACACGGTGTGTGGTTTGGTGCCCAGTACGTGCTTGTTGAATAAATAGGGATGGATTCTGCAGTAGGATAATCGAGTACTAAAAGTTTGGGATACTAGTGACCCAGAGGGCTTTTCCTGGACCATGGAGTCCCTGGGTGAGAGCCTGTCCCCTGCTGGGCCCCGAAGGGAGCAGACTGGATGATCTCAGAGCAGATCTCCTCTATGAGGAGCTCACGTGTGGGTCTATGGCTCCCGTCTCTTCCTCCCAGGACACAGCAGGGCAAGAGCGGTACCGGACCATCACCACCGCCTACTACCGGGGCGCCATGGGCTTCATCCTCATGTATGACATCACCAACGAGGAGTCCTTCAACGCTGTGCAGGACTGGTGAGCACCTCCCCTCCTCTCAGACCATCCCTTCACTTCAGATGGAAATCCTTATAGGAATGTAAAGGGGAAACAATCTGGGATCTGATGAGGTTGGGAACACAGACTATAAGAGCAGTTTACATAGGTTGTAAACGTTTCTTTTCTTTTCTCAGTACCGGGGATTGAACCCAGGGGTCTTAATCACTGAGCCTCACCACCAGCCCTTTTTGTATTTTATTTAGAGTCAGGGTCTCACTGAGTTGATGAGGGCTTCACTAAGTTTCTGAGGCTGGCTTTGAACTCACCATCCTCCTGCCTCAGCCTCCAGAGCTGCTGGGATTACAGGCGTGTGCCCCCAGCAACATTTGTTTGTCTTTCTTCTTCTTCTTCTTCTTTTTCTTTGTGGTTCTGGGGTCATATGCAGGGCCTTGTAAATGCTAGGCAAATGCATCACCACTGCACACATCCCCAGACCGGAGGTTGGACACATTTGAATGTTCTCCCTGGCCAGGGATGGTGGCAGGTGCCTAAGGTCTCAGGTGCTGGAAGTCTGAGACAGGAGGATTACATGAGCCCAAGAATTGGAGACCAACCTGGGCAACATAGCCAGACCCCATCTCTAAAATAAAATAGGGCTGGGGATATAGCTCAGTTGGTAGAATGCTTGCCTCGCATGCACAAGGCCCTGGGTTCAATCCCCAGCACTAAACAAAAAATAAATAGATAGATAAATAAATAAGATAGCCAGACACAGTTGGTGCATACCTATAAAATTCCAGTAACTCAGGCGGCTGAGGCAGGAGGATCTCAAGTTGGAGGCCAGCCTTGGCAACTTAGTGAGATCCTGTCTTAAAATAAAAACTAAAAAGAGGCTGCGCACAGTGGCACATGCCTGTAATCTCAGCTGCTTGGGAGGCTGAGGCAGGAGGATTAGGAGTTCAAAGCCAGTCTCAGGAATTTAGCAAGGCCCTAAGCAATTCAGCGAGATTCTGTCTCTAAGTAAAATATGAAAAAGAGCTGGGATGTGGCTCAGTAGTTAAGTGCCCCTGAGTTCAATCCCTGGTACAAAGCCCCAAACTAAAAAGGGCTGAGAGTGTATCTCAGTGGCAGAGTGCTTCTGAGTTCAAGTCCCAGTACTGCAAAATAAGTAAGTAATCAAACAAATAAATAAATGATCTGCCTAGCCATGATGGTAAACTTTCAGAGAATTTCTGAATTTGTTGCAGAGGAAGTAATTTCTCTGAGGGTGCTGGGAACAGTGGGAGGGGTTGCTTGAGAGCTGGATTTGGAAGCACAGGTAGCTTTTGGAGCAAATACCTACAGGCAGGAAACAGCGTGAGTTCTTGGCAGGGCAGAGATGGGGCCTGGTAGGGCTTCCTGGAGGAAGAGGCTGGTGGATGGAGAGAAGACAGTGGATACCCGGCAGGGAGGAAGGGCTAAGCCTGCCATGTTGGAGGACTACGGGGCCATGGTGGCTGGAGGAGACCTGGGGTAGGAAGGTCGTGGGCCAACCTCAAGGTCTCTCTCCCCAGGACAAGGGGACAGGCCCTGCCCTAGAGCCTGGGGATGGGGCTGGGGTCCTCAAACCCCTAAACCAACCCCGTTGCTGCCTCATGCAGGTCGACCCAAATCAAGACCTACTCGTGGGACAATGCCCAGGTGCTGCTGGTGGGGAACAAGTGTGACATGGAGGATGAGCGGGTGGTGTCATCGGAACGTGGCCGGCAGCTGGCCGACCATCTTGGTGAGTGACCAGCAGACTGGGGACCCACAAGGTGAGAAAAGGGACACTGAAGCCCTAAAAGGGAAGGACACACACCCAAAGTCTCACAGCGGAGTTAGGACAGGGATGGCTTCAAATCTAGGCAATCAGCGCTTTCTGCCAGCTGGCCTCGACCCGGGAGCCGCTGGGAGGGCTCAGCAGTTCCCACACTCTCACCCTCTGGCTTCCTGCGGGTGTTAAGGGCCATGACAGGCTTCTGCCTCACTGGGAGTGAGGTGGGCCTTAGCCGGTCCCTCAGGTAGAGGAAACAGGTGGGCCAAGGCCAGAGATGAAAATGATCCTGTGTTAGGCCACAGTTTCAAGAGGCTGGAACACGGGGGTTAACTGGAGGACACACGGTCAGTTGTGCAGGGCCTCAACCATGAGCCGAGGAGCCAGAACTTCTTAGAACAATAGGGAGCCATGGAGGGTATCTGAGGAGGGGAGGGCACAGTTGGATCTGAGTGTGGGAGGTCTCCAGGGCCCGTGCATGGATGTGGGCTGGACAGTGGGGATCAGAGGTGCTTGCTAGGGCCCTGGAGACAATCTCAGGGTGAAGAAAGGATAGGGGGCTGGGGATGTGGCTCAAGTGGTAGTGCGCTCGCCTGGCATGCGCAGGGTGCTGGGTTCGATCCTCAGCACCACATAAGAATAAAATAAAGATGTTGTGTCCACCGAAAACTAAAAAATGAATATTAAAAAAAATTAAAAAAAAAAAAAAGGATGGGAAACGCAGGACGGTCCCGCCCTCCCCTTCTGTCTTTGGACATTCACAGTGTGGCTTTCCTGGGTGACTTGTCCGTGTCTTTAATGGGTCCTCCGGCTGTGGGAGCTGGGTGCAAAGAAGGGTCTTTACTCTCCCTTCCCTGACCACAGGGTTCGAGTTCTTTGAGGCAAGTGCTAAGGACAACATCAATGTCAAGCAGACCTTTGAGCGCCTGGTGGACGTCATCTGCGAGAAGATGTCCGAGTCACTGGACACGGCAGACCCCGCTGTGACCGGCACCAAGCAGGGCCCGCAGCTCACTGACCAGCAGGCGCCCCCGCACCAGGACTGCGCCTGCTGAGAGCAGCCCCGCCCCACCCCACCCCCAGGGCCTGGGACCCGCCCCTGACGTAGCCCATCATCCTTATTTATTATCGTAGTTATTTATTTATTTATTGAAGATGTCCCCCAGGGGCCCGGGCTCCCCCGCCCTCTCCCCCGTGTACATACAGCCCTGTCCCTGCTCTGCTGTGGCGTGTCGTGGTCACTGCTCACCCTCCTTTGGAGACCTCACCTTTTTTTTTAAATTCATCCTCATCAGCAGTTGTTGGTTGTGAAGAGGGGACCAGATGACACCCCAGAGCAGGCTGATGCGGTGATGGGGTGGCCAGGCCCGCCAGCCCCTCCTGATGCAGCGCCCCGGGTCCCCTGCTCAGGCTTTTCCTGGTGGACCACAGGGGAGGAGTCCAGGACTCCTCTCCCTCAGTTTTATCTTTTGGGTGGGTGGGGTGCTGGGAGTGGATTCCACCCTGGGACCACCCCTCCGGACCTGTTCTGACGTCACAAGTGTCAAACGTGCCCCTCAGTCCCCTAGGAGATGTAATGACACACTACACACAATCCAATAAAGCGAATGGACCATGCCCTGTCCCTCTGCAGAGGGTCCCGCCCTCCCCTTCTGTCTTTGGACAATCACAAGATTTCAATTACAGAGAGAATTTAATGGAATTTCCATGTTCACGACCAAAGAAGCGACCTGGAGGCTCCGTGTCCTGCTTGAAGCTTTTGGAGTTGACTCCAGGCTGGACCCTACTCCAAGGGGATCGGCCATGTCCTTGCCTTGGTCCCCAGGGGCCTGGAAAAGCCCCAGTGTGGCTGTGTGGCCCAGAGCCAGGCCTTGGCAGTGGTGAGGGTTTGGTGCTTGGGACCAGCTGGCTGGCTGAGGCCCTGTGCTGCAGGTGGGACATCTTGGTCACAGGTCTTATTAGGCTTCCAGTGAAAAGGGTTGGGGGACAACTGTCCATCTGGTGGCTGTGTTCCAGATGGGAAATGGCCCGCTGTGAGCTTGGAAGGGAGTTCAGCTAGATGCCTGGGACATGGCCCCAGGACCCCGCCTGCTTCAGGAGTCCACTCCCCTTCTGACGGGAGACGTGGCAGCTCCTAGTCGCCGTCGCCCTGTCTAGAGCAGGGATCTAGTCCTGGGTGTTAGGCAGCTCAGTCCGTTCGAGTGCCCAAGGCCACACAGCCTGGGGGTGTCAGAGGGCCGGGGACCTGTCAGCACAGAGGGTCTGGTCACATGCATTGCTTCTGTGTGGGGGGCACTGGGGATGGAACCCAGGGCCTTGCACAAGCGGGCCGGGAACTCTCCGAGCCATTTCTCCTGCTCCCTGGGCCCACATCTATCTGTCCTCAGGTTTGGGGTCAGCTCTGCTCAACAGGCATAGCAGGGACCTGGTGGTCACACCGGTACCTGGCCTGGTCCGTCAGACAGCAGAGCTGCCTCTCCATGGCTGAGGAGCTCCCTGCCTGCCCTCCCTGGGCCCAACTGTCAGGGGCCCTCACCCTCTGCAGTGGCTGTAGTGCCACTGAGGGTCACAGAGATGGCCCCAGGGGAATCCCCAGGTGTGGGTCCACCCACCACACTCACCCGGTACTTCAAGTAGGACAGGTATGTGTCCCAGCCTAGCGTCAGACCATTGATGTAGGTGACCCGAAACTGGGGGGGCACGAAGAGGAAGTTCACCAGCTGCGCGGCGGGCCACACGCACCAGTCAGCCTAGGGGGAGGGGCGGAGCGGGGTAAGGGGCGGGGCCAGAGCCTTGAGGGGCGAGGCAGGATAGCCGTCAGAGGCGGCGCTGCAGGTGGGCGGGTCCTGGGGGATGCGCACCTTGTAGAATTCCCAGAACTTGTCCCGCAGCTCTTGGCAGCTTTCGTCCAGTGTCTGGCCCTCCAGGCAGCCGAGGCCTGGGAGGAAACCAAGAAATGAGTGTCAGAGGCCACAGCGTACCGTGGAGGTGAAAGAGACCCACGATGATGGTGGGGCGGGGTTGGACCTCTGAGTGACAGAGCGAGCCAGGCAGAGGGTATGGGACAGTCTGGTGAGATGGGCAGAACAGCAGGATGTCTGGTGGAGGGGAACAACACAGAACAAATCATTTATAAAATAAACACCTGCTCCAAAGGAGATGCCCTGAGGTAAAATCTGGTTTTAGTTCTTCTTTACAGCCAAGGAAACTCTGAGCCTGGAGGGTGGGGACGAGCAGCTCTGCCAAGACTCTCCACAGATCCTGGGGCTGGGATGACTGTACCCCATTAATCCCAATCACACTCTTCTCCCTTTAGGCCTCAGGGCCTTTGCATAGGCTGACCCTCCTGTCTGCCAGCTCAGTCTCTGCTGAGTGTCCAACCTCCCATTCAAAGCAGCTCCAGAAAATGTCCTCATCTCCCCCACACTCACCACCATTCACACCAACCCCCACTGTCTCCCTGAGGGTCAGATTGAGTCTATTCTGTCACCCAACCCAGGGCCACCTACACAGGAGGAGCATCAGAATCACACCTCAGCATCCTTAACACATGCTGTCTCCACCAATCCCAAACTATGAGGGGCAAAACCCAAGATCTTGGGCTCCTTACCCACGAAGTACCAGACGCCTAGCATAGGAGAGGCGACGAGCTGATCCACGAGGACCTTCTTGAGGATGTTTGGGAGGCCTCGGAGGCCCGATGCAGGGAGTATGCGATCCAGCCACAGGTACCAGTAGTGCAGGACGGGGCCCATGCTGCAGCCCACCATAAACATGCTGGCTGAGGTGGCATAAGAAGCAGGGTGCCAGATCAGGCCAGCAAGCCCCACAATACACTCCCCCCGCCCCCGGGCCAAGATGTGGGTAAGCCCAATGCCCTCCCCAAGCCTCGGCCAGAAAATCGGGCGAGCTCAACCGTGTATTCCTCCACTACAAGCCCCACCGCCAGACAGACGCCGTTCCAGGCTCCTCGGTGGATGGCAGAGATCCCAGGGATTGGGGGTGACGGACACCTGGGGGTGTTAGGGGACAGAGACTGAGGGAGGGATCATCGGAGTCCTTAGACTTAGTGCACGCCGAGGTTGTGTTCTGACAGAGACGGAGGCTACGGATCAGGGATGAATGACCACTGGCCGGATACGAAGATCTCCGAATCTTAGGTAGGAACAAAGGTCCCCGGGGGTGAAGGGCCAGCAGCGCCGACGTCCTCACCTGAGCGCCGCCGGTCAAACCTCTGGCCAGGTCGGGTGCGGATCTCCCAGGACTGGCGTGCGCCATCCCCAGCTGCCATGAGTGCGCCGCAGCCCAGAGTGTTGGTGATGAGAAGCGCACGGCCCTGGAACAGGGGTTGCCCCGCTGCCCACAGACCGCGCAGCCACCGCCAGCCACCCGGCGCCATCGCCACCCGCGGCGCAGGAACAGGCGCGCTGCTCTGCCCCGCCCCGACCTGCGCCAGCCAACCATGAGTCCCCCCGCCTCCACGAATCCCCGCCCACGCCGCCGCGGACCAATCCACACTGTCTCCCAGCCCTCGTGTCCGCCCCAAGTCGCCCCCGACCAATCGCTGATCTTCACGGAGCTGCACTTTCCCGCCCCTAGCAGTATTGACCAATAATAAGCAGCCGAGCTCTCCCAGGGTCGGTCGTTGAAAGCAGCTGTGTACCGCCTCCCGAACTAGCGGACCAATCGCAAGTAAGTGTTGCCCTGACGTCCAGAGTGCCCTGGGGAAACGTTAAACCCCCTTTCCCGCCCCCTTCTGAGCCGGCCTATGGATAACAGTAACCACACCCCCGGATGCCACTACTGGCCAATCGCTGCCTGTTGCCCCGCCTCCCGCGTTGAGATGGCCAATCTTAGGCAGGTACTACAGTCTGGGTTTGAGTGCCTTCCAGATTTCCAGATTCTCCTGGAGTTGGTGACAAGAGTGGGCTTGACCGCTACAGGAGACTGAAGTCCCGTCCTGCAGAGCCTTCTGGAAGTTGGACGTGGGGAAGAAGCCTCAGCTCTGCACCTCATCCAGATGTTGACCTTGGTCCTGACCTTTCCCGGGTCTTAGACCTCAGTTGCCTAAAAATAAACGTTAGACACTGTTCTGGGCTGAATCATATCACAGCGACATTGTGCTGTTGTAGAAACTGTGACCTCCTCGTTTTCTGTAGGGGAAAATGTCATCTGTGTTGCAGAAAACTGACCACCGGCCAAATCCTGTTCCTGCCTGGTTTTGTGTGGCTTCCGAAGTAAAGATGTTTCTTGCATTTCTTTTTCCTTGATCCTGGGAGTTGAAATCAGTAGCTCTCTACCACCGAGACTCATCCCCAACTTTTTTTTTTTTTTAGTTTTAGTTTTAGGTGGACACAATATCTTTATTTGTTTATTTTTATGTGGTGCCAAGGATTAAGCCCAGTGCCTCACATATGCGAGGCAAGTGCTCTGCCACTGAGCTACAGCCCCAGCCCTAATTTGAACCTCTTTTTACAGATATTACGGCTACGTAGAATTATCCTGATCTGCCTGAATTCTGGGATTTGTTCCTTGTAAGTCCTACGTCCCTTCTTCAGGGGAACTCGTGTTCTTCTTGTTGGCATTTCCTGGTCTGCCTTTCCCCTACAGACAACAGGTAGTTTGCTGAGGAATTTAACATACTCTGTTGACTTCAGTCAAGCAGGGCTGCAGATAAATGGCTTTTTAAAAAATTTAAATTATTTATTTATTTTAATTTGTTATGTATGACGGCAGGATGCAATTCCATTCGTGTTACGCATATAGAGCACAATTTTCCATGTCTCTGGTTGTACAAGATGAATTGCTAAGTGAAATCACGTTGGGGTCATGGGGTTCCATGTTACAGACTTGTTCCTTTAACTCCAGTTCCCATGTCTCACATCCATCTGTCCCTCATCACTTCTGCCTCGGCTCCCAGGGTCGCTGGGGTTCCAGGCACGCATCTCTGCACCTGGTCTTTATGGGCCTCTTTAGAAACAGCTCCAATCATTTTGCTTATCTTGTTGGTAACACTCCACTCTTCCTCCCGCCCTCCTGACTTGGCATCACTGAAAACTAGGACTGCGCCTTCCCAATGCTCTGCCATCGCAGGCTGAACAACTTCATGTAAATGGCAAAGAAATCATCACAACGGACCGTGTATAAACATGGTGGGTCACTCAGAGTTCTCTGGACTTTGAACTTGGCTGTTTACTGGAGCAGGTGGTGTGAGGTCCAATCCTCTCTGAATGCCAGGCAGCTCCCGGTGAGTCCCGTGATCAGGAGGGGAAACACCGACACTGTACTCATTGACTACAGCCCTGAAATTCAAAACCCTAATGGCCGTGTGGGTTTCGCTGTCACACCATTGTGAAGTCAAAAAATTGTAAGTTGATCTATACCAAGTTGAACCATGTAAGTTGACCCATGTAAGTACTTTGCACTCCCCGTGACCAGGGAGACTGAAGCAGGAGGATTGCAAGTTAGAGGCCAGCCTCAGCAACTTAGCGAGACCCTTTCTGAAAACAGGAGAAGAAAAAAAGGAAGAGTGGCCTGGGGACATAGCCCAGTTGGTAGAGAGCTCGCCTCCCATGTACAAGGCCCTGGGTTCAAACCCCAGCGCCACAAAAAAAAAAAAGGAAGAGGAGGAGGAGGGTGGTGTAAGGGGAGGAGGAGGAGGAAGATGAAGAGGAAGAGAAACAGAGGGGGTTGGGGTGTTGCTCAGTGGTCAAGTGTCCCTGGAGTTAATCCCCAGCAGTGCAAAAAAAAAAAAAAAGTTCAGTGGATACCAAATGTCATCATCATAAAGACATTGGAGCCGCAAACCAAGCAGCCTATTGGATTGCTTCCCCACCCCCCATTGGATCTTCACTACCATCTAAAGATGTTTATGACTGACTAAAAATCTCTGCTCACTGCCCCGTGGATTTAAAAATGTGAGTTTAGAGCCAAGGATGTAGTTCAGTGGTAAAGTGCTTTCCTACCTAATATGTGTTGGCCTGGGCTCCATCCAGCTCTGCAAACCCACCACGTTGGTTCTAATCATTAAACTCAGGGTTTTTTTTGTTTTGTTTTGTTTTGTTTTGTACCAGGGATTGAACCCAGGGGTGCTTCACCACTGAGCCACCTCCCCAGCCCTTTCTTTTTCTTTTAGAGATAGCATCTCGCTGAGTTGCTTAAAGCCTTGCTAAATTGCTGAGGCTGGCCTTGAACTCTCCATCCTCCCAAACTGCTGGGATGACAGGCTGAGTCATGTTGGCTGCTTGGCAGTTCCTTTGTTTTGGTAGAAATAATCCTGGTGAAGTGCATGATGGAACTGGGGTGTGGCTCAGGGTAGAGCACCTGGGGCCAGCCTTGCCACCCCCAACCCAGCCTGATGGCTCTCACAGTACAGAGCTCCGTGCCACCAACGGAACCTGTGCAGGGCCACTTTCTTCAGCTTGTTTCAGTTTTTATTTTCTCTCCTTTTATACATCTAATATCTCACGACATTTTTTTATTATTTATTCTTTAGTTTTAGGTGGCACAATATCTTTATTTTTAAATTTTTTTTATGTGGTGCCGAGAATCGAACCCAGTGCCTCATGCATGCTAGGCGAGCGCTCTACCACTGAGCCACAACCCCAGCCCACATTTTTTCTTTTTGTTTTGCAACTAGAAGGGTCTTTCCAGGAACCACACCTGGGCTTCAGGGATCCTCCGGCCTCAGCCTCCTGAGTAGCTGGGACTCCCGGCACCCATCACTGTGCCTGGCTCCTGTTTGGGATTTTACATGTCGTGAAAATGTCTAATGGCTTGATCTGAGCTCTCACAGGGGAGCTGGGCCAGTGCCCTCATGTCTCTGTTACCTTTCTTTTGCAGCCCTGGGGATGGAGCCCAGGACCTTGCACATGTCGGGCAGACGCCCCACTACGGGGCTGCAGCAGCCTCTCTATTCCATGCTGTTTCTCAGAGTCCTGACAGTATTCCAAGCGATATTAGGCGAAAATAGTCCATTAGCAGCCAGAAATTCAGTTAATGATTAAAATGTTAACTTGGCCAGAGTCCCTCTAGGATGCATTTAGTCCTCACATTGCTCCATCCCCAGGTCTGCACAGTGAAAAATCAGAGCCTGCATTTATTATTATTATTTTATTTTTTGCAGAGCTGTGGGTGGAATCCCGGGCCTCACACAGACTAGAACAAGACCGTTCGCCCCTGAGCCACGAGCCCAAGCCCTGAGATGCTGCAGCTGCTGCTGATGTTTGGTACTGGGGATTGAACCCAGGGATGCTTAACCACTAAGCCACATCCCAGCCCTTTTTATTTTTTAGAGACAGGGCCTCGCTAAATTGCTGAGGCTGACTTTGAACTTGTGATCCTCCTGCCTCAGCCTCCCAAGTCACTGGGATTACAGGTGTGCGTCATGGCGCCCAGCTTGACTTTTCCACTTTTGAAAACTATCCAAGGGGCTGGGGTGTAGCTCAGTGGCTGCCCAAAGCCCTGGGTTCCATTCCCAGTGCTGCAAAAAATGGTATAAAATAAATCATCACAACCAGATGGATTTATTATGTATTAATTGAATTTCAATCTTGCACCATTCTCAGTGAGGCAGAACCCTGGATCACGGGGTGGAATTTTGGGTCTGGGCTTTGTGGGATGTCTAGAAGTCCCCCAGTTGGTGAGTCGTATCTGCCCAGGGTTGGGGATCCGAAGAAGGGTGGCAGCTGGGTTCTGGCTCTTCCTGTCCTTTCCGTCCTGGGACACTAACTCCTGGTCACTTGTAGCAGACCTCCCTGGGGGTGATGGCCATGGAGGAGCAGACATCTGGTTTCTCCTCACCCTGGAGTGGGGGGGTCGGTGTGGGAATCCTGGCAGGAGGTGCTGCTCCCACCAGCTGGATCCCCGGCTCCCCCCATCTTACCTGATACAGCTGGCAGACGAGGCTCAGGAGCTGGCTGGGGTCTTTCAGGGGCTTCTGCACAGAGAAAAGCAAACAGCCCCACTGACCACCAGCCCCGCAATCCTGCTCTGCTGGTCTGGGACCCCAAGGGGTTGCCAGGGTTCCCAAGACTGGCTCAGACCAGTGGGCACTTCCACCACCCGGATCCCCTCCCAGGGTCCCGCGGCCGCTCACACACAGTCTTACCCCGTTGACGAGGATCCAGGGCACATACTGGTGGGGCGGCTGCAGCGCGTCTGTCAGCTGGGCGTTGGCGTGCATGAGCTGGGTGCCGCGCGCCCCGGTTGCGCAGTCCATGATGCTGTCTGGGGACACCTCGGGGGCATAGAGCTCCAGGCACTGGGGAAAGGGGTGGGCCAGCGTGTTGCTCGGCTTCCTCCCTGTTATCTCCCCAACGGTCCCCTCTGCCCCCGCCCCAGGCTTGTTTCCTCACTGGCAAGAGGGGACACTTGGTTCCACAGCGAAGCAACAGTGCCCATAAACAGTAGGTGCTCATTATGTGCCTGAATGGAGGCCCTTGAGGCTGGGGTTCAGGCTACTCCTGCCTCCCACCCCTCGTGCTCTCCCTCCCTGCTAAGACCAGCCGCTCTCTCTACTCAGAGCTTGGTGCATGCTGTTCCCATGCATGAACACCCTTCCTCCTCCTCCTCCCTCCTCCCCAGTGCTCCCTCGTCCTCTTCGCTCCCCAGCCCCCCTCTGATCCTGCAAGGTGGGGAGTGATGGGGTGAGGCTTCTTGGGTGTCCTGGATGTTTGATGAATGAATACATGATTGGGGTGGGGGATCACCCTTTGGGGAATTATTATTTTTGTTTTACAATCCCCCAGGGAAATAAATAGGTAGGGCCTCTCCTATCCATTGTCCCCATATCCTAGCATCTAAGTCCCTGCACCTTCCTGCGCTTCCTTCCATGCCCAGCTCAGAGATGCCTCCTCCAGGAAGTCTTCCCTGATGTACTTGCACCCCCAAGGGACCTGCCTGTGTCCCCGACCCAGAGAAGGGAGCTGGGTCTGGAACCTGGGCTGGCCAGGGTCCGTGTTGCTCACCGGTTTCAGATGTTTTTCCATGTCGTCCAGCTGTTCCAGGCAGACAATGGTGAGGAAGGCCGCGCTGTTCTCCAGCTGGTCCAACAGGCAGGCCTGGGACCAGAGAGGGGGCGGCCAAGGTCAGGAGGGGTCCCGACACCCCAAGGCTTCTGGGGACAAACACGGTGCCTAGAGGAGGATGCGGGCAAGGCGGACGGGATGGCGCCGAGGCGGGCGGCGCCGAGGATGGAGCCGGCAGCCGTCTTTCCCTACGGGCGCCCCAGGCTGCGCAGCCACTGCGCGCCCCGGTCCCCGCTCACCTCCACCTTGTTCAGCTGGCACTCCAGCTCCCCGTGTTGGCACGTGAACTCCCACGTGCCGCTGACATTCCGCTCCTGCAAGCAGAGAGCCCAGTGAGCCCGGGTCGCCACACCGGCGACCCCTCCGCGGCTTCTCTGGCGCGCCTACCCACCTGGGCGTTTCCGTAGGGCACCAGGGTGACATTGAGGATCTCCATGACCATCAGCCACGTCGGGAAGAGGTCTCTAACCAGGAAGTACCTGCAGCCTCCGCACAGGGACTCGTAGTAGAGGCTCACATTGACCAGCAGCTCCGAGGACTTCTTGAGGGGCTCCCGCAGACACAGGTCATGGACCTGCCAGGAGCAGGGCACAGGGCGCGTGTGAGCAGGCGCAGCCCCCGGGGCAGCTCCCCGTGTATTGGGGCCGCGCTGGGATTCTTGGAGAAGGGAAAGGGCAAGCAAGAGATGCACCTTGAACTTGGGCCAGGTCTTGCAGGGTGGGGGTTGGGTGGGGGTGGGGGACCCTGCCTCTGAGGCTTTTTCTTTTTCTGTTGTCTCTGCAGGGCTGGGGGTGACGCCAGGGTCAAGCACAGGCGAGGCAAGTGCTCTACCACCGAGCCCCTCCTCCAGCCATCAGAAGTTTCACTGTACCCTCAAACGGTCCTCAGTCTCAGTTTGTCTACAAATCAGGCAGAACAGTCGTGCAAACAGTAGGCATTCAGTGTATGCACAGGCCTTGCTTCCCTCCAAGTGAGGTAATGCCCCCTCACTCATAAGGGCTGGATACAGTGAAGGGTCAGGCACTTGTATTCCTGGTCACTGTACTGGGGATTCCACCCAGGAGCGCTAACCGCGGAGCTCACCCCAGCCCTTTTTACTTTTTATTTTGAGCCAGGGCCTCGCTAAGTTGCTTAGGGCCTCACTAAGTTTCTGAGGTGACCTCAGATTTATGATCCTCCTGCCTCAGCCTGGGATTTCAGGCGTGTGCCACCAGCTCCACTTTTTTGGAGGTGCATATCATGGGAGCCTAATGCATGCTCATTTCTTATCACTCCTTCCCTCCCCAGATCCTGGACCCTGAGCTAAGCAAGGATATACTCCCATGCGGACTTATTTATCCTTCCTCTCCGGGGATCCACGTGAACCTCACCCATGCCCCACTAAACAGAGGCGGCGCCTAATATGTGCTGACTTCCGGCTTCAGCAGAAGGGTGGCAGGCGGGTCTGGTCTCCGGGACCGTGAGCAAAGTCGCTCAGCCTTCGGGGCATCTGCTGCTCCCTAGCAGAAGCGCGCCAGGCCTCCTCCCGGCTGGAATGAGCGCCCGACTGGCCCGAGCGCCTACGGCGGCGGCGCGAGCCCTTAGATCATCGGGTCACCTCTGCCTCCAGGAGGAGGCCCGGGTTCCCAGGCGAGAAGTATACCGTAGGTGCTTAACGAACAGTCGGGAGGGGCGGGCGGGTGACAGCTGCGGGTCTCAGACACGCGATGGGGAAGCAAAACGATTCGGCCAGTGTGTGACCACGGTGACGGGAATGAATGGGGCGGGAGAGCGGGCACCAGCTGGGACAGCGTCCCCTCGGGAGTCCCCACCTGATCTTCCCAAGCAAAGTCCGGGCAGAGGAGAGGAGCCGCCTGCCCCGCTAGGGCGCGGTCCCCTCTGGCCCGCCTGCCGTGTCGCCGTCCGACCCTACCTTGCAGGCGGCCACCCTCGGGTGCCCACGCCCCTCGGGGCCCAGGCCAAGTGTCGCTGGGATCTTTCCTTCTTTCTCTGGGCCTGCTTTCCAACCTGCCCACGCCACCAACCTTGCCAGACGCTGTGCCCCAGATCAAGAAAAGGCGGTCGGTCACCTCCTAGCTCCTGCTGGGCCGCTGGCTGCACCCAGTCATGCGGGGGCCCGGGTCCGGAGCCCTGTGAGCCCGGTGAGTCAGGGACACTCTGGGGATCCCCAGGGTAATCAAGGCCTGTCCATGGCCTCTGGGTCCCACTCTAGGGCGCTCCTGAGCTCTGAAGAGATTCTGTGCCTGAAGCCAGCAGGGGCTGCGCAGCCTGGGTCCCCTCCCTCCGGCCAGGCCCAGGATGACCCCCTCTCCTTGCCTAACCCTTGGGACTGGCCCCTCCCCCTCCCGCCTCGGGCCCTGGGCTCCAGACTCACCGCCACCAGTTGATCCAGGCTTGGCCACAGCTCAACAAAAAGCAGAAGCCGGGACCCAGTGGGATCCCCACCCCTACTTTGGGGTGAGGGACAGGAGGGTTGGGTTCCTTCTTTCCTGAGCAAGGCTTGGGGTGGGGATGTCCTGGCCCTGCGGGGCAGGGAAGCGGTTTGCCATGTACAAGGTGGGTGGGTGGAGGAGGTTGGACTTGGGGGGGCCGCAGAGCAGACGGAGTCAGTCTGGCACCCGCTTTGCTCCCGGGACACCACTGATCCCTTAGAGAAAGGGAGCCTCAGTTTCCCCATCTGTAAGACGGGAAGGAGAGAGATTTGGGGGATAAAGCCACCACAGAGCCCTCAGAGGCAGGAAGAACACATCCCAGGCTGGGCCTCAGGAGGGTACAGCTGGGTCCTGTGACCCTGGGAAGGGGCCATCCAGGATGGCCACTCCAGCGGCCCCAGCAATGCAGACAAAGTGTGGCCTCCACAAAAGGCCTGGATGGAGGCTGGAGGGTTTTTTTTTTTTTTTTTTTTTTGGAATAACCACGAGGTTTGAAAAACCAGCCTCTACCTCAGAGCACAGCCTGTCCAAGGAAGGGACATCACCTTTGTCCTTGGAAAGACCCACAGAGCGCTCCTAGACACATTCCCACCCTGCTAAGTTGTTTATCTACAAATAACAGGAGAGATCTGCTGCGACAGGTGTCCCTGACTCAGTCAAGCTAGGTGGGGACCCATAGCAAGCCCCTAGCAGCCACCAATCAGCATGAGACAAGGGAAATACCTGGGATGCCAGATGACCCTCCCAGTAGTTTATGGCGGTTGATAACGTGTTGGGAAACCATGCAGTTCAGCAGGAACATCCCTCTTGGCTTAAACCAGTCAGTTCAAACGAATCCCCCTCTTGTACTGACCAATCACCCCTACCCAACTTGTTCCCACCAGTGAATGTGCTAATCATGTTTTAGAGTTGTTATTTGATTTTCCCGTGGTGTGTGATGATTTGCTGAGAGATGCTATGATGTATGTGAAGTCCCTGCCTTCTCCAAAGAATGTATAAAACTGCTGCAAACCCTGGGCTCGGGGCCTATCGGCGTCACCAGTTGCTCTGTGTGTGCGCGGAGGCCCGAGCTAGCTCGCAATAAACACCTCGTTGCTGTTTGTTTACATCGGTCTTGGTCTCTGGTGGTCTTTGGGGGTCCCGAATTCGAGCATAACAGATTCAGGTGCTGCAAGCTTCCCGAGGCCTGGCCAGCCACGGAGCCCAGTCCCAAGAAGAAACACCAAACCCTGCTAGGGGACAAAGCTCAGCGTGCAGGTCCTCAGCCCCAAGGTCCCAGCCTCCACGTGCTACATGAAGCAGTGGCAGATTCAGGAGCTGGAGTTTCCCTGAAGCCCTAGAGAGAGACCCCGTGTCCTGTCCCCAGGAGGACCAAGCCAGTCACAAAGCCTAGCTCCTCCTCTTCATTTTTGTGGTGCTGGGGATGGACCCCAAGGCCTCGCCCAGGCTGAGCACCTGCTCAGCCACTGACCCTCACCTGAGCCCCTCCATTTCCTTTTTTTTGGTGATACTGGGGATCCAACCCAGGGTGCTCTAAAATAGCCACACACACCCCAGCCATTTTCGTTTTCAGACGGGGTCTTGTTAGGTTACACAGGCTGCATCACACTTGTGATCCTCCTGCCTCAGTCTCCCCCGTCAGAATTACAGGCATGCGCCACTGTGCCTGCTATTTACGTCTTAAGTTCTTCCCAAGACTCAGCACTTCGTCTTCAGGACATTACTATGCCCTCAGCCTGTGCTGGGTGAGACTGAAGCAATAATAAATAAAATTGCTACAATTTTTCCTGTGGTTCCTTGGTGTCTTCCCTATTGGAAGAAGTCATGTTAAGTACCCTCATCATTTAACTTGTATGCTTGGTGTCAGGCCCAGGTTGGGGCCACAACTCAATGTATCACTGAACCCTCAGAGGCATCTAGTCGTGGCCAGGGATAGCAACTACAGACTCCATCTGGTATTGAGAAAGCTGTTGATCAGAGAGGTTAGGTAACTTTGCCAAAGATGCACAGCAAGCTGCATGGTGATTTGAGTGTAAAGACCACATAGGCTGTTGCCAAGCACCTCCTACCCCTGGCCCAGTCTGGCTGGGGCGTGGGCAGAGGGCTGTTGTCCTGTGACCACAAGCAACAGGAGGCATCCTACAGGCTGGAGTTACTTATGGAACATCTCCAGCTGGGCATGTGACAGGAAGGTGCTTGGGAAGGCTTGGGGACTCAGAGGAAGCTGTCTTGTCCTGAGAGTACAGCAGTAGCCTGGGCGGGGGTTTCTGGTTCATTTCCTCCAAGCTGCCCAGGCATGTGGGCTTTTTTTTCTTTCTTTTTCGTTTTTGTAGTGGGGATTGAGCCCAGGGGCACTCAACCGTGAAGCCACATCCCAGCCCCATTTTGTCTTTGATTTAGAGACAGGGCCTCACTGAGTGGCTTAGCGCCTCACTGTTGCTGAGGCTGGCTTTGGACTCCAGATCCTCCTGCCTCAGCCTCCTGAGCCGCTGGGATGACAGGCGTGGGCCACCGGTTGCATGTGAGGTCTTGGGGGGAGCCAGGGGGGTTCTCTGGTCCCCGGAGAGTGGCAACTAGAAGTCCAGGTCCAAGAGACGCAGGACCCCTGGGACCTGCCCTGGGTCATGGTCCCCGAGTGTTGAACAAATGTCTAGAGGGGGCCAGGGAGGGCCTCACAGTAGCTGTACGCTGCATCTGAGGACATGGGGCACCCTCTGGGTGGCACGAGGAGTGTGGGGACTATTGATGCCACTCGACAAGGAGGAAGCTGCAGATCAGAGAAGGGAGGTGACTTCTTCCGAGGGCACAGCTGGTGGCCCAGCAGGGACTCAAACCTGGAAGCTGGTCAGAGCCAGAGGGGGCCCCGGGGGCCCCTGAGCAGGAACTGGGGGCTGAGCCGGGGGCTCTCCCGAGGGACACTAGGCGGGTGTGGAGTCCTCTGGACTCATGTGGCCCAGTGTGAGGGAGTGAAGGCCTTGGCACTCGGAGGTGGCCTGAGGTTAAACCCACAGTCCTGGCCACTGTGACCCACGCATGCCAGGGTCCCCCTGCACGTGGGGACTGCAGAGAATCCCAGGCATCAAGGACACACTCGGCCCCATGTTCAAATGTTTTATCTCCATGTCGTAACAACGTACCGTACAAAAGCTGCGCCCAGCCTGGCGGGCGGGCAGCGGGGTCCCGGGCAGTGTAGAAAACAGGGCCCTCGTCCCAAGAGACCGAGGGGGAGCTTACAGTCGAGGAAAAACAAATCGAAACCCAACATGATCGGGAGGAGCCTGAACGTGGTCAGTGGAGGTACCGTGGGCAGTGTCGCAGCGCTCACCCGGCGGCGCAGCCCTGCAGGCCTGGGCTCCGGGGCAGGCGCTCACCAGTTTATTTTTGACTCTTGTCGCGGCCTGTCAGGCGACGGTTTCACTTCAGTGTCGGGAGGGGAAGTTGGGGTCCGTGGGGCGGGTCCCGCCCGGCCCCGAGGGTCGCGGCCGAGGTTCTTGGAAGCAGCCGAGCGAAGTTCCTTCCTGCCCTGACCCCAGGTCTATGGCTTAAAAATCGGGGCGCCCAGGCCGGGGCCGCGCAGCCCGGGGGCCTCTGTAAACATGGAGGTGCAGCCGGGAGGGGCTCCAGGGACTGTGGGGGCGGGGCGAGGGGCGCCGTCCAGGGACAGGGGGTGGAGGGGCAGGACCCCCAACGTGGAAACAGAGACAGAGACCAGGAATGGGAGGGAGGCTGGGAAGGGGGCAGAGCGAGCGGGTGGGGACCCTGGGGGCTGGTCTGTCCTGGGCTCAGCGCGCCGCGGGCG
>NW_026000241.1:6490996-6494278 GCF_001458135.2 Marmota marmota marmota | reverse complement strand
CCCGGGTCAGAGGCCCAGGGAGCACAGCCCTGCTGGCCGAGAGGGAGGGGACCCCGGGGCCAGCGAGGGGTCCTCAGGGGCTAGGGAGGGCCGCGTGGTGAGCAAGGGCACAGGCCAGGCCTGGGGACTGCACTCACACGAGGTACTGGTCGCGGATCTTGCGCAGCTGCATGAGGTCGGGCTTGAGGCTATTCATGCGCTTGTCGATCTCGCGGTTGTCCGAGGCCTGGGCCCGCAGGTCCTGCTCCAGCTTTGTGCGACTTTCGTGGATCTCCGCGATGCGGGACTTGAGCCGCTCCGAGTTCAGCAGGATCCTGGGAGCGGGCCGGGGAAGGGTCAGTGGCGTCAGGTGGCTCTAGGGCTCTTGAGAACCTTCTGTGCGCCGGCTACACTGCGAGCCTCTAAGCCTGCGCACAGCATACCCCCCCACCCCCTTGGCGAACTCCTGCTCATCCTCCAAAGCCTGTTCAGCAGACCCCACCCGCCCGCCGCCGCCACCCCCTGGCAGCGCGCCTCACCGCTGCATCTCCTTCTCGTTGCCCTCGCGCCGGAAGCGCTCCAGGTACTCCTTGCTGCACTTCTCCTGCGTCTGGCCCTGCTCCTCGAAGATCTTGATGGTCTCGTTGAAGGCCTCGATTGCTGTGCGCTTCATCTGCAGCTCCTGGAGAGGGGCAAAGCAGAGCACCTCTAGGGACTCCTCATGAGGATGAAGGGCGACCTCATCTCTGATACCGAGACCCTGCTCAAACTGTTCTCTACCGGGACACCTTCCTGGAACACTTAGTCTAGTGGAAGACAACGAACTCCTATTCAGCCTTCAAAACCTTCCTCCTGGCTGGGGAGACAGCTCAGTTGGCCTCCCATGCACAGGCACCGGGTTCCACCCCCAGACCACAAACAAAACAAAAACCAAGCCCCCACTCTCCAACTTCCCCTTTCCTTTGGGCACCTTAAAAACCCCTGGACTTTTTTTTTTTTTTTTTTAATACTTTTTTAGTTGTAGCTGGACACAATCTACTTATTTTACTTATTTATTTTTATGCGGTGCTGAAGGTTGAACCCAGGGCCTCACGCATGTTAGGCGAGTGCCCCACCGCTGAGCCGCAGCCTCAGCCCAGACACTACGCATTTTCTATGCATGTCTTTCAATTGGCAGAGACAGGACATTCTATCTGACTCCGCTGTCTCTCAACTTGCAGAAAGAGGCATATTAATTCAGCCCTTGGGCCGGGCACCGTGTGCATGCCTGCCCATCAACTTGGGTGGCTGAGGCAGGAGGACTGCAAGTTCGAGGCCAGCCTAAGCAACTTAGCAATACTCTATGCTACTTAGTGAGATCCTGTCTCAAAAAATAATAATAAAAAGAGCGGAGGAGTGGCTTTGTGGCAAGGTGCCCCTGGTTTCAACCCCTAGTATTCCCCCACCGATACAGTCCTTGAGTGACAAAACCTCCTTTTAAAAAAATGCCCCCCATTCCTGTGACCTCCTGCCCTCGGGCCCAGGTCTTCATCAGGTTGTTATCGTTCAGAGTCACACCCTGGCTAAGGAGCACCGAGAAGTAACCCAGGTCCTGGGTTCCACAGCGCAGAGGGGAAAGAAACCCAGTCCCAGAGAGGCACGGAGGCTCTCGGCGGGACCTCCAGGTCCTGCTACGGCCACTCTGTTTTTTTTAACCACATGCGCCAGGCCACCTGTCCTCATGGCCTCGGGTCATCCCTTTGGCTCCTTGGCCTCGCTGGGCCGGGGCCCTGGCTCCCGAGCGCAGGAGTACCTGGGAGGTGCGCGTGTACTCCTCGTAGAGCTGGTCGTACTCGCGGCTCTTGTCCTGGTACTGCTGGTGGTAGACCTTGAGCTGGGCGCCCACCGCCTCCACGCTGTCCTCCTTGACCACCTGGTCCTGGAGACACCACGGGGTCAGGGGAGACCCAAGATTGGGCGAGGCCACCCCTGGGGCCAGAGGCCCTGGAACCAGCCAGGCGCTGCCCACCCTGGCCCCGCCTGGCACGGACCTGCTGGTACTTGGACACGGGGTAGAGGAGCCGCGTGTCCAGCTTGGCGTTGTACTGGGCCAGGGACTCGTGGCGGTAGTGGGTGATGAGGTCCACCACGGAGCAGAAGGTGAGCGGCTCTGAGAAGCCGTAGTGGCCATCGCGGTGGAACACCTTGATCAGCTTGTTGTTACCGCCCTTCCTACAGCAGGGAGGGTGGGCCGTTGGCACCCAGCAGGACCTGGCCAAGCCCCCTGCCCTCCAGCCAACACCACGCACAGCCCCTGTGCAACCCCTAGAGAGCCCGAGGGGACAGGCCCACCTGAGGGTGAGCGTGTACTCCCCTTGGATCTTGCTGGATGCATCTCGAACCAGAAAGGTTCCATCTGGGGTGTCCCGGAGTTTCTCATTCACCTCCTCCCTGTGGGGACATCCAGGGAAGAGCTGCCGATCTGGACACCCTACACCCCAAGTGGCATCTCCTGGGTCCCCAGCCCCACCCCAGAGACCCTACCTGGAGATGTCCCCCCAGTACCACTCTGCGTCCTGCAGGGAAGGTGGGCTCCCCCCATTGGCCAGGCCTGTGGGGGCTGGCTTTGCCTTGGAGGGTTTAGGTGGCAGTGCTGGGGGACAGGAAAACAAATGCAGAGTAAGCACCAACTGTATTCTGCAGCCGTCTCCCACTGCAATGGGGCCTGTTCATACCGGCAGGGCCCCAGATCCGCAATCATGGTCCCCCAGGAGTACAACTGACAATCATTTTTTAAAAGGGGGGGAGGGGGTGTTACCTGGAGGTGCGACCTCCTGCTCTTCCAGGTATTCCTGCAGCAGCTTCTCCACCAGCAGTGCGGGGAAGGTGGGGCTGGACTCACTCCTGGGGGAACGGGAGCATGGTGAGGGCCGGGAGGGTCGGTCCTGGCCTCACATGGTGGTGGGCACACTTGGGGGTCATTATACACGAAGGTATGTACAGGGAAGAGGAGTAGGTGACACCCGCAGGTAGGCGAGGCCAAGTCCTGCCTAGTGTGTGCAGTCCCCAAGGACACAGAGAAGACCAAGAGAGGGCACCTGACCCGCACACACCTGTCTCCTCGCCCCCGCCCCAGGTCTTTCCTGGATCCCTCCGGCAGGCTCAGGCGCAGCCCCTGCCCCTTCTGCTCCACTCAGCCCCGCCCCTATGGCGCTGCTGCTCACCCGTCGGGCGCGCCCCCTGGCGGCGGTGAGGGTGGCTGCGTGCGCAGCAGCAGCGGCCCAAAGGGTGGCCCCCAAGGGCGCGGATGGCAGGGCCCGGGGG
>NW_026000241.1:6478819-6487876 GCF_001458135.2 Marmota marmota marmota | reverse complement strand
GGAAAAAAAAAAACAGCAGGAGAGGCGGCGGGCACTGGCCGGGCCCTGGTTCTGCAAATTCAACCCAGAGACCACCAGGGACCCGTGTGCAAATGGAGCCGGAGGACCCGGAGATCAGGCCCTGCCCCCATTTTACAGATGAGGAACTTGGGCTCAGAGAGGCCGGGCCTCCCATGGACGCTGGCCAGGTAGGCCCAGGAGGCCCTGATCGGGCTGATGGCGGAAACCTGCCTCCACTGGCTCCCGGGGGTCCCAGCCGCCCAGAGCAGCAGGGCCACAGGGCGCACAGACCAGAGCTGCCATTTCCTGAGGGGAAGCCCAGCTCTGCGGAGGGCAGCCTGGCAGGTCACGGCCCTGGACGTTTGGAGGGCGAGACTGGGCAGCTGCCCCGAGTGGAGACGGTGTGGGGCCTGGAGCGAGGCCAGGCGGAGGGAGGCGGCTGTTACCAGGGGGAGAGGCAGAGTCTGGCCTGGAGCCCGGATGGGGCCGCCTCCTGCTCCTTCAGGCCTGGGCCCTGGAGACGCCAGATGCTGTGAGGCCCAAGCCAAGCTGGAAACCTCTGCGTCCCCCTTCTGCCCCCTGCTGTGGGACTCCGGCCTGAGCATCTGGGGACAGTGCAGAGCAGCCTGGCGCCCCCTGGGGCCTTGGCCTCCCTGGGGACTGACCCTGAGTACTTTGGTCTCAACCTGTCCATGGGCTTCCTTGGCTGCGGGAGGGCTGGATCTGGCCAGGCTGGTCCTCAGCACCTCCTCACCACAACGGGGGCCTCCGTTTCCTGGCCGGAACCCACAGCCCCTGCCTGCCCCACATTCCTCAGTGCCCCGGCCTCTCTGCTCCGGGCACCCTCCTGGGAAGTGGGGATGGCTCCTTTCTACCGAGCACCCCAACCTCTTGGGTTTTGGCTCCCTTGATTTTAAAAACCAAGTAAAATCAAAGGGGTTCTACCAGGAACCCCATCTGCAAACTGTAGGATGAAGCTAGATCGGGCCTCTGAATCCTATGAACACTCACTGTCCATGCCCCATGTGGGCCACCTTCCTCAGCACTCCTCACTGTGCTGAGCCTGCCAGCGTCCCCTGAACCTGCCATCGCTATGTCACCACCCTCACCCTTGCTGTGCCCACTGCCTGGGTTCCTCCAACCCCAGCTCCTCCCTGCAAGCCTTCCGCACAGCCTCTGCCACCAATTATCACCTTCCCATCATGTCTTGAGTTAGAAGTCCTGTGAGGGCATGGCCAGGCTTTGTGTCCAGTGCTGACTGACAGCAGCACCCCATACACACAGCTAATAAACGACCAATATTCTTATTCCTCCGCCCCTGAGAGAGACTCCAGTGCCTCCTTGCAGAGAAGAAAAGACTGAGGGTCCAAGTGGACATCCTCTTCCTAAAGTTTCTGCCTGCTGCTCACCTGGTTCGGGGGGCCCATCCCGGGGCCTGGCAGGAAGTGGGCGGGGGCCTCGTGGTCGAGGGCCTGGCCGGGCCAGAGCCACAGGCCCCAGGAACTCCACGTAGGTGCCAGGGAAGTCACCTCGCTGTCGGGTGCGCTCATTGAGGCCAGGCATCCAGCCTACACTCTGTGGGCAGCGCTCACCGCCCTCCGCCACGCCCAGTGCCTGCAGTGCAGCCCGGCTCACCACCAGCACGTCGCCGGGTAGCAGCTCCAGGTCCTCTGGCCGCTCCCGGCGGAACGGGTACAGTGCGCGGTACTGGAAGCCGTCGGCCATGCTGGGTGCGGTGTGATGGGATGGTCAGGCAGCTGCTCGGGGCCCTGACGGCCCCATCCACTGGGTGGGCTTGGGGTGCTCAGGCCTCGATTTCCAGCAGAAGTCAAAGGCGACCCTGGGGGCCGCTCATGCCTGGCTCCGCACCATCATTCCATGACTCCGTGACGGCCACTTGTTGCTGTGTCCACCATGCGCCAGCTGCAGGGCGGGGGTTGGTGCAGTAATTGCAGTTCACTTGGCCACTGCGTTCCCCATGGGAGAGGGGCGCTGGAGCAGGCAGATCACTCCCTCAGGAGAGGGGCCATCAGTGCCCGAGGCTGGCAGCTCCTCCAGCTGTACCAGGTGAGGGAGCCGGGGGAGCCAAGGGCACAGGTTGCCACCATGCTTGGCCAGGGTCGCTGACCTGCAGGTGGACAGGGCAGTGATAGTCAGATGATGCATACCCTTGACACAGAGATGGGCCCAAATCCAAATCCTGGGCCGGAACCCCCTGAATCGCTGGGTGGCCTTGGGTGCCCTTCCTGTCCTCAGTTTCCCCGTTTGTATAATGGGTGCATTAGCAGCCCTCCCTCAGGGCTGTGGGGAGTGGAGCTGGACAAACTTCATGCTCAGGGGCTGGGGATGTGGCTCAAGCGGTAGCGCGCTCGCCTGGCATGCGTGAGGCCCGGGTTCGATCCTCAGCACCACATACAAACAAAGATGTTGTGTCCGCCGAAAACTAAAAAATAAATGTTAAACTTCTCTCTATATATAAAAAACAAACAAACAAACAAACAAACAAAAAAAAAACTTCATGCTCAGCTGAGTGAGCTCCTCATACTCGTTCAAGATGGGAACCAGGCTCAGAGCAGGGAGGTCTCTGTATGGCCACTCCGTGGGCCAGGGAGCAGCAGGGACTCACACCCAGGCCCAGATGGAGCTGAGGCAGTGGCAGTCACATGGCCAGTGGCGCTCAGAGCAAGCAGGGTGAAATGGGAGCCACTCAAAGTACTTGGGGGCTGGTGGAGCAGAGGAGGAGGCAGCAGAGGGTGCACAGCGTAGGGCGGGAGGGCCAGGGAAAGCCCTTGGCACCTGCAGAGTAAGTCCAAGCACAGGACTTCCAGTCTCTGCAGGGGAGCAGGCAGGGGGCTGGGGGTGTCCCTAGCTTGGCTATCTGGGGCCCACAATAGGTGCAAAAAGTAGGGGGGGAGGTGTGGCAAAGAGCCAGCCAGACCTTGGCTGCAGGGTAGGACAGGGAGCCAGGAGAGGGTGGACAGGAAGAGGGCACTGTGGCCGCCAAGGGAGGTAGATGCCAGGTGCTGAGTGATGACCGTCCCCCAGGAGCTCAGGCCTGGAGGAGCAGAGATGGGGCCATGTTCCCAGCCCCAGCCCTGCAGATCTGGTTCTCCTGTGAGGATGGGGCCGGGGCGGGGTGTGCAGTCTAGAGAATCTGCCTCAGAGCTAAGAGGGCGCACCAGGCCCCTCCCAGCCTCTGCAAAGGTACATGCGAAGGCCTGGCAGCAGCAAGTCGCTTGCCAAGAGTTCAGGTGGCTAGAAGAAAAGGCGCCATCCAACAACGGCCTCGTGCCGAGGGTCTGGGGTTTTGCCCCAGGCCACAGAGACTTTCAGGAGGTGTCTGAGCACAGAGCCGGGGCTCCACGTTCTCAGGTGCCCGAATAAACCAGCTCTCTGAACCTGGTCACCCACATTCTACAGGTGGGGAAACTGAGGCCCGGATATGAAATGTCCAGGAAACCTCCTGGATCCGCCTGCCTGGCCGCCCCCGCGCCCCGGTGTGCACGCGTTTGCACACGCTGGGGAAACGACGCTCCCCGAATTCGAGAGGCGAGGGAGCCCCCGCAGGGCTGGGGGCTCCGCGGGTGGACGCACTGCCTGCGTGCTCACGCAGACGCACACTCGGGCCTGCGTGGACCCCGCAGCCCAGCCAGGAGACCGGAAGTGGGATCGACCCCAGACCCTCCTGCACCCCATTGTGCCCCAGTGCTGGGCGCCCCTCGTTACCGCTCGAGGCCACACTCCAGACGGGGCCTTCTTGCATGGGGGACCGCGGCTCCGGCCCCGGATCTCCGCCGCGAAATCCCCCGTTCCGTCCCGACCGTCCCGGGCAGGTTGCACGGCTGCGGAGGGAGCCCGACGCCTCCCCTTCCCTGCGGCCCCCCAATTCCCGCGGGGCCCGATGCAGCCCGCGCCCGTGGTCCGGCTTCCACAGGGGCCCTGTAATCTGCCTAGGAGCCCCGCATTCAGTGCACTCCCAGCCCCTCCTGCCACGACGGCCACTAGGGACTCACCTGGTCGCGACCGCCACCGCCGCCGCCGCCGCGGCCGCCGTCACGTTGAGCCGAATCCGCCCCGTGGCTCCACCGCGGCCGCCGTCGCCGCAGCCGCGGGATCCCCTCGTCAGCCGCCGCCGCGGTTCCGAGCGGCCGGGCCCGCCCCCGGCGGAAATGGACGAGCGCATTCGGGCCGGCGAGTTCACCAAGACCTAGGCGGAGCCGGGGCGGGGAGAACGCCTGAGTGATTCCGGAAAGAGCCGAACGTACTCCCGCGGGACTGGCCGGCTGGAGGTTACAGCGAGACAGCCGAACAGTTACGGAAGTAGCCGAATAAGATCGGGTCGGTGGAAGCTGGACTCGGCAGGAGGAAAAGACCCCCGAGCGGGTCCGGAAATAGCCGAACGCGCTCCAGCTGGTTTGGTGGAACAGAGGCTGAGCTGAGAGACCGCGGGGAGTTGCTGGAAAGAACCAAGCGTGCTTCGTCCCAAACGGAGACTCTGGGAATTTAGGCCCAGAGGCTACCGTCAAATTCCGGAAGTTTCCGAAGCATGGACGGTTCTAGACGGCGGGTGAGGGGGACTCAGGTTCAGGAAAGTGGGCAACGGGAACGGGGGAAGGGCTTGCCACCGAAAACAGCCGACCGCCTCCGAGAAAGAGGCGGAGTTGGAGGCGTTTCCATGGCAACCAGGAGCGTCCGGAAACAGCCGAAAAATCTCGAGTCCCGGCCGGAGCAAGAACGTGGCTGACTTGGGCACACATCCACGATTGTTTCCGGAAACAGCTGAAGACACTCGGAACTGGGGGCGTGACCAAGGATGTTTCTCAGACTGTCCAGAGCTCCGGAAATAGCCGATAGCACTCGGGCTGGGTTCGGGGTGGGGCACAGTGCATGGCACAGCCCAAGCAAAGATCAGAATACAAAGGACACGATGATGGCTTGTCTTTATTAACATAGCTCAGGACTCCAGACGAGTGTCTGAAGGTTTTGTTTGTTTTGGGGAAAAGGCGGCGGGTCTCCTAGTGTTGCTCAGGCTGGTTTCGAACTCCCGGGTTCAAGGGATTTTTCCGCCCCAGCCCCTTAGAGTAGCAGAGGCTACTCGTACCTGGCAGGCTGAAGGTTTTAAGGGTAGTTCCCATGATGGGCACTCCTAGGGAAAGGGTAGCAGGGGGCCAGGGTCGGAGAAGATGCCAGGGAGAGAATCAAGGGCATCTTCAGTCTCCATAACCCATTTCACATGACTTTGAACCGAGTAAATTTCCTCCCCATTCCCGTCCTTCGTCCCCTTTGCAGCCCCTCACAAATAGACATGAGACCTCCTCTTTGTAAGTGTGGCTTTTATTCACTGCCAGCTCCAGGATGGACGGAGGGGCGAGTCATGCACAGCCGAGGTCTGCCCTTCAACACCAGGCAGCGCGAGGGCTCAGGGAGGAATGCAGAGCAGGCTGCAGCGCGGGAATCTCCCTCACCAGGGGGTGTGGAGCAGTCTCACCAGCTGCCTGCCAGATGCCCAGCGGGTCACCCGCAGCATCACTGGGAAAGAACTGAGGCTAGAATCTGCTGTAGCTGACACCGTTCAAGCTCTCTTGATGATACTGCCTGCAACAGGGCCTGGCAGATGCTCTCTTCTACCAGGACCCTCCCTGGGCCATCCTGGGCCAAGTCTCTGCCCCTTGCTGGGCCTCAGCTGCTTGGACTGTACAATAGAGATAACAATACCACCTCCAGCCTTCTAGAGGCAGGCAGAGGGAGAAGCCATGAGTAAAAGCGCTTGGCACACAGTAGGTGCTTAATAAATAGTCATTGGGATTAGTCTTGTAAACACAAGGAAACTCAGGCACAGAGTGGGAAAGCCATTTTCCCAGAGCCACACAGTGAAGCTGAAATTCAAACCTGGGTCTTGTTGCCCTCAGCTGGCCTTCCTCATGGAACCTCTTCCCAGGGAGGCTCTGACACTGAAGGACCTGCTGACGGATGTTTCAGACATATCATGGTCAAGGGCTCACTCTGGTGGACCTTGAACACATGGGATTTTGTCCAGAGTAGACACCCCCTCCTTGGCAGTAGCCTTTGAGGCCTGTGCCTCCCAGGGCATTGGGGACACCTGCCAGTGGAGTAGGAGACCTCTGTCTAGACCTGGTGATCTCCTAGTCATCCATCAAAGCCCCAGCTCCCACACCCACTACTTCCTCCAGGCTGGAGCCTGCAGGATTGGAGGCGGACTCTAGCAAGGATGGATTGGGGACGGCAGCTGTGACAGTGGGAAGTGACCCTCAGAATCCAGTCCATCACTGAGATTAGATTGTTTTGGGGGAAGCGCAATTTGTGGACCCTCCAGGTCATATCCAAACCCGGCCTGGACAGGTGAGCTTGGTTGCATCCTCTCAAATCAATCTTGGGTTGGAAATGGGATCAGGACGGACACACACACACACACACACACACACACACACTTTGAAAGTACAGACAAACTAGAAAACACAAACACACACGACTTGTCCAAAGTGCTTCCTTCTCAGCCCAGAGGGCAGGGTCTGTAGTCGGGGTCTCAGGTGCCTGGGGCCAGACCTGGCAGCCGCTTCCGAGGAACGGCCAGTCTGACTATTGCTTATAAAAAGTAATAAATTAGTTGCAAGGACTCGCTGCTATTTACAACGTCGCCCGCGGCCCCCATCCCTGCTCCTCCTGCCCCACGGCCACCAGAATACGAGGGAGGCGCAGTCTCCACCCTCCAGCAAGGACCGAGATGGTTTCTGCCTTCTAGGTATCGCAGGCTGATGTGTCAGTCTCCATCCAGGCGTGACTTGACGGAAAAAGACAGCACGAAGAACGCGTGGCTTCGAGGCCCGGGAGCGGCGGCTGGGCTCAGTCCTTCGCGGCCGGGGCTCCGGGCGCGCTCTCGGCGCCTTCCACGGCGATCTGCGGCACCGCGGCGAGCAGCACAGCGCCCTCCTCCGGCGGCTCGTCGAAGCTCACCTCCTGCACCGCCTCCTGCTTCTTGAAGGAGTCTCGGCGCTCGGACAGGTGCAGCCGCCGCATCACCACCAGCTCCGAGTCCTGCCCGCGGCTGCGGCGCCCGGGCTCCGCATCCAGCCGCTCTCCTGTGCCCAGCTTGTCGGCTGACTGGCCCCGACGCAGCCGCGGGGACCGGGGGGTGGGGTGCCCGGGCAGGGGCGAGGGCGAGCGCGGTGGGGCTGCAGCCACGGGTGGACAGGCCAGCGGGGACGGAGGGATGCTGCTCGTGGACTTGCGGCGGCCAGTCTTGTGGCGTGGTGGCCCCAGTTTGGCAGCCAGGCCATGCAGGGAGCTGGGGCGGGTGTGGCCAGCAGCGGCTGGGGAGGCAGGGCTGCTGGAGCTCGGGGACACGCTGGGTGGGGATGCGGTATCTGTGGGTGACAGGCACAGGTCAGAGCCACCAGCCTCAATGTCCCCAGCCTGCAGGTGGGGCCCTGGGACCCACCAAACCTGCCAAAGCCCACATCTTTCACCGTTGCCACCCATCTGCACAGGGCCCTTCCCTTGGCCTAGATTCGCGGAACTCCTACTCAAACATCAAAGCCCAGCCCTCTCGCCCCTTGCTCCAAGAAGCCTTCCCTGCCTCCCCTCTGAATTGCCTCAGTTTCTCCCTCCTTCAGGTCTGACCCTTTCCCAGTGGCGGCTGTGTCTTTTTGGTGGGGAATGGGGGGGTGGGGGGTATGGGGTGGTTGGGGGATTGAGCCAGTGGTGCTCTACCACTGAGCCACATCCCTGGCCCTTTTAATATTTTGAGACAGGGTTTTACAAAGTTGCTTATGGGGATTTACTAAATTGCTGAGGCTGGCCTCCAACTTGTGAACCTCCTGTCTCAGCCGCCAGAGCTGCTGGGATTATAGGCAGGTGCCACCGCACAGGCTTTTTAAAAAAAATGGTACTGAGGACTGATCCGAGGGTCTTTCACATGCTAGGCAAATGATGGACCACTGAGCCATACCCCCAGCCCTTTTTAATTTTATTTTGAGACAGGGTCTTGCTAAGTTGCCCAGGCTGGCCTTGAACTTGTGATGCTCCTGCCTCAGCCCCCTGAGCAGCTGAGACTACAGGTGTGAGCCACTTAGCCCCGATCTGTCTACCTTTTGAAGACTAGGGGCTCTCAGGTCAAGTCAACAATCTTCCCAACACCCAGACCAGCCCTCCCCACCCAGTTCAGTCTCCATGGCCCCCTGTCGCCCCCCATTTTGAACTCAGATTTTTGGCGGGATCTTGTTCCCTAAAGCGCCAGCAGCTGCCTCCTGCTTTCCCTTCTGCTCCACGGCTCAGGGTGTTCCTCGGCTGGGCACCCCTTCCCCGACCCCCACATCTGTCTCTGGCCACCTCAGGTTGCCTTTTAGGCCCTAGGAGGCGGGAAGGCTCCAGGTGGTCACCCCTGTCCCCAGTCCTGCTGCCTCCTTCCTGGGGACCAGCCCTCTGGGGGGGCTGGGTGCGCACCCACCTGCTGGGGCATCGGGGGCGGGGCTGCGGCAGGGCGTGGTGGGGCTGGGGGAGAGGCTGTGCGTGGGCGAGCCCGGGAGGCTCTCACTGGAGGACAGCGAGTGGTGGAGGCCGGAGGAGAAGCTGCGGCTGGTGTGCAGCGCGGAGGCGGGCTGCTTGGAGATCTTCTTGAAGAGCGACTTTCGCCTGGGGACCGTGCGGAGGACACGATGAGCAACGGGAAGTGGGTGCCTGCGCCCCGCGTCCCCCGCAGCCCGCCGCTCACCGGTCCTGGGTCTCCCGCCGGCGGCTCCGCTTGCTCCTGCGCGCCATGCGGCCCTTGGCCACGTTCTTCCGCGCCGGGCCCACCTTGATGGACGTGTTCTCCAGGGCCGTGGTCCGCAGGGAGAGCTTGTTACCGCTCTGTGGATAGATGGCAGGGTCGCCTGCGGGCCCCTGTGCTCTGGCGCTGGGATCCGCCAGGCGACCCAGCTCCGTCCCCAGCACTGAAGGCCCTCCAGCTCCGCCTCCCAGGGCCCGGCGGTCCGGGCTGGGGTGGAGCCCGGGGCCCTGCGCACCAGACAAGGCGTGGGCCACCGAGCCCCCCCCCCCCCC
>NW_026000241.1:6476838-6478152 GCF_001458135.2 Marmota marmota marmota | reverse complement strand
CCACCGAGCCCCCCCCCCCACCATCCATCCATTTCTTTGCCCAGTGTCCCCCCTTCCCTGTCCACACACCCCTCACCTCATGGCCTGCCACCCACAAGGTCAAAGACACAGCCCATGGTCTCCGCCCCGCCACCTGGAGCCATCCACGGCCCCATGTGGTCCCGGGAGCTACCAGCAGCGCCGGCCTCGGCCCCTCCCCGTTGCTCATCCGTGTCCTGCGCATGGTCCTAGGTTGGCTGCCCGTGGCCACAGGGGGCTGGGGCGAGCCACACAGGATGGCCAGGGGGCAGGATGGCTTCTGGCAGGTCACAAGGGGGCAGAGGGAGGGGGACGCGAGGCCCAGAGCGGACGCTGCGCGGGCACCTTCAGCAGCAGCTCCACCACGTCCATGTGCACCAGCCCCAGCACCGACTCCCCGTTGATGTGCGTGAGCAGGTCGCCGGCGCGCAGGCCCGCCTCCTGGGCGGGGCTCCCGTCCTCCACGCTCTGGGGACAGGGGGACAAGGCTCAGGGCTGGCACCCCACGTCCCAGGGCCCCAACTGCTGCCCTCACAGGCCTCGGCTTCCCTGCGCTGGGCAGTGGGGGGCATCGGTGCCCCTGCCACCGTGCGCCCCTGCCACCATGCGCCCCTGCCACCATGCGCCCCTGCCACGGTGACCAGGGGCAGGGCGGAGACAGACGCCAACTCCAGCTGCCTCTGCCACTGGTGGGAGCCACACTCGCAGGACACCCTGCTGTCCCCACTCACCCTGGGTGCCCCCCCACTCACCCAGACAACGTGGTGCACGGTGTAGACGTCACTGTCACCCATGTAGACGCGGATGGCCCGCAAGCTGAAGCCGTACTTCTTGCCCGAGCTGTGGATGACGATGGGGGGCCGCAGGCTGCCGCACACGGGGGACGGGTCCCGGCTGGGCGAGGAGTCTCGGGAGGACGGGTTCGAGGACAGGGAGCGCGGGGACAGGGGGCTCATGAGGGGGCCGCCGCTGCCATCATCTGTGGGCATCGAGAGGTCACTCCCTGTGGGTCCCCACGGGGCAGCCTCCTCCCCCACGGTGGGCGCGGGGCACAGACACCCCCAGGCCTGGAGCTGGTCCCCAGGCGCCAGTGCTTCCTCCTCTAGGGCTCAGCCCAAGGGGACCCGCGGGACCCCCTCCCAGCTCCTGAGTCCCTGGCCACAGCTGTCCTGGGCCTGCTGGTGACACACACCTGGGTAGCACCAGGCCAAGATGGAGCCTCAGCTGTTACCTGCTGTGATGATGAGCGACAGGGCAGAGACGGACGCTGACTTGGGCACACGTCCCCCGCTGCCC
>NW_026000241.1:6461843-6476813 GCF_001458135.2 Marmota marmota marmota | reverse complement strand
CGGGCCCCCGTGCTGTTGCTCCGCAGGCGCGCGTGGCTCAGGGCCGCTGTGTCAGCTGAGGGGGGTCGGCGAGGTCACCCGGCGCCCCACCTTCCCGGTTGGCATACACACAGCCGGGCCCCCGCCTCGTTCCCTGTCCCTGCACACCCTTCCCGAACTGCGCCCAGGAGAACGCCACTGAGTCCCCTCCCTTTCCTGAAGGCATCTTCTCTCCCTCCCAGTGGGACCTCTGTCTCTTCTTGGGGCTCCCCAACCCCATCTTGACCCTATGAAGCTGGGGCTGTCGCCCTCTAGATCGTGGCTCCAGGGGCCTGAGGCCTCCCTGGGGCCCGGCCTCTCCTGGTGTCGGTGGGAGCCCTGGGGACTCCTGTGCACCGCAAAAGCCCCCTGCAAACAGCCCCCTTCTGGGAAAGTTCACGACCTCCTGCCCCCGGGCCCCTTACCGGAAAGGCTTGAGGGCTTGGGCATCACTGGGGTGGCTGGTGGAGGGGGGTCAGGCTCCCCCAGGATGAAGACGGGTTTCTTAGGGTCCCCAGAGGCTGGGCCTGCTCCCTCGTCCTCTGAAGAGAAGGCAAACTTGGGCATCGTGTCTAGGCTGACGGTGCTCAGGAGGGATGGGCTGGGGCCCCGCTCAGGCTGCGACGAAGATGAGTGACAGGAGGAACCAGAGGACGTCCAGGACCTTAGCCTGCGGGGAGGGAGAGCCGCGTCCCTCTGACCAGGTGCCTGCACCCCAGCATACGTGGCCCCTCCCGGCCATGTCTTACTCAGCCTGGAGGCTGAGGCAATACAGGTGCAAATACAGGGGAGGCCTCTGTAGTGCCTGGAGAACTCCTATTTGACCTTGAAAACCCAGCCTCCAACGCCCATTCTCCAGCAGACACTGATTGTTTCTGTTGGGTCTGGGCTTTGAAGGATGCATAGGAGTTTGTTAACAAGACATTCTGGACAGAAGGAACAGTGTAAGCAAAAGCCCAGCAGTGTGATGGTGCACAGCTGCTTTAATTTTTGGTGCGATTAGGAATGCGATTAGGAGTGAGGTTAGGAGGGGTCTGATAATCTGGCCAATGTGTCTGACCTTTTTCTACTGGGCCACTGGGAAGCTCCTTCAACCTCAGCAGGCTGGGAGGTTGGATCTGCCTACACCCTTGCCCCACCTACCGGACTTCAGTGCTCGGCCGACGGCCATTCTCCCCTTCACTGCTGCGCTCCCACCCTTCCTCCCGGTCCTCACTGTAGCTCCTTTCAGTGAAGGTAGGCGTGGGCTGGACGGCCAGGAACTCAGAGCTGCTGTAGACCTGAGAGGCAGTGAAAGACCACAGGGATGACGATGGCGAGGGCCGCCGCAGCCGCAGCCGCACCAGGGCCCGGCCAGGCAGCACGCCTCCTCGACGCCTGGTGCCTCCGTTTAACTCCCTCCATCGCCATCTCCCCAAAGACAATGGTCTTTAGCTTGATGTACAGATGAGGAAACTGAGGCTCAGAGTGGCTGGCCACTAGGGTCAGAGTCTCATCCAGGGCTCAGCCCAAAGCAGAGAGATTTCTGACCAAACTTTAAATAAAGGGAGGCATTTAACATAAGCTTGTGGGAGTGAAGAATAACACCCAGCACAGCACCCAGTACTCAGCACAGCACCCAGCACAGCATCCAGGGCTGTCACCACAAGGAAGAAGCACCCCAAGTGTCCTCCAGCCGATGGCTGACCAACAGAACATGGTCCAGCCACACAGAAGAACTCTCTGAGCCGTAAAGGGCAGAAGCACCAATATGGAACACAAGGTGAAACATGACGCTGAGTGACAGAAGCCAGCCAAAGGCCACGTGGCGTGGAATGTCCAGAACAGGTGTGTCCATGGGGACAGGAAGCAGATCAGGGGCTACAGGCGCTGGCGGGGGCTGAGGGTGCTGGCAGGGACGGGGTCTCCTTTAGGGTGGTGCTGATGCTCTGGAGCTGGACAGGCCTGGGGTTGACACACTGTGACTGTGCTAAACGCTACTAAGTTGTGCACTTCAGAGTGGCCGAAACGTGAGCTTTGTTGTATGTTTTACTGCAATTTAAAAAACACACACACCGGGCGCGGAGGTGCACGCCTGCCATCCCGGCACTCGGGAGGCTGAGGCAGGAGGATCACGAGTTCAAAGCCAGCCTCGGAAAAGCGAGGCCCTAAGCAACTCAGTGAGACCCTGTCTCTAAATAAAATACAAAACAGGGCTGGGGATGGGCTCAGTGGTTGAGTGCCCCTGAGTTCAATCCCTGATTCAAAAACAAACAAACAAACAAAAAACCCTACACCCAGAAAAGCTAGCAGACAGACAGACACTTGGCGACACTTCCTGCCACGGCCACACCCCAGCCTGGCCCACCTTGCTGAACCGGTGGGAGCAGGAGGAGAACTGGGGGATCTCAGTGGAGGACTCCTCGTCGTTGGTCTCCTCATCCTCGGAGCCCAGGTGGCGGTACCGTTCTGAACGCGCTGTGGGAGGGAGAGGCACGTGAAGCCACCGATTGCCCAGAGGTGTCCCCAAGGGCTGGGAGGCGATGCAGGGAGGGCACGGCAGGATGAGGGCACACCAGGGCAAAGGCCCTGCCCGGTGGGTCTAGGGACCCTGGACAGGAATTCTTGTCTCTGAGCCCCAGATTCCTCACCCTTGAAACGGGTCCAGAATTAGATAAAACTGTCTTTCAAATGCAAAGGATTTTCCCCATTTCACCAAAGAGGAAACAGATGCTCAGAGAAGACCTCTGACATGCAGTAAGTTCTGGATAAGGCGCAGGAAACAGCGCCCTTGCTCTGTGCCTGGCAGCAGCCTCAAATGGGGAGAAGGGTTGTCTGGGTCCTCAGGCAGTCCCCTGAGGAGTCCCCTCCATGAAAACTCAGCAGGGTGTCCCCTTCTCCTCTGAGGAGGACGTCCTGGCCGACAGCCGGGCACCGGGGACTGTCCCCCACCCCGGGGACCCTCTGGACCACGTACTGTCGAAGTAGCTGGTGTCGTCCTCGGCTTCCAGCTGCGGGACAAACTCGGCCTTGTGTCGCAGGAGCCCCGCCCAGTCCAGGGCCAGGAAGAAGGGGTGCTGCTTCACCTCGTGGGTGCCACCTGCAGACGTGAGGCCTGAGCCCGGGTCCCGGCCACGCCCCGCAGCCCCGCAGCCTGAACATGACGCGGCCCAGGCAGGACTGGAAACCCGGGCCAGGAACCCGCCACCGCGCTGAGCCAACAGCCGGCTCGGCCCAGGCCAGCCCTGCTCCAGGGCCTGTCCCTGCTGGGCGGCCCCCCCTCCCAGGACTTCAGGACACGGCCCCCGACGACAGCACAGGCCCAAATCCTTCCTCAGCCTCAGTGTCCCCTGTGAGCCCCAGACCCCACAGCTCTCGGAGGCCACATGCCCTGGCGCACTCCTACGCGACCCTCAAAACCCCAGCTCCAGCCTCCCGCTCCAGGCAGCTGCCCCAGGGCAGCTCTCTCCCAGGGCCCATTCCCACTCCCCATCCCTGGGCCCTGAGTCCCAAGCGGACACTCTCCCGACCCTCCCCGCCTGCGTACCGGTGCCCAGCCGGTCCAGGGGGCTCTGCCGCAGCAGCCTGGTGATGAGGTCCTGGGCATCGGCAGGGAGGGCCTCGTCCCCCTCGGGCCATATGATCTCATCTAAAACGAGGGGAGGGGTGAGGCGCCTTCCACCCCCTCCCCGCCTCTCTGTGCTCTTGGCCCTGGGTTCCCTTGTGCCCCTAACGCCTGATGGACACCCCGCAGCGGTGCCCTCCTCCCGAGCCTTTCTGTCTTCTGTCCCTGCAGCTCGCCCGGCTCCTCCGCAACAGCCACCTGCCCCGGGGCTGCCCTGTTCCCCTCCTGGGCACTCTCCGCCTCTAGAGTTGCCTTTCCTTTTGTGCGGTGCTGGGTGGAGCGGCCTCACGAGCTGGGCAGGCGCTCTACTGCTCGGCCACACCCCAGCCTTTTTTTTTGGAGACATTGCTACATTGCTTAGGCTGGCCTCTAACTTGTAATCCTCCTGCCTCAGCCTCCCAAGCTGTAGGGATTGGAGGACTGCTCCACAGCGCCTGACTCCTCTCTCTGATTGTCCATCTGCCTGCTGGACAGGGAGCACCATGATGGTGAAGCCGTCCATCCCTCTCACCCTGGACCGTGTCCCCAGGGCACACTGTCAGGGGTCGATCCTCAGGCAGGGCCATTATTTCCCAACCCGAGGGGGACCCAGGAGGGCTGAGACCAGGGCTGGGGAGGGAACGCACCGCTGACCACCTGGCCGAAGAGTTCTTCAGGGGTGTCTCCGAAGAAGGGCACGCAGCCCACGAGGAATTCATAGAGGACGATCCCCATGGCCCACCAGTCCACCGGCTTCCCGTAGCCCTGGCGGAAGATCACCTCGGGGGCGATGTACTCGGGGGTCCCGCACACCTGGCGGGCAGAGCGGGGAGCTGAGGGTGGCCCAGCCCAGGAGGGACCCAGGAGGGAGCAGGGGAGGCCAGGCTGGCCACGGGGTGGGCAGAACTCGAGGGGTCAGTTGTCTCCATTTTCCGGCATCCCTGGGGCTGGCCTCGCGCCCAGGGGCCGCCCCGCGCCGGCTCTCACCTGCTTGTCCACAAACTCGCGGGCGTCCTTCTCAATGTGGCCCTCGTAGAGGTTGGTGGCCATGCTCATGAGGCCAATTTTGGACAGGCCGAAATCGGTCAGCTTGATGTGGCCGAGGGAGGTGATGAGCAGGCTGTGGGCATGGGCAGAGCACTCGGGTGGGCGAGGCGAAGTCACCTGCCTGTCACCCGGCGCAGCTCCCAGGGCGCCCAGGCCTGCACCTCCCCGCCAGGGCCACTGGAAGAGCACGGGTCCCAGGCTGTGTCACAAGGCTCTCTGTGGCCCGACAGGGTGTGTCTGGTGTCACTGCTGAACACCTACTGTATACAGTTGGCCCTCTGTACCCATGGTTCCGCATCCACAGAGACAACAGACTGTGGACTGAAAAATATTTTAAAAATATGTGTCTGCACCGGACACGCACAGACACGCTCTGGCCCTCGGTCCCTGAACAAGGCAGGACAGCAACGGCAGGTGCCCTGCAGGCCCGGTGAGGCCCTGAGAGGACTGGGGCAGACAGGAGGACGCGTGTGGGTTATTTTGAAACTGCTGCATTTTATAAAAGAGACTCTGCCGATTTGGGTATCTGTAGGGACCCTGATCTCAAGCCCCCGGGGACACCAGGCTTGGCTGCGCCCTGCTGTTCAGAACAGTTTCCTAGAGCTGCGCGTGCTGCTGCCCACCGTAGGCTCAGCTACTCAGGAGGCCGAGGTGGGAGGACTTCTTGGGCCCACAAGTCAAGGCCAGCCTGGGCAATGCAGCGGGACCTGCTCTCCAAAAAAAAAAAAAAAAAGTTCTGGGGCAGGGGACGCAGCTCAGAGGAGGAGCACTTGCCTGGTGCATGTGAGGCACTGGGTTCGAGTCTCAGTACCACATGTAAATAAATAAATAAAAGATGTATCAATAATTTAAAAAAATTTAAAAAATTAGTTTCTGGAAAGTTCATGCTGTATGTTCATCATTTAGTGAAGCATTTATTTGTTACCAACTGGGTACCCTGGCTCTATAAAGCAATTATGTACACCTACTATGAACACCACTGTTGCTCTCTTTTCTTTCTTTTTAGGGGACTATTGGCGATCGAACTCAGGGGCACTCGACCACTGAGCCACACCCCCAGCCCTATTTTGTTTTTTATTCAGAGACAGGGTCTCACTGAGTTGCTGAGGCTGGCTTTGAACTCACGATCCTCCTGCCTCAACCTCCTGAGCCACTGGGATGACAGGCGTGTGCCACCTCGCCTGGTGCCTTTTCTTTTCTTTCTAGTGCTGGGGATGGACCCAGGGCTTGCACGTGATAGGCAAGTGCTCCACCAATGACACCCCAGCCCTAAAAACTGCTTCATAACCCCCACATCAGCGTGTGGAGTCCCTCCTACTTTGGTTTGGGTTCCTTAGAGCACAGAGCCAAGCCAGATGCAGAGCAGATGTCAAGTCACACACGCACAGGGAAGGGCTGGGGGCCGGGCGCTCACTTGTCGGGCTTGAGGTCGCGGTGCACGATGCCGTAGTTGTGCAGGTACTCGAGCGCCAGCACCGTCTCCGCGAAGTACATGCGGGCCATGTCCACGGGCAGCGGGCCCATGTTCTTCAGGAGGGTGGCGCAGTCACCGCCTGGGGGAGGGGTGCACATACATACTGCAGGTGCCTACTAAGTGCTGCTCTCCCCTCTGTACCAGCCACTCCACACGCGCACACTCCCTAGCTTTGGGTCGGAGGCGCTGTAATGCAGGTACCCCTCGGGCAGGTGGGGCTCCAGAGCAATGCAGGCCGCACGGACATGCGCAGTAGCTGCGTGCCCCCCACTCCTCTCCCGACATCCCACTGCACTCCCAGCAGGGGCTCCTGAGAGTCCCCCAGGGCAGGCTGGAGCCGGCAGGGGGCAGGGAGGCGCTGTGGGGAAGCCCCTGCCGGAGCAGGCAGGATGGGAACCCCACCTTCCACGTACTCCATGACCATGCACAGGTGGCGCCGCGTCTCGAAGGAGCAGAACATGCTGACCACAAAGGGGTTCTCGGCGAAGGTGAGGATGTCGCGCTCCACGAACACCTGCTGGATCTGGTTGCGCAGGATCAAGTTCTGCTTATTGATCTTCTTGATGGCGAAGCGCTGCCGCGTGTCACGGTGTCGCACCAGGTAGACAGCCCTGGGGGTGGGGCGCTGGCTGAGCCCCAGGCCCCAGTGGGTCCGCCCCTCCCAAAGCTGCCACCCTCCGCTCCTGTCATGCAAACGGTGGCTCCTGTGTATTGGCCCCGGATTATTCATTTCATTTTTCATAATTAATGGACACATAATTGTACTTATACTATGGGGCACAGTGTGATCACTGGATGCACGTACACGACATGTAAGGATGGGGGCACTTCCGCCTCCTTGAACAGCCAGCATTTTTCTTTTTTTTACTTTTTTTTACTTTTTTATTTGTGGTGCTCAGGATTGAACCCAGGGCTGCTTACTACCGAGCTCCATCCCCAGCCCTTTTTTATTTTTTATTTTAAGACAGGGTCTTGCTAAGTTGCTGAAACTGGCCTCGCACTTTCGATTCTCCTGCCTCAGCCTCCCAAGTCGCTGGGATAATAGGCATGAGCTACTGCACTTGGGCGCATTGATCATTTCTTTGTGTTGGGAGCCTTAGAACTCTTCTCTTAAAAAAATTATGGGCTGGGGGGATGTGGCTCAAGTGGTAGCGCGCTCACCTAGCATGCATGAGGCACTCAGCACCACATAAAAATAAAATGGAGACATTAAAAAAATTAAATACGTAAATGTAAATTCTTCCGTCTTTAGATGTATATAAAATATATAATAAACTGCTGCAAGCTGCCCCGCCCACAGTGCAGAGGCCCTGGGGCTACCTGCTCCTATCTAACTGGCACCTGCGGACCTGCCCACGCCTCCTCCTGCCTCCTCCTGCCTCCTCCTGCCTCCACGCCTCCACGCCTCCCGCTGGCTGTTCTCTCACACCAGGCCTCGCCAGTTCCCCCACGGTCCACTGGTACCAGCTCAGACTCTGTCCACATCTGAAGGACTGAAACAAGCCCAAGCCAAGAGCGAGGGCCACTGAGGGCCACTGAGAACTACGTGGCCAGCCCAGCTCCCAACCACAGATCAGATAAAGGTACAGAGGCCGCAGCCGTTGCCACTCTCTGTACCTCTGACCCAGAGTGTCAGGTGGACACACAGGCCCTGCTCCAGCACCCCTCTCCCTGCCAGTCCCCTTGACCCCCGCCCTTTTTCCATGGTAACACCCTAAACTGTCACGTCCAGCTGGGCGTGGTGTCACCAGCAACTCAGGAGGCTGAGGCAGGAGGACTGCAAGTTAGAGGCCAGCCTAGGCAACTGAGGGAGACCCTGTCTCACAGCTGGGGATGTGGCTCAGTGGTCGAGTGCCCCTGGGTTCAACCCAGGAAGGAAGGAAATAGACCGCAGTGTCCAGGGGTCTCAGTTGCAAGGGACCCGGCTCTGTGCAGAGCTGTCCAGGCCACCTACATGACCTGCATGCCTGCTGTATGCATGGGGTCATCTTTTTCCTTAACCAGCCTCTCAAGCCCTAGAGTCCTCTACCCTGGGGCAGGTAAAGGCTGCTCAGAGCCCATCCAAGGCAGTCACCTGGCACCTGTGTCTCCGTGTCCCTGCGGCCCTCAGCTGCCCTGTCTGCCCGTCCAGTATGAGGGTGAGAGTCTTGCTGACAAGGGACAGGGGCTTCCAGGGCCTCAGCCATCCCTCTGCCCATAGGAGAAACGGGTCAGGGACCCGAGGACTCACCCATAGGCCCCGTTGCTGATGAGCTTGATGGTCTCAAAGTCACTCTCACATGGCTTCCTCCGGGATGGGCCAACCAGGGCACGGCTCTAGGGGACAGGAGGGGTCAGGACCCTGCCCCCCCCCAGCAGAGCTGGTCCCCTCCCATGGGAAACTCCTACACCTCCTTCCAGGCTCACCTTATAGTGCCCCCTCCCACCCAGCCTGCCCTGCCCCAGCCTTCATGGGGGACAGGCCCACTTCTGCCACCTCTCCCCAGTCACAGGTGTTTATTAAGCACCTACTACACACAAGACCCCCCCAAGTCCAGCCCTCTATGTCTGCCTGGCCTACTCTGGAAAGAGCAGATAGGAAGGGACCCTGGTGCTGCATGACTCACCTCTGGGGACTCGGGTGCTGGGGGCTGTCCTCCGTCGAGATGACTCAGAGGCTCAATCTCTGCAGATCGAGAGAAGAGGCTTGAACAGCCTCACGCTTTGCCCCTTGCTCCCTCCAGAGTCCTGTGGGGCTGCTGCTGGGCTGGGGACATCCTGACCAGGCTCCTGATACCACCATCGAGCCAAACCCAAAGGCTGGACTAAGCAATGACTGAGGAACCTTCTAGAAGGTCAATGGGTACCCCGGGCTTCAGATGGCTCAGGACTCCGAGCTTCAGCCTGAGACCCCTCCCTCCACTTGGACACTGCTCACAGGAGGCCTCGTGACTTCCAGCCTCTGGGCTTGGCAGGGGCACCTGAGTCTCCAGGACGAGGCCTGGGTTCAGGTCGCGCTCCTTTTTATTCTCGGTGCCTTTCACTCCAGGGTGCTCAGGAGACAAGCCTGGGCCACTCTTTGCCACCCCCACGGGGGCAGACCCTCACTGCCACCCGCAGCATCTCCATTCCACAGCACCACACCCAAGGTCCAGGGGGCAGCCATGGCCAGTCTACGGGTGGTCTGCTCCCAGGCACACCTGGGTGGACACCTGCCTGACCTCATCGTCCCAGCGCCTCAGTCTCCCAAGCTTTAATGGGAACAATGACAGGGTTACCATAGCAACGGTGCTGGTGACCGCTGGCCGCCGTCACGACCATGTCCAGCCCCCGCCAGTACCTTCACTGCTGTCGCCTTCCCTCCTCACCCGGGCAGAGTCCAACCCCTGGGCCTTTGCCTGTGCTGCGCCCCCCACGCCTGCAGCGGGCCACCTCCCCTAGCTCCAGCCTTCAGCTTGGACACTGCCACCTCCTCCCAGTCTCCTGGGCCACTCGGGCCTGGCCCAGGCCCAAGTCTTATGCTGTGGTGGCACTAGATCCCGGTCCCCGCCCCAGGTAGCTGGGACTCCAGGTGCCCACCACCGCAGTGGCCTCAATGGAACCCCCCCTCCGCCTGCACTGCTGGGGCAGAACCGGGCATCCGGTGCCAGGCAGGAGCCTCGCCCCTGCCCTTGGCTCAGCTGATGCTGCGTTCAAAGACACAGAGGTGAGCTGACCCCAGAATCTGGGGCACTTGCCCACACAAAAAGGGCAGGGCGGTGTGGGGTCTAGAGGTCGCTCTGACCGCTCCCTGGGCCAGTTCCCTCTCCTCGCCCCGCCCCGCCGGGCTCACCCTCCAGCGGGTCCTTGGCCAGGCCCAGCTGCCCGATGATGTACTGCGGCAGGTCCGTCTTGATGCCCTGGTCCTCCCGGGCCTGGCCCTCGGCCGCCTCCAGCAAATGGTAAAACTCCTCGGGATCGAACTCCTGGGGTGCGGAGAGGGGGTCAGCGGGGCTCCCACACTTGGCTCCTGCAATTCCCGACCCCTCCCCGGGTCGCCCACCCGAGCAAGGTCGCACCCTGGATCCCCTTCAAGTCCTGCACAACAGGAGAACTGTCGCGGTCCTCCTGGCACAGCCCAAGACCTTGCATTTGCTGCGCAAAAGGGGACGCACCAGACACTCGAGGAGCCGGGCAGGCCGCGAGATGATGATGAGCAGTTTTCGGACGAGCTGCAGGATGAAGCCGACCTCCTCGCTGTCCGAGCGCTCGTGCGCCTGGGGAGGTGGGCATGGCATCAGTCACAGGCCACGCCCCTCCGCCCCGTCCTGCCCCTTGGACCCCCTGCCGCTGCCCGGGTCACCCACGTCCTGCAGCAGCCGCTCCAGCTTCTCCTGCATCTCCAAGAAGTAGCGGGAGGTGACCAGGTTCTCGCCAGACTTGGCCAGGCAGTCTCGGGCCAGCTCGACGATCTGGTGGTGGATGAAGCCCAGGACGCCATCCGCCAGGGCCAGCCGCGCGCCGGGCGCATTGGCTACGAGGAACTCCTGCAGGCGGCCCTCCATCTGTGCCGTGGCCTGGATGACAAGGGGACCCGGTCAGAGGGCAGCTGGGGAATGGCATGTGCACGTGGTACAGTACAGAGCAGCCATGCCACGGTGGGGATGATGGGCAGAGAAGCAGTGTGCGCAGGAGGCGGCAGGTCAGAGACGGAGGGACAGGCAAGGACGACATAACACGACGACGGCACTGGGCCGGCCCAGCCACCAAGCGGCTCACCTTGGGAAACCTCTCGCGGTACACGTGATTCATCATGACGATCTCATTGTCGAAGGTCCCTGATGTGCGCCCAGGACTGGAAGGGGGACGGGTGGACAGTTCGTGACATGGGACACAAGACCCAGCCCAGAGGAGGAGGCAAGGGGCCTGGCTCTGGGCCAAAGGTGGGGGCCAGAGGTGGAGGAGGGACAGTGTGGGTCCCCACAGCAGCCCAGGAAAGGGCTGGGCCTGGGGCCCGAGGCCCAGGCCCACCTGAGGCTGCGGGAGCGGGGGCGCAGGCGCGGTGAGCGGTGGCCCTCCTCATCAGCCACACTCTCTGAGCTGCGGAAATGCTTGGACAGGAAGCAGAGCTCGTCCGGCGTGGGCTGGAAGGGAAGCTGGTGGAGACGCTCCCTGGAGGACGAGCTTGACTGTCGGGAGGGGAAGGTCAGGGTTAGAGCCAGGGCCCTCGGTGCCACCGCTCAGGGACCACACCCTGCCTGCCTCCTAGGCATCCCTCAAAACCCCAAGCCCCCTCCTTCAGGAGGCCCTCCCTGCCTATATCCCCAAGTCTCCCTCTGGTCAGACCCCGGCCTCACAGGCCTGCAATCTCTGGGTCCCCCAGACTGGGGGCTAGCTGGGGTCAATGTTGGGTCTGCTCAGAGGCCCCCTCCACTGACCAGAATGGGGCCTGCGGGGACAACCAGGAGGTCTGCTTCCTGGATAACTGACACCTTGAAAAAATACCAAAGGTGTGTTCTCCCTACCGGGCACCCGCCTGTCCACCCCTCAAGGAGGAGCCCTGGGTACCGAAACGGTGGAGCTGGGCGTGTTGGTTCCATAGCCGGAAGACGGGAGAGACGCCAGGGACCATCTCCTGCCGTCTGCCCTGGAAAGAGGAACAGCAGTAGATGGCACCATGGCCCAGTCCTGGTATCCAGTGGGGACTCCAAGTAGGTACTGTGGCTTGCAGAAAATGGCTCCGTTGGAAGAAGGACCTTGGGAAGGCTGAGCCGGGGGCATGGGCTGGCCAATCCACAGCGTGTGCTTTCTTCCTGACCCCAGGCATCTCCTCCAGGAAGCCTTCCCTGACTACAGCTGCCAGTGTGCCCCCAATCTCAGCCTTGACCTCTAAGTTGTAGCTGCTAGGGGACACGCTGGCTGCCCCTGGCAGATCAAGGACTCCTAGAGGGCCAGAGTCCAGCCTCCCATTCACCGCACACAGCAGGGGCTCAATAAATGTTGAATGAACAAGTGACATTCAAGTCCCTGACACGTTACAGGTGCTCAGTGAGCTCTTGATGAGTGAACTGGTGACTTGGTTAGGGCCTCCCTGGTTCTGGGGTCAGTGCCCCTCATCCTCCCCGGGCTCGTTGCAATTACCTGTCCGCGCGGTGGATGTGGCTGCCGGGGCCGATTGTTTGCCAGGGGCAGGAGCCAGAGGGAGACACCACCACCAGGCAAGGGGAGGGGAGGGGAGAAGGCGAATGAGGAGCAAATCCAGCCACCCAGCCCGGGCCCTGCGGGGCACTGTCCCCTGCGGCCACTGTCCCCTGCGGCCGGAGACCACTCACCTCCGGGCAAAGGGGAAGTTAATGGCCGATGCAGCGGAGAAGTTCCGGGGACTGTCCAGGGGGCTGCTGCCTGCTGAGGGGGGTGGGGACACTGAGTCAGGGGACAGAGACAGGCCAGAGGAACCTGCCTGTGGCCCCCGTCCCACACTCACCGGTTGGGACAGACAGTGGTGACAGGGGCCGGGATAGAGTCGGTGACGGTGTTCCCACGACCAAGCTTTTGCGGTTCCCGCTGCGGCAGCTGTCGGGGTAGCAAGGGACGAGTCAGATGGCGGGCCCAGGCCTCTGCAGGGCACCACATGTCCAGCTGGGAGCACAAGTGCGGCCAGTTTGGCGGCAGGACAGAAGTGGGCCCGGCCACTCCCACTGCACCCGCCACCCAGGTGGATTCTCCCAGGTACTGGGCCTGCAACTCGGCCTCGCGGTGGACACTGCGCATGGCCAGGGGATCCAGCCAAGCCTCAGGCGTCTGTGCCTGCAGCTGCTGCCCACCCTCCGCCCAGGCTGCGTCCACCGCCAGGCGGACCCACAGATAAGGCAGAGGGGACGCCTGGAGCCCCCGCTGGCTTGAGACAGCCACTGCGCCTGCGCAGGAGCCCCAGGCCACTGCCCCCACCTGTGGGCAAGCCCCTTCCCCCAGGATCCGCCTAAAATGGCAATCTCACATGACAAAGAATCAGAGGACGGCGACCTGGTTTCCTGTGAGCATGCCTCACTTGGCCCACCACCCCTCTCTCCTCCCTTCACCCGGGGTCCCTTCTGGCCACCAGACTCCGGGCACAGCCTCTTTCACCTTGCCTGGCCTTCCTCCACCCACCTGGGCCCTGGCCCAGCCCCCCCGCCTTGGCAGAGGGAATCAGGAGTGACAAGTTCCCTGCCCCCCACCCCCAGCAGTCGCCCAGCAACGGGCGCTGCTCTGCTCCCATGTGCGACGCCCCCACGCAGCCACCAACGCAGCTCAGCAGGAGAACTGCAGGGAGGCAGGCAAGGGTTGGGGCCTCTAGAGGGACGATGGAGTCCCAGGCAGGAGGCACAGCCCTTGCAGGCCAAGACGTGATGGCATGATCCATAAATACAGGCGACAACAGGGAAGAGGGACCCACGCATAGCTCCTTCTGGCGCCTGTTTCCCATCCGTGTACCTCGAAGGATGGGGGGAGATTCCATGAGACCCACACACTGCGCTCAGCTTTGGACCCCAGGCGGGTGGGTGCCTATCATGTTGCCTTTCTCTGGACAACACTCTGAGGTCCCTGACTCCTAGGGGGCACGACACCAACTCCTACCAATCCTGACAAGGCCAAGAGGAGGAGAGATAAGCTGCACCCATTTCCCAGACTGGGAAACCGAGGCCCACAGACGCCAACAGCCACAGGGATGTCCTCTAGCCTGAGAGGCACAGAGACAAAAGTGAAACCGGTAGGTTTCTGCCAAACTTCCTGCCAACCCCCCATGTACACACACACCCGCCAGTCGCCACATCCTCACACCCCAGTGCTGCGGCCCACAGCGCTTGCTGCGGTCCTTTGCTGCTTCCAGTGGCATTTGGAAAAAAACACTCGGTTGGCCTCCCTCTGGCTCCCAGGCAAGGCCTTGAAACCACAGCCAAATCCGAGTCTCAAAGGAGAACTAGGCATCATCCATTCACTTCCTGAGCACCTATTGAAAGCCAACTGTTTACACAACCCTCCCTGGAGAAGGCTCAGGACCAGTAACTATCCATATGGAGCCCAGGACACAGCACAGAATAAGGATTGGGCAGGAAACAGGGCCTTGAGGCCACTTTCCTGTACCCAGTCTCTGCCAGGCCCATACACACTCCAGGGTGCCCCCAGGATCTCAGAGGAGAGTCTGAGCCCTGGACTCAGCACTGAGGTCTTTCAGCAGCTGGTCCCACTGCCCAGACTTTGCCTATCGGGCAAACAGAAATACCAATGAGGAACCCCAGAGGGGTTAAGGATCATCACGAGGTCACACAGCCAGGTGATGGCTAAGTTGAAACTTGAACCCAGATCCTTAGAGTCCACAGCTCCCTCCAGAGAGACCCAGCCTTGCCTGGGTTGACCCAGCTATTTGGTCCTGACTTCCCACCCACACGCCAGCCTCCTGCAGTAAATATTTGCTTCTGAGCCAACATTTCCATTGAATGGGTCCTTGGGACAGAGCAGCTTCAGTCTTTCGGAGCTCCTCTACAGTTCTGCTCGGACCTAGAGTCCAAGGTTCGAATCCTGACTCGGTCCCAACTTGCCGCTGCCTCTGTCACCACCCCAGCTGCGACCCGGGCAGAAACATACGAGGGACAGACAGCAAAGGGAAGCTGCCTGGGACCCTAGAGAATACGTTGATCTCAAAACGTGCCCCCGCTCCCACGATGGCCCTCCGTGGCCCCTGCCATGCCGCCGGGTCACACGTCTGGCAACTCATACTTGCTCGGTCCCCGCCGCGCCTGGGCCGGCACGGTGCCCCTACCTCTTGGAGCGCTGCAGCAGCGCGCCCTTGGCCAGGCGGCTCCGATGGCCGGGAGCCGCCACCGCCGTCCAGTAGCTGGGGTCGGACATG
>NW_026000241.1:6447258-6459538 GCF_001458135.2 Marmota marmota marmota | reverse complement strand
GGCGGGGCGTCGTTGGGGCCCCAGGCGGCGAGGGCGGGGCGTTGCTAGGGCCCCAGGCGTCGGGGGCGGGGCGTTGGCGGCACTTCCACAAGTGGGAGCGGGGGATCTTGCCTATTTTCCCCCAACGTAAATCCCATCACTGTCCCCTTCCTCTTTCCCGGCGCGCTAAGCCCTTCTGGGTGTGGCACTCGAGACCCACCCAAGCGTCCTGGCCCGACTCGTGCTGGCTCCACTGCTTGGAATTCAGCGTGGCAAACCCAGCTTCCCTTCCCTGGCAGCCCTGTCGTCTTCTGGCTGGGGGCCCCTAGGAGTCCCCGCGTCTCCCACCACTGGGCTACCAGGGGGAGTGTCGGGCAGAGGGAACCTGAGCACCTGGCCTCCTATGCCCGTGTGTAATGGGAGAGGGCCTCGGTCAGCAGTTAGCTTCTCCAGCCTCAGTCTCCTCGACTGGACAACGGGAGAGAGCTGGGCTGTCACCAGGATTCCATGAGGCAGGTGGCGCCCACAGAGCTTCCCATTCGCCCTGCGACACAAGTCCCATAACTGTTAGCATCACACTAACTCCTGGCCTGTTTCCTCGTCTGTCACAGGCCCCGGGGTGAACACGGGGTTGCACTGGAGAGGCAGGGAAGGCCTGGCAGGAGGCTGGGATTCTGTGTGTGTTCACTCTGGATGCCACTCTAGGTGGAGGGATGTCTCCTTCCTCCTCTCTGGAGAGTCCCAGGAAGCCAGGTGTTGGAAACCAGGAAGCCATTCTGAGGGCGGTCTCTTCCTGGGCCAGGACCATTTGGAACTCAGCTTAGGTCTGATGCTGAAGCCAGACTCCATATCTGTGACCAGGAGACTGAGGCTGAGGTGGGCGCTGATGCCCTGTGTATAGTCCTGACTCATCCCTCTTCACAAGTCACTCCTAGATCCTCTGCCAGGGCCCTTCTATCCCCAGTGCCACTCCTAGGTGCCCCACCCTATTGGGTGTTTCCCCAGGCTCCCCAGACCTGGAGTTCACACACCGGGTATTCGGTCATTCATTCACTCAGCAAACATTTATTGAGCACCTACTCTATGCCTACTCCTGTGCTGAACTCTGAAGACCCAGCGGGGACCAGGCCATACAATTTCCTTGTCCTCAGAGGTCCCAGTCTGGGGTGGCAGAGAACAAACAGGAAACGAGGAAGTGAACAATATTATGTCAAACGCCAAAGTGGAGAAAGGAAAAGAGGGAGCGCAGGTGCCACACTGGCCAATGGTGGCTTTAGCTGGGAGATCTCTCAGAGAGGATCACACTTCGGCCAGCAGAGACACTGAGAAGGAAGAGCAGCCAGCTACAGAGAAAGGGCATCCCACGCAGGAGCGAGGGAAGGGGCTGGCGGCTGATCGCACTGGCTCCCAGCTGCAGGAGGAGGCGAAGGATCAGTGGGGAGCCGCGGGGAGCTGGGACGGGGCGCCATCTGGGTTGTGTTTGTGAATCCACCATGTCCTCCGTGGGACGCAGGGGCTGTGGGGGGACAGGATGGGAAGGGACAGGAGGCCAGCAGGAGACTTGGACGGCATGTGGGAGGGGACCACTGGGGTCTGGATTATGGTGGGGCCAGGAGGAGAAGTCCATGCATTGGGACATGTTTTGAGGGCAAGCGGTGAGTCCTGGGGTGGGGGTGGCGGGGGCCACCTAAGCTCCCAGGCCAGCATCCGGTCTGAGCTCGGTTCAGGGAACAGAGCCTCCCGATTCTGGGGATGGAGCCACAGACTCCATATTTTGTCTCTGCATCTGAGCCACCCGCCCCACCCATGTGTTCCAGACACACCTCTGCATACGCTGGGTACACAAGATGCTCCTCTTCACCAGCCACAGGTACACTTAGCAACCCCCACGCCCCATCACACTTGCCCACTGCCCTGGCCTCCCCAGCAGCGGCCTCTCCCAGGCCCATCTGGCCTCAGTTCCCCCCCACAGCACAGGGCCTGCTTCCGCGGAAACGGGGAAGGCCACCTTGAAGGGCTGATCTCTGGCCAGACGCAGCGGCAGGCCCCGGTCATCCCAGCCACTCAGGAGGCTGAAGCAGGAGGATCACAAGTTCAAGGCCAGCCTCAGCAACTTAGCGAGGTTGTCTTGAAAACAAACAAACAAAAGGGCTGGGGATGTGGCTCAGTGGTAGAGCACCCCAGTTTCCAGCCCCATAAAAACAGAAGGGCTGCTGGGCTCGGGAGGCTGAGGCAGGAGGATCGCGGGTTCAAAGCCAGCCTCAGCAACATCGAGGTGCTAAGCGACTCAGTGAGACTCTGTCTCACAATTAAATACAAAACAGGGCTGGGGATGGGGGCTCAGTGGTTGTGTACCCCTGAGTTCAATCTCCGGTACTCCCCATCCCCCCACAAAAAGACAAACCAGAAGGGCTGAGCTCTGACCCCGCTGGCCGCCCATCAGACAGGCCCCTCCTGTGCCCACACCCCCACGGCTCCTCACTGCTCTGGAGCAGAACTGTAGAATCCCTGAATGGATCCCTCTTAAGATTCAGATCTTACCCAGGTCCCTCATCCACTCTGTAACCTTGGCCTTTGCCTCTCTCGGCTTGTGCTAGGGACTGGGTAAGTGGGTCTCAGGCCTCCCCCTGACTGGCTGCTGGACTGGCCACCGCAGCCCTTCTGCCCTCCCCACTGGCCCATCCCCCTGTGCCTCTCCTGACCCCACATCCTGTAGGGCTCCCAGTGCCCCAGATACAAAAGCCACATTCTTCCTGACCTTGGCCTTTAAGGTCCCAGGGGTGTCCCAGGGGCTCCCAGTGCTGCTCCTGCCTGGAACAGCCTCTTTGTCCACAAGGGTCCGCCTCATATCTTTCTCAACACCATCTCTCCACTCCCGCCACCACAGGAGACACCCTCCCAGCTGTCCCCATTCACCCATGCCACAAGCATTAGCCGAGCACCCGCTGGATCCCAGGCCCTGCCCTGAAGACACAGATGATCATAACAGGTTCAGGTTTGGGGCTCCCAAACCTCCGAGGGAGAAAAACAACCTGATCACACAAGAAGACGTGCAGGTCGCACTCCTGGTGGGGACAGAGGGAGGGACACAAGCATAACAGTGTGACCAGGATCTGGAAAGAAGTTGGCACAGTTGCCCGTTTGAGGGCTTCATGGAGACCTGGAAGGAAAGGGGCTCTGGGCAGAGGGGAAATGATCCCAAAGGTCCTGGGGCCTGACCAGTCTGCATTGAGGATGACCAGCTCCCCCAAACTCTTTGACTAGAGCAGATTGAGCGATGGGGAGAGGTATGGGGGGGAAGTGGGGGCAGGGACACAGGGACCATGGCCTCTAGAGCCTTGGGGGCTAAGGGGACAAATGAAGGCTTATTCCTAGGGTGCTTGGGCCACCTGGAGGCAGAGACCCATTTGCTCGCATGGCCCGAGGTAGTTTGGCTCTGCTGCCCCCTGGTGGTGAGTGAGGCATCCTGGTGGCCTCCCCTCTGGCCCCAAACTGCCTCCATTTCCTCTGGTAAGTCTGTTCGGCCACGCCCAACCCAGGGCTCCTTCCCTCCCCTCCTGTCCTCACTGGGGTGGAGGCCAAGGACTCAGAGTCAGATCTGTCCTGATGCTCTCCCAGGGCGTCTCTGGGCAATACATTCTGAGGTTGTGTGCTTGTTCTCTCCTCTCCTCTATGGGGATGACAGCAGTCCCTGCTTCTCAACTTACTCCAGGCCCTACTCTCTTCTGTCCAAATGTTGCACTACCTACCTCTTTGTCTCTGCCACATCCATGCCTGTCCCCAGGCAGTGACAGAAGCTTTAAAATTTTTCATCCTGCCTCAGGACCTTTGCATATCCTGTTCCCACTGCCTTGTGCCAATTTCTGCCTAGATCTGTCCATGCCCGGGCTCAAACAGCAACTCCCCATGAGTTCCCTACTTGAACGGGTCTTGTTTATCCACACGCTTGCTCATCACCATCTCCTCATGCTGGCTGAGAACTCCCTGGAGGAAAGAATGTGTTCCTCTTGTTCACATTTATGCCTTTAGCACCAGGCACACAGTAGGTGTCTAATAAGCACTTGCTGATTGAATGACAGGAAACTTGCCTACTGCCAGGCACCCAGTGTGGGCTCCATGTTGTTCTCTCTTATTAAAACCTGTGGAGGGCCAGGGCTGGGGCTCAGCGGTAGAGCGCTCACCTAGCACTCTTGAGGCGCTGGGTTCAATCCTCAGCACCACATAAAAATAAAGATAGTACTGTGTCCACCTACAACTAAAAAGTAAATATTAAAAAAGAAAAGCTTTTGGAAAGGCTGGATGTAGTGGCGCATGCCTGTGATCCCAGCAGCTCAGGAGGCCGAGGAAGGAGGATCATGAGTCCAAATCCAGCCTCAGCTACTTAGCAAGGCACTAAGCAGCTTAACGAGATCCTTTCTCTAAATAAATAAATAAGGTCTGGGGACGTGGCCCATTGGTTAAGGACCCCTGGGTTCCAGTCCATAACATTCTTCCCCGTACAGTGGCAAGACCCTGAGACCTGCCCAGTCACAGAGAGTGACTCAAACCTTGACAGACTCTGGTGGCATATCTGGCCTTGATCCTTGGTCCCCAGACACACTAAATCAGAAGAATAGGATTCTCCCCTGGGCCTCAATCTCCTCAGCTGGGAAATGGGGTTAAGCAGGGACCTCCTGCCAGGGTGACGGAGGGAATGCGGGCCTGGAGCCACACTGGCACTCCGGCAGGCTGGGTATTCCTCCTGACCGCTCTGTCTGGTTCAGCCTGGTGCACAGGGCTCCAAGCCTGGGCTCTAGTGGTGGATTCTGGGGCTTGGGCGTGTGTGTATGCTCAGAGGGAGGAGAGTTCCACGTAGGTCCCCGAGGTCGCTGCCCAGAGCAGCCTGGGAATCCAGCACCTGTCTGGGGGAAGTCCTTGGGCAACAGCTCAAGTTCTGGCCGGCCTGGGCCACCTGTCAGGTGAGGACCTGCTGGCCAGGCTGTAAATGGAATTTCCCCATCTTGGCCCCAGTGTGCCTGGGCCAACCATTATAAAGAGGGGTAAACTGAGGTCCTGAGAGGTGATGTCACCAGCTTACAGTACCCTGGGGAGAGAGCTGGGTCTGGAGCCTTCCAAGGCTCTGGGGTGCCGGCAGCGGCGCGGTCACTTACCTCCAGGGGTGCAGGCCCAGGGAGGGGCTACAGGGGCTGCAGGGGCTGCTGGGGCTCAGCAGCGACGGGCTCTGACTGCTCGGAGACAGACTGCAAAGAAAGAGGCCGGGGACGGTGAACCTGGCGGTTGCCCCTGAGTGTGGCCGGATCCGGAGACCAGACCAGGGCAGTGGTTCTCCGGGCGAGGAGGGGCCCCAGGCCGGGGATTCTGGGTTTCAGCGCAGGCCGCGAGGGAGGGGCCAGGAAGGCTCCCCGCAGGCGGCGACACCAACCGAGACGCGGGGTGGCTGGGAGGGTGGTTGTCATCCTGTCCTCGCCGGTCCCCCTCCCCTCCCGGCGCGGCACTCACTCGAGGGTCAGCGCCGGGATGTGCAGCTTGTCCCTGCGGGACTTCATGCCGAGGCTGGGGCCGCGTCTACGCGGCCGGGTAAAGACGTCCTCCTGGCGGCCCCCAAGCCCCGATCGTGGCGCGANCGTCCCGGCTCTCAGCATCGCCACGCAGACCAGAGGCCCGGACGCGCCTCCAGGCCTTTCCTTCGCGCGGCTGCCTCTGCTGGAAACATCCTTCTCGGCATCCACGTTCGAGTTCACCCCACTCCGCGAAGCTGTCCCCGCACCGCCCCCCTACGGCGCTCCCAGCCCAAGCTGTCCCTTCCTCTCAGCCTCGACCGCACAGATCTGAGGATGGGTGTCTCGCCCCGCGACCCCTTGATCCCAGGGTGGACTTTGTCAGGCAGGGGGCAGGGAGGGGGCAACTCCTCGGGGGTCTGTGGCCCTGTCTTGCCCTAGAGCCCCGGACTTTGCCCTTCGCGGTTGATTCACTGCCCACTACCCTGCCCCCAGCTTGGGCAAAGGCCAGGGACAGTGCCCGCCCTCCGGGCAATGTCCGAGTCCCTCCCCTCCTGGGCCCCTAAGGCCCCTCCCCACCAGCTGCGCCATCCCCACTCCAACAAGAGCAGATGGCCTGGCCTAGGGAGCCACTCTGACCCCGTCCTCAGACCTCCCCCTCTCTCCCTCCACCTCCCCTCGCCTCTCTCGGTTCAGCCGCCCTGCCCCCTGCGGTCTTCCAACGCCAGCTGCTCCGCACCTCAGGACCTTTGCTCCTACCGCTAACCTCTACCCGGGGTGCCCTTCCCCCAGCCTCCCAGGGGCCGCTTTTCCTCCCCTTCCAGATCGAGAGTCAAGGCCACCTCCTCCTAGAAGCCCCCAGATCTCAGGCTACAGCTGCCGCCAGCCCCTCGTTCTCTTTCTCGGCTGCACTGTCACTTTCCCTTTTCCCTCCCCAAGAGCACTAGCTCTGTGGGCAGGCCTGCGATTCACTTGTTTCTGGGTCCCCTGTGCCCCAAACACCTGCCCCATGCAGCAGGTGCCCCAGAAATGTCTGTTGAGCGATTCCCAGCCCCGACTGGGGCGAAGGCCTCCCGCGAAGAGGGCGTGCCTGCGCTCACCCGGGGTCAGACGGGAGCACAAGGACCCCCCTCCGGGGCTCTGGGTTCTCCCACCTTAAGTGGGGGGGAGACCTTGAACAAGAGGCTCTTGAGCTTTGGGGATCCCAAACTGCCAACCTACAGGAATGCCGGTGTGACCCTTAGGAAGACAATGTTCGACGAGCACCCCTGAACGGAGGTGAGCTGCCCGCCGCGGGGGGCGTGCGGGCTGCTCTGGGTGTGCGGGGCTGGGGCGCCCCAGATCCGGCTCCGGACTCCAGAGCAGGGTCTCGGTTCCGAGCTCCGCCGGGGCCCAGCGACCAAGCTCCTCCCCGCTTCAGGTCCCTCATTTGCATACAGGCTGGGCCTCCGGGCTGCCGGCCAGCCTCCCACGTACTCAGGAAGCGCTCGCTCCAAACACCAGGGCAGGCTGGCGGTGAGAAGCCTCTGAGTGACTGTTACCTAAATTCACCACTCTGTACCCAGGACCACGGGCCCCAGATGAACTCACCCCCGTCCTCGGCGAGGCAGGCTCAGCTCCTTCTGAAATGACAAAAAAAAAAAAAGGGGGGGGGGAATCATCCTTAGAAAGCAAGCACTTTGAACCCTGGCCCTTGATCCAGCGACACCCCAAATCATTCCTTCAATTTTCCCTTCAGCCAATGCCTCCTTTCTAGTCACTCCACACACTGGACTCAGACTTCTGCCTCAGGGCTTTTGCACCAGCTGCACCTTCCCTTTTAGAGCTCAACAAATTGGCCTGCACCAACTCTGGGTGCCTCTACCACAGGCAGCTAGAAAGCCCTGGGTTTGGGGTCCGCTGTGACTCCAGGGTCCACCTTCAGAGAGATCCTACCCAAGAGTTCTTTTTTTTTTTTTTTTTTCCAGAATCCAGGGACATTCAGACCTGCCTCCCGTTCTCTTATGTTTCCTTCCGGTGGTGAGAGTGATCTGTGATGATGTGCCTCAGTTTCCCATCTGTAATTTGGAGGTGACATCAGCAGGACTCTGGGGTAACATGATCATTTTTGTTGTGTGTTGAGCTCAGCGAGGGCCTACGCAGAAGCTATCACAATCCTGGGAATTCGGACTCCCATTTACTGAGCCTCTACTGTGCCCCAGGTGCAGGGGCCGTTTTACACGCTGGGAAACTGAGGGAAGCCAGGTGCCCACGACTCTCGGTAGAGGGGGAGATGGGAAACTGGGTCTCGGGACACCCCCCCACACACACAAACACACACATTGGGGCGGCTGCTTGGGGACACAGGACTATTTTTACCTCGGTGGGCTCCAGGCTGCCCACGTCCTGATGCGGGGTGTTCGCCATGGCAACCAATGACGTCATCGGCCCCCGCAGCCAATTGGAGGGGGCCGGAAATTGCCAGGGGCTGGACGACCCGGCTGGGAGGAGGGGCAGGGTCTCCCGCGGGTGAACGGGAGGAGGGGTGCGGGGTTCCGGGGGTCCCCGTCAGGCTGCTCCCAGCTACGCTGCTCTCACAAAACCGAACCTTTCGGAACCGGAGAATGAGCTGCCCCTCGGAGGTCTCCCCGAACCTCAGGACAGAGCTCACTACCGTTAGGGCAGGCAGTCCCAGATCCAGGAGCCATCGCCACCGCCAGTGCCACCAAGACCTCCTTCCTGTCTCCTCCAGTCGCTGTGGGACCTCATCCCACCTCGCCCCCACCGCCTGGCTTGAAACCGAGGGATCTGAACCCCGGGGTCCCAGCTGCTGCCACCCCCATCTCAGCCTTTTCCTTCCAAAGTTCTGACAGTTGTGGTCCCCAGGCTAGCCGCCTCACTCCTGCACTGTGTGGCCCGCGCCAAGCAACTTAACCCCTCTGTGCCTCAGTGTCCTCAAGAAAGAGAACGGAGGCATCGCTTTGTAGAGTCTGGGGAGAATCCAGGAGCAGCCAATGCAGGGTCTGCGCTGGGGGGAGAGACCTGGATGCCGCAGCGCCCAGAGGGTGACTCGGTGACGTTCATAATAATCACCATCTCAGTGCCATCCCCGGTACAAAAAGACGCGCAGTGGCGGAGAGAAAGGAGCCCCTGGAAGGCTCAGCAGGAAGCTGGACCCACACAGCTCCGCTGGCGCCGCCCCCGGGCCCTCCGCTCCCGCACCATCTGCTTCCCCACAGCCCCCTCCCAGCGGCTGTTCCCCGACGGAATGGCTCCTGCCGAACGTGGTTCCCACCGCGACCCTGGAATTGCCCTTAAAACATATTAGTTGGGGTATCCTCTTGGCTGAGTGATGCTGCTTCTTCAAGCCTCATCATCTGAGGATCCCCCAATTTGGAGGTGACGGAGCAGGACTTGGGCATCCCATGCTGGAGGGTCTAGGGGGGGCAGAGGGAGAGGAGGGTTTGGGGGCATCCAGAGAGGGGACCCAAGGGGCTTCCCCGAGCAGGGTGATCTCGGATTGGGCTGGGTGTGCTAACAGCATGTGAAAAGGGTGGCGGTGGTGGTCCACACCTGCAATCCCAGGGGCTGGGGAGGCCGAGGCAGGAGGATCTGGAGTTCAAAGACAGCCTTAGCAATGGCGAGGTGCTAAGCAACTCAGGGAGACCCTGTCTCTAAATAAAATACAAAATAGGGTTGGGGATGTGCCTCAGTGGTCGAGGGCCCCTGAATTCAATCCTCAGTACCAACCCCCCCAAAAAGGGGTTGGCTGTGGGGATGAAGCGCAGGAATGCAAACTCGGCAAGGCTCACGTCGCTCCAGCCAGAGGGCTTCCTGGAGGAGGAGAGCCAGTGTTGTGGGCCTGGGGGAGCAGAGTCGCCCTGAAGGATGGACCTGCTAGGGAGCCTCCCAAGCAGCAAGGGAGACAAAGTCCAGTTACAGGTCGCGGCCACATTTTCTGTCCTAGGGATGCTCTGTTTGGGCATCTGGTGTTTTGAAATTCTGTCGTGTGTGACGCAAAGGAGCCGGCGAAATACTAATAGTAGCAGCAGCAATAACTGCTGAGTTTCATTGGCTGAGCTGAACCCGTCCCCCCTCCTGCCCTGTCCCACTGCTCCCGCGGACCAGGTCAGAAACTGCTTATAGGACCATTCGTGCTCCCGCCTGGCCACCATCTAACTGGACAGGATGTCCACCGCTATTGTCTGATCTGGCCAATCAGCGACCGACTTGAGTCCTCAGAACTTCCCGTAGATTTTATGAATTGATTCTTTGACCTTCGGCAATGTTTGGCCTCCTAGAAATCTGATTGGCTCGCATCAGCAGCCTGCCGCCTGATTGGCTGAGACGTTACCCTGGCCCTTAAGAGGGGTTCCAGGTAAGGAGGGAGATTGACAGCCTCAAGAAGCAAAGTCCCTGAGCTCCTGCACGCTCACGCGCCGGAAGGGTTATTTTCCCTTTTTGAGTCTCAGTGTCCCCTTTTGAAAGATGCGACTACTAATAGCATCAACCCTTCCAGCTCTCAGGAGAATTAGAGGCACGAACAGTGCTTAGTCTGTTAATTTGAACAGTTATTAGTATTTTATGATTATTTTATCATTATTTTAACTTTCTCCCACTTTGGCCAGTCTCACTCCTGGCTTTTGTTCCCCTTTTTGCCCCCCATTGGCTCCAGAGGAGTCTTTTCAGACCCCAGATGTGTTTGTGTCCTCTCCTGCTCCAGCTCCTCCAATGGTCCCCTTACCCTAGGGGGAAAGTCTAACCTCTTAAGAATCAGTGCTGCTGTCAGTCACCCCCTCTCGCACCTCTTGCTCTAGTGCTAGGAAATGACTCTAGTTTATTTCCCCGCACAACAGCAGCACTGCCTCCTGACCTCTGGGCCTTTGCATATGCTGTGCCCGATGTCTGAAATGCCCATGCACCCAGGCGATCCGGCCTCACCTCCCTGGATGCAGGCCAATGCCGGATTGTGCTGCAGGGGGAGAGGTCCTGCCTGGGTTCTAGTCCTGACTGTCACCTACACAGGGAGACTGGGATGGCAGCTACTCTTCCCGAAGCCTCAGTTTCTCCTTTGGTAACTGCAGGACTCCCGCAGGAATGTCTGCCCCCCATGGAACTGGTCCCACTTCCTGACGTCAGCAGCGCCCCCATTCTCTTACCCGGAGGCGGTTTCTCTATTTTAAGAGGCCGAGGGCGGGGCTGGCATCTAACTGACGCTCCAGGCAGGGCCTGCCCGACCCCCACAACACCCCCTGCCGGCCAGTCCCACCCCGCCCCCTCCTTTCTGTCCAGGTCCCCAGATCCTGTCTCTGGCCTCCTCCCTTCCCCTTCGGCACCCTCCCCGCCATGCCCTGGGAGGTCAGTGTTTCTGTCCCCAGCTCTGCTTCACCCCTCCTGCCCCCCCCCCACGAGGCTTCTCATTACCTTCTGCCAAGTTCCCAGTCCTGAAGCCTGGAGCCTGGGGACCTGCCTGCCTCGGCTCCCACATTGGCCCCTCGAGGCTCCTGCCACTTGCTCTGTCTTCCCTTGGTTCCAGCTTTCCTCAGCCTTTTTCATTTCCCCAAATACCCACCCCCCCACCCTGCCACCCGCAGCTGCCTCTGATGCCCTGAGGTCACCCCACAACCCCAGAAGCAGCCTGGAAGTCTCCCATCAGACCTGACCACTCTGTGGGGTCAGAGCTGCTCAGGCATCTACCTTCCCAGCAGCCTGCGTGGCCCAGGAGGGCACCTCTGGAGGTTGCCACCTTGCCAGAGCTGGGCACACAGTAGGTGCTCAATGACTGTTGGCTTGGTAAATGACGACTGCCAGGTCCTCGCCTGCAACCTGGTGGCTTCTTAAGGGTTTGGTCCGAGCCCGGAGGGAAATAGCCAGATCTGAATCCCCATTTTACAGATGGTATAAACAGGGAAACTGAGGCTCAGAAAGGTCAAAGGAGTTGCCACCTGGGGTCATGTACCCCCAGGGTGGGTTCGAACTTAGGGCTCTGCTGTCCCAACAGCCGTGTTCTTACCTCGGGTCACACAGCCACCCAACACAGACATGGTGCCAAAGGCTGGGAAAGCAGGGCTCTTATGGTGAACAGGGAAACTGAGGCCTGAGAATCGGGGTCCTCCCAGGTTACACAAATGTCTGGACTGAGCCCAGAGAGAGCTGTTTAAGGGCGCGGAATGAATCCCGGCTGGGCAAACCCTGATTAGTGACTTTGCCAGGTAGGGTCTCAGTTTCCTTACCTGATAAATGGACAGTCCCCCCACCCCGACCGGCTCTAGACGTGACCTCAGTCTGGGGTACAGTGGCACAGTCACGACCCAGGCAGGTACTGATATATACTAATGACAGTCGCATGTCAGTAGTAACGGGGTTGACACAACGATGAACATATGGCGAGCTCGGCGCCCGGGCTGCTGTGGAGCCTATTATTATTAGAGCATCTGGTGGGGAGGGGACAACCCTCAGTCCCCTCCTCCCACGCCATCTCCTGGAGCCTCAGTTTCCCCATGAATCCAATGGGGACAGCCCCCTCCCAGCGGGCAAAACGCACTTTGAGATGCAGGCGGGCAGAGGGCGCGACCCGGCAGCGCCCCGCCCTCTGCCTCAGTTTCCCCACGGCCGGCGGAGGCCCCGCCCCGGCACCCACCCGCGGCCGCCGCACCTCGCCCCTCCGCCCGCCCGCGCAAAGGCCTCACCTGGAGCCCGCGGCGCCGCAGGACGGCTCGACTCGTCCATGGCCAGCGAGTCCGAGCCGCGGGGCCAGCCCCCGGCCCCGCCCCGGCCTGCCAGACCCCGCCCCGGGCGCTCTGCCAGCCGCGCAGCTGACGTGC
>NW_026000241.1:6433507-6446377 GCF_001458135.2 Marmota marmota marmota | reverse complement strand
TATTGGCCAGGCCGGTCAGCTGACGTGGTCTGACCCCACCCCTCCCCGGGAAGCCCATCTGGAAGGGCCCCGCCCCCAGCGGGCGAACGGCCCCGCCCCTCCAGGCCCAGCCCGGCCACAAAGCATCCAAGTGAATATTTTGTAATGAATCCTCCTCGAAGGAAGTGAGCATTATTCATTCCCATTTTTGCAGATAGGAAACTGAGACTCAGAGAGGTTAATCAATGTGCCCAGAGCACACAGCAAGACTGGCACTCGCAAAAGTTAAGACTTCCCCCAAAACTCATCAATAATATTTGGAATTGGGGCTGGGGATGCGGCTCAGTGGGAGAGCGCTCGTCTAGCATGCTTGAGGCGCTGAGTTCGATCCTCAGCACACATAAGAGTAAATAAAGATATTGTGTCCATCTACAACTAAAAACATTTTTAAATAATATTTGGGGATAATTTTTTAAAAATCAAAATGAAAATGTTCGTGATGAACAAAACATCGACATTTTAAAGACAGGTGTTCTGGTACCACCCTGCCACCCCTAGCCAACAAACTGTATACACAGCTAGAAGGCCACTGTGGTCGCCAGCTTCTCTTTTGAGGCTGGCGGCCTTAGTCATGGCTGCCGGAGCACCTGCCTATCTGCCTCAGGAACATCGGCTCTCACAGGCATTTCACGGAAATTCTCCGCTTTGCAGAAGGAGAAACCGAGCCTGGGAGCAACCCCAAGTCCCGAGAGAACCCCTGCAGTCTCTTTCCCTGCCACCACCGTCTCTGCCTCCGCAAGTCCCCTGTTCAAACTGGACACTGGAATATATTTTCTGGCTGTAGGGGATCCTAGGAAGTGTCATTGGGCCCAATGTCTCAAGGGTGCTATAGGATTGCACCAATTTATGGTGGCCTGATGGAGCATATAAAAACACGGGGTGCTGGGAATACTTAGTTTTCTCATTAAAATTGACATAATTGGGCTGGGGTGTGTCCTAGTGGTAGAGCCGGACAGTTCACCCTTTTAAAATGTGCAATGCAGGGATTTTTTGCATATTCATAGAGTTGCACAACCGCCACCACCATCTCATCCAGGCGGCTTCCCCATCCACAGAAGAGGCCCTGTCCTCATTAGCTGAGGCTCCCCATGCTCCTCTTCTCTCCCTGCCCCCCCCCCCTTATTTGTTTTTTTGGTACTGGGGATTGAAACCACGGGCATTAACCACTGAGCCACATCCCCAGCCGTTTTTTTTTTTTATTTAAAGACAGGATCTCTGCTAAGTTGCCGAGGCTGGCTTTGAACTCGAGAGCCTCCTGCCTCAGCCTCCGGAGCTGCTGGGACACCAGTCAGCTGTCTGTTCTGTAAACTGGCAGTTTCTGGACACTTCATCTGAATGCAGTCCTAGACCCTGTGGTCCTCTCCACATGGAAGGTTTCTTCCACTTGGTATCATGTTTTCAAAATTCATCCACATTGTGGTGAATCAGTACTTCATTCCCTTTTATGATCAAATACTATTTTGTGGTGTGGTCGGAGCACATTTTGTTCATCTGCTCATCCCTTGACAGTCATCAGGGTTTTTAAATTTTGGAATAGAGCCGCTGTCTGTGTTCGCCTAGAAGGTTTTGTAAGGATGTCTGTTTCAATCCTCTTGGGCACGTACCTCGCGGTGGACTTTCCGGGGCCATATGTTGATTCTGTGTTTTAAATTTGTGACAAACCGCCAGACTGTTTTCTAAAGCGGCCACCCAGTTAAACTCGAATTTCAACAAACAGTGTATAATTTTTTCAGTATAAATATGTCCCCTGTAATAGCTGGGACATAGTTATGCTAAAACATTGTGTGTTGAAATTCTAGCTCAGCTGGCTGTCCTGTGTCTCACTGAGCAGCCCTGGACAAGTGAAGCGCAGGTTGCAGCTTGCTTACCCCAAGGGACTGGAAGTTCTCGTCCTATAAGGGACAACTGCTCTGATCTGGCTGGTTCTGTCTCCCAGTTCACTTTTAGTTCAAGCAGGACCCCCACTTGACCCCCAGCCTTTTATCCTTTATCAGTCACTGTGATTGGTTCAAGGTGGGCTTGTGACCCACAGGCTCAGCCAATCACGGCCTTTCTTGAGACTTTGCTTGGAATCCTGGGAAAAGAGAGGTTCCCTGGGGCTGGACCTGGGGCTCAGGGGTAGAGCTCACGTGGCATGTGGGAGGCCCTGGGTTTGATTCTCAGCATCGCATATAAATAAATGAGTAAAATAAAGATTCATCAACATCCAAAAAAATATTATTTTAAAAAAGCACACTGCTAAAAGGAGAGAGAGAGAGAGCGTGTGTCCATGAACCAGAGGTTGTTGGGGTGGGCAGTGAATGTGGACCTGCCCAGGGAGTCACCAGAGAGGTCCTAGGTGCCCCGGCTTTATCTGGGGAACTCCTACCCAGGGCTCTCTTCCAAATGACGTCCCAGGAGGTGATAGGGAGTGTTCATTGATTGACTGATTGATTGAATGTGATTTTCCCATTTTTTTAATGTTTATTTTTTATTTAGTTTAGGTGGACACAGTATCTTTATTTTATATTTATATGGTGCTGAGGATCGAACCCAGTGCCTCCCAAGTGCTAGGCAAGCGCTCTACCACTGAGCCACCAACCACCCCAGCCCCGATTTTTCCATTTTGAAGAAGTCCTATGAGTTCTTAAAACCCACTCAAATTCTCTAGGTCCTTCAGAGGGCATTTCTTGAGTGAACAAATACATTTTCCTTGTGGCCTTTCACACATCCATCTCCTGGCCTTCCCTACTGTGGCAGAATGCCTAAGACAATCAACCTAAAGGAGGAGAGGTCTCCTTTGGCTCATGGATTTAGAGATTTCAGTCCTTGGTTGCTGGGCCCCGTGGCTCTGCGCCTTGGCAGCAATTTCCATGGTGGTGGGAGCACATGGCAGGGCCCCTTCTCCTCCTGGTGCCAGGAAGCAAAGAAAAGTGTCAATACCTGGGGTCCCATGATCCCCTTCCAGAGTGTGCCCCCAAACACCTTTCTTCCCGAGGTCCTGGTTCCTAAAGGTCCCAACTGTGCTGTCGGTTGAGAATCAAGGCTTTAACACGTGGGCCCTGGGGACACCCCAGAGCCCAACTAGAGCACCATCAGGACTCTCCTCAAAGCTGGTTGCGGTGGCCACACCTGTCCTCCCCGCAGCTCGGGAGGCTGAGGCAGGAGGATCGCGAGTTCAAAGCCAGCCTCAGAACAGCGAGGCCCTAAGCAACTCAGTGAGACCCTGTCTCTAAGTAAAACACAAACCTCGGTGGTTAAGCGCCTTCTGCTTAATCCTCAGAACTCAAATAGAAAAAGCAAAAATTCTGTTCAAATATTTCCATATGGAACCCCAGGAAGTGTGCTTGTTGAATGGATTTTTTCTGGTAACCTTCTGTGTACTTTCTTCTTTTAATATTTATTGTTTTGTGGTAGTTGTCAATACCTTTATTTTATTTATTTATTTATTTTTATGTGGTGCTGGGGAGGGAACCCAGGGCCTTGGGCATGCGCTCCACCAACTGAGCTCCACCCGGCCCCTTCTGTGTACTCTTTAGGACCTCCTCCAACCCTGCTCTGGAGGCTGAGAAGTCCCCGTTGGTGGCAGGGGCTGTTCCTATGGACGAGGACACCTATAAATGTGGTGGCTAGTGAGCGAGTAGATTTTCTCCTGGCAAACTCCTACTCACCCCTCAACACCCTCTTTAATGCCCCTTAGGGACCTTGGTCTCTTGGCCACAGGGAGGGGACTCCTCCCTCTTGGGCTTAAGGTCACTTTCCCCAGGAAGACGGAGGGGGGTGGGGAGGTTCTGCGGTTCCCCTTGTCATGATTTCCGGCTCCTGTGACCTATTCTTTCCTGCTTCCCCTCCCCCACTCTGTGGGGCGGTTGAAAGTGGGGCGTCCCTGGGACCTTCTCTGGCAGCTGGCAAGGGCCCCTGGGGGGGAGGAGGGGGAGAGGGAGGGGGTTGTGCCCACCTGTGGCACCGGGAAGGTGAGATCGTGAGCTCAGTGGGACCCCGATGAGGGTAGAAATGCCACCTCACATGCGGCTGGGGACCCCTTGCTCACAGCCCCCCACGGCTCCCCCGTGCCCTTGGGCAAGGCAGGCCCCCTGCGACCTCCAGTGTCACCTCCCCACACAGAGCCCCAGACCCTCCGAGACGGGCTACTGTTCCTCAAAGCGTCTCCTCCAGAGGAGGCCTCGGCCCCAGGGCCATCTCCCTTGGAAACCCAGCTCCAAGCCCCCTCCTCGTGGGCGCGGTGGCCCCCGCCTGTCATCCCAGCGGCTCGGGAGGCTGAGGCAGGAGGATTGTGAGGATCAAAGCCAGCCTCAGCAAGAGCGAGGCCCTAAGCAGCTCAGCGAGACCCTGTCTCACAGTAAAATACAAAACAGGGCTGGGGACGTGGCTCAGTGGTCGGGGCCCCTGAGCTCAGTCCTCCTCCTCCAGGAAGCCCTCTCTCCCCAGCGCACAGCACTGGGCTGTCCCCCCCCAGGGGCTGGGGAACCTGCGTCCAGTTCTTTCCCTCCCGCCCTGTCTATCCAGTGGCCGATCTGACTCTGGGATGAGCAAGACATGTTAGCAGGACAGAGGCCACTGGGGGGCACCAGTGACAAGGGCTAGTGTCCCTGGCTGGCGGTGGGCGCCGTCCCCAGGAGCCCTTCCTCCCTCCTCCCTCAGGCCTGGCTCTGCAGGGTGGGGGCACCAGGCCTGGGAGGGCAGCTGCTGGAACCTTCTGTCCTTTACCCAGAGCCTGGGGTGGCCCCACCTGTGCCTCAGGTCCCACCCCTGTGACCCGGGCAGGCGGGGCTCCCGGGGGGCCAGATGGGCTGCGAGGCCCAGGTTGCTGCAGCCCCCTCCATCTGTGTCTCTCGGTCTTATCTCTCCATGTCTCTGGGTCTCTGTCTCTGCCCCTCCCCCCCCTGGCCGGGTCCTGTGGCCAGTGAAGGCTGCTGTGTGTGGGGTCACGGGGTCTCCGTCCCCGTGGTGCCAGGACCAGGACACTGCTTCTTTGTCCCCGAGGCACTGATGTCTCTGGGCCGCCTGACCCCGGCCGGCCCTGCCGCCCCCGGCTCCTCCTCCGGGGGGCGTCCTTGCCAAGGCTGAGCCGCGCCCTGTCGCCGGCCTCGGTCTCCCCAGATGCCCCCGTCCCAGGAAGGGCCCTCCCCCACCTCGGTGCCCTGGGACCCTGGGAACATGTCCCTTCAGGGGAGGTCACACGACCCAAATCCACCCTTTCAAGAAGGATGATGTAGCTGATGTGGAGCTTGCTCTCAGGGGGGCGCAACAGCAGCTCCACGTGGTTCTAGAACATTCCCGTCCCCCAAAGGAGACTGCACACATGAGCCTCACTCCCTGCCCTCAGCCCCCAGCAACGCACCTGCTCCGTGGCCTGGGGACCGCCTGCTCTGGGCACTTCGCAGCGGCAGAGCCACATCCCCAGGAATTTTTATTTGTTTTTTTGTTGTAAGATAGAGTCTTACTGAGTTGCTGAGGCTGGCCTCCAACTTGCCATCCTCCTGCCTCAGCCTCCCGAGCTCCTGGGATGACAGGGGTGCACCATCACGCCGAGCCAAAGATGAAGGACGTACAGTGACCTTTTGGGAGCCGGGACCCAGGGCACCCGGGGCAGGAATCTGGCCGTGGGGAGCGGGTGCTCTGCCGGCCGTGGCGCACAGCGAGTGCCTCACAGCAATTTGTTGGATGAAAGAATTCAAGATGTTGGAGGACTCCGGAGGCTGAGGCAGGAGGATGGCAAGTGGGAGGCCAGCCTGGGCAACTTAGAGACCCTGTCTCAAAATAAAAAATAAAAGGGCCAAGACGGCAGCCCACTGGTGAAGCGCATATTAAAAAGACAAAAAACCTGCCCAAGGACCCTGTGGCCCGGCCAGCCCTGGGGTCTGAGGTGGGGGTCAGAGAGGACTTGGGGACGGGGCTCAGAGCTGCAGGTGACTCTCAGGGCCACCACCCAGGTGTCCAGCTGGGCCGGGGGCTAGCAGGGCAGGGCCCCGAGCCGCAGGGCCCAACGTGCCCCAAGGTGGGTTTCTGCCGGGGTGAGGTCACCGCTGTGACTTCCTGGGTTTCTCTTTCCGTGTGACTGGGACTGTGACGCCTTTTTTTTTTTCTTTTTTAAGGTTCTGCTTCAATGAGTTCCGGGAGGGGACAGTGTGGTGTCCTCCTTGGTGCTGAGAAGCTGCTTAGAACCGGAGGCTCCTCGTGGACCCGATGGGGCGGCCGGTGGCTGTGCTGCGTGTCCTCCTCCTACTGTTGTCCAGCCGGGGTGAGTCACGGCCCCCAGCCGCCACCCGCTGCTCCTGGTTGGGACTGGTGGGTGGAGGCTGCGGCCCCGGGTTCGAGGGTCCTGCCCCGAGTGGGAGGGACCTGGTGATCCTGGCCTCTGGGCTCAGACTCCTCCCGGGCCTTGCTTTTCTCTTTTGTGGACTGGACCCTCCCCACCTCCCAGAGTTCACTGAGGGGACACCCAGGGGAGCGGTGGAGAGCGAGCCCGCGCATGGCAGGCGCGTGGCAGTGTGCACACAGTCATGTACGTATCAGGTGAGGAGGGGTCACTGGGGTGCCTCGGTTTGGACTCTGAGCCCCGCTCTGCTCCTGCTGCTGTGTGACTCTGGGCAGATTCTGTGCCTCTCTGTGCTTTCGTTTCCTCCTCTGTAAACTGGGGATCAGCAGGGTGCAGACTCAGCACTCAAGTTTGAGGTGCTGAATGTGCCCCACGGGGACTTCAGGAGCCAGACGGGAGGCCCCAGGCCCGGGATTCCTTGGGAGTCGCTCACTGGTGGTGGCCCTGGATGGTCAGCCCCAGGGAGGGCGGGGGGGAGGGGGGAGGGTCTGTGTCAGGGTGTGTGGTGGGTGCCAGGCTCCCCCGACTCCGCCCACGGCGGCCCCCGCCCCGACTTGTCCGGTTCTACCTCTGGCGGACAGTGGTGCTCCTGTGCAGCGTGAGGGACGCTGTGGCTGAAGGAGGTCACCTCCAGGCTCACCACAGCCCTGACTGCTGGTGGGACAGGAGCCCCGCTTGGCCCCCCCCACCCTCCTTCCTCCCGACCAGCTTTGCCTCAGGCGCCCCCAACACGTCCCGCCTGCCAGGTTCTGGGTCTCACTGCTCTTTCCTGTTGGGGGGGACCCCCTGGAGGGACCCCAACTGCGTATCTTAGTGTCCACTGTGAAATTTCCACCCAGCCACCAAGGGCTAAGGGGTGGTGGATGATGGAGGAGTGGGCGGAGGGACGAGTGGATGGAGGGGTGAGTGGACAGAATGGCCGGTGCTTGACGGATGAAGGGGGTCCACTAGGACCCCAGACTCAGCATCAACAGACAGTGGTAGATGGATGGGTGGGTTGGCGGGTAGCTAGACAGATACAGGTGGGTGGACGGGGGGTGGATGGACAGTGATGATCACTTGGATGTAGACCCCAAGCCGAGCCCCTGTCCCCAAACAGTGCAAGGCCAGAGGTGTCACCATCTCTTGTTCCTCCAGCTGCCTGCAGAGCCGTCGAGTGCTCAGTTCAGGACCTGCCGGATCCGGACACCAACTCAGGTTCGAGGGCGTGGGTCCTTGAGGACTGCGTGGCGCTGGGCTCCGCCTCTCCCGGCCAGAGCAGCCCCACCTGAGGTCTCGGGGACCCTGACCACCCCCCGCCGGCCCATCCTCACCCTCTCAGCCTGACCTCCCCCCGCCCCCGGCAGGGTGGCAGGACTGGTGTGTGTGTCACCAGGCTGGTTACTGGGTGTCGGGGGTGGTGGTCAGGTGTGCCCGGGTGAGGCTGCGGTGTCCCCAGAGTAGGTGTAAAGGCTCCGGTGCCCAGTGGGCACGCTGTCCATTCCACTGTTGAAGATTATCTGCTCATCTGGCAGTGGTGGCACACTGTGGAGTCCCAGTTCTTCAGGAGGCTGAGGCAGGAGGATCGTGGGAGTCCAGGAGTTTGAGGCCAGTCTGGGCAACAGAGCACGACTCCATCTCAAATTTTTTTTTTTTTTTTTTACTGAGCATCTACTATGTGCAGACCCAATTCCAGATGTAGGGAATAACTTGTCCTCCCAGGACAGCCTCGTGGAGGACAGAGCACAGGTGAACCAGTGCATGGACTGCACAGGATGGCACACACTGGAAAAACAGGCGGCTGAGGGAGGAGGAGGCTGCTGTGGGCCAGCTGGAGGTCCAGGAAGTGACATAAATGAGCAATTGGACTGTTGAGATCTGGGGAAGGAGCAGGAAGGAGCAGGGTGTGGCTCCGTGGTAGAGCATCTGCTTGGCATGTGCGAGCGGCTGGGTCTCATCCATCCCCGCTAATGAAAAAAAGATCTGGGGGAAGGGCTTTCCAGGTAGAGCGCACAGCATGTGCAAAGGCCCTGAGGTGGGAGCAAACCTGGCATGTTGGAGGCCCAGAAAGGAGGCTGGTGGGGTGGGAGAGGTTGAGGTGGGGAGATGGGAAGGACTCAGGGAGGGTGTCGGGAGCCACAGAAGGTTTAGGCAGAAGTGTCTGCTCCAGGACACTGTGACGGAGTTTCATTGCCTGGGAGCGGGTCCCTGTGGGCAAGCTCCACCTCCTGCGGTTCTTCCCAGACCCCGGGGTCTCTTGCAGGCTCTGCCTCGGGGCCCACCGACCTGAGCTGCTACCGGGTGGACAGCGAAAGTGTCTATGAGTGCTCCTGGCGGTACAAGGGTCCCACAGACGGCGTCAGCCACTTCCTGTGGTGCCGGTGAGACTCCACCAAGGTCCCCAAACCCAGACCCATGTTCAGCCCTTGCCCCGCCCCCGTTCCTGCTCTCAGAAGTGAGATTCTGGGGTCCCCCTAAGCCCTCAGTCCTAAGTCGATCCCTAAATAACCCCCGGGCTGAGGGAAGTGGAATTACAGGGGGACAGGAAGGGTGCTAGGAGCTGGTGCACGGGGCCTGCTGCGGCGGCTGCGATGCCCAGGTCCACTAGGACCCCAGACTCGGCACCGGCACTCTCCTCCCTGCAGCCGGCAGGAGGGGTGCTGCTGCTACTTCCCCGCGGGCCGGGACACCAGGCTGCAGTTCTCCGACCAGGACGGGGTGCCTGTGCTCCGGGACGTCACGCTCTGGGTGGAGTCTCGGGCGGGGAACCGGTCGGAGAAGTCGCCCAGCGTTTCCCTGACGCTCTCCACGTGGGGTCAGCACTCTGCTCTCTTCCCATACCCTCTCCACCCTCACAAGCCCCCGGCCTCCATGCCCACACCTGGAGGGGGATCCCAGGGTCACACGATAGATAGTGGCCGCAGTGACATCCAACTCTGGAGCGTGACATGGCCGTCTTCATGGTGCCTTCGCTAAAGTCCCCTCTTGCTGGGCACTTAGGTTGCTTCTCGCTGGCCCCTGTCTCCAAAGGGCACCTGAGGCCGTGTGCCCAGGGGACATGGCCTGTGGGCCCCACGGAGGAGGGGGCGTGGGCAACCCTGGTTCTCACCGGGGGACCCAGTTGATGACCCGGGTCGGGCCAGCCACGGGCAGAGGCAGGACTCACGGAGTCACACACGTGGGGCCATCTCCTCCCGACCTCCACTTCTGCTTCCAGTCCGATACCACCCTCCCCCGGGCGACATCAGGGTGTCCAGCGCCTCTGGGCAGCCGCGGTGGGAGTGGGCCACCCGGCAGGAGAAGGCCGAGGCCCAGCCGGACAGGGCGGAGGTGCAGCTCCGGCACCGCACACCCAGCGGCTTGTGGAAATGGGTGAGTTTCCTCCACGGGTCAAGAGTGGACCCAGCCTCTCTCGGGGACCCTCAAGTTCCCGTGGGTCTCACCATCTCCACAGCCGCGCCCCTTCCTGGCCTCCACCCTGCCCAGGTCAGCCCCCAAGGTCTTTCCGACACCCCCCCCCCCCCCCCNCGTGGCGCACAGCGAGTGCCTCACAGCAATTTGTTGGATGAAAGAATTCAAGATGTTGGAGGACTCCGGAGGCTGAGGCAGGAGGATCACGAGTTCAAAGCCAGCCTCAGCAGCTCCGTGAGACCCTGTCTCTAGATGAAATACAAAACAGGCCTGGGATGCGGCTCCGGGGTCGAGGGCCCCCGGGTTCAATCCCTGGGACCCCCCCTCAATTCCTTTTTAAATAGCTAAAGTTTTCAGCACCGAAGTGTAAAAAGACTGTCACATGGCCTCTCTCTAGGGCGACTGTGGACCTCAGGATGCTTCCGGCCTAGGTGAGAATGACAGTAATAACAGCAGCAGCAAAGGCAGCCGCTGCAAGGAGACATTAATTGAGCACCTACTGTAGGCCTCGCCTTCTGCAAAGGCCTTCGTTGGGTTTTGTGCCGTCGCCCCCTCCCTTAATTGACGTTGGATTATTTCCATCTTGCAAGTAAAAAAACAAAGTGAGGATTGGGGGAGCGCTGAGGAGCCCTTGGCCAAGGTCCCATCCCCAGGGGAGGTGGGGCCAGCTCCCACCTAGGGCAGGGGCTACGTGGACATACCCAGGAACCCAAGGGGACGGGGCCTGGCTCGCTCCTGCCGTCCCCAGAGTCCAGTGCCCGGCTGTGTACACAGCTGGAGCTCCTAAGTGCACGAGAGCTAAGCGACTAGTGCCAAGCCCTGGGTGACCCCGTGGGACTGACCTCTGGCCTGTGTGGCGCCCCTCCCCCAGAGTCCTGCCTGTGTCCCCTGGAGATGGACGAAGCCCGGGAATGCCAGTTTCGGCGGCGGCGGCGGTTGGCATCGGGTGCCCCGGGAGGTCCCTGGAGTAGCTGGGGCAGCTCTGTGTGTGTCCCCCCTGGTGAGAACGCCCAGGGCCACGGTGTAGGGGCATTAGAAATGAGGCAGCAGGGCCAGGGCGGTCACACGCCTGTGATCCCAGAGGTTTGGGAGGCTGAGGCAGGAGGATTGTGAGTTTGAGGCCAGTCTCAGCCGCTTGGTGAGATCCTGCGTGAAATACAAAACACGACACTACACGCCCCGTGTCCCCGTGTCCATCTCTACACTAAAAGACAAGAGAAAGAAGAAACGGGTCGGCGGGTACTAGACATGAGACAGTGGGTGCTAGACACAAGGCAATGTGTATTAGAAATCAGGCAGCGAGGGCTGGGGTCAGTGGTGGGGCGTATGCTCAGCATGTGCTCCCCCCTCCGCAGCCACCCTCCCGCGGCCTGAGCTGAGGCTCTCCGTGGGACCCCTGGGCCCCGACGGGAGGAGGCTACTCACGGTGCTCGGGCAGGTAACGGGACCTCCCTCCGAGGAGCTGTGGGTGGCCGGGGCAGTGGCGGGGACAAGAGGCTGGAGGGGGTGGGCGGGGAGCCTGGGGTTCCAGTGGGAGCCACGGAGCACGTGGGCCGGGAGGACGGCGGTGGGTGGGCCTGGATCTCCACGGCCGCTCTGGTCCGCACAGAGTAGACAGAAACCAGATGGCGGGAGGGGACAGACTTCAGCAGGTCTCTCACGGGCTCAGTTTCTTCCAATTCAAATTCCTTTTCCTAGGAACAATCTCTGGGTCTGAGCTAACCGACTCCAAAGATTTGATTCTTTTTTTCCTGAAATCACAGTGGGTTTTGCCAATCCCCCTGCTCCCCAGATCAGCATGCCCCGGCTCTGATCTCTGATTGCCCATTTCCCAACAGCTCTGCCAGCATTGTGTTTGACTATTTTTTTTTTTTTAAGAAATTTCGGTGCATGTGATTGGCCGCAGTCCTGTCCTCCTGGGCTGTCGTGCTGTCTGCCCCAAGGACAGTGTTCAGGTCCCCACAAGCCATCTCTCGTACCCATGACAGCTACCCCAGGTCAAGCTTCCGGAAGGCTGCCTCGGAGCACCTACAGCCAGGGTGAACCTCTCTGTCCAGCTGCACATGCTGTCCTGCTCCTGCAAGGCCAAGGCCGAGAGGACCCGGCCCCTGCGGAGAAAGCTCAGCCTCTCGGGGGCTGCCTACGACGTGGCTGTCTTCTCCCAGAGTCACTTTGGCCGGAGCTCCAACAAGACCTGGCGCATTCCCGCCAACACCAGCACAGGTGCCTCTCCGTGGGGCAGGGTGGGGCGGCCACCAGAGGACCTGGAGTTGAGCAGCTCTTCTGAGCCCCACTCCACCAGCAGGAGGCCAGGAGGCCAGGAGGCCAGGGAGGCCAGGGAGCGTAACAGGCGCCAAAACCCATGATCAAGCTGGGCCTGGCGGTGCCGCCGGTCATCCCAGTGTCTCGGGAGGCTGAGGCAGGAAGATCACAAGTTCGAGGCCAGCCTCAGCAATTTAGCAAGACCCTGTTTCAAAACACAAAAGGACCGTAGGTCAGTGGTGGGGTGCTCGCCCAGTGCGTGTGAGGCCCTGGGTTCGATCCCCAGCACTGAAAAAAAAAATGTCATCCCCACATCCTTAATCCGGGTGACTCCTTAAATTCCGTGCCCGAGTGCCGTGCCACCCTGGGAAGGTGCAGGTGAGGCCACGAGGCTCATTTTACAGATACGACAACCGAGGCTCAGAGAGGTCCTGTCACTCCCTAGGGCGGCACAGGAGCGTGTGGTCAGCTCTGACCTGATCTGGGTCGCAGCCCTGCTGGTGGACTCGGGTTGATCCACACCCTGTCTGGGCCTCAGTTTTGGCATCCGTCAAATAGGGCCATCATTGTCCCGTCTCCCAGGGAGCTGGCGCACACAGTTGGTGTTCGATAAACGCTGCTTGTCTTCCGCCAAATTAGAAGCAGAGGCCCTTGTTTTAGGAAGTGGGAGAGATGGAGCCAGGGGTCGGGGGTGCGTCCTGCTGCCTCTGAACTTGGCCTTTGTCCCCAGCGGGTCCAGCCAGGCTGGGCGTCTGCTGCAGGGGAGGGAGACAGGGCGGCAGGGGGGCCCCGTCCGGGCGAGGGAAGCCCTTCAAACGCTCCCCTCTGCCCACGTCCAGCCCTCAGCTGCCCACTGAGGG
>NW_026000241.1:6428191-6431109 GCF_001458135.2 Marmota marmota marmota | reverse complement strand
GCCTCGGTGAGCAGCCGCCTGCCCAGAGCGGGCCAGGCCCGCGGCCTCCCCAGCCCGGCCCACTGCGGGCACCTGCCGCCACCGAACTCCTACTCACCCCTCAGAGCCCGGCCCCAAACCTCCCTCCTCCAGGAAGCCTTCCCACACTGCCAGCCTCCCTCTGTCCTGGGTTGGCACCTGGGTTTGGGATTTCAGTGCCGTGCACTTATTTTGTGCCAGGTGTTTATTCCTACTTCTGGGCAGGTGGGGTACGGGTCCCTCGCGTCACCTTAGGGAAACTGTAACCTGTCCGGGGCTGGCAGCCGGGGAGGGCCGGCGGCAGGTAGATGAAGGGTCCTCCCTCATCCCTCCCAACCCGAGCTCTCCCACCCCCAGAAGCCCAGGTTTCCAACCTGCCCATCCCCTTCGTGTCTCTGGGGAGCTTCGTGAGCGTCCTCCTCCTGGGTGTCCTTGGGTACCTCGGCCTCAACAGGTAACTCGTGTCTTCTCCCCGGGGACGACCTGTAAGAGTCACAGTGATAACAATAGCCTCCCAACTCGAGGAGCGGAGGCAGGGTGCCCACTTTACAGATGAGGAGACTGAGGTCCAGAGGGCCAGGGATTGGCCCAGCAGGGGACAGAGGTGGGATTTGATCCTGAATCTATAGGACCCCCCCATCCCGTCCTCACACCTTTTATAACCTCATGTTGGTGAAAAAATTGAGCCAAATATGACTTAATTTGACTTAAGGGCCGCCCGGTACCTGTGTCCACCCCTGCCCACACCCTGCGTCAGCACCGCTGTGGAGTTCCCCAGCAGCCAAGGGAAACAGGTAAATGTTCCATTTCAAATTCCAGCTCGTGGCCATGGGTCACATACTCTGGGCAAAGCTTGGCTGAGCAATGGCCACCATGTATTGGCTCATTTGATTCTTCCCCAGCCTATTAAGATAGATGCTCCAAAATCCCTGCCCCAAACCCTCTGCCATCTACATATGGGCGAGTAACAATCCAGAGAGATCATTTCCTAGCAGAGAAACAGAACTGATGGGGGGGGCATGCCAAGGTGGTGGGCTTCAGACACAGCTGGATCCAGGGCTGTGGGGTCTCTCTCTCTCTATGTGGCCATGGTCCCCGTAGGCTCCTCTCGCAGGCAGCCTCAGTCTTCCCCAGGGAGAAGAGGCCCTGTGGTGCCCTTTAACTGCGGCCAAAGTCTCAGGGTCATCACCGATTGGTCCAGCGTAGGTCACGTGCTTACCGCTCGGCCTATGGCTGGAACCAGGGGGCCAGGATGCTATGATTGGCTGAGCCAGGGTCACATGCTCCTTGCTAGACCAGGGCGGGGCCACCTGCCAGGAGAGGAGGAGGGAGGCTTTTCCCAGAAAGACGTGGGGGTGCGGGAGCGGGGCCAGCAGGGCCGCCCAGGCAGGGCGCACCTTTAAATGGGTCTCAGGGTTTTAAAGAATTTGCCCCCAGAGCTGGGCCCCGCCCATGGGGGGGTGGGAACGGCCCCGCCCAGCGCCTTGGCCCCGCCCTCTTTTCTAGCTGTGGCAATGGCCCATCCCGGGGGGCTTCCCTGAAGAGGTGTCTCCTCAAGAGACCCTGGTGGTGGAGGTGACCTGGAACAAAGGCGAGGGGACTGAACCTCTGGAGGCGAAGACGGAGCTGGTGAGGGGTGTCCCAGAGCCAGGCCTGGACACAGAGCTGTCCCCAGAGGACAAGGGACAGGTGCAAGGACACTGGGAAGCCAAGGTCCTAGGGCCCGGCAGGCGGGACTGTCCAGATAGCAGCCCTGCCCAGGCGTCTAGACTCCCCTTGCTCCTGGAGGACCTGAGGCAGGGGCCCCCCAAGTTTGACGACCCTTGGTGGACGTGGAAACGCGAGGAAGAAATGGGAACACGCACCTCGTCTTCCAGAGAGGGAGACTGACCTGGCCGTCACCGAGGCCGGCATCCAGGGCTTATTGCATAACCAGCCTGTCCCTTCCAGACGCCGGAAGAGCCCGTGATTCCCACAGCTGGCCCTCGAGATACCATGCCCATGTCAGGGGTGTGACCACCGAGGCTCAGAGTGGGTGAGTGCCTTGCCTGAGGCCACACAGCATGGGCCAGGACTCAAACTCAGGCCTCTGTGACCCGGAAACTGCTCCCCATCGCCCCGCCTCCTGCGCCCTGCCCTCCTCTCTAACCTCGGGCCACACCTGTTGCCACACATCCTGTGACGGGAACCCTGGAAGCCACCAGGAAACGAGCTGCAGCCCAGCCAGGCCTGACAGCCACGGGCCAGGGACGGGCCTGCCCTTGGCCTGCTCTGCTGTGGGGAGGCCGGCGAGGGCTGCTGGGGTGGATCCCAGAATGTCCTCTTCCCACGGGCACTGGGCGGGGACTGGAGGGACTGTCCACGGATCCCAAGAAGGGACCCGGGAGCTGCTCAGCGCTGGGGAAACCGGGTCCCCTCCCGGCCTCGTCTTCTCTGTCACACGGGGTAGCACGAGGGCGACCTCGCGGGGCTTTTGGAGGGGCGCAGTCTTCATAAATGAGCCTCCTCTGTCCCCGACCTGTCCCCGGGGCCAGTTTCAATGTCCGGCTCCAAATCTCCAAATGGAAGCTGAGGATTCCTTTCTCCTCCTCCCTCGTGGACGCCCCTCTCCCTCTGGGGGCCCCGGGATCACCTATTTGGGGGCGGCCCAGCCGGACGTGCATCGGGACTGGGCAGGGGGAGGGACGGTGGGAGGGAGTTGGCGGGTCCCCCGTGAGTGGCCTTGGTTGCCCCCAGGGGCCATCCTCCTCCCTCCTCACGCCCAGCGCCCGAGCAAACCCCTGGACCCCAGCGTCACCCTAAACCCACCCACTTCCTGCCCACACTGCCCCGCGGCCACCGCCCCTGCCCCCTGATCGCGGCGGCCAGGGCGGGGTCCCCGGACCCCCCCCCAGCTCCCG
>NW_026000241.1:6424778-6428034 GCF_001458135.2 Marmota marmota marmota | reverse complement strand
CCACCGAGGGACCGGCCCTGGCGGGGGGACGGGGCGGGGAGGCCGGAGGCCCAGGCCCCGCCCCATCTGGAGGCGTCACTTCCCCCTGGGAACGCGGATCCCTGGCCTGGGTCCACCTAGTGGCACAGGATCCCATTTGGTGGCCTCTAGAGTTGTCCACAAGCCCACTCCTAGGCACAGCCCCTTGGGTCCAAGGGACAGGCAACTTGTCCTGGCTAGAACTCTTGTTGGTGTGACAGGGAAAGAGGACACCTGCTCCCAGTGGGAGAGGCTGGGCTGGGCGGAGGAGGGCCAGGAGCTGGCTTGGGAGCCTCTTTTCCTCGACTGGGGGAGGCCGCCTGTGGGAGAAGTCTGCAGGGAGGACAAAAGTGCAGAGATGGAGAGGCAGTCACCTGGATTCAGCCATGCCTGAAACCCAACATTTCAATCAGGTCCCCGCCCCTTTTAAATGCAAGCTACTAATTCTGCTGCCAAGAAATGACCAAGAGCTTCTCCCTGGGCCTCTGCCTGCCTGTCTATGAAATAGGAAGAGGTTCGCGATACTGGCCGAAGTCCTGACCTCGGTGGGCTGAGTCACTCCCTAGAAGAATGTTGGCCCAGTATTTATTTATTTTCGTGGCATTCGAGATGGAACCCAGGGCCTCAGGCCCAGCCAGCACTCTACCACCGAACCACACCTCCACCAGGATTTATCAAGCACCGCTGGGCCACCATCATTCTGGGGTCCTCTGGGGGTGGCTCCTCAGCTCCTTGCAGTAGCTGTGTCGCCTTTCAGAATGCAGCTCAGCTATTGATTCACTCAAGACGCCAGTGGGCAGGGGCAGGGCTCGGGGACTTGTCATGGGGACTCGTGATGGGGAACAGACAAATGCTAGTAAGAGGGAAAAATGGGAATGTGAAGAACGGGAGGAGGGAGTTTCCCTGGAGGAGGCCATGCAGGGCCGCAGCAGTGAGGAGGGGCTGGAGCAGCTATGCAAAGGCCCTGAGGCAGTGCTGGCCTCCTGCCTGTCAGGGACGGGGAGGGAGAGGGTCCTTGGCACCCAGGGCCCAACAGGCCAGAGCTTTATTCCGAGCGTGGGGTGGTCGGAACGAAGACTTGGGGTGTGACTTGTGAGTTCTTCACAGAAGCTCCTGGTTCACCCCGGCGGGCCTCAGTGCTCTGGTCTGCACAGTGGACCCCCGGAGGTGGCCAGCAGAGTGCCCACCCTCCGCTCCCCTGTCCACCTCTCTTTCTCGGCCCCTCTCTCCCTTCCCCACAGCTCGGGAGGCTGGGGAGTGTCCCACCGTGTGGCCGGTCCCCGTGCGTTTCTCCACTCATCCTCCGATGTTGGGGTCCTTGCCACTCTGGGGCCGCTGTGAGCATGCGCGGGGCCGCCTGCCCTCGGGCCTCCTCTGCGCAGGTGCACGGTGGCAAGACCCTCTGCGCCCCCCTCGCTGAGGACCTGCCGGGCTCCCGCGCATCCCCACCAGCCTTCTGCTCCCTGTGTCCGCATCAACTATTTTTTTTTTTTTTTTTTTTTTAATCCCGGCCGTCCTGGTGGGTGTGATGGTTCTGTGTGACGTTTGGTTTTTAGGGCTGGTGACTCAGCCCAGGGCCTCCTCCGCACTCTGCAACCGCGGAGCCACATCCCCACATCCCCAGCCTCTTTTTCTAAATTTAAATTTTATTTTTATTTTGAGATAGGGTCTCGCTGAGTTGTTGAGGCTGGCCTCGAACTTGCCATCCTCCTGCCTTGGCCTTCTGAGCCACTGGAATTGCAGGCTGCACCACCACGCCCGGCTCACCTGCTCTTTCTGATGTTTCCCCAATGGATCATTCTTGTTCCCTGTCCTTGGCTGTTTGTGGCTCTTCTTGGGGGAACTGTCCATTGAAATTTTTTGTCCATTCACCACTGGGCTCTTCCTGTTTTTATTATTGAGTTGTGAGAGCTCTTTATATATTCTGGCTGTGTGACCCATGTCCGTGGTAGGAATGGCAAACCTTTACTCCCTTCTGGGGGTTGTCTTTTGACTCACTATAAATGTCCTTTGAGGGAGAAGAGCCTTGGATCCCTGGAGTCCACTCCATCTGTTTTCCCTGGTGGTGGTGGGTGTCCTCCATGTCATGCAAACAATCTTTCTGTCTTTGAGGCTCCTTTCAGGCACCTCCCACCCCGCGCCCCCAGGTCCTCCCCTCTGGTGGGCTCAGACCCCCACCCCCAGCTGAGGCGCTTGCACCCATCTCCTGGCCTCCAAGGAGGCCTCAGGGGCCAGCCTCACCTGCCTGGGCAGCCACTGAGCTGCCGCCCTCAGGTGCTCACTAACAGAGCCGGGACTGTCCAGGGGTGTGGGAAGCCTGGAGCTGTCCCCAGCGCCGCGACGCCCACACCGCGCAGGGCCCCCGCTCTGCAGGTAGGAAACCGAGACCCGGGCAGGGAGGAGATGAGGCCTTCCCGCCAGGGCCACCCACAGGTCATGCCCCGGGCCTTCCCGCCACCAGGCTCCCAGCCCTCCTGGCTGCTGTCCCGACCTGGGCTGACCCACGGCTCCTCCAAGAGTCCTTCCTGCCCAAACCAAAACCATCAACAATCCGGAGGAGGGAGGAAAAACGTCCCGGGCGCCCTGCCCCTCCCCCACCACTGGGTGCTTTTCAATGGGACCGAGGGGAGGTGTCCCCGACCAGGAGAGTGTCCCCCGCCTCTGGCTTGCTGTGCAGCCTGGGCCGCTGCGGCCTCAGTTTCCCCGTGGGTGAAATGGGGGACTAACCCTCTGGGGGCTGTGAGGAGAGAGGAGCCAGGCCGGGGAGCGCCACCCTGGAAGCCACCACCATCCTTAAGAATAGAGCACAGGCGGGGCCCACCTTCAGGAGGGGCCTCGGGCCTGCCCGGGGGGGCTGCTCCTGACCTCCTGCCCCGGCCTGTTTGCTGGGGCTGATCTCCGCTCCCTACCTCCCTGCTTCTCTGCCTCCTGCTTCCTCTGTCCCTCCTGTCTCTGTCTCTGCCTGTCCCCCACCTGTCTTCCTGTCCCTCTCCACTCTCTCAGGACCCCCCAGCACAGTCCGACTAGGCCCGGCCAGCGACGACCTCAGGACCCTTTCACTTGCTGCTCCGGAGCCCCCAACTGCCAGGCGTCCCTCGCCAACCCTCAGAGCTCAGAAGCGCCACCCGCAGGGAAGTGGCCTCCCCCCCCTTTTCAGAGGAGAAACCCGGGCTCCGGCCCCAGGCCCGGGGTAACCCGGAACCTCAATCCCGCTGCCCGGCTCTGTGGCCATCGGCTG
>NW_026000241.1:6411792-6424760 GCF_001458135.2 Marmota marmota marmota | reverse complement strand
CTCTGTGGCCATCGGCTGCCCCGCATGCGGTCCCCGGGGCCTGTCCCTAGATGGTCGGCGGGTGGCTGTACCCAGACGGGCAGGCAGGGCGGCACCTGCCCTCCAGGAGCCACTTCCTGGACGCAGGCTGGCAGGTGGCCCAGTGGCCTCGGTGCTGTCTGGTGCCCGCCAGGAGTGGGGAGCAGAGGGGGCATCTGAGGTGGCCCTTCAGGCTCAGAGTCACCCAGATTCCATGCCAGACGCCAGGATGGGCTGGGGACTGCGGAGCTCCAGGTCACCCTTCATGGGGGACAGGGGCAGGGAAGTCCTGGGCCACAGCCTGCAACCTCCCCTTCAGGAGGCCCCTGTGCCTCCTGTGTGGCTCTGGGGACGTCCTCCCAGCACAGCCTTGACCTGGAGCAGGAGGGTGTCGCTGTCCAGCGGGGGCCTCCCACACGGGCTCAGCCACCGCCCACCCCAGGCTGGGCCGGAGGGGACGGCAGGGGATGAAGGGACCCCACCCGGTGGTCAGCAGCGGCAGAGGCCATCCCGCCCCAGGGAGCTGGGGAGATGGAGGACGAGCTACCTCCCTGGTGACTCGGCCTCCACGGGATGCTGGCTCCTCTGAGTGTCCCACCTATCCCTCCCAGGCTCTTTACCCAGGTCCCTGTGTCCCTGTGAGAGGAGATCAGGGGCCCCATCTCTTCTGCACTCTCTACCCCCCATCTGCCAGCAGAAAACGTCCCCAGACCCGATCCCTTCTCACCACACCACTCCACCTGGCCCAGCCCTGTCACCTCCTGGGTCCCCTCACCTCTGCCTTCGTCCCCTCTGTACATCCCCAGCGGGTGCCTGAGCCAGGCCTGTCCTTCTGTCTATAACCCTCTGTGGCTCCCAGCTCCTCAGGTAATGGCCAGTCCTCCCCGAGGTCACAGGCTTTGTCTGGCCCTGCTGTCCCCTTGCCTCGCTCCTGCCACCCCCTCCTCAGCCTACTCAGCCTGCATCAGCCTGCTCGAAGCTTCTCCAAGTCAGGCGTGCCCCTGCCTCAGACCTTTGCGTGGTCTGTGCCTCCCCCGGAGACCACCTGTCTCTCCAACTTCTTTTAGGTTTCAGGTCAAATGTCATTGTCACCCACATGTCCTTTCTCCCTCCCCTGCCACCAGGAGTCTGTTTGGTTCATGCTGCTGCCCAGTTCCTGTATACAGTTGGGGCTTAATCATTGTGTTCGCCAAAAATCATGCTGATAATAAGGGTCATTTTGCCAGGTGCCTCGGGTGCACCAGGCCCCGGTCCAGAGACGGGGGACACAGCTCCTGACATTGAGACCAGTGTCTACTTTGTGGGACTCGTGGTCTGGGAACCTTCAGCATCTGAAGGAATAAACGTGGGACATGGCGCCGGCAGCAGGAGCGCCACAGACGACCCGGGCGACCCACGGCAGAGGAAGGGTCTTTCTGCATCTGGCAGCCAGAGGGCGGGGCCTGGTGGGGCAGGAGGGGCGGGGACTTGAGGGGGGCCGCAGGGGAGGCCCGAGCAGCCCCGAGGTGGCCGGGGGTTGGGATGTGTGCAGGGGCGTGGGGGGTGATGGAGGGGGCAGTGGGCTGGACCCCAGGGGGCTTCAGGTGGCATGGGAGGGCCCGCCCGCACCCTAAGAGGATCGGGGAGCTGGGCGCAGTGGTCAGGCCTGGAATCCCAGCAGTCGGGAGGCTGAGGCAGGAGGATCCCAAGGTCAAAGTCGGCCTCAGCAAAAGTGAGGCCCTAAGCCACTCAGCGAGACTCTGTACCTTAATAAAACACAAAACAGGGCTGGGGTGTGGCTCCGTGGTGGCCCCTGGGTGCCATCCCTGGTACCAAGGAAAAAAGGAGCGGGGAAGGGGGGAGGGGACTGGTCCGTGCTCCCGCAGGAACCTGGTGACAGTTTCTCACGGCGTCACAGAAGTGGACGCTGAGGCTGGAAGACGTGAAGTCGCTCATCTGCTGTCCCGAAGCCAGACCCCCAAGCCCCGCCCTGCCCCATGCGCCACAGACAGGGACACCGAGGCATAGAGCAGCACTGTCCCTCCCCAGGGCTCCCCAGGGACAAAGTCCTTGCCCCTCCGGCCCCACCTGCCCCTCCCTCTCGCAGCGTCACTCGGGGACTTTCTCACGGGGAGGAAACAGTGGCAGCCAGTTCCGCAGGTCGGTGACTGGAGCCACAGGCTGGGTTTCGATTTACTGCCCCCTGCGGCCCTGGGGAGGTTTTCTCCGCCAGCACCTGGAGTGGCGTCTGTCACCGGGGAGACGGAAAACCTGCGGGCTCCAGGGAGGGAGGCGGTCAGGGGTCGGGGACCCTGACCCTGGGTGGCCCATCCAGTTGACAGCCGATGCTTACGTGATGCTGTTCTGCGTTCACATATTTTGCTTTCCTCCCGGTGAGCATGTAGTAAGTGCTCATCTAGCCATTTCCACCCCCAGCGGGCCAGCTGTTGACCCCTGGACCTCACCTCAGACTTCTGCGCTCCCGAACACGGAGAAAAGAAAGCTCTGTGGTTTAGGCCATCTGGGTGTGCTGACTGCATCCTGACCCCCAGCTCAGGCTGAGGACCTCCTACCCCTGGGTTTCCTTCTCCAGGACCCTCTGGTTCCTTTGTGTTCTCCTGATGCATTGTGAGATTGACTGATTGATTGATTGATTGATTTTTGGTACCAGGGATTAAACCCAGGGGCACTCGACCATTGAGCCCCATTCCTAGCTTTTTTTTTTTTTTGTATTTTATTTAGAGACAGTTGCTTAGCACCTTGCTTTTGCTGAGGCTGGCCTTGAACTCGTGATCCTCCTGCCTCAGCCTCCTGAGCTGCTGGGCTGACAGGCAAGCATCACCACACCTGGCAGGAATTCTTTATGTATGTTTTGGACTCCTTCATGAGTTCAGCTCAGATGCTCTTGGATTTACTGTGGGGCTAGGTTCTGGTCGACCCACTGTAAGTTAAAAATATCATAAATTGAAAATACATCGTGTCCACCTGACCTGCCAAACATCCTGGCTCAGCCACAGTGCCCTGCATGGTGTCCGGTTTCTCTCCTCGTGACCTTGAGGTTGCCTGGGAGCTGTAGGTAACTGCTGGTGCCCAACATCTCAAGAGAGGATTGTGCCCTCTGTTGCTCGCCCAGAGAAAGATCGAGCTTAAAAATTCAAAGTAGAATTGCTACTGGATGCAGACTCCTTTTTGCACCATTGTACAATCTGAGGACCATAAGTATATTGCAAATATCTTTCTCTAGTTTGCAGCTTATTTTTTCATTTTCTGCAAAGTGCTTTTTGGTGAACAATAAGTCCTACTCCTCAGGTATGCACATTGAATTTCAAATTTTTTTTCATGCTAGGATTGAACACAGGGTCACTTTACCACTAGCTCATCTTCAACTCATTTTAATTTTTTATTTTGAGACAGGGTCTTGCTAAGATGCTGAGGCTGGCCTCAAACTTGCAATCCTCCTGCCTTGGCCTCCTAAGTCTCTGGGATTATAGGCGTGTGCCACTGTGCCTGTGTGACTAATCTTTACTTATTTACACACAATGCCTGATGGCTCTTATTTGGGAAAGTTATTATTTTTTTTTCTTACCTCAAGTTTGCTTATATTTTCTACCAAGACATTAAAACTTTATTTTATTATATTTTTGCATGGAACCCCCTTAAGCCACATGGAGTTGGATTTGGTGTGTGGTGCGAAGTAGGGAATCAATGTCATTGTTTCCCACAAACACTCCCACCTCCCAGATCCCCTTATGGAATAGTCTCTCCTGTCCCCGGCTGGGACAGACTGTGTCCACCTTGCAGCAAAGCTCCTGACTTGCATAAGGGCTGTCTGTGGGCATTTAATTCCCATCCACTGGTCAATGTGCTTCTCCCTCTGGCACTGTCTCTGTGACTTAATTACAGGGTTTCTAATTGGTTTTAATATGTGGTAGGACCAGTAGGGCCACCCTGTTCTGGAGAAGTGTCCTGGCTACGTGCAACCCTCTGCTCTTCCAGGAATTTTTTGAATCCTTTTATCAAGTTCCAGAGAAAACCCTGTTGTGGTTTTGGTTGGGATTGTGTTGAAACTACAGATGGAGATGACCAATATCTTTCTGAACTTGAGCTTTCCTGTCCATGAGCATGGTACACCCACCACTCCCTGTCTCCATGAGCATGGTACACCCACCGCTCCCTGTCTCCATGAGCATGGTACACCCACTGTCTGCAGCCTCATTGGTCTCTCTCATCTGCACGCGCTCTCTCTTTCTTTTCTCCCTCTTTCTCTGGAAGAGATTTTAAGTCTTTATGGGGAAGGATGCCCCCAACCCACCTTCCCTAACTGCAGGGAATGAGACACACTCGAGCAGGACCAGGAGGGTTGGCAGTGGACAGCCCAGTCCAGCTGGCGCCCTCTGTGGAGCTGGCTGGCCAGGTCCTCCTTCACGGTCTGGTCTCCTCCTGATGCTGCACCACTGTGTTTGCCATGAGCACTCAGCCCTCAGCCATGTGGCCCCGGCAGATGGGTCCTGAGTGGCAGGTGCCAGTCTGAGTTCTGACCCGAAAGACGCAGCCTGAGCCCAGAAGCACCCATACCTTGGCCTTCCAGCTCCCGGAGAAGACGCCCTCGCCCCTCATTAATCTCTCTTTTTATAAATAAAAGTTTCACTTTGTTTTTATCGACACATGAAATTGTACATATTTATCAGGTTCAGTACGATGCTTTATCCACGTGTACATTGTATTCATGTATATGTTATAAAGATCAAATCAGTTTATCATCTCAATCATGTATCACTTTGTGGTGAGAACATCCAAAACCCTCTCTTCTAGCTATTCTGAAGTATTTCTGACTACGGTCACCCTTGTGTGTGATGGGACACTGGAAGTTATTCCTATTATCTAACTGTAATCATGTTCTGGTTAACAGATGGATCCCACCTATTTTCCCAGCCTCTGTAATGACCATTCTGCTCTCTACTTTTCTAAGGTCAGATTTTTTAGATTCCACACGGTAAGATCCCATGGTATGTGTCTGCTGGTGCCCGTTTACTTAACATTATGTCCTTTGGGTTCATCCACATTGCCACAAATACAGGATTCAGTTCATTTTCATGGCTGAATAGTGTTCCGTGGCGAACACGAGCTACATTTCCTTCATCCATTTACTGATGGCCTTAGGTTATTTCCATTTCTTGGTGATTGTGAATAGTGCTGCCATGAATGTGGGCCTGCACTCAGGGCTGCCTAACCACTGAGCCACATCCCTAGCCCTGTTTTATTTTTTTATTTTGAGACAGGGTCTCACTGAGTTGCTTAGGGCCTCGCTGAGTTGCTGAGGCTGGCCTTGAACCTTCGGTCCTCCTGCCTCAGCCTCTGGAGCTGCTGGGATTACAGGCAGGTGCCACTGCGCCCGACCCACAGAAGTCTTATGTGACAGAAAATGGATGAGACCCTAGGTCCCCTAAAACCTCAGGCCATCACTTCCCTTCCCCACAAGTCTGGGGTCCCCAGGGCCTCCCAGGCAGGTGCCCACGAGAGGTCCACCTGTGGGTGGCAAGTCCCTTCCCCAAGGTGGCCAGGTAAGCTCTGCTCAGGTCCCCTCAGCCTCCCTGACCAGGTGGGGCATGTGCCGGTGTCCACCATGCAGGGGTCCCCAGGAACCAGTTCCCAGCCGCCCCTTTGAGACTTCCTGCCGCCATCTCTGGCCTGACCTCCTTGGCTGGCCCGGGGAGTTGCACTTGTCACCCCTCCAGTGGCAGCACCTCTGGGCCACCCTCCAGGAGCTGAGGTCGCCCTGCACCGTGGACATGGGGCCGGGCCAGCTTCCAGGAGTCTGCGTGTCATTTATCAATGTCCTGAGCCATGGAAAATTCCAAACAGGGCCTGGGGTCAGGAGAGCAGTCGGGCTGCCCAACACAGTGACCAGGTGGTGGACCCCGAAGCCATGACCTTTCCCACAGGAGGCTCTTGCAAATTCCAAGGTCACATGCCCACATCTGAGACCTGACACTCTGCCTCAGGACCAGCCGGGCCCCAGCCAGAGCCATCGCCAGCCCCGCGGGCCACTGAGATCTTTTTTTTTTCTTTTGGTACCAGGGATTGAATTCAGGGGCACTCGACCACTGAGCCACATCCCCAGCCCTGTTTTGTGTTTTGCTTAGAGACAAGGTCTCACTGTTGCTGAGGCTGGCTTTGAGCTCTCGATCCTCCTGCCTCAGCCTCCCAGCTGCTGGGATGACAGGTGTGCACTCCTACACGGACCGCAGCTTGCACCTCCCCGTCCTGGGCCCCAGGTAGTGTCACGACTTTGGGGGCCACAGGTTGGCCCCTGTGTCTGTTTGCCGTGTGTACCTGGGAGGGGCAAGCCCTGCTCTGGCTCTGGGCTGCACAGGGGTCCACAGAGCAGACCTGGGGGTGGATCAATGACTCCAGAGCTGACTTGGTCTGTGTCACTGTCTCCCTCCCTGTCTTTCCCACGGTCTCCTTGTGTCTCTGTCCCTGGTAGATGGCACTGGCTGCCACCCCCTCCCAGTCAGACATCTGCAGGGCCCTCCACCCTCAGGGGGACACGGGCTGCTGTTCAGCCTTTATAGACGGGGGGGACAGGCTGAATTCCCCACAGGGACAAAGTCACCCACGCTGGGTCCTCAGTCTGGGCCGGATTGCTGTGTCCTGCCCCACTAGCCCCCTGCCCCCAGTTCCCTTTTCCTGACCACCAGCCCCCCCACTGAGTCCAGCCTCCAGCTGACCCTGGGATTACAGGGTCTCAGGAATAAGTGCACAGGAACCCCAAGATTGTTCTAGAACAGAAGCAATCTTGGAATTGGACTTTGTGAAGGGGCAGCTGTGGTAGGGTGTGCCCAGGAACTGGCTCATGCTGGTAGGACTCTGCCGCGGCCACCCCCGGCCCTGGGAAGTTCCTTGAAGATCAGCCACTCATTGGTCCTTGGGTGATGGTGAGACTGCAGATCTGTCCTTCCCAGGCTGGGTGACCTCAGCATAAAATAAACAGACTCAGCGACAGGACAAAGAAACACGATCCCTGCCCCCGGATTTGTTTATCCCGCCTTGACGTCAGGAGGCCCAGGCAGGAGGATTCCTGGAGCTGGAGGCCAGAAGTTTGGGGCCAGCCTGGGCAACATCGCAAGCGTCGCTCTCAGTAAATAAACAGGAGGGCTGTGCCACCCCACCTGACGGCACCAACTGCTCCAGGGCCAACCCACCTGTCCCTGGCAGGGGCGTCTTCGCAGCCCTCGCGCGCATGAGGAGACCGAGGCCCTAAGGCGGCCACGTCGGCGTGGACCGCTTTCGCCCCGCCCTGTTTGTGGAGTGGCTCACGGATGCCGCCCGCCCGGGTGCTTTGTGCAGAGTCCAGCAAAGTCACATTTCCAGCACAGCCCCCGGGAGTGTCGTGCTTTGAAGCAAGAAAAAGGAGAGGCCGCGTGGCGCGCCCCAGGCCAATTGCGCGACCGTCGCGCTCCCAGAACAGAAGGTCTTGTCGGAAACATGGGGTCCACTCCTCTCCCGTCCCCCGACGGCTGTGCCCATTCTCCATCTGAGCCGCGTTTCCCGACCTGCAGACGATGTGGCCGGAGGCGCTGGGCACAGCTGCCCTGGGACACGGGGACACGGCCGCCCCACCCCAAGCTCGGCCAGCGGTGGACAAGAGCTATGGATCCCGGGGGCGAGGGCCCGGAGGGGGCTGTCGCACTCCCAGGAGTCCCCTGGTGAAGGCCATCCATGGCCATCTGCATTCGGCCAAAGCCTGTCCCCTGCTTTTCTCTCGGTGCTGGGGTGACGTGGGCGCCTCCCGGGCCAGGCGAGGCTCCACCCCTGAGCCACACTCTGGTGTCCCAGGTCCCGCCCATGTCATTGCTCGCCCACGTCATCGCTTGTGCCCCTGAGGCTGGCCCCACACTGGGACCTCGGTGGGAGGATAAAGGGAGCTTGTTCCTGGGGTCACTGCAAATCCTGGGCAGCAGCCTCGTCCTCCCCAGCCCCATTTCATGGGACCAGCCGGCAGTGGGGATTTTGTGGCTGCGAGGCCACTCCTGGGAGGGTGGCCCAGTGCTCTTAGGTGTGGTGACCTTTGTCGCGGCCGACGCTGTAGTTCTTGGTCCTGAGAGCTCCCCTCTGCTTCCTGACTTGACCCAGCCACCTGTGGCCTTGCCTCCTGTTTCAGGTCCCCTGCCCCACCCCTGGTGGCTGCGGCAGTGCAGAAGAGACGCCTGGTGGGCAGCTCAGAAACGCCACAGCACACCAGCCCCAATATCATGTGGCCTCCTGTTGGGCCAGGGATGCGTTGGAGTCTTGAATCCCCTCCCCTGGTCCTACCTAACTGACCAGCTGACCCTGACCTTCCCAAACTCAGCCTCAGCCTCATCAACCAACCCTCCCCAGGGTTCTGTAAAAATATCGGAGCTGAGGAGGGCGTGGAATCCTCATGCTCCCCACACCCCAGGACCTTTGCACATGCTGTCCTTTTTGCCTGGGATTCTGGTCCCTTGTTTGTACCTATAAAGCTCCTCCTCCAGATCTGGATCAGGGATCATCTGCACCAGGGAGCCCTCTAGGATGAACCCCACCCATCTAGAGAGTCCTGGCCCTGGCGTCTCCCTTTGGAGGGTCTTGCTCAGGTTCTAATTCTTCATGGTGCTGTCTGGATCAATATCCATCTCTGGTTGACGGGAGCCCTCGGCAGGCAGACCCAGGGCACCTGATCCATGGTTGTATCTCTAGAGCCTGGCATACAGTAGGCACTCAATAAAGAGTGACGGAGGGGCTGGGTGTGGTTCTGTGTAGGATGCGGGCTTAGCATGCGTGAGGCCCTGGGTTCCATCCTGAGCACAAGTAATGAAAGTGGAATCAATCACTGGCTTCGAAAAACAATACGTCACAAATAGTCAACGAGACTCGGACTTCACTGTCCCTTCATTCAACAACTGGGTGGTGAGCGGGGTCACGGGAACAAGCCGCAGATGGCTGTAGTGAGGGAGAATCAAAGGGAGGGTGGACGTGACTGAGGCATGCGTAAAAATGTCACAGAGGAACCATTAATTGGTCCAATTAATATGTGTTAATCTTAAACAGGAAGATGACCTTGAGCTTAAGTATATCCCAAGTATCACGTGGGACATATTTATACTTCAGGATTCGATGGCTGGACACGGTGGCGCACACCTGCTAACCCTGTGAGTCGGGAGGCTAAGGCAGAAGGATCAAAAGTTTGAAGCCAGCCTCTACCACTTAGCGAGGCCCTCAGCAACTTAGTGAGACCCTGATTCAAAAAAATAAAAAAGCGCTGGGGAGGTGGCTCAGTGGTAAAGTACCTCTGGGTTCTTTCCCCAGTATAAAAAAAAATAAAAATAAAGGATTTATTATTTATCTGAAATGAAGATTTAACTGGGCCACCTGTATTTTATTGGGCAACCCTCATCCACTATGACGCCCAGTTGATGGAGGAGGGAGTAGAGGCCCAGAGAGGTTGAACGGTACCCCCAAGGCAGCACAGCCAGGGGCGGCAGAGGAAGAATCCAAGCTCCTCTGGAACCTGGAACCGTTAGCGTCTCATTCCCACCGGGTCAGGAGCCCTGGCTGGAGGTGGCCACAGGAGCGGGTCCTGGCTCAGCAAGGACCCTCTGCAGACCCCGAGGAGCTCGTCCCACTGGCCACGTGAACTTGGGCCTCTGGAAGTGGTTCTGGCTGGTCCCTTGCAAACTGTAAACAGCCGGCACCCAGAGACGCACATTGTCACAGTGCCCATCTTGCGGTGTGACTTCTCTGTGACCTGACACCTTGCCCCGTCACTGGATACTTGGTAAACAGCATCCTGACACATGGTGTGTGGCTGGGGGTGGCTTCAGTGACAGCCAGGAGCAGGGTCCCACTGAAACCCAGGACCTGACACCTGGTTACCCCCCCACCCCAGCTGCCTTCGTTCTGGTACTTACTTGGTGAAGGAGCCCCTCACTCATGTACCCTCGGCCGCTCAGGCGGGGCCTCAGCCTGGTTTGGAATGTCTTTGCTGGCAGCCTGAAGCCACTTTACCCAGGTCCCCACTCTGTAAATAAGAATCCTAATCCCAGCTGCTCGGGAGGCTGAGGCAGGAGGATCTCAAGTTCAAAGCCAGCCCCCGCAACGGCGAGGCCCTAGGCAACCAGGGAGACCCTGTGTCTAAATAACGACAAAGTAGGGCTGGGGAGGTGGCTTGCTGGGCGGGTGTCCCTGAGTTCAATCCCTGGTGCTGCATTCCGACCCACCCAGGGCCTCCTCCAAGGGTCAGCAAACCTGAGGCCACGTGAAAGTGGTTTTTTACATTTGCAAATGATCTTTTTAAAAAATGCCTGAATGAAGAAACCTCTTTTGTCGCACCTGAAAAACAACATGAACCTTGTGTCCGGTCACCTGCAGCGCCGGTGGCTGCTTTCCTGCGACAGGGCGGGGCCCACTGTGCAGCAGAGCTGGCCTCCGGCCATCGAAGCCTCAAATATTTACCGTGTGGCCCTGGGCGGAGAAAGGCGGCCAACTGTGCCCTGAGCTCCCGGGCAGTCGCCGTCCCCGTCCTCTGCTTGATACCCTGTTAGCAGTCGATGACCCACAGTGTCCACACACCATGCAAACAGCGAGTCCCCTCCTGGGTCACACTCCTGTGGCTGCGATCCAGGCAGGTTCCATGCAGACAGAATATTTGGTCTCTGATGACTTAATGTGTCCTGGGAGTGTCACCAGCTGCTGCCAGCAAACACAACAAAGATAAGACTGAGTGGCTGAGAATCAGGTCACACTCTCGACACACTCAGGCGGGATCCCAAACGCTGAGGGGCTGGACTGCTCTCTTTGGGGGTAATGGGGAGCCATAGAGGGTGCGTGAGCAGAGCAGCGCCATGCTCAGCTGGGACACGGGGAGGGGTCTCTCCTGACCTTGGGTTTCCAGCCCGTGCAACGGGCTGAGGTGCCCGACAAGGACTTTTCCTGGTTCAGATCTGGAAGCACTTGGGGTTGTGACAACCAGGCTCCACGGGACAGGCCAGCACGCAGTCACTGAGCAGGGGCTTTGCTTCCCCCAGAGGCACCACGCGGCTCTGCAGGCTGCTCACAAAGGGTGTGGGAGGGAGGCAGCGAGGCCTGGGACCAGGGATGAGGCTGGGAGGCTCTTAGGAGGCCATGGCCAGGTGGCTGGGATGTCACAAAGTGGTGTCATCCATCCATGAGGTTTTTGTTCACAGGGCAGGTACTAGGGTGGCCCCGCCTTCTGCATCTTGTCCCCGGGTTTCCCTGGAGCTTTGTGGCTACACAGATGGAGCATCCTGGTCCCTGAGTCCAAAATCCACAATGCTCCAAAATCCGAGAGCTGTTGAGCATCAGTACGACGCTCCCCCAGGTGAACCCCACACGGGGACTGTTTTCTGCACAAGTTATTTTAAAGGCATCATATAAACCACCCTGGGGCACGCGCAGGTGCAGGGGGGCTGGGCCGGACCCTCCCCCAGATGCCTCACTATGCAATATCCCCTCACTCAGGGCACCCCAAGGCAGGAATACTGCTGGGCCCAAGAACTCTGGATAAGGGACACACAAGCTGTAGCACATTCATTGAGCACCTACTGCATGCTTGACCTGGGTCTCCTACAGTTCCCATTACTGGAGGGAGGTGTAGGCCAGGTCGTGAACCTGCCTTTACACTGAAGTAGCGCAAGGGAAGGCTAGAGCCAAGGAAAGAGCGCTCTGGGCAAAGGCAGCTGCAGGGGCAAAGGCCCTGAGGCCGGCCTGAGCCTGTTCTAACAGAGGCCGGGCATGGCTGGAGCTGGCTGGCCAGGGGAGGCTGCGAGGCAGCCTGTCTTCCTGCTGGGTGGCTGCAGGCCCTGAGAGTCCTCAGGCTTGGACAGAGCTGAACACAAACACCCTCAGCCCGGGGGTCAGGAATCAGCTGCACAGAGATGGAGGCAGGAGGCCGAGGGGCCAGGCTCAGCCTGGAGAAGGGGGGCTTGGGGGCGGGGTTTTGTTTTTGTTTCGTTTTGCTTTTTTGCAATCCTGGAGACCAAATCCGGGGCACTGAACCACGGAGCCACATCCCCAGTCCCTTTTATGTTTTGAGACAGGGTCTTGCCAAATTGCTCAGGACCTCACTCTGTTGCTGAGGCTGGCCTTGAATTTGCGATCCTCCTGCTTCAGCCTCCTGAGTTGCTGGGATTACAGGCATGCGCCGTGGTGCCCGGCTTGGAGGCGGGGTTTTGAAGGGTGAGTAGAAGTTTGCCAGCAAGATCAAGGCCTCCTAGGAACAGACGTCTAGGAAGCGCTAGCCCCACCCCCTCTGGCCCTGAGGCAGTGATTCTGGGCGGGGCCTTGGCCCTCAAGTCTCCCACTCCTGAGGGCAAAGGCTCTGAGACGACAGGCGACCCAGTCCAGCCTGGCTTTGAACTCACGATCCTCCTGCCTCAGCTTCCCAAGCTGCTGGGGTGACAGGTGTGTCCCACCGCGCCCAGCTCATCTCCTCTTGAAACTACCAATGTGGATGCTTAGGGACCGAGCTGTGGGAACATGTGCCCTCAGCCAGGCCCCAGGTACCTTCTGTTCTGAGCTTGGTGCCAGGTCAGCTGTCCAGGGCAGATGCTGGGTGGACCCCAGGACAAAGAGCAGACAGAAATTGGGGGCCAACATCAGGCCAGAGGCTCTGCAGACACAGCCCAGGGACACCGTTGGTGAAACTAAGACTTGGGGGTATGTCACCTACCTGAAGTCACACACAGCCCTCACCTGCATCTCCCAGGGTCCAGTACCTGGGCCACCAGTCCTTATCTCTAGCCCCTGACCCTGCCAGTGGCCACCATGGGCTGCCAGTTAATTTAAAGTATTTTTAGCCAAGCATGGTGGCTCACGCCTCTAATCCCAGCGGCTGGGGAGGCTGAGGCAGGAGGTTCATGAGTTCAAAGCCAGCCTCAGCAAAAGTGAGGCCATAAGCCATCAGTGAGACCCTGTCTCTGAAAAAAATA
>NW_026000241.1:6404198-6410573 GCF_001458135.2 Marmota marmota marmota | reverse complement strand
CGCTGAGCGGCCAGGCCCAGCCCGAGTGGCCGACTCCTCCCCGGCCCCTGGGTGGGGCAGCAGCCGCTCCCCAGGGACTGTGGCCCCAGCACCTGGGGGCTCTCGGGCTCGGGGACCCCCCCCACAGCCACCGCTCTCTGCCCTGTGGCTCCTGTCCCCCTGTTCATCACCCTGTGTGTGTCCCCAATGAAGCCCTGACTCCCAGCCAGAGGTCAAGGCCCTGCGCGGGTCACCCACCTATGTCACACTCAAGGACTGCTGGCCACACCAAGCAGACTCCGGCTGTCCCCAGGGGTCTGGAGGAGCAGGTGACCGAACACTGCGACAAACACCTCCCAGGCTGCAGCCCCGGCTCCTGGTGACTCCTCTTCCCCCCTCGGAAGCCCCAGCCTCAGTGTCCCCTCTGCCGTCCCAGGACCCCGCCCAGTCCTCCTCTCTGGCTCTGCCCGACTCCACAGGGGGCTGAGAGTGTCTGTGTCCCTCTTTGTTCCCCACCAGGACTCTCTCTGTTCTGTCCTTGTGGTAGATGGCCTTTATCACTCCAGGTGAGCCCCCAAACACCCAGAGAGATTGGCGGTCCCCAAAGTCAGGTGAGCACCCCTGTGCCCATCTCCACGTCGTTGGTGACAAAAGGCTCTAACTGGGGACTGGCTCCAAGCCACCAAAAGGTAGGCACAGGGCAGAGACCCCGACCCTTGTTCTGAGGGCTGGGGTCCCTGCCTGTCCCTCCCTGGCTGCCTCCCAGCCCTGCATGGACCCGCCTCCTGCCCAGATCCTCCTGTGGCAGGCACCGAGGGCCACCACTGAGTGGCTGCTTCCTCCTGGCCCCGCGCCCGGCCTCGTGCTTTCTGGGGACTTTCCTGGACATCCAAAGCAAGATGGGGCCGGGAAGTGGCCGCGTGGAAAGGGCCAGCCCCTGGGGGCCTCTGGCAGATGGACCGGTGCCTCCCCCGCTGGGGGACCTGCCCTGCGCTCCATGTGGCCCCGGGGCTGTGGCTCCAGGTCTGACCCAGTGCCCTGCCCACCCCCCACCAAGCACCACGGCTGCCCCCCCCACACGCAGCCCTGGGACAGGGACCCTACTCTTTGCGGAAAAGATGCACGTAGCAGCCCGAACCTTCCAGGCGAGGACCGGAGGCCGGGAGACCCCTGGGGCACGGGGTGCAGGGGAGGGGACTTTCAGTTCAGCCCTTGGCTGGGAGCCACAGGCCGACCTGGGGCCTGGGCAGGGCTGAGCTCTGGAGGAAACAATGTCAATTGTAAAATTAGTGACCAAGCACCTGTGTGTGTGTCGGGCACTGGGGACAAGTGAGACCCTGGCACAGCAGACACCAAACCAGTAAGCACACAGCCCCAGGGAGAGGGAAAGACCAGGAAGCAAATACACCACGGCAGAAGTGGGAACCCAGGGGTGCTCTGGCCAGGGACAGGAAGGGCATTCTGGGCAGGTCACTCATGGTCTGAGATGTGCCCGAAGAGGTGGTTCTGGGCACATCTAGGGAGAGGGAGTGCAGGTGGCGGGAGCAGCAAATGCAAAGGTCCTGAGGTAGAGGTGAGCAGGAGGCAGTGGTCTTATTCAGGAAGGTCTAAACCCAGAGCTGGGAGGGGACGGGTCAGGGGTTTGGGGCACCAGGACAAGCTGTCCTGTAACCAGAGCCCAGCAGGAACGCGTCCCCCTCCCACCCATCCCCAGCGCTCCCGCTCAGGACAGAATGTGCTGGGAGGAAGGCAGCCGGCTGTGCCTGGTGGCTGGGGCGGGCAGGTGGCTCAGGATTCCTGAACAGCAGCCCGGCCGGGCTCCCTGCCAGTGCGGGCGGGAAAACAAGTGCTGGGCGCGGTGCCGGCCTGTCACCCTGTGCCTGCCTGTCACCCCATGCCCCAGGGCTGGCCGGGCCACGGCCAGAGACAGAGATGGTGAGAGGACCAGAGACCAAGAGAGACAGATCGGGAGAGACAGAAATGAAAGTGAGTGACACAGAGACACAGACAGACAGACGGACACAGAGACAGGGGGACACAGAGGCAGAATTCTGGGCAAGTCCAAGCCAAGGAGAGGGCGGAGGAAGGGGCAGAGGAGACAGAGACAGAGACAGAGAGACAGACTGGGGAGAGATGGCGTCAGAGACCCAGGCACAGGGGCGGTGAAGGACGCAGAGGGACCTGCAGTCTGTCTCTGCACAAGCAAAGTACCTGGTGCAAAGGATCCTGGGAGCAAGTGAGAAGGGGTGACACCCCCTCCCCATCTGAATCTTGTCCTCCATAAAGTAGGGGTCCTCCAGTCCTTTAGTCAGTCCACAACCTCCTCCTGTCTGCTGGAGGCTGTGGCTGCGGACACAGTCATGACCTGACTCAGCCCTCAAAGTCTCAGACAAACAAGTGAAATCTAAGTGGGATTTCAGAGTGTAGTGAGGACCATGAAGACATCAGAACAGAGGGAGGAGAGAGGGTGATGACAGGTGGTAACTTCTCAGGAGGCTGGACATCTCTGAGAAGGTAAACAGGAGCCAGTCACAAGGGAAGGGCATTTCAGCAGAGGAAACAGCATATGCAAAGGCCCTGAGGTGGGAATCAGCTCCGGTGTTTCAGCAGCAGAGGTGGGGGAGTCAGGAGGAGTGGGGGGGAGGGGAGTCTTTGGGTCACTTCACACTAAGTTGACTGTGTTCCTCTAGGCCCCAGAAGCCCCTCCCTGTATTCAGGGAAGTCAGTGAATTGGGACTGTTTGAGCCGGCTCCACCCTGTGTCATTTATCTGACCCAGAAAGTCCTCCTGTAGGGATCGGGTTCCCCACAGTTGCAGACTCAGGAGTCCTGAGGACACGGGTGTCTGGTCCTCCCAGCCCTGCCAGAGGGGAGTCTTGTAGAACTGTACGCACATCCGATGTTAGAAGAAATGCCGAGGCCACTCTCAGTTTGGGAACATAGATCTGGAAACAGGTCTTGCGTCTTGTATACCCCAGGTGACGGGGAGTCCCCCCTTTTTGGTACCGGGGATTGAACTAGGGCACTTGACCCCTGAGCCCCATCCCCAGCCCTATTTTGTATTTTATTTAGAGACAGGGTCTCACTGAGTTGCTTAGCGCCTCCCTCAACTGCTGAGGCTGGCTTTGAACTCACGATCCTCCTGCCTCAGCTTCCCAAGCTGCTGGGGTGACAGGTGTGTCCCACCGCGCCCAGCTCATCTCCTCTTGAAACTACCAATGTGGATGCTTAGGGACCGAGCTGTGGGAACATGTGCCCTCAGCCAGGCCCCAGGTACCTTCTGTTCTGAGCTTGGTGCCAGGTCAGCTGTCCAGGGCAGATGCTGGGTGGACCCCAGGACAAAGAGCAGACAGAAATTGGGGGCCAACATCAGGCCAGAGGCTCTGCAGACACAGCCCAGGGACACCGTTGGTGAAACTAAGACTTGGGGGTATGTCACCTACCTGAAGTCACACACAGCCCTCACCTGCATCTCCCAGGGTCCAGTACCTGGGCCACCAGTCCTTATCTCTAGCCCCTGACCCTGCCAGTGGCCACCATGGGCTGCCAGTTAATTTAAAGTATTTTTAGCCAAGCATGGTGGCTCACGCCTCTAATCCCAGCGGCTGGGGAGGCTGAGGCAGGAGGTTCATGAGTTCAAAGCCAGCCTCAGCAAAAGTGAGGCCATAAGCCATCAGTGAGACCCTGTCTCTGAAAAAAATACAAAAAAGAGCTGGGGATGTGGCTCAGTGGTTAAGCGCACCTGAGTTCAATCCCCGGTACCAAAATAATTATCGTACCAAAAATTTAGGGCTGGGGGTATGGCTCAAGTGGTAGCGCGCTCGCCTGGCATGCTGTGCGGCCCGGGTTCGATCCTCGGCACCACATACAAACACAGATGTTGTGTCCACCGAAAGCTAAAAAAATTTAAAAATTTAATTTTATATCCTAAAAAGTATACATATTTGGGGGTGCCGTGTGGCCACTCAATACTTGGGTACCATGTGCAATGACCATTTCTGTCCCCTAAACGTTGACCATTTATTTCTTTGTGCTGGGAGCTTCCAACTCCCCTTTTCTAACTCTTTATAAAATAGAAGTTGTCATAAGCTGTGGGTGGAGCTCGGGGGGGGGGGGAGCGCTGGGTTCCAACCCCGGCACCAGCTGCTCCTACCCAGCTGTATTCCGGACCGTTATCTGACCTCCTTCGGTCCCCTCTCCCGTTTCCTTGCCTCTTCTGGGCACAGCCTCGGCTACCAGATCTGGGCGTGGCTAGGATGCCGGGGGCGGGGCCTCAAAATCTGGCGCGGAGCCTGCGCAGAAGCTTGGGGAACCTGGTTGCGAGGAGGGGCGGAGGCGGGGACTTTGATCCCAGGAAGCCAGTTTGAGTGGCAGCTGCATTACTCCAGATCCTGAGACCCTGGGTGAGAAGCCTCTTTCTCTTGGGCTGGCTGTCCCGTGAGTCACACACAACTCCATGTCAACAGCAGAGAGCTCAGTGGATAGTCAAAGAAATCCTTTGGTGTCCCCAGCGCAGCTGTGTGCAAGGGTCCAGCACATGCCCACAGTCCTCCGGCGAATGAATGGCTCAGCGCTAGGTGGTGGTCCAGACAAAGGAATATTATTTGGCCATAAAAAGGAGCAGAGCCCTGATCCGTGCTGCCGAGTGGGTGAACCTCAAAAACATGCTGAGTGACAGAAGCCAGACAGAAAAGGCCACAGAGCCGGTGACCCCATTGACAGGGAATGTTCAAAACAGGCACATTCACAGGGACAGAGAGCAGATTGCCCATTACCAAGGCCTGGGGGAGGAGGAGCAGGGAGTGACTGCTGAGGGGACAGGGTCTCCTTGGGGAGTGGTGGAAACTTCTGGAACAAGATAAAAGTCATTGATGGCACATTTGAAGCGCAGTGTGGTGAATTCTGTGGAACTTTACACCTTACAATGGTTAATTTTATGGTATGTGAATTTCAGCTCAATTAAATCCAGAAATGCCCAGAGTCAGGTAGGTAGGGTCACCCTGTGCCCAGCCACCTGTGTGTTCTGAGGGCAGAGGAGCCCCCGTCCCTGCTCCCCCGTCCTGTTCAGGGTGCAGGTGAGGGGCACAGGGCCCTCCTGCCCTGCTCGGCTGCCTGCTTCTGGGCCAGTCTCTTCCCAGCCCCAGCCCCAGCCTCCCCTTCTGCACTATGGGCCAGAAATGCACTCCTGACTGTCACCCAGGATGGTGGTCACGGCCACACCCACCGTCTTGGTGGCTGAGAGGACGTAAACCGGTAAAGCCAGTCTCTTCTGCCACACTTTTATTTTATAAAAAATAATTGTATAAAATAGTGATTTTAAGGCCTGTCACCCATGCCGAGCCCGGGGATGGGCCCTGCGGCTGGGGGCTTGTCCAGCTGCCCCCTTCAACTCCCCCCCGGGGGGGCCTCCTGAAGCACAATGGTCCCTGATATGTCACCCTAGGCTGACTTGAGTCCCCAGGGCCTGCTTTAATGCTGTTGTCACTGTCTTGAAGTCCTAAGTCGCCCGTGAGCAAGGCCTGATGTCCATTTAGTAAGTAGCCTGGCTGCTCCTGCCCGTCCCTCCCTGAACCTGAGTCCCAGGCCCTAGATCACCAGGCAGCTCCTATGTCCTGGGGCACTTGGAGGAACTCCCGGGCTGTCCAGCCTGAGCCAGGGACCTCTGCTGCCCCACGTCGTTCCAGTGACCTGATTTCCTGAACGCCTTGCTCCTGGGCCCTCTTTCTTGCCTGCCAGGCCCCTCAGCCCATGAAGATGCCTCCCCTCTCAGCCCCATTCGAAAGCTGAAGGTGGTGGCCCCCAGATGCCACTCAGCGCTGACCTTCTCCAACTTCCCCTTCCCGCTCGTCCGCCTGCTGAGTTCCTTTTTGTCCTCCAAAGCCTCGGCCAGCCAGGCCTCCCCTGCTGCCTCTCTGGATGCCCCCAGCCCTGGGTCCCCTCTGACTTCACGAGATGGGAAGTGTCCATGTCTGCCTCTGGCTCCCTAAGACTGGAGGCTCCTGGGAGACCTGGCACCACTCATAGGCCAGGCACACGGGGGCCCAACAGTCCCCTGGGTCCGGTGCTGGCGCCGATGCTTTGGGATGGCTGGTCCAGACACGTCAGCTCCCAGCCTGGCTCCTCCTCCGTCCTGTGGGACAGTGGGACAGCCTGGCCCTGCCCCAAGACTCAGTTTCCTCAACTTTGGGCTCGTGAGCTCTTGGTCCAGCCGTTCCCCGTAGTCGCGGTGGCGGGAGATCTGTGGGCAAGCGCGCCCCTCCAGGTGTCCCCGTGCCGCTCAGCAGGTCATGCAGCGTGGCCTCATGGCCTCCGAAGGGGGGTTTGGGTCCTCCTGGGAGAAGGGTGCCCGTGAGGCCAGGGGAAGGCAGGGGAGGTCCCTGGGCAGACGGGGTGAGGA
>NW_026000241.1:6400530-6402637 GCF_001458135.2 Marmota marmota marmota | reverse complement strand
CCGCCACGACCTGGCCGCCGCTGAACACCGGCTCAGCGCCCGCGGTCGCGCCGTCCAGCTGCACCGCGAACGCCTTCACCTTGTCAAACAGCATCACGCCCCGGGGCGCGAACCCACCACGCGCGGACCCTGGCCTCGAACCCGCGACGCGGAACGCGAGCTAAAGACGCTGCAGTCTCCAGACGCAAACTCTCACCGCGCACGCACGCGCAGTCGCCGAGCGGGCCAGAAACCCCGCGCCGTCCGCCGGCGGCGCCGCTTTTATACGGCAGGACGGAGGTGGAGCCTGAGATGTAAGCCTCTCCCCCCGAAAAGGGATCCACCAATAGCGTGGCGAGAGGGGCGTGGCTTCGCCCAGGCGTGGAGCAAAATAACAAACGCCCCTGTTCAGCGCCGTCGCGCTCTAAGCTCGCGGACCGGCGGTGGCGAGGCGGGGACAATGAAGCACGAAGCCTCCGAAGCCAGTCTCTAGAGGGTCCCGAGAATAACGAAGGGAAACCGAGGCTCAGAGGCGGAGACCCAGGCCCGAGATCAACTAGCAAAGCAGTCTCCCTCTCGGCTTAATCATCACCTGGCTGCCACTTGCAGACGTGACTGGAGACACGTCTAGTCAGAGCTGGGAAGCGGGCCCGACCCCAGTTCGAGCTGGTCTCAGTCCTGCAGCGCAAAGCGGGAGGGGGAAGGAAGAGGAGGGGCCTCCCTCCTCAGGAGCCCCGCTCAGCCACGTGACCACATGTCAAGGGTCAGCCTCTTGGTGCCTCAGTTTCCACTTCTGTAGAGCCGGGAGGCCTTGGAGGGTCGCGCAGCCCCAGCTCGATTCCTCCGAGCGCCTCGCGCCCAGCTCACCAACAGGCTCCCGAGACTCCCAGCCGCGCCTCGGTGCTTCTGCCTAAGCTTCCCTTCCCGACTTCCGGCTTCTGGCAAACTACTCGCCCCGAGTCCCTAGGCCTGATCCGAGCGTCCCCAGCCCCCACACCCCAATGGAAGGAGCCAAATACGGGGCACACTCAGGCACCCTCGGGTGCAGGACTGCAGGGTGCTCCCGGGCCGACGTGACCCTTCTAGGCCTCAGTTTCCCCAGAGAAGAGCCTCACGGGGCATTCGCCCGCGGGAATCGTTTCCGTGCAGCCTGCGGCGCGCTCGCGCCCTCTGGTGGCAGCAGGACCCGCCGCTGTTCGGACCCACCTCTTACTCAGCCTTCCCATTTTTGTCGCTGGAGCGACAGAGTCCTCAGCCCACCAGTAGGGGGCGGCCATAAACACACAAGGCCCCGCCCCTCGCTGTCAGTCCTGCGGGTCGGAGCCGGTAAGGGGCAGGAGGCGCAGGATCAGCCTGCCCCGGGGGCTGCCTGGAGGAAGCGACGCCGGCTGAGTGGAGGAGCGGCCCCTTCACAGGGTGAAGCTTGGAGGCCACGAGCTCAGGGCGAGGCAGGAGATGAGGTTACTCTGAGGCAACCGGAGGCTCCTACTCAGCCCGTTTCACAGAGGAGCCCCCAGAGGCTCAGAAGCAGGGGTACCCTCGCTTGAGGTCACAGTAGTTCCGCCAGCGTCACCCTCCAGTGTTTTAAGGAAGCCTCAACGAATGTCTGGGGCCAGGTGGGCACTGAGGGGTAAAAGTGGCTCGACATGAGCCCCTGGGGAAGGGAAGTGCCTCGTGGGCCCCTTCCTGCCCCGCCCCACCGCGCTACCCGTCTCGGTTTCCACGGTAGTTGAGCGGGGTGGGGGTGGGGAGTGCGGTGGCCGGGGACCCTGGCGCCTGGGAGCTATTGGCAAAGCATCTGTTTTACGCAGTGCTGTTGGGGGCTGTCGCACTTGCACCTGGCCTCGCCAATTTCGCAGACTGGTATAAGTGAGATCTGGCTTTGCCAGGAGCAGCCCAGAGAGGCCAACATTTCTCCTGCAGTCACACCGCATGACGCTGGGGGCAAACTCCCTCCTTCTGTAGCCCTGGCCCGCTCCTTACAGGTGTGTGGCCGTGGGGGTGGACTGAGATTCAGAACGCAGTAAGGACACGCCAGAGACCCAAGACTCTCAGTTGATGTGACCCCACCCCGACTCCCTTCACCCCAGAGGCATCTACACCCCAGTGCCCACAAACACCACCAGAT
>NW_026000241.1:6389820-6395872 GCF_001458135.2 Marmota marmota marmota | reverse complement strand
AGCTCCAAGTGATCCCTCCTGCCTCAGCCTCCGAGGGGCGAGGACTCCAGTCAGCCCCCCCCAGGCCCCCCCCCCCCGCCCGCCAGACACATCAGTCTTTTAAAATAAATCCAGATGCCAGTGTCAACAGGTAAAGATGCCACACGCAGAGGTAGATGCCTAGTGTCTCTCTTACATCGGGGCTACAGAGGACCCTGGTCCCCGGCCAGCACCTGTCCCTCCAGTCCTCCTCTGCCTGCATCCTGCCCCGCCCGCTCACCTTGGCCAGCTCGGCCAGCGTGTTGGCCTGGTCATTCAGCTTCCCTTGTTCAATCTTCACACTGCGGAGCCTGGGGAGACACAGGAGGGTGAGTGGGGATAGGTGGCAGCTGCCGTGGGAATGGGATCCTTCATGCGCCCACCCGCAGTGGCCTTTGGGACATGCATCGGGTCTGCAGGGCGGAGGGCAGCTCAGCTCCCATGCTGTGGCCACTGGCTGAGGTGTCTGCAGGACTGGCCCCAAACAGAACCGTCCCGAGACCCAGGTGAATCTTCACACCAACCCATGGGACAGACATGCACCCTGCCTGCCTCTGAGGTGGGGGTTGGCATGCCCCGCGGGTGCCCATCGCCACCACACACCCCAGGCTCCTGCCACCCCGAGCCCCACGGGTGACTTACTTTTGAGCCCTGGCAGGACCGGCAGAGCAGGAGGAAACCACGAGGCAATTTTACTCTCAGCCCAGCTGAGCCGCACGCGCCAGACCCCGCCCGGCCCCGCACCCCACCAGGGCCAAGCTGGGGATCCCGTGGCAGAGGGGCTGCTGTTGCTCTGCAGGAGGGGCCCAGCCTTGAAGGCTCAGGGCCAGCCCCCAGGCAGGTGCCTGTCCTCGGTCTCTCCCCTCAGCAGTGTCCACACAGTCCTGGCCAAGCGGCCTCGCTGTGCACATCGGCCCGGACCCTGCAGATGGCGTTTCACCCAGAAAAGCTGAGGTATGAGGGGCACAGCCACTGCCCAGCGGCAGGCACCCCAGCAGGATTTGAACCCATAACTGCCCCTTGTTCTCTGTGCCCTCGGCCCCTGGACAGCTGCCTGCGGGGGCAGCCGATGTGTGTGCTCTCCTGTCCCCACGGTCCCTTCTGTGCTGGTCAGCCCAGGGCACCACGTCAGGGAGCACTCACCTCCCCGCACCCCAGACCCAGCACTCCAAGCTCAGCCTTCGTAGGGCCCCTGGCAGGAGATGCCCAGGGTGCCCCAGTCCAGAGAAGCAGAGATGGAAAGTCACCCCCAGCCCCGGAGCTCAGGGCTGGGTGCTGGGGAGCCCCAGGAACAGCAGGAGGCCGCCAGGAAACCCAGACAGCCTTGCACTGGGAATAGTATTCTTGGCTTCTCTGAACTGCCCTGTTTAGAGTGAACCATGTTCTCCCCCAAATTACCCCCACTCCCAGTACCTTAAAATGTGACCAAATAGGAAATAGGGTCTTTGCACGTGTCCTCAGCAAAGATAAGGTCATTAGGGTGGCCCTAATCCATTGTGACCAGTGTCCTTATAGAAAGGGGAGGGGATGGGGGAGCTCAGTTGAGGAGCACTTGTCTAGCATGCACGAGGCCCTGGGTTCCATCCCCAGCACCACGGAAAAACAAAGCAAAATAAACAAACAAAAACCCCTCCCATGGTAGCCAAGTGCTGTGCCCCGAGCCTGTCGTCCCATCTACTCAGAAGACTGAGGAAGGAGGATTCCTTGAGTCTAGGAGTTCAAGGCCAGCTGGACAACATAGCAAGACCCTGTCTCAAACAGAAACAAAAACAAGAGTCTTACCACAGTCATGTGACAAGGGGCTTCTGTCATCAGAAATCAGTCCAATGATAACAGTAAACACAATAAATGTAAACGGACTAAACTGTCTAGTTAAAAAACAAGGACGTCCTGGGTTTGGGCACCCCCCTGACCTCCCCCCTCCCAAAAAAAAAGACAGGGATGTAAAAGGCATGAGGAAGTCTTTAGGGTGACAGATATATTCATATCTTGGCTGTGGTGACAGTGTCATGGCAATAGTATACATATTTTAAAACCAACAAAACTGGGGGGGGGAAGGGGAGGGATAGAGGATAGTTAATGGGTTTGATCCCCAGCACGGGAGGGTATAGGAGGAATGACTTCTAATATTCAGGGGCACTGGAGGGCAACTGGCTGACAACCTCTAATTGTGATGTGTCAACATAGCTAGTCACAACACAAGTAAATAACATATACTTTGAGACAGGGTCTTGCCATGTCACCCAGGCTGGCCTTGAACTCCTGGGCTCGAGTGATCCTCCCGAGCAGCTGGGACCACAGATGTGGACCACCAGGCTCACGAGGAAATGAAAACCACTCGAAGAGATGGATATAACAATTACCTTGACCTGGTCTTCACACATACACACAGGCATGGAAACATCACACTGTACCCCGTAAGTCTGAACACTTATTTCTGTCAAGATTTTGAAAATATGAAAAAGCCAGGCGTGGTGGTACACACCTATGATCCCAGCAACTTGGGAGGCTGAGGCAAAAGGATCGCAAGCTTGAGGCCAGCCTCAACAACTTAGTGAGACTGTCTCTCAATAAAAAAAAATAAGGCCTGGGGATGTGGCTCAGTGCCCTTGGGTCCAATCCCCAGAACCAAAAAGTAAAAATAAATAAACAAACAACATTGACTTCATCGTTTCTTTTACTTTCTTTGGAAGTGGAAATCGCACTGTTGTTCACGTGTTCTTCTGTCCTAGAAAGTAAAGCTTTCTCGGAAACACTCAGCTTCCCTGTTCAGCAGAACTGAACAGCAGGACAGAGACCATCTGGCCCCATGGCCTGAAATATTTACTACTTGTCTCTTTACTTGGAAAAACGCCCTTCCTGGCGACATTTCAGATCCACCTGAGGAACTGAAGTTCATGCTGCACCCAGGACATCCCGTAACTGCTATTGGAAGTGGTCTGTGAGCTTTTTTTTAAGCTCCCTAAGTGACTCTAATGAGTGGCCAAGAATGAAACCCACTTGATTAAATAATTCCTGGGGCCAAGGGACAACAGAAGTAATCAAGTAGTTTCTAATTACGCCACACAACCTCACAGATCGGATCACACATTTCATTCCAAGCTTCCTGGGAGGCAAAGCAAAAAGGGAAAATAGTTTCAAAGCCAAAACATTCAACCATTCTTGTTATCCCAGAGAATAAAGTCTGCTTCCTCCACTTATTTTGGGTGGCTTCTGTGACTCATCTGAGGCAACTGTGGTGGCTGGTGCCTGGCCCGTCACTTGCTACTCCCCCCCATCTTCTTATCCTCCCCAGCACAGGAATGGCAGGTCCCAACCAACTGACCACTTGGCGTGGAGGGGACCCATGATGAGGCCACGGTGAGCTGCCTGGCCTGGCCCTTGGCCCCCTCCTGGGGGCCACAGCTGCCTCTAGGCCCAGCAGCCTGGGAAACATGAGCGGGAAAGTTGCTGGACTTACTGATGGATGGCTTGGAGGAACTTACGCTGGTGTTTCCGAACCCGGGCTTGGTCTGGCTTCTTCACCAGCCTGGTGTGTTTGTAGATGAGCCACGTCTCCCTGAGAACGTTAGCAGCGGCATTTTTTACCTGGGGTCAGAAAAAGAAGTTTTTCAGAGTAGGTAGAAAACCAGGGAAGGTTCTAGAAACCCCCCCCAGGACTGGAGTCCCTGGAATGTAAGGCGGGGCTGTGCGAGTGGGAACCTCAGCGCAGTGCATCCGCCCGTTTTGATATCGCCTTGACATTTTTCATACGAGGGGTTGAACCCAGGGCCCTCTACCAGGGAGACACGTCCCGTCCCCAGCTCTTTTTCATTTATATTTTGAAACAGGGTCTCACTACAGTGACCAGCAATCCTCCTGCCTCAGCCTCTCGAGTAGCTGGAATTTCGGGCGTGCGCCACCATGCCTGGCTGAGGCCGCCCTCATTCTCTGTAGGGGGACACTGAGGCACAGAAGGTCAATCTGCAACCTGGCCAGGTCAGAGAGCACGCACATGGCACCAGAGGCGGGGTCCCAGGATCCGTGCTTCCCTGTCTGGCCTGGCTGGGCACGAGGGTGGCTCCCCAGGCCGCCGGCTGGGTCTGTGCACAGCGTGTAATCGTGCACACTGCGGGCAGGACTCGCAGTCTGACCCAGGCAGGGCGGTGACTCAAGGGTGCCTAGGCGCGCCCGCTGGTGCGGGGAAAGGCGAGCAGGAAAGGAGGCCGTGTCCAGGGGTCCTCACCCGCTTGGTGAGCTGAGTGTCCATCATGAAATTATGCACGTGCTTTTCAGCCTTAGTGAGCTCCAGCTTCCGGGCCACCACGGCCACCACGAGCGCCGTGCAGCCAGCCCCCTGCAGGCAGAGCGAGGGGCACATCAGCCTCCAGCCCCAAGGTCGCCTCCTCCTCAGGAGGCCTGCCCTGTTCCACCCCTGCTGGACAGCGCCAAACCCGAGAGGGCGGTAGATTCCCCTCTGGGAGCCCAGGTGGCCTCCGGAGCCCACGAAGAGCTCCTTCAGTCCCCAGCCACGCGTTCTTCTCCCCTCCAGGCAGAGGGGGACTGAGACTCAGAGGAGAAAGGAGCAAGAAACAGACCTGCAGGCCACGCCCACAGCCACGCCCACAGCCACGCCCACAGCGGCAGGAGGATTTGGAAGATTTTGTTCAAGGCTTCGGGGTCTTGGACAGGAGACGAGCCGACATACACAGAGCCACCAAACAGGGTCAGAAGGTCAGGCTGGGGCTCAGGGCATTTGCGGGAGGGGAAAGGCAGCGGGGGCCCAGGAAGAATGGGAGCTCCCCTGTGGCGGTTGGGGACTTGCTTGTGGCCCCCCTACTTGCTCAGGGCAGCCAGGGAGACGGGGAAGGGCAAGGCCAAGGTGGGAGGGAGACAGAGGAGAGTGACACAGGAGTAGAGGAATGGGGGGGCGAGTTCTGCCACCGAGAAGCAGGGGACAGGGAACCTCAGACACCCAGGGGTGTCGCAGGCGCAGGGAGGCAGGTGGTGGGGGGGGGCTGAGGCGGCAGAAGGCACCCATGACTGAGCCACCAGCTGCTTCCTTCTGCCACTGGCCAGTCACAGGCTGGGAGCAGGGAAAGGACCCTGAGGGTGGGGGCCAGGACGGCTGAACGTTTCTCTGGGGATAGAAGGAAAAACATTTATGGGAAGGAGCGGGGAAGGGCCAGGACATTATCAAAAAAGTCCTGGATGGGTTTGAATACCAACATGCCAAGCCTGGGTGGGTGGGCAAAAGGGGAAGCAGGGGCTTCCCACCTGGGCCAGAATGAGGGTCTAGAGAGGATGCAGAGGCCGCTTCTCAGGAAAATCTCTGTCAACAGGGAAAAAGCAATTTGCTGGGAAACTCTGGAACACTATGCAGCCAAGAAAAAGGACAACTGAGGGATCCATGTAGAAGCACATGGGCGCTTCACAGATACAGTCTAGACATGATGTTGGCCAATCAGTGTCAGCTTCCAGAAGGCCAGGCTGGAGTGCCCTGAAGTTTAAGAACAAGAATCTCATAGATGGTGCTGGAAATTGGAGTCTGTGAGGCAGCGAGCACAAGGAGATGCGCTTGGGTAAAGATGGAAGGGGAGAGGGTTGATAGAAGAGGGAGAAAAAGACCTGGCTGAAACGTCCAGGTGTGGCTTCATGTGACCCCTAAGGCTGAATGGAAAGGGCGGAGGGCCCTGGGTTCTGTGCCCACCACCGAAATCCAAAAAGTCCACCATATAGACCTGAGTGACCAGTTCCATGTGCATTGGGGCAAGGGCAGGGAGCAGGCTGCAGGGTAGACATAGAACTTTCTGGAAGGAGCTACGCTGACAGCCACGCCCATTAAGGGAACGTGACTTCTCCACTTCATCCTGGCCCCCCTGGGTTCGAAGTCCTCCTGCTCCAGCTGCCTGGGGAGGGGAGGGGGCACGGTCTCCCGCTTTCCCCCTCGACTCCAGGATGAAGTGCAGCCAACCCACACCGCGTCCCTCCCTCCGCAGAAGCGCGCGCAGCCAGAGTTTGGGCGGGGGGGGGGGGGGGCCAGGGGCAGTCCGCT
>NW_026000241.1:6381938-6386284 GCF_001458135.2 Marmota marmota marmota | reverse complement strand
AGTGGAAGCCAAGGTCACGGGAGCCGTGGATGGGGGGGGGACCGAGGCCCGGGTCCCCAGCCCTCCCGCTCGGCCTGGCGGCCTGGGGCGCACCTCTCACACACGCGCACGGTCCAGGCCGCGATGATCCAGGAGGAGATGCTGAAGACGAGCAGCACGGTGCCCGGGCAGATGGTCATGAGCGTCTTCATGACGAAGCGCGTGTTGAAGGTGATCTTGTTGAGCGCCCCGATGCTGCGGCTCGAGGCGTCGGTGAAGATCTTGCTGTGCAGCAGCATCACGCGGCCCAGCAGGTAGAGGCGGAGGAACATCGGGATGGACAGCAGCACGTCCACGTCGGCCTCGGCCACCGACGGCGCGTACGTGAAGGCCAGCCGCGCCGTCCACGTGAAGCGGTAGTGGCCGGGCACCGGGTGGATGGCGCACACGGCGAGCTCCAGCGAGATGAGGAAGACGCGCTCGCAGGTCATGGCGATGCGCCAGTCATCCGCGCCGTTGTCCACCATGAACAGCTGCCGAGAGCGGACGCAAGGAGGACGGTGGGTCCCGGACTCGCACCCAGGTCCCACCCCCAGGTCCCACCCCCAAGAACGCCCTTGCCGGGAAACCCAACCCAGCCTCAGGTTCCCAAGAAAAGTCAGAAGCGTGGCCTCAGAGGAGGCTCCCTAGTTCTCAGCTCTGGCCAGATTCAAACTGAACATCACATGGGCCGGGCACGTCTGTCACCCCAGAGGCTCGGGAGGCTGAGAAAGGAGGATCGCAAGTTCAAAGCCAACCTCAGCAAAAGTGAGGCACTAAGCAACTCAGCGAGACCCTGTCTCTAAATACAAAATAAAAAGGGCTGCGGAGGCGGCTCAGTGGTTAAGCGCCCTGGTTCAATCCCTGGTTCCAGAACAGAACAAGATCAAAAACACACAAAGACCTACGCTAACAAGACCGGTTGTGTGGACAGGAGAGGAGGAGACCAGGGATGACAGTGAACACATGAGAAACCACACGAGGACATGGCGACAGAACGGCCACTTATAAGGCAAGAAGAGCGGGCCCAGGGACCCACCCCCTGCTGGCCCCTTGATCTTGAACTTGTGGCCTCCAGAACTGCGAGAAGACCCATCTGTGTAGTTTAGGCCATTCCACTTGTGGTATTTTACTTATAGCAGCCGCACCGAACTCACGCAGATTTTGATTAACTTATTAATATTGTGAGGTTCGATTTATATGAAACGTCCAGAGGGGGCGGATCCAGACACAGAGAGCATGGCTGCCAGGGGCCAGGGAGGGGGTGGGGAGTGACTGCTGATGGGGATGGGGTCTCCTTCTGGGATTTTGGAAATGTTCTAGAACTAGATAGAAGTAACGTTTACATAACATTGCAAATGCCCCTGAACTGTTCCTCTTTAGAATGGTTACAGTCATATTATATGAATTTTACCTTAGTAAAAAATATCTAGTGGGATGCAGTGGTTCCCACCTACAATCCTAGCTACTGGGGAGGCTGAGGCAGGAGGATCACAAGTTTGAGACCAGCCTCAGCAACTTAGCGAGGCCTTAAGCAACTTAGTGAGACCCTGTCTCAAAATAAAAATATAAACAGGGCTGGGGATGTGGCTCAGTGGTACACTACATGCCTAGCATACACAGGACACTGGATTCAATTCCCAACAGTGCCAAAAATAATAATAATAAAATTAAATAAATAAAATCAAACAGGAGCAAGTCAGGGGTGTGGCTCAGTGGAAGAGTACTTCCCTGGCACACGTGAAGCCCTGGGTTCCATCCACAACACAAGAAAGACAGTCAGAAAGATAGACAGACTGATGACCTTAGAAAGAGAGGAAATTGGAGACTGGGGGTGTGGCTCAGTGGTAGGGCGCTAGGCCCTGGGTTTGATTCCCCAGTACTGCCCAGAGGGAGGGGGCAGTTAGACAGACGCGCACAGAGAAAATGGCATGTGAGCTTCCAGACCAGTGACGCATCCACAAGCCAAGAGTACCAAGACTGCAGGGGCACCAGAAACCAGGAAGGAGGCCTGGAGTGGCCCCCACAGACCTAAGGAGGAGCCAGCCCTGCGGAGGCCTTGGTCTTGAACCTTCAGCCTCCAGGACAGGCAGAGGGTGCATCTGTGTTGAGGGCACTCCGTGTGGGTCTCTGCACCGGCTCCCTGGCTCATCAATACAGAGGTGCACCCTTTCTATTGTACAAAGGCTCTATGTTTCATTTTGGTTATCCATCCATTCACTGAGGGACCTTGGTGTGTGTGTGTGGGGGGGGGCGTGTGGGGAGTGGTACTAGGGATTGAACTCAGGGGCACTTGACCACTGAGTCCCATCTCCAGCCCTATTTTGTATTTTATTTATTTAGAGACAGGGTCTCACTGAGTTGCTTAGGGTCTTGCTAGGTTGCTGAGGCTGGCTTTGAACTCCTGATCCTCCTGCCTCGGCCTCCTGAGCCGCTGGGATTTCATTAAGGGAAATTCGTACATGGTTTCTACTTTCTGTCTGTTGTGAAAGATGGTCTTATAAACATTTGTGTGGATGTTGATTTTTGTTTCTCTTGGAGGGTGAACCTAGGAGGGGGATTGTTAGGGGCCAGGGTAACCTCCTGGTTAGCTAGAATCCGCCCTCCACACCTGAGTTCCATATCGCACAGTCAGCCACCCACGGACTGAAAATATTTTGAAAAAAAAAATCCCATCTGTACTCTTTTTCTTGTCACGATTCCCTAAACAACACAGCACATGCACGTTTATGTTGTGTTAGGTGTTCTCGGCCATCTAGAGATGATTTAGAGTCCAAAGGAGGTCATCTGCAGGAACTTGAGCGTCCTGGGGTTTGGGTATCTGTGGGGGTCCTGGCACCAATCCCGCAGGGATCCCCAGGGCTGGCTGTATTGGAGGAACTGACAGACACCTGTCCCCAACAGCCAGCCCCCAGAGACACGTGCACATGGCACAGATGGAGATTTCCCACTCACGCGTTCTGCCAGCCTGAGGCCCCTGGAGCTCAGGGGTCTGAGGCGAGGGCAGGAGCCCAGGCCGGTGCTGCCCACCGGGCGCCGAGGGGCCTGAGCTGGCTCCACAGCAGGAGGCCAGCGCCAGGCCCAGCGACTCTTCCTATTGGGAAGGACATCGGGTGCCTCCCAATAGAAACAGAGCCTGCTTCCAGGGCTGCGAAAGCCACCAGGAAGCCACCAGGGCCATGAAGCTCACTGTGTCCCAGCCCCCTGGCTCCGCCCTCCTTGACCTCTCCACCTGTTCCCGTCTGGAGAGGAGCCATGAAAGTCAACAGGCAGACGCGTTGCAGGGAGGGGGTGACGACGCGGTGACTCTCCACTGAGAACTTTGGTTTTTGTCAAGGAGACTATTTGTCCTGTGTGTCCTGGGGAGCGGGGGCCCCAGCTGGGCTGACCGGGGGACTCTGGGGCCCAGGGTGAGGAGGCACTGACCTGGATCTCCCGGGCATGGTAGAGGACCACGAGGCCCAGCAGGATGGCGGTGGACAGGCTGATGAGGCATTTCAGGGCGAACGAATAGAGCGAGTCCTGGGGAGAGGGAGAGGGCACTGGGGGGGGCTCCCAAGCACCACCCCACCAGGCCCCTGGGGACAGCAGCTGGCCAGAGGGGGCTCCTCCCCATGGCCGCCCCGGTGCCCGCTGAGCCTCCATCTCCTGAGCTGCCTGTCCCGGCCTGGTCTCACTTGGGTCCTGTGTTTATAAGGCCTGGTCCCTTATGGCCCCGGGATGTCGCGAGGCCTGCTGGGCCATGGACTGGCACCTCCGTCTGCAGGCCTGGCTCCCTCCAGCCCCAGTCTCCGGGCAGACAAGCCCTGGTTTCTCTCTGTTCTCACACCCGCTTGGTGACACAGAGGACTCACAGAGCCAGGCTGGTGACACACCGACCACTCTAGGCGGGGAGGGAGAGCGTGGCCTGAGCCTAGCCCAGCCTTCCCTGGGGTCCCCCTCCCCAGCTCACCCGGGGAGCAGCAGAGGGAGGGGCTGGAGTGGCACAGGGAGCCCCAGGGTCCCCTGCATTCCCTGCCCGCCTCCCTGGGGGCCCTGAGGTGCCTGGGCGGGGGCTGTGCCTACCTTGGTGTATACCCCCCAGGACAGCTCGGTCTCCGTCACCATGACGACGATGCCAAACATGCCGAAGATGAGGGCGTAGTCACTGAGCCGTTTCCTCTTCTCAAAGAGGGCCCTGCGGTGGCCCAGGCGGTGGCCCACAGTCGGGGTCTTCCCAGGGCCCCTCCGCCTGCCTGCTTCGTCCTCCTCCTCCTCCTCCTCCTCCTCCTCCTCCTGGTCCTGGGGCTGCCCCCGGGGGCTGCCTGGCGAGAGCCTGGACGGCTCGC
>NW_026000241.1:6373269-6377663 GCF_001458135.2 Marmota marmota marmota | reverse complement strand
GGGCGGCCTGCTTCAGGGTCCAGAGGGTCTCGGCCCAGAACACCTGGCCCGCTGCCCAGCGGCCGCCCCACACTACCATTGTGGCTGTGGCCGTTCATGACCACCTGGCTGCCGGGGCTGGACTCCCTGCAGGCCACCCGGAGCCCGGCATGGCTCAGTGGCTGGGCTCCTGCGCTGACCTGCGGAGAGCAGAGGGACTTAGTCACAGGAAGGCCTTGGTGACTGACCAGAAGAGCAGGGATCAGCACCACCGTTCCAGAACATTCGAAGGAAGGCACAGGCCACCTCGGGAGGCTCAGAATGCCAACATGTGGGTCACCATCCAGAAACATCAAGTCAGCCTGTGGCCTCTCGGCTTGGACACCCCCACCCCGCCCAGTGCCGTCATTTGCTAAACCAAACTCCTTACTGCGGCCAAGAGGCCCTCTGTGCTCAGCCTTCTGCCCACCCCACCCCAGGCTCACTCCCTCCCAGGCACGCCGGCCTCCGCATGACCCCAGCAAGTCCTGCTCTGAGCCTTTGCAGGGGCTGTGCCCTCTGCCCGGGACACCAAACAGCAGACCCTTGCCTGCTGACTGTCTCCGTCCCCAAGGACGCAGCTGGCACCCAGTGAACACCCGCTGGACGCTGCGAGCTGGCGCTGCCATCAGGGGTGCCTGGGAGCAGAGACGCAGCATATGGGGAAGACGTGGTTCTGATCCAGGTCAGCCCCCCAGACTTCTAAATGGAGACTCTGGCTCCTCGCCCCAGACTTTCCAAAGGCCTGCGTGTGTTTACGCAGCTCAGGTGAGGCCTGGGCCACATCAGAGACCAAGGCTGTGGCCACAGAGACCCCGAAGCTCCCTCTGCCTCGGCAGGTTCCAGGACCAACCCTTCCTGCCAGCCCGCTGTCTCACACCCTCACCGGCACACCCTGCGGCCACCTGGCCAGGGTTTATTGAACATCTACTATGTGCCGTGCCTCAATCTTCATGCAGACGTCTGCCCTCACCCTCACATATACCCCAGAAGGGGATCCTGGGCTTGGCCAGTCTTAGGGATGGAGACCCCAAGGCACAGCACGGTGAAGGGACAGATTCTGCCTCGGCTGCCTGGTGGGATTCAGGGGACACAGGCTGGAGCTCCTCTAGATGCCAGGCCTGGGTCAGGGAGGTGGGCAGCAGCTGTGCCTATAGGCAGGACAGTCCCCACTCCCACTGGGGTGGCCTATATGGAGACCATCAACTCAGGACACACCAAGATGAGCCCGACTGTAGGGGGAGACAGGGCGGCCTTGCCCACCACCCACCACAGTCCACGCGTGCCCTCGTCCAGCAGCCCCCACAGGGGTCTGTCCCCTCCACCAGGTATCTCCAGATGCTGGTGCCATCCCCTCGTGGCCAGCCAACCTCGTAAAGCCTGTCCCCATCCCTGCCTCCGCCCACACTTGGCCGGGCACGCTCAGCTCAGCGGCCCCTCCCGGCCCTGGTTTCTCTGTCAACACAAACTCTGGGACCCCCGCTCTCTACGCTGAGGCCACCACCTTCCAGGAGGGCAGGAGCTCATCCTGGCCCTACGTCCTGCCTTCACCCGAGGGCAGGGGGCAAAGAGACCCCAGGTGCCCTTCCACGTCCCCTGAAGGTGCAGAAGGTCTCCACCTGGGCTGGGGAGCACAGGCAGGCAGGAGAGGCGGGTGGCCTGGCAGACAGGACCCAGAGGGGGCGGGGGCCTGCAGAGGGCCGCTGCAAACGACCTTCCAAACGCACCGATGAAGAGGCAATTTGGGATGTGACTCAGCCACCCGACGCCTGGGCCAAGTTCAGCGGTGTATCTGCCATGTTCCTCCTCGCCTGGCAGCCGCGTCCTAAGGTGCCCTGGGCAGGGAGGGGGCAGCGGGGGGCGGGGAGGAGGGGAAATATGACAGGTGGCTTCTGAGAAGGCAGAGGGTAGAGGGCTTTCCCTGGGCCCCTTCTGTGGACAAGTGCCAGGGCTCTTACTGTGTTTCAAGCCCTTGATCAGAAAGATCACATTTCATCCCTACTGCCACCCAACGGGGCAGGTGACATGCCTGTTCCCATTCTACAGATGAGGTAAAAAGCTCAGAGAGGTTGAGCACACTGCCCAAGGTCACACAGCCAGGAAGGGCAGGCACCAGGTTGGTGCCATCCAGAGGTGTCAGGATCTGTCACGGGAAGAGGGAATCAGCCTGGCCTTGCCCCGGAGAGGCCACAAGCTGGGAGACAACGGGTGGTGAGTTCCGGATCCCTCCCCCGGCCTCAGATGAAGAGAAGGACAGAGTGTCTTTTCTGAGAATCCCCCTGGAAAAGGGGCAGCCCATTTCTAAAGGCTGGGAAGGACCAGAGGCGCTGGGGACGAGGCCTCACTCTTGCAGGTACTCTTCCCCCTCCCCCGGGGGTGCCTGGACACCACAGTCCTAGAAACTCCTCAAAGCACCAACCAAGGCTTGGAACTATGAAAGGTGTTTCATCCCTTTGTTTTTATTTCTGTGGTGCTGGGGGTTGAGCCAGGGGCGCTCTAGCACTGGGTACAGCCCCAACCCTGCTTTATTTTTAATTATTATCTTTCTACACAATTCCTTTATTTTATTTTCTATTTATTTTTATGTGGTGCTGAAGATTGTACCCAGGGCCTCGAATGTGCTAGGCGAGGGTGCTACCACTGAGCCACAACCCTAGCCCCCCTTTTTTTAAGTTTTTGAGACAGGGTTTTGCTAAGTTGCGCAGGCTGGCCTCAAACCTGTGATCCTCCTGCTTCAGCCTCCAAAGTCTCTGGGATCAGAGGCATGGCTGCTGCACCCAGCAGGAGGGTGTGTTTCAAGTTCAAGGCCCCAGTTTCACCACTGAGGATCCCCATAAGGTAGGAGCACCCTGTGGACTGCACTTGGATTTGAGCACCCTGGGCATTTAAGAATTGTTGAATGTGTCTGGTCACAAGACCCCTGCTCCCTGAAGGCTCGGGCCCAAGAGACACACAGACTTTTGGGAAGCTGGGGGGGCGGGGGCGGGGGAGGGCCCAGGAGGGCTCTTGAGAAAAGCAGGGAGCAGAGGAGCTGGCCCACCTAAAGTCATGAGGGAAGAAAGACAAAGCCAGCAGCCCCCAGAGGCCTTTTTACAAATGATGGGCTGGTTGAAGCAGCTGCCCAGGAGAACCCTCAGGTGTCCCTACTAAGGGGCAAAGTCACTGCCTCTCTGGAACACCTCTTCTTTAAGGCACCCCAATAGTACTCATCCTGACACCCTGGTCTCGCAAGGGAGTAAGAGACACCTCTTCTCATTCTTAAGAACTGGATCAGGAGGTGTCCCCTGCTCATGCGCCAGTCCTTAGAGCTGGGCCCCCCCCACACACACCCCAGTGTTTCCAAAGAGCCAGAGCCACACTCGGCAGAAACTTCCAGGACGCGCAGGCCTGTTTTGAGTCCCAGCCAGGGCAGCCCCAAGGCTGCGTGTCCCTGTGGAGGGTGAGGAAGGACCCTGGGGACCCCCTCAGCCCTCTCAGGACCCTAACTCTGCAAGGTGGGCAGGCTCCACTTGTCCTCCTGCCCTGGGGCACAGGCAGCTCGGAGCTGAGCTGGATGCTGGCTGCCAGCCTGGTCCCCATCACCACCACCAGGAACCTGCCTGCCAGCCCGCAGGGGCCACTCAGCCTGCCCTGACCTCCTCGAGGCGGCCACCCTCACTCACTGCCCTCCTCTCTGATCCTCTCCATCAGCGTCTTCGCTGGGCCCCCAGCTCTGACATTCACATCTGCTGCCACACCTTCCAGGACAGCAGGGGCAGTGCCCTGGGCTGGGTACGGGGACCTGTGTGTCCAGGGAGAACTGGGAGTCTGGGGCTCGAGGACCCTTTGCGAAGCATCCCAACCCTTGGCCCGAGGGCTCAGCCGTGGTGAGGGGATCCTCCTTCCCGTCCCCAAATCATCCCGGCTCCCTGCCAGCCCTGCAAGCTCCCCACCTCCAACGTGTACCGGGCGAGTTCAGAGACTCGCTGCCCTGCGCCCCGCGCCCCGCCGGGCTCCCCAGGACCGGGTCCAGCTCCCACTCCCTCGGCGGAGCACGCTCGTCCCCTCCTCCGCGCGCCCCCTGGCCTCCAGACCCCGGGAGCCGCATTGATCTAATTTGGCGGAGTGACCTTAACAAATTCTGTCGCCTGGGGCCTCTGCCATTCAGGCGCAGAGGGGTCCGTGATCCAGCAGGTGAATTGGGGGAGGGGACACATCACCGATCCAAACACGAGACGTTGAAGTTTCCTGTTGTTTGTTTTCTGGTCACCTAGACTCCCCCTTTCTCACTGGGACCTTCCAGCCAGGGCAACGTCACCGGCTGCCCCGAGCCTCTAGTCTCGCCCTGGACCCTCCCCAGTCCCCAGAGCCAGCGCCCCCTGCCCTGCCTTGTGCCC
>NW_026000241.1:6365488-6369659 GCF_001458135.2 Marmota marmota marmota | reverse complement strand
GCCCCCGACGACCCCGCTAGCCCCGCCCATATTTAAAGATCCCACATTTCGAGGCACCGGTTCTCCTCTCAGCTCGTGGTCAAGTTCGCACTCTTGCCCCGTGTCACGGAAGGGGCCTTGGCAGAACCACAAGCCCCGCTTGCCACAGCCTTGGAACCTCCTAGCCACCCGTTCCCCAAAATGGGTCCCCTGACTTCAGTGGCCCCTCCAACCTTGGCGTGCCTGGGGGCTCCACCACTGGGTGGACAAGTTTGCAGGGACGCCCTCTCCCCAAACGACCTCCACAGTGGTCAGCTCTGCGTAGAGGAGCAGAGGCGGGGGCAGGATGTGGGCAAGTAGGGGGTGCCGAGAAGCCTGCTGCAGCGGGGGGCTCCGGGGTGTCTGCGGTGGGGAGCGGGTAACCGGCTGGAGGACACCTTCTCTGAGAGGGGAGATGCCTGCTCACCTCGGGCTCTCCACCCCTAGACCCCAACACCCATGCCCAGATGGCAGGCGCAGGAGCCCCACCGAGCTGGGATCACCAAGGTGGGGGTCCCCCAAACAGTGTCCCTTCCCCAGGCATTTAGGTCGGTGTTCATTCAACCTTAACGGGGCTCGGGGGACGGAGGTGGGGAACGCTCGGCCTCACTGCCCTGGTCCCCCTGGTCCCTGGCTGTAGGGATGGCAGTGTCTGGATCTGTACCTAGCCTGGGGGTCCCTGGGGCAGCAGCTGGCTCCTCCCCTCTCCCCACACACCCCCATCTGTTTTCCTCCTGGAGCTCTAGTTGGGAACACCTGACTGTAGTTGTCACTGCCTGGGGACAGTCGAGTTTCCTCTCAGAAAACAGCTGGACTGAAGGAAGGAAGGAAGGAAGGAAGGAGGGCGGGTGGCCGCTGGGCAGGAGGTGGCAGGGGGGCAGCTGATGGGACCCAGACTGAGCAGGACCAGGTGATGCCTCAGGGCCCAGGGTGGCAGATGGGCCCTGTTCTCTCCTCTCCCAAGCCTGTTCTGGCCACCCTGAGGTGGTGACAGTGTTCAGGGATGTGACAGGAAATGGAGGCCCTGGTGGTCCCTGCCATGTCCACCTAGATGGGGCTGGATGAGTGCCACCAGGGTAGGTACAAAAACAAACAAAACCCCCGATAGTGCCTTGGGGACCTCAGAGGGACAGATCTCAGCTGTGTTAAGGAAAGTCCCTCCTCCCTCCTGAATAGCTGCTCCCTAGCCAGGCCCCCTGTCTCCCCAGTCTCCCCCACCCCTCTTTCTCCTTCCACCTCCAGCCCTCTGCACTCGAAGTCCCTGCCTAGAGGGTGGGAGGGTCCTTCTAAAGCACACTATTGAGAGAGCCGCCCACAGCTCCCCAGGGATCAGGAACACACCCTGCCCTGCACTCCAGGCCCCTGGTCACTGACTGCCTGATCCAGCCCCTGTACAGGTCCTGCTCCACGGGCAGCATTTACTGTGCCCACGGGCTGACCCTGCCCAACCTGCCTGCGTAGGCTGTGGCACTGTCTTCCAGATTCAAGTCTGACATGTAAACATGCCAAAGTTCACAAAAGCATCAGTCACACTCCCCATCCCTCTGGCCCTGCCCAGGCCCCTCAGCCTCTGTGCCCACCTTCTCCCTTTGGAAAAAGTCCTTTATTCCCCTTTGGGCCCCTCGAGGGGACAAACTTGGGACAGTTGAGCTGGTGGTCTACTGAGATGGCAATGCTGCCGACTGGACTCCGGCCCCTTGGAGACAGGCCGGCAGTGGGTGATGGGCATTGGGAGTGGACTCGGGTGGGGCCTGCGGGGCCTCTCGGGGCTGTATTCCAGGCAGAGCCTCACATCAGCCTGTGGTTGCACCCAAGGAGCCTGCAAATGAGCTTGGTAGCCGGCCAAGGCACCCCTGGGACTCACACCCGGGAAATGGCTGTGCACACTGGCTGAGTGTCCTCTGCTCACAGGCAGGGGCTGCTGGAGGCAGCAAAACAGGAAGTCCTTCCTCGGGGCCAGCAATCCCTGGGCAGTGGCCGAGGGTGTGGGTGCAGGAGGCTGGGAGACCCTCACAGGACCTCAGGGACCCAGAGGCAGCAGCTGAGCAGGAGGGGACCTGGGCCCCACCAGCTGTGCCTCCACTGAAATCCTGGAGCCTTCCAGAGCAGCCTGTGGGGAGGCTGTGCCCAGTATGGCCCGGAGGGCAGGGCAGGGCCAGCGTCCCCTCCCTCCTCGCATTCACCATTCATTCACCTCCCTCTGGTTGGTTGTCCCTTCTTCCTTCATTCATGTATCCACCCAGCTCCATCACAGAGCCTCATGCTGGGGACAGAGACCAGACTGTACAAACCACGCTCCTCCTAGAGACCCCTGGAGCCGGCTTCCCTGAGGAGGGGGACAATCCTCTTCAAATAAGGATAGAAAACTAAGAATCCGGAGGGCTGGCGGTGCAACTCCAAGGCGGAATGCTTGCCTGGTGTGGCCCGGGGCCCCCTCCCCAGCACCACCAGAACAAACGAATAGAACTTCAGGGCTCAGGCAGGAGGACTGCAAGCTCAAAGCCAGCCTCAGCAACTAAGCGAGGCCGCTCAGAGAGAGCCTGGCTCTAAATACAATATTTAAAAAAGGCTGGGGATGTGGCTCAGCGCCCTGGGTTCAATCCCGGGTACCCTCCTCCAAAAAATTAATATACTCAGATACACCAAGGCACTGGGCAGAGATCCAGCCAAGTCAAGAGAAACAGGACAGGGGCTGAGACCACCAGACTTCAAAGAGCTGGAGACAGTGAGGCCCTGGGGGACCCAGGAGGGTGTACTGGAGAGAGAAGCAGGAGACCATTGGGATGGATTGCAGGGGCAAGCCGGGCAGAGAGTCCCAGGATGGGCAGGAGCCTGGGTGGGGTGACCGAGCAGAATCACCTGCAGGGCTTAGCCCCCTTGGGCTCCGGAGGACTGCAGGGCAGGAAGGGGACAAGAATGTGACCCTGTGACACCTTGATTTCAGACTTTGGCTGCTAGAACAAACAAAGCTTGCAGCTGGTACTGGCTGGGGCAGGCAGGGGGCCCAGAGGCCTCGTTCCTGGGTCTCCTGGGATTTAGGAACCTGGGGTTCCTTCTGTCAGCATTTATGAAGCACTTTCTGTATGCAGAAATAGGGCCTGTACTCAGGTGGGGACACCATGGTGACAAAGACACACAAAGAGTCTCTAAATAAATACATAAGACTCTGCTAAGGAGCCTAGAGGATAGGGGCTTTGCTTGTTGCGGGGTGGGGGGGGAGATGCCTAGGGATGACAGACAGGTGGGAGGCCACGCCAGCAGAAGCGAGGAGTCCCCACAGAGCATCTGGGGCTGTCAAAGAGCTGAGAGGCCCTGTCCCTGCCCCAGATATCAAGGTCCCCTCCTTCACACTCAGGCTTGGATGCAGCAGTTACCCCCCCTCCCCCTCCTGGTGGCCCCTACCTGGCCACCTGCCCTGCATATTCCTCTATGGCTGCACTGGTTTGAAAAATTCAAGTCCTCATCGGAGAAGAACCTCAGACTGTGACCTTATTTGGAAACAGGGTCTTCATAGATGTCCTTAAATTAAGATGAGGTCATACTGGATTCAGGTGGCCCCTAATCTAATGATTGGCATCTGCATAAGAAGGCTGTGTGTAGACACAGACACAGGAAGAAGGCCAGGTGACAACCTGAGGCACAGATGCAGTCCTGTCCCAAGATGCAGGAAGAGGCAGGAAGGATCCTCCCTTGGAGCCTCAGAATGGAATGTGACCCTGTGACACCTTGATTTCAGACTTTGGGCCTCCAGAACTGTGAGAGAATCAGTTTGAGTTGTTTTAAGCCACGATTTGTGGTCATTTGTTCTAGCAGCCACAGGACACTCATACAGTGGTGCCGCGCGATGTGCCGGTACATCTCTGAGTCTCAATTTCCTCAGCAAGGCAGTGAGGCCCCTTGGAGAGCAGAGGGGTAAGCAGTTAATCCCCATTAAATGTCCCAGGCACACAGCAAATGCTCAATGGATGCTTGCAGCTGGCACTGGCCTAATTACTACGTGGACAATCTCAATAGGGACTCCTGGCCGACTCCTTCAGACCCCAGAAGGATCTTTCTTGGTTGCAAATTGCACCGTGTTCCTCTAATTCTGTGCACTCAGTGGCACCCTCCCCCCCCCCTCGCCCTCTCCACCTCTCGATCGCGCCTGCCCTCC
>NW_026000241.1:6307450-6358541 GCF_001458135.2 Marmota marmota marmota | reverse complement strand
GGCTCCGCCCGGTCGTCCTGGCAACGCGCGCGGGGAGGGCTGGGAATGCACGGAACTCCCCTCTCACGCCCCCTCCTGGAGCGGGGATTCCCAGTTGCCAGCGCGCAGGCGCAGGCCTGGAATTCCGCAGGGGCGGGGCCGGAGCGAGCTGAGTCTTTTCTGTCCGAAGGAACAAAGTTATCCGCTTTGTCTTTATGTCTGAGGGCTCAAGGCGAGGCTCTCGGCTCCAGTCCTGAGTTTTAGCTTCATTCTGGTCCCTTTACAGGTCTCCAGGAGATCATGCCACGCGCCGATCCGCCCAGGCGCCCCACCGTCTCGGTGAAGCCCCACTCCGTTCCCGGACGAGGCCGATGCTCCCGCCTGGCTGTTTCCAACAGGCTCATCACCACTGACCCCCGACCTTCCCTCCTCCCCCGCTGTCACGCGGGAGGTTCCTTTGCCAAGCCCCTCTTTAGCACTCGCCCTTCCCAGGCTCGAGGATTCTCAAGACAGCCTGGGGCCGGGACTGTCTGTCCCCCCGTTTTATAGGGGAGGAAACTGAGGCTTAGACCATTAAGGCCCTTGCCTGAGATCTTAAAAGAGGTGCAGATGGGATTCGAACCCAGGCCTCCATTTGTGGAGCGTGATCTGGACCTGTTCTCTGACTAGGGCACCTGCACCCATGGATAAACTGGCCGTGTCCCAGGACTCTGATGCAGCTGTTACATGCTTGGCCGGGGCCTGGCATTTAGGGGCAGTTCTTTTGGCTGGTACAGTCCCCATTCCCTTCCTCAGCACCCCCTGCTAGGCACTGTACCCTCAAGTCCCTTAATCCTCACTGAGGCTTCCTGGGGCTTTTTTCTGTATCCCCCTCCCCAAACCCTGAAGGCCTAGTCCCAGGGTTGGCTCCTGGGGTACCTCCAAACTAAGTCCTGGGCTCAGTCTATTTTGGGTGGTTCTTTCCTATAGTGGGGATGGAACCCGGGCTTAGGGCATGCTGGGCAGGTGAGCCACCTCTGGCTACAGCTCCAGTCCTGCTGGGTAGCCTTTAATGTCAGTGACAATCGTTCAGCACCGGCCATACTATTCTTCAGCTGTACCCAATTATCAATGCACCTTCCCAAGTCACAGGAGTTGTGACTGCCAGGCCTCTGTAAGTACGGTTCCTTTTGCATTTCTGTCCTTTGCTTGGGTGAAGAACTCCTATGCATCCTTTAGGTCCCTCCTCCTTGAGGCCTTCCCTACCTCTGGGCAGAGGCTGGCCCACTTCACCCCAGCCCTGACTCTCTAAGCTGGGTCCCCATCTGTGGGGACCTGCATCTCTCCTGGTGAGAGGAACCAACAGGGCAGAGGTGTGGAGGGGAACAGAACTGCTGTGCTGAAGGCTCCGAGGTCAAGGAGCAGTGGGCACAGGTAGGGCCTGCCCTAGACGGGAGCCCTAAGAGCAGCTCGGCAAAATCGCCACCACCCCCCCCATGCCCATCATGGGTGATCTCAATTCCTACAGTACCAAGGCCTGGCATACAGCAGGCACTCAACAAATATCTATTGCTTGTGTATGTGGTAGTAGGGATTGAACCCAGGGCCTTGCAGTGCTGGCAAGCGCTCTACCACAGAGCCATGTCCCAACCCTTTGTTTTTGAGACACGGTCTCACTAAGCCACACAGGCTGGCCTCAAACTTGTGGTCAGCCTCAGCCTCCCAAGTGCCTGGATCTTTCCCTTGCCTCATAGCCATTCCCAGAGCCAGTTGCTGTCCTGCCCTTTGTCCCTGAGCCCACGAAGTCAAGTGCTACAGATGATTGGCCACTACCAGACCTCATGGGTGAAGGCACAGCCTGGATCAGACCTGGCTTTCCTCCCCCATGGCCCAAGCAATGTGCTCACCCCACAGACTCGTGAACCTGCCTGCTGACCCTCTCTCCATGGATTATGGGCTCTAGAAGCCAGAAATGGGGTCAAAGCCCACCCTGTCTTTCCCACAGTCTGACAGGATGCTTGTTCCCACCCAGATCCACCTGCCTGCTGCAGCCTCTGGGCCCTGCCAGCTCAGCGCCCTCGTCCCCCCTCAGGATGCCATCTGACTCATCCTGTAAAGCAGGCTCAGGAGAAATCCACCAGTGGGAAGCCAGCCCAGAATCCCTCCCAGACGCCTCCCCTGTAGAGATGACAGCAGAGGAACCAGTATCCCCTCACCCCAAGTATGGTGGCAGATGAACACTGGCCTCCAACTGTCCTCTCTCCCTGGCCCTGAAATGCTACATGACCTTGGGGCAGCACATGTCTCTGAGCCCTGCAGGCTCAGGAAAAGGTCATACGGGTCTCAGTGGACAAGTGTCATAGCTTGAAGTGGGGCCCTTGCCTTTCCCAGCCATGGTCTCAGCTCAGGTCAGGGCCGGTACCCAACGAGAACACTGCCAGCCGTCCCCCACCTCTGGCCAACCCTCCGCAGCTACCCACGCACACAGGCCTTGCCCACCGCCTTTATTGGGTGCTCAGTCCCGGGGCTCCACAGGTGCCGCGGGATATTGAGGGTGTCACTCAGAGCAGGGACCCACTGGCTAAAGAGGGTTGGCGGTGATGGCGCACAGCCCCAGGGACAGGTACCAGGGTCCCTGGACTCTCTGAAATCCTCAGAGCTGACCCAGTGAGAGGGCATTCGCAGTCGAGTCGTGGCCTGTCCCCCCAGTTCTGGTCTCACTTGGGGGCGTTGAAAGGCAAGGCCCGCTGGTTCATGGGGTTGTCCGGAGAGCGCAGCCACTCCTTCTTCAGTAGCTGCTTCAGCTGCGACAGCCGCATGTTGGGGTTCTCCTGCTTGAGCCGGGGCAGCTGCGCTTCCTCGAAGGCGGTGAAGGCCGCCCGCATGCGGCGCTCGGGGTGCCGGTCCGCCTCTTCCGCCACGCTGGGAGCGCACAGGGGCGGGCATTAGGGCGCTGGGTCGCTTGCAGGGTGGTGGGGTTGGGTGGAGGTGTCCAGGGGGCAGGTCCCCACTCCCCCCCGTAGGGAGGCCCCGCCCCACGGACCCTCCCACCCGGGGACGCCCCGCCCCGCCCCGCCCCGCCCCTACCTGAGCACAGCGATGGCGTCCTCGATGGTGCGCGCCTCCACGCTGCCCTCCTCCAGCACGCGGCGGTTCACGTTCTCTTCGAGCGGCACCTCCAGATGGCTCTTGGTTTTCTCTGCTTGGGGCAGGCAGACGGCCGGGTGGGTGGTGACAGAGACACGCAGAGTCAGAGATGCAGAGTTCCAAGATGATGAGGCAGCGGCAGAAGCAGCCAGCGAGGGAGGAGGGGGCGGAGAGGAGCTGGTCTGACCGGGAGGGGGCCGCCCTGTGCCCAGCCCTGCCGGCCGGCCGCACGCTCCTCACCCCCCAAGGCCCTCACGCAGCGCCCCACACGGGGCTCGGGACCTCCCACTAGCACTCTGGGGAGCACCAGCCCCTGGCGGGTGGGTGCGGATCAATCCACGCATGCGCACACCTGTGATGTCCCAGACATCCTTCAGCATGAAGGAGGCCTGCAGACCCCGGGGTACATCCCAGGGTTCAGCCTTCAGTGGCGAAGAGGGCCACTCCATAGTGACAGGCAGCCCACCTGTGTCGAGGGTATCCCTGTGCTGATGGTCCCGACGCAGTGTGTCCTCAATTTGGGCGCGGGTGACCTTACTGGGGGCCGCCCGGGGCGCCTTGCCACCCTTGAGCTTGGAGTCCTCCTCCTCCAGCAGGCGCTGCGTCTCCTTCTTGCGCTCCAGCTGCTCCAGGCGCCGCTTCTCCTTCTCCTCCTGTGGGGACCGGTGTCAGGCTGGGGAAGCCACCGCACCCGGCTGGCATGCGGGGTCCTGGTGGTCATCCCAGCCAACCTGGACAGAGGCCTGGTGGTGTCGTACTCTGTGCTGGGTGCGGGGACACAGCGGGGCTCAAGATGGGCCCAGGGGCTGCCCAAGCGAAAGGCTCCGGTCCTACAGGAATGTGGGCAACAGGGGACCCTGGCCAGGACAAGCAGCAGCCCTTGGAGAAGGGACTGGGGACAGGAGGAGGGGTGGCCAGAGTGGGGCCTTCCTTGGTGAAGGGTGTGGCAGGTACAAAGGACCTGATGGGTTTGGAGGCTGGTGTGGCTGCAATGGGCAGCCAGGGGAGCCGCGGGGGGAGAGGGGCCAGGAGGGTGGGGACTGAGCGACGAGGAGCCTCAACACCCGCAAGGGCTCTGCTTTTGGTTCCAAGAGCCATGGGAAGTCTGGGCTCCTTTGGCAGCTGGGGAACATACTGTCCAAATGTCCCCAGCCTATTAGTGAGGGTGGGGTAGATCCCGACCCGGCCCTGAGGGAGGCCCTGAGGCAGCTGGGTGAGGGACAGCTGGTCTGTGGGACTTGCCTTGGCCACTGCCCGCCACCTGTGGGGGGAGGGGAGGTTCCGGTCTGTTTGTAGCCCAACTGCAGCGCAGGATGCGCCCCGCCATCTGCCCGGCACCCCACAGGCCCTGCCCTTAGACACCCCATCTGCCTGTTCACCGCCTGGGACTTCACCAAGTTCTCCCAAGGACACCTGCAGCATTCCCTGGGGCACCACCTGTATCCCCAGACAGACCTGGCAGAACTGAGGGTCCCAGAAGAGGGGTCCTCATGCCTAAGGCCAGGCTGCACAGGAGGAAAGTGGGAGGGGACCAAAGTCAAAGGTGTTTAAATGTGGCCACTGGGCTCTGCCCACTTCTGGGCCTGGGCACTGAGGCAGGGCCACTGGACTCTGAGATCAGGGTCCCACCAGTCAGAGGCTCCTCGACCCATGCTGGCGCATGCGCACTCCCCTACTTACTTTGCTCCAGTGCCACTCTGCCTCAGGCCCTTTGTGCTGGCTCTTCCTAGCCTGGAGTGCCCTTGCCGGCCTCCTCCCTGGCCACTCTGGCGCCCCTGAGCCCGCCCACTACACCAGGTGGCTCTTCTCTGTACTCAAGATCCACCTTCCAGCCCTCTGATGACCCGAGAGCCTTGGTTGTGGGTGGTGGCTTTCTGGGCGCTGGCCAGACACAGGCAGGAGGAGGCAAAGCAGGCGGGGTCCCATCCCAAGTGCCCTCCTCCTCCATGGCTCCCTGGTGCTGGCCGTGGGCTGTGGTTGGAACATGTCCCCAAAGCTCGTGTGCCAGGAACTCGGTCCCCAGGATGGGGTGTTGATGGTGTTAGCAAGTGCAGCCTAGGGAGTGTTCTGATTGGATGGGGTCATGAGTGGGACCCCACAGTGGAGGCATGTGACACGTGGCTTCCTAAGAAGAGGGAGGGAGGTAGAGTTGGCAGCTCTGCCTCCCGGGGCTGCTGTACCACAGACAGGGTGCCACCTCTCCTCCAGGCAGCCAGCCCGCTGTCCCCAGCCCTCCGGTGCCCAGCAGCTGCTGACAGAAGTGTGCCAGAATGGAAGGATTCTGGAAGGTTCCAACAACTCAGGAAGGACAGGAAGCACGTGGTCATCACTGCTACAGGACCGGGCAGTAGTGTGAGACCAGCATCCGACTTTTGTTAGGGTGTGGTGGTGGCCGCCTATGCCCCAGCTGCCAGGACGCTGAGGCAGGAGGGACACCTGCGCACAGGAGTTCAAGACCAGCCCGGGCAGCGCAGGGGGCCTGTCCAAACCAAGGCGCCCTTCAAGACGGGGCTGGGCACACAGGTGGGAAGCAGAGCCCGCCAGCACCAGCCCAGGCCTGGCCCACCACCAGGAAACACGCACAGTCGCGCACGTGTGCATGCACACACACACACACACACACGTACTAACACATTCACACACATACACTCATACACATTCAAACACAATTACACACACATAGTCATATATGCACACATAGACACACACACCTATATACACATACACTTATATAAACACATGCACTCACACACACTGTCCCAAAATGCTCATACATATACACACTGACACACAAAATCACTCACAACTGACACATTTACAGTGTACACACATACACTCGAACACACACTCATACACAATCACACATTCATACACATACATACACACACACTCAATCACATAAACTCACACTCAAAAACACATACATCCACTCACACTCATAAACATGAATGTTCACACAAACACACAACCACAACCAGACACCACATACACTTTCATTCACACACACACACACAGAAATGCACACATGCATATTCACACCCCCCAACATACATGCACTGAAACTCAAATACACACGTACTAACACATTCACACATACATGCACATACACCCGTGCACTCTCACACCCACACATACACACTGAAATACATACAAGTGTGTGCACAGTGCTCACACACACATGTACACATGCACTCATTCACTCACATAACACACCCAGTCACATGTACACTCACACTTATACACAACACACTGACACACACTTGCACGGTCATGCACAAACACAACCACACATATGCACACCCCCACTCACATACATTCATATGCACTCACACTCTCAGACACATTGACACACACCCACTTGCACACACTCAGACACACTTCCTCTCATGCACTCAAATCAGACACACATGAACACTCAAAAAGGCATGCTCAAACACACGTGCACACATATACAGACATACACTCACATGTACGCACATGTGCATACACTCACACACTTGTACACTCATGCACAGTCACTTAAACACATTCATAGATATGCTCACAGGCATACATACACACACATGAACACTCACACTCATACACACAACCACAAACTACAGTCACACACATACCCACACATGCACACACACATCCACACAAACACACTGACACATTCACACCCATACTCACATACACACCTTCAGGCTCACACGAGTACACACACACTGGCACATATCCTCATACACACACACACACACACACAATTTTTTAAAGGCCACTCAGTTCTGTACAGTAGGACAGTTAGCAGTTGGCAGCGAGGGTGGTGGGGCAAGGACACCGCCACTTGGTGGAACACTTCAGAGCTATCAGAAATGAACCTTATGCCAGGTGTGGTGGCAGTCCTGTCACCCCAGCAGCTCGTGGAGGCTGAGGCGGGAGGATTGCAAGTTCAAAGCCAGCCTTAGCGACTCAGCGAGACCCTGTCTCTAAATAAAATATTAAAAATGCTGGGATGGGGCTCGGTGGTAAGTGCCCGAGTTCAGGAGCTGGTACCAAAACCCCCCAAAACTGAGCCTCATAAAGGGCTGAGCTGGAACCCAGCTGCGCGGCAGTGCTCATGGCCAATGTGAAATGCCACCGCCAGGCTCCGGGTCACAACGAAGCCATTGAGCAGCCAGGACAGAGTGGGGCACCGGTGGAGGCACAGGGCGGGTGACAGGTGCTTGGGGGCCAGAACAGTGGGGATTGGAGGTCAGTGGTTTGGATTTTTTTTTTTTTTTCATCAAAATAGTGCACTTGACTGTTGACCTTCACCTCCCACCAGGACCCGGTGCAGCCACAGATCTGCACAGCTCTCACAGAGGAACAGGGAGGGGCCGGCGGGACCCCAAGGCTGGGACAGGGACCCCAGGCCGCCACAGGATGGTGGAGAAGAGCCATCGGCAGCGCCACTAAATGCGGAGTGTCCAAGTGAGGGCCACCGTGGACACAGGGAACCTGCCACCAGTATAGGTGCACTTTGCACTGCTACAGCGACATGCCCAGGCAGGCTGACTCCACAAAGAAAAGAGGTTTATTTTGGTTCTGGAGGTCAGAGAGAGGTCAGGGGCTGGGTCTATGGGAATGGAGGTGGCATCGTGCTTGTCAAGACGGAGCGTGTGTATCTGTTCCCTCTCCTTTATAAAGTCGCAGGACTCCATCACGGGCGCCACCCCGAGACGTGATCTGACCTAATCCCGCCCCAAGGTCCCAGCTCTTCATCCACGAAGGCGGGACCTCAGGGGTTAAAGTGCCCGGAGTCGGCGACCACCTCATTCAGGGGACAGCGGGTCCAGCGCTGGCGTTGGGGCGCGATGCCCGCCCACCGATGGCAACTGCTGTTGGGAGGGGGCAAGGGGAGGGGCAAGGGGAGCACAGAAGGTTCTGGAGCGGGGGAGGCAGGTGTGCGGTGGCAGCCCCCCCAGCACTGTCCAAGGCCACTTCTGTGCACCTGTCAACGTCTAGTGTCAGCGGGATTCTGCTGGCCCCCGAGCTTGTCCCCACTGCAGTGGGCCACTGCTCCACACGCCCTCCCAGGTGCGTGCCACATGGCGTGTGGCCCCACCCACCCAGGACAGGTGCTCCCGCTGCCTGCTCTCTCTGTGCCTAGGTGTCCCCACTCAGAGGACTGCGACCACCCAACACCCAAGTGCAGGCCACGGGAGGGGTCCACGGCCCGAGCTCGGGGCATGACCTGCTCCCAGGCTGTGGCTGGGGGTCTCGGGGGGTCTCGGTCTGGAGGCGGGATTTTGGCCAATCCCGTTTTTCCTCTGAGCTGTCAGCCAGGCTGCTGGGCCTTTGGATGAGGGGAAGGAAGGACGTGGGGCAGGGAGGGAAGGCCGCCGCGACGCAGCCAGAGGTGCGCTGTTTTGCTTGTGGAACCCAGAGTCTCAAGGCCAGCCGGCGCTCTGCCACCAAGCCTCCCTGCGGCCCTAGAGACCCGCCTCTAAAGCAAAGAGTAAAGACGTCCCAGGTCCCAGGGCATCATGAGGCGCAGAGAGGGAAACCAGTGACATTCTGGGTTTGCTGAAAACAAGACAGGAGCAGCCCCACACAGGCGGAGGGGAAACAGGGACAAGCACCCTGGTGGCCACAACTGGATTGGTAGGACAGTAGCCCTCGGGCGGGATCAGCGCACTTCACCAGACAACCCGGGCAGAAACCAGGACTTGGCTGGTGTGGGTCGCTGGCACCACCTACTGTCCGCAGCAGGTCAGCACCGCCCTGAACCAAGCAGTCCTGGGGAGCAGGTTGTGGGTGAGCGGCGGGCTCAGCACCCAGCTGCAGCTCTGCCGGAACCCGGGACCCGGCACCCGACCGTCCCTGCACCACAGGTGCTGAGCCGCACCCCTGGCCTCCACACCAGATGCCAGCGGCCCCTCCTCGCTAATTGTGACAACCAAACACATCTCCAGACATTGCCACATGTCCCTCAGGAACTGAATTTTCCAGCAGGACTGACCAGTCTAGCTCCACCCCCGCAGAGAGGAGGGGCCTGGCCCGCCATTCCCTAAATGAGGCCAGCTCTCACCACCCCAGGGCCTTTGCACAAGCTGCACCCGCTGTCTCCACCTCCCTCCCACCAACCTTCCAGGCCAGACCTCCCCACTCCACCAAGTTACGCCACAGCCCTGCCCACCTTGCGCTGCTCCTTCCTCATGACGTGTTTGTCCTCGTCCTTCCAGTACGCATCCTCCAGCTCCTTCTGCTTCTTGGCATCAGCTGCCGCTTTGGCCTCAGCCCTCCGTGCCCGGGCCGCCGCCGACTTGGTGTTCTCGCCCTGGAACTTCTTGGGCATCCCTCAGCAGGCTGCAGGGGAGGACACGGCGGTGAAGGGGTGCTGCCAACCCCCGGCACCCCAACCACACGTGGTGCCGTCACCCCCTGGGAGACCTCGTGGTCTCCTCCCTCTGATATTTTATCAAGGTCAACTGGTGCGTGTCACCCCAGAAATAAGAGGCTGAGGCAGGAGGATCGAAAGTTTGAGGCCAGCCTAGGCAACCTAATGAGGCCCTGTCCCAAAATAAAAATAAAAAGCGGGGGACATGGCTCAGGGGTGGGGCGCCCCGGGATCACAAAAACAAACATCACCACCAAATCTGCAAAGTGAGCCACCTAAAAGGGCGCAGTGACCGAGTGCTGCTCTACACCCCCATGTGATCCAGCCACCACCTCTTCTAGGCCCAGCGCCTTCCTATCACCTCAGGAGACCCCGCCCCCTGTCAGTCACTCCCCAACCCCAGGCCCTGATCTCCTCTGGGTCTCTGGTGACAGGATGTTCTGGACACTTGACGTGAATGGAACCACATGTTCTATGTCCCTTTGCGCATGGCTTCTGCCCCTCAGCCTCATGTTCTCCAGGCTCCTTCTCCGTGTCTTGGAGGCGGTCAATGCTTCATTCCTTTCATGGCTGCATAATATTCCACTGACGGGTAAGCCACTTTTCGGGGTACCAGGGATTGAACCCAGGGGTGCTGTACCACTGAGCTACACTCCCAGACTTAAGTTGCTGACATTGGCCTTGAATTCACGACCTTCTGCCTCAGCCCCAAGTAGCTGGATCACCCTGCGTTCCACCACGCCCTGCTGACGTGCCCCACTTTGTTTATCCACTCGTCTGCCAACGGGCATCTGCTGGACATCTGCGTAGTTTCAGCTTTTTGGCCTTTCTGAGTCATTCTACAGTGGGCCCCAGTGTCCCCTCCCACTCTGCCACTAGCAGGACTCAATCTTAGAGCCAATGACTCCCACAGTGGATGCTGGGGACCTCACACACCACACACCACAGCAGGTGCCCCCTTTCCTTAGTGGAGCACCTTACGCGGCCCAGCTCCACAGGGTGCTCCCCAAACCGGAAACCTGGAGCTGTCATTAGCCCCACTCAAAGGTGGGGACGCCCAGGTCCCCGCCAGGTCACACAGGGCTCTACATGAAGTGTCACTTCCAAAGCCAGCTTCTCAGATGACAGGAAGGCATGCTGCAGGGACTCAGGGCCCTGGAGTACCGAGCCCCCACCCCTCCAGAAACCCTGACACCAGCCTGTGCGCAGCAGCCACCGAGGGGAGGTTCTGGACAGAGACAAGGACGTGTAAAGGCCCGTTGGCAGGAAAGGGCTGCGCCTTACAGGCCACTGCAGAGGCCACTGCAGGCCCAGTGGGGAGCAGGGGGTAGGGCAAGAGGGAGGGCAGAGTCGACAAGGCGAGGGGTCCTGGGCCGAGGCAGGCAAGGCTGGGGTGGCTGGGGTGGGCCGCACCATGGTGTCGTGGGCAGGGCTAAGCCTGAACCCCTTGGAGCCAGGCGGTGATTATAACTGGGAGGTGAGCGCAGGTCACGCCGGGCACATTCTAAACCACTGCGACCCTGGCTGAGCCTGGGGGGTTCACAGACGAGGCTTTGACAGTGTCAGTGACATACTCGGAGATCCCAGAGCTGGCAGCGGAAAGCCAGGATCCTAGCCCTTCCCAGCCCCTCAGTCCTGTGTCCCTAACCACTGTCATGCTCCAGGGTCCCCCGGCTGCCCCCCAAGAAACATCAGTGCAGGTCAAGATGCTGGGGTCACTGGGGCCCCTCAACCCTGAGGCTGGGCGGAGCAGGGCAGAGTGGGGACATGAGTTGCACCAAGGAGTGTCGGGCACAAGAGCTGGCTGTGTGACTAGCTGAGGTCCCTGAAGCCCCACTTCTCCCAGCCCTTCCTCAGAGCCCTGAGTGCTTACAGAACACCCACAGAAAACCCACCCTGGAAGCCCCAGGAGACCATGGCAGGTGGGGTCACTGCTCATATGCAGACGAGGAACCAAGGCTCTCCCTGAGCCCCTCTTTGCTGCCTTTCCCACCCACCTCCTTGCTTCTCCCCTTCCCTCACTGAGAGGCCTCTTTGCCGTTCTTCAAATCCTCAAGCAGGTTTCCACCTCAGGGCCTTTGCACTTGCTATGCCCTCCACCTGGTACTCTTTGCCCCTCTTTTTATGTAGTAAACGCCTATTTAAACTTCAGGGCCAGACTCAGGAGTTCCCACCTGCAGGAAGCCTTCCCTGAGACCTCCTCCGATTCTTTCAGGACACAAACCTCTCTTGGAGACATGTAACTGGGTTGCTATTTTAGATTCATTTAGATGGTCACCTGATAAGTGTCCCTCTTTCCCACCAGGCTGGAGTGAGCAGATGGCCAGCAGCACAGCAGAAAGACGCCTTATCAGAACTGAATGAGCAGGAATCCCACCCTCCATGTCAGAGAAAACCTATTTGTTGTTTAAACGGTCAGGCTCAGCTGGCCAAGCTAACACAGACACCCTTTCTTTTCTGCATGTCACTCAACAAACACACACAGTAACTAGTGGGTGTGGGGTGTATGGAAAGAAGTGGCCGTGAGCTGCCTGGGTGCACAGGACTCCCCAGACTGACGGGAAGATAGATGAGTGACAGGAGTTACAAGATGCAACCGGCCAGGCTGGACCTGCAGCTCAGTGGCAGAGCACTGATGCACAGGCCCTGGCTTCAATCCCCAGCACCACGCCCCCTCAGACACAATCAGAGCTGTGAGGACACTCAGGGCACTGGGAGGGGGCTCTCTGACCCTGTCTGGGTTGATGGCCCCTTAGAAAAGGTACAAAATGGGCTGGGGCTGAGAGGCAGAGCACCTGCCTAGCATGTGCGAGGCCCTGGTTCGATCCTCAGCACCACGTAAAAATAAATAAAATAAAGGTATTGTGTCCGTCTACAACTAAAAATATTAAAAAAAAAAAAAAAAGAAAAAAATGAAGAGAGGGAACCCAGCCTGCGGAGGTGTGCGGGAGACAGCTCGGGAACCGGGGACTCCCATTGCAGGATGACAGGAAGGTGTGGCGGGCCTTCCAGCGGCACCTGTGGGACAGAGCCCTCAGGGTGGGTGAGGCGGTGGACTTGAGGACCCGCACGGGTGGGGTGCAGGGGGTGGGAACTGAGACCCACGTGACTGATCGCAGGTGAATCAAACAGAGGATAAAGCTCAACGCTGCCTCCTCCAAGAAGCCCTCCCAATTGTATCCCCCGGGCCACCCCAGCCCAACCCCTAACGCCGCAGCCAGAGAATGTCCGCATCCTGCTCGGTCCTCCTCCGGGTGCAAGCTGCTCAGTGCACCGTGGGGCTGGGTGGCCTCCAACACGATGCCCTCTGGGTTTCAGTCCCTGGGTCTGAGAAATGGGCACAGCCCCACCGCGGGAGCTGTGAAGACTGGGCACCAGAGGTGCTCCCGTCCCCGAGCACCCCACCTCCAGCCTTCCAGCGGGCAGACCCGCGCCGAGCAATCCCCGCAGGGCCCGTCGGCCCCCTTACACACGGGCTCCGCCCGCACCGCCGCTGCTCCTACCTCCTTCCTCCAGCGCCGGCCCGGTCGCGCCTCCGTGACGTCACTACAGAGCTTGCGCGTTGACTTTCCGATGGCGCGCTCTTATTACGTAACCATGCCGCGGCCATCTTGGTAAAGGAAATTCTGGCCGGGCCTCGGCCCGACTCTAAGTCATCAGCCATTTCTTATTTATAAAACGAGGATATTTCGTGAATCTTCATTATTTGTTCTCACTTCATATATTGGAGAGCCAGAATGGTGGACAGAAGGTATAATCTAGAACATTACCTTTACCAAGATGGCCGCTGCCCGGATGAAAGATGGTGGCCTCAATTTCACACGTGGTCTGACGGCGTCAGCCAGGAGTTGCCCGGCCGCCAGGGCGCGCGGGTGGTCCATATGGGGAGATGATCCAGGTAGTACGAGAGACTGTGAATTGGCAACAAGTTTTAGCTTTGAAAGCGCTTTCCTAGTCCAGAAATCTTCGTCCCACTCGCGACGCTAGGGCACAGGAGAGAGAGGGGCATAGAAAGTAACGCCCCCTGGGCTGGGCTGGAGCTCCTCATCCTCATCCTCATCCTCAGCGCGTGCTGCCCACATGCCCCTGGGAGAAGAGAAACCAGGCCCTCAGCAGTGCAGGGGGGAAGCTGAGGCCGAGAGACATCAGGAATCAAATTTGGCTAAAGTGTAACTGCGGGCGGTTCAAAATTTTCCTCTTTCGTTCCTACTGGCCTTTTCCCCTGGACTACTGACTCTACCTCCCCTATTTTCATTTTTCTATTTTATTTTCCTTTTTGGTAAGGAGGATTGAACTCAAGGGCTCTTAACCACTGAGCCACATCCCCAGCCCTTTTTTTTTTTTTGAGACAGGGTCTCACTGAGTTGCTTAGGACCTTGCTAAATTCGCTGAGGCTGGCTTTGAACTTGTGATCCTCCTGCCTCAACTTCCGGAGACGCTGGGATGACAGGCACCTTTATTATTTTATTAAGTAAGTAGGTTTGGGACACCAATTTGTTTTAGGTACCTATGCATCAGTATGTCTTAATTGACTAAGCCTTAGTATCCTCTTCAAGGCTCAGCGGTAGAGCGCTCGCCTTACATGTGCAAGGCCCTGGGTTCAATCCTCAGCACCACATAAAAATAAAGTTATAAAAAAAAAAGTACCATCTTAAACAATTTAAAGCGTGCAGCGTAATAGGTTTCTTCCTTTTCTTTTTTCTCTTTCTTTCCTACTGGAGATAGAACCCCAGGTTGCTTACTACTGAACTGCATCCCCCAGACCTTTATTTATTTACGCTTTGATACTGGATCTTGCTAAATTGCTCAGGATCTTCCTAAGTTGGGGAGGCTGCCCTTGAAGGGGGGAAGTTCCCTCTGTGCAGTCTCCTGAATCACTAGAATGACAGATCTGTGCCACCATGCCACGCTTAGATTTTTTTCAAGAGCATTTCATTTTATGATTTTCATGACACTGTAAATCATTAGAGCCCTTTATGAGTTTGCTGAAAATGTAATTTTCAGGTCAACTCGATGACGGTAGAAAAATGTCACTGAATTCATAACGAAGATGTTTGGGTGCCTGGGCAAAGTCTATAGTAGGCAGAGGGCTCCCCCAGGTGTTCAGGATCCCTGGATACGGGAAATCCTTGGCCATCTAGCAAAAGAGATTTTGAAAATGTAGTGAAGGGTGTGGACTTTAAAATGCAGAGGAGACACTGTGGTGAGTGAAGAAGGCAGGCACAGACAGACAAGCAGGGCCTGGCTCCTTCGCATGTGCAAGTCGCAGGAGAAGAGAGCGGAGTGGTGCTGTTGGGTTAAAAGCCAGTCGGGTCCTGGAGAGCCTGCTGCTGGATAAGGAGGTCTCCAAAGAACGTGGGGATGGGAGCTGGGAGGGAAGATGGCCACTGTCCTTACCTCCAGTCTTTGGGAGAGGACCTGGAAACAGGATCCTTGGCTGTAAGTGAGCTCGAGGTGGCCCTCCACTGTGTCCCAGTCCCAGCCCCCGCCCTCAGGAGTAAGTAGTGACATGTCCAAAACCTCCCCATGGAGTCCTCCAGGTTCTTTCTTTGAGATCAGAAAGCAATATGCTGCAGTGTTAGGGCTGTTGCAGTCCTGGGGTGGAACAGCTGATGACCAGAGGCAGGGGGATGGAGGAATTGGGGGAATGATGGTAGAAGGAAGTAAAGTTTGAGTAGGAAGAACCGTTCCAGGCACTCCATGTTGCTCCTGTGCATTTCCACAGTTGAAAATCTGCAGGAGTAGGGATTTCTTTCTTTGTTTTGGTAGAACCCAGAGGCACTTAACCATGGAGCCCCATCCCCAGCCCTTTTTATTTTTTATTTACAGACAGGGTCTCACGAAGGTGCTTAGGGCCTTGCTAAATTAGGAGGCTGGTGTGGAACTCCTGATCCTCCTGCCTCAGCCTCCTGAACCGTGGGATTACAGGCGTGGGCCACTGTGCTGGGCAGACAGAGTAGGTTGCTCAGCTCCGTTTAGTTTAGCTTGGGTTTGGGTGCTGGGCTCCTGCACACCCACCACGCCCTACTGCTGAGTTCCTTCTGGGCCGGACTTTTGCATGTGCTCGCATCCCTGTGGCTGTGTGCACACAGGCAGAGGCCTAGGAAGAGGCTCCACTGCAGGTCGCTACATGAATTATAAGGACACAGTGAGGCGTCAGGTCTTTTTTTTTTTTTCTGTTAAATGACTATTATCTCACGCTCAGGTTAGCGGATGTTGCTTTTGGTCTTCAAGATGCTGATTTTCTTACTTTTCATGCTCCCAGATGGTGTTTGTTTTTTGCAGTGCTGGGGATGGAACCCAGCGCCTCTGGCCAGGCAAGCACTCGGCCCCCCGGGCCACACCCCGTTCTCCAGGTTTTCATTAATTCAACATTGTTACTAGAAGTTTTTCATTTGTCAAATGGAGGATTTTAAAAGAAGCCTGGCAAATCACAGTCCATCTGCTTAAGCTGGTTACCTAGAAGTGAAAACATGCTAATATGAATATCTTTCCATACACAGCTGTATACTTTTCAGCTAAGAGAGGCACAGTCATGCTTAATTAAAGTACAAAGATGGCTGGGTGCAGTGGCCCATGCCTGTAATCCCAGCAGTTCAGGAGGCCGAGGCAGGAGGATCTCGAGTTCAAAGCCAGCCTCAGCAACAACAAGGCCCGAAGCAACTCAGTGAGACCCTGACTCTAAATAATACACAAAATAGGGAAAATAGGCTGGGAATGTGGCTCAGTGGTTGAGTGCCCCTGAGTGTCGCACACCATCACCACAGTGTTCTAAACCCAGCCGCCCTCCCTCCCGAAGAAGGGGCATCTCACTGCTGCCTCTCTGGGCTAGGGAATGATCTAGAATCTGTGCAGAACTTCCAGAGCTTTGCTATATAGTAGAAATACAACTCGAGTCACAGATGCTATTTAAAACTTTCTAGTATGCCAGACACAGTGGCAGTGGTGTGCCCCTGTAGGGGCAGCTGCTCAGGAGGCTGAGGCAGGAGGATCCTTTGAGCCCAGGAGTCCATAATGCACGAACGCTATTGCTTCTTTTGGGGAGTGGCAGGTACCAGGGATTGGACTCAGGGCCCCTTGACCACTGAGCCACATCCCCAGCTCCATTTTATATTTTATTTAGAGACAGGGTCTCACTGAGTTGCTGAGGCTGGTTTTGAACTCATGATCCTCCTGCCTCAGCCTCCCCGGTTGCTGGGATTACAGGCGTGCGCCACTGGGCCTGGCCCACTATTGCTTTGTCACCATTGTACAGTGGAAAAATTGCAAGTTAAGTCATTATAAAGCAAGGATCATCTTTATTCTAGAATCCTCAGCAGAACACGCCTCCAGTGGTCAGGATAAGATACACATCTTTTTTCCCCTTGTGGTGAGGCTGGGGATGGAGCCCAGGGCCTCCCACAAGCTGGGCGATGTCCCACCTCTGAGCCCCCTCTGGGCCCCTCCTGTCTCCAGCCTGTAATGCCGACCTCCCATGGTCTTCTCCTGCCACTGAAGCCCCAGTAAGAGACTCATGCATCCCCACAACCACGGCTGCTATTCTGGACTCCTGGCCCTAGGTTCAGAAAGTCGAAGTTGAATTGTGTCCCTCCAAGAGAGAGGTTCAAATCCTGACTCCTGAACATGACCTTATTTGGAACTAGATTCTGCAGATGTGATCAACTGAAGTTGAAGTAACATTTGATTAAAGTGGGTTCTAATCCAATGACTAGTGTCCTTGTAATAGGAGGGGTTTGGGCTGGGCATGGTGACACATGCCCATATCCCCGCTACTCAGGAGGCTGAGGCAGGAGGATTACAAGCTTGGGGCCAGATTGAACAGTTTAGTGAGACCCTGTGCCAAAATAAAAAATAAAAAGGGCTGGGGATGCAGCTTGGTGGTAGAGCCCTTGCCTAGCCTGTGTGAAGCCCTGGTTCAAACCCCCCAGTACTGCAAACTAAAAAGGGGGGAGGTTGGACCTAGAGCTGTACAATGCGGAAGGCAGGCATTGGGGTTCGTACCTGCAAACCAAGGATGCCCGCAGCCACCCAGCCCGCGACGGAGGCCCGGAATAGACCCTCCCTCCAAGCTCTAGGAGGAGCCAGCCCTGCCGACACTTTGATCTTGACCTCTCTGGTCTCCAGAACCAGGAGACACTCCATTTCTGTTGCTCTAGCTGCCTGGTCTGTAGGGGCATGTTGGCGCAGTCGCGGGAACTTCCAGGGGTTTCCTACTCTGGGCTCCCCCTGAAGGCACAGCCCCACGCACTTCAGCCTGCGAACTTCATCTTGTCAAAATCGGGGCTTAACCTTATGTACACAAAATGCTTCTGCCGAGATCACCACAGCCAGTCAGCAAGCCCTGCCCATCAGGAGTGGAGATGAGCGTTAGGGTTCTTTTTTGTTTGTTTGTTTGGTCTTGGGGACTGAACCCAGGGTGACCTACCCCTGAGCCACATCCCAGCCCTTTCTATTTTTTATTTTGAGAGAGGGTCACGCTAAATTGCTGAGGCTGGATTTGAATTCAGGATCCTCCTGCCTCAGCCTCCCAAGCCTCTGGGACTCCAGGCGTGTGCCACCGCGCCAGCTGTCACTGCTTCTTAGGAGGACCCGAGTTCAGCTCTGGAAATGCAGCCGACCAGTCCCCCCTGATCCGCCAGGGCTTTTCCTCACAGCCAGCAGGAGCCAGCCTGGGTCATAAACGTCCTTGCTGTAGAGTCTGAGCCTGGGGCCAAAAGAAAAGCCACGTGCATCTCCAGCACAGACCCTCCCCCAGCGGCCTGTGGGGCATTTTTTATTTGGGGGCCCGGGCTGGGCAACCTTAGCTTTTTTCTTCTTTGTTCTGGGAACCAAACTCGGGGCAAGTGCTCCACCTCTGAGCTCTGCCTCCATCTTGGGGCTGGATTTATTAACTGATTGCTAAGATTGACAAACTAATGCTGAGCACAAGGGTGCACACCTGTCATCAACTGGGGAGGCTGAGGCAGGAGGAGGCCAGTTCAGGGCCAGCCTGGGCAATTTGGCGAGACCCTGTCTCAAAATAAAAAGGGGATGCTGCTCAGTGGTAAAGAGCCCTTGGATTCAATCCCTAGTGACTAGTGACACCACACACGCGCGCACACACACACACACACATGCACACCCACACGAATGTGTTCCTATTTACCAGCTTCCCAGATACCTGGCCCATAGGGTTGGCTATTGACCCAGTTCTGACCAATGAGGCTGAAGAAAGAGGAGACAGCAGAGATTTTCAGGAAAGCCTCTTTTCTCCTGATGAAAGGGAGATGCAGCTGGGTTCCCTCCTTACCTCCTTCTTTCTTTCTTGAATAGGATATGATATCTGGTGCCGCAGCAGCCATTTTGCAATCAGAGGGCAACAAGCGAGGCTACAGGGAATTCTCTAGAGGTGGCGGAGTCAAAAAGGAAATCTGGCGCTAGGAGCAGGTGCAGAAAAGAAAGCTACCTCGGATTTCTTTCTTTTTTGCTCGTTTTGGTTTTGGATTTCCCATTACTGTTAAATAATCAGGAAGCCATTCCCTTGAGAGAGTCTCTTGTTGAGTCCCTAAGAAGCCACTACCTAACTTAGTAAACGAACTGAAACTTTTAAGCCAAGAGTGTAGCAAAAAACCAAATTTCAGTTGGGTTTCAACCAATCACAAACGCTTGAGTTTCAGCCAATCGCAGGCTGCCAGCTGTTCTCGCCACGCCCACTCGAGGCACACGCCAATCAGAGGCTTGCGTTGCTTGGTGGCTTAGGTTAGCCCCGCGAAAGCCAAACCGCCCTCCTGGTGGAGAGTGTTGCGGTGCGGAGCTCCTGGGAGGGAAGGATAGCTCAGTGTAGGGCACTTGCCTAGGGTTCCATCCCCACCGCTGCTGAAAAACAATCATTTGCTCAAACGCATGATGTTAAGTTTAATTTGCTCAAAGTGTTTCTTTTAACATCATGTAAGAAGGCTACACCCACATGGCTATGGCTGGACTGTGTGGCCCAAAGGTACCCTCCAATCCCGGCACCTTTAAGAGGTGGGGCTTTGCGGGAGGAAGTTAGGTCATTGGGGTGTGCCTTGGAAGGGAGACTGGGCCTCGGGTCTCTTCCTTTTTCTCCTTTGCTTCCTGGCTGCCCTGAGGGGAGCAGCTGCTCTGCCATGTTCTCCCACCATGAGGTGCTGGCTCGCCACAGGCCCAAAGGCAGCAGAGCCAGCCAACGATGGATTGAAATGTCCAAGACTGTGAGCCGAAATAAACCTTTCTTCTTTTTAAGTGGATCATCTCAGGATTTTGTTACAGTAAGGGAAAGCTGAGTAACATGCAAATTCTTAAGAAAAAAATAAAAGACTGTGGCTTCTATCCTGGGTACCCCCTGTCTTGGGAGGCTAATATTGGTGGAAGTCAGCTCCGCACCAGGAGGCGGCCCCATGGCAAGGTCCACCTGAGCAATCATGGAAATGGATCCTTCAGCCCAGTGGAGCCGCGATGCTACCTCAGCCCTGGCCAATGCCTTGAAGGCCACCTCACGAGTACCTTTAAGCCAGAGGTGCCCAGCCAAGCCCCTCTCAGAGTCCAACCCCATAGAAACTGTGAGGTCATAAGTGTGTGGTGATTTAAGCTGCTAAATGGGCGTCATTTGTTATGCGGCAGCTACACAGGAGCTCCTTGGTGTGCACAGTGGTCGGTTCCCAGACTAAAATCTGTGGGTGCTCAAGTCCCTTGTATAGAATGAAGTCACACGTGCATAAAACCTATGCGCATCCTTTAAATCATCTCTAGATGCCTTGGCAGACCCGATGTGTGGCTCAGGGCACCGTGCTTCCCTAGCCAGGAAGGAGGGAGGGAAGGAGAAGGAGGGCGGGAAGGAAGGAATTCAAGACACCCGGACGAGAATTTCCCCCATTTCTTCCTGGGTCGTGCCCAATCCAGAGCAGAACCCCACTGCCACGAACCCAAGAATCATCTGCAGGAATCCACATCCGCAAACAATTCCTTCTACCACATTTTGGCATCAGGAGGCCCCAGGGCGCGGCTTTGCCTTCGCTGCCAGAAGCCACCAACCCAACACGACAAACCATGGCCCCGGCGCCTGTGCTGGGCCCCTCAAGAGGGCGCTCGAGGACCCAGCGATGCCTGCCGCCCGCGGGGCGTGGGATCTGCCTCCGAAATCCTCCAATTCTAGGGCTGAGGTCGGAAGGCTGGACATTTTTTTTTTTTTTTAAACTGTGGTTCAAATGCACATAGTGGAACTTGTTATTTTAAGTGCACAGTCGAGTGGCCTTAAGGGCGCTCAGGTCGTTGGGTAACGGTCACCGCCATCCAGCTCCAGGACTCTTCACCTTGCGAAGTGGAAACCCTACCCCGTGAAGCACTCGCCCTCCCCAGCTCCTGGCACCCGCCATCCTACTTTCTGGTTCAGTGAACTTCCTACAAGTGGGCCGTCACCAAAGGACTGGCTCATGTCACTGAGCATGACATCTTCAAGGTGCAGTCACGTTTCAGGATGGTTAGAATCTCCCCAGCCCCCTCCTTTTTTTCTGGTACTGGGGATTGAACCAGAACGCTCTCCCACCGCGCTACAACCCCAGCCCTTTTCATTTCTTGCTAAGTTACTGAGGCCAGCCTCAAATTTACGATCCTCCTGCCTCAGCCTCCTCAGTTGCTGGGATTCCAGGGGCAAACTGCCGCTCCACCAGATCAGAATTTAAGTCTAAATACCATTCCATGGTACGGATGAACTGTGGTGTTTAGCCATCATCCACTGAAGGACACTTGCATTGCTTTCACTTTTCAATTGTTACAAATATACTGAGGATTGAACCCAGGGGTGCTTAACCACTGAGCCACATCCCCAGCCCTTGTTTATATTTTAGAGACAAGGTCTCTCTGAGTTGCTCAGGGCCTCGCTAAATTCCTGAGGCTGATTTTGAACTTGTGATCCTCCTGCCTCAGCCTCCTGAGCCGCTGGGATTATAGGCAGGTGCGGCCCCACTCGGCTCATGGAAATTCTATCTTCAGTCTTTGAGAAAGCTCTATATCATTTCCCATAGGGGCTATGATTTTTTTTTTTTTTTGGAAATTTAATTATCAATTTGTTATTTTTTATTGGGGTAAAATTTACATAACACGAAATTAATCAAAGTGTACAATCCACATGATATAAACATCATCTTTATCTAGTTCAAAATTGTTTTTTGTCAGCCCAAAAGCAAATCCATCCCCATCAGGGGGTCACTCCCCTTCCCTCCCCCAGCCCTGGCAGCCGCGGACCCACTTTTCCTCTGGTGGGTTCATACCAACAGAGTCACACACGGTGGCCTTTCTACCCATTCCGCATCCCGTGTCCCAGGGTCACCCATGGTGACCTGTGTCTGTGCTTCATTCCTTTCTATGGGGGGCTGCAGATTCTGAAGTCTTGGCTGCTTGTGGGAGATCAACCTTGCACGTGACTGGGTCACACTCCCCATCTGGGTGCTGAGGTGCTCAGTTGCAGAAATGTGGCACCCTTCTTGGGTGCAAGGGTCGGTGTCTTGTGCACGGGTGTGCTTGCTACAGCCCCATGGGTGGAGCTATGCTCACCTGTTCCTTTGTAATATAACCCCTTGCCCTGTTTAGGATAGAATCTTCCATGGAAGTGCCTTGTGTGTGTCCCCTCCTCTTACTGTGCCCTTGGGTGTGGCCTACCCAGGTGTCAGTCAACCTGCTGACAGTGGACATCATGAAGATAGACTCAGCCCCCTGAAACCTGACCCCTTGCTCATTTGAATAGCTTCTCCTCGATAAAAGGGGTCAGCGCGTGCTCTCTCTCTCTCTCTTCCTGCGGACCCTTAAGGTCAGAGGAGCCGTCTCAGCGACCCCAAAGAAAAAAGTATTTGTGTCTCTTGTGTGGTTATTTCGTGCAGCCCAGTTAGCCCAGTTTAACTGGAGTGACCCCTGAGCCTTTTAGTCGCAAGAACAGAAATCCGGCAGCCACATTTTTTTTTAACTAGGGATTGAACCCAGGGGTGCTTAACCACCGAGCCCCCTCCCAGCCCTGGTTTGCATTTTATTTATTTAGAGTCAGGGTCTCACTGCGTAGCTTACAGCCTCGCTAAGTTGCTGAGGCTGGCTTGGAACTCACGCTCCTGCTGCCTCTGCCTCCCAGCTGCTGGGTGACAGGTGCCCACTGCGCCTAACTGTGGCCACATGTTCTGAGGCATGATCATTGGCGACTCCAGGAATCTGGGCCCGCAGTCCCCGAAGTCCCTGGTCAGAGACAAGGGTGACTGCAGCTCTTGCTGTGCCCCGCCCTCCTTGGGCTGTGACCTGACTGCAGGGCAGAAGGCACTCTAGGCCTCTTGTCCCCAAAACAAATATTTGAGCAAGGACTGAATTCAGCAAACAGCCTGAGGCTCGGTGAGAGGGGGCGGGCTGGGGTGTGCTGGGGCAGGAACCAGGCATTAATGGGTGGCCAGCCCTCAGGGACACAGGCTGTTGGTATCCTGGAGTTGACCCTTCTCCTCAATAGGCTGCAATCTGTTACCTCAGGTGTGTGTTCACTTTGTCCCAGTACATAGCCCACAATCTGGGGCCTCTTTCCCTACATCAAACACAGGCCCCACCAGCGCCTGGGGCTGGGGGTTCCTTGGAGAGTGTAGTTGACCTGGCCACGCCTCTGGCCAAAGGCAGAGGCTTAAGGCTCAGGACTGTACCCTTCCAGCAGACGCACCCACACTCTTTTCTTTTCTAAATGGGGTCTCACTGCGTTGCCCAGGCTGGCCTTAGACTCCTGGGCTGAAGGCATCCTCCTGCCCCAGCCTCCTGAGTAGCTGGGACTGCAGGCACATGCCACCACACCCAGCCCCTTTTCACTTATTTTTATCCCCCTGGGAAACTGAGGTTCCACATGGCTGAGCTCCCCAGGTTTAGTTCATAAATCTGGGACTCGAACCCAGATCTGCCTGACTCTGAGTCCAAGGAGCCACCTCATTGGGGATGGGGAGGAGAACCGAAGGGAACAGATTTGGGTTTCATGTCACCATGAACTTGTGCTGAGGTCAGTGGGGATCCATGGAGTGGGTGTGAACAGGAGTTGAGGTTGGGGCAGAAGGGGACAGCAGGGAGGGCGGAAGAAGCCTGGGCACTGGGCAAAGAGCCTGAGGCTTGATTAGGAGGTTGAAAGGCTGGGTTTTGGAGACCAATGGGCACTGGTGATTGTGGTGATGGGAATCGGGGACGAGTTCTGTTTCCCCACATATTGAAGGTTGAACACCTGAGAAACGCTGAGGCAAGAGGAGAAAGCCAGTTTTATTAAGGGATACAACAGAGACAGGCCTCTCCGCAGGGAAGGAGCCCGAGAGCCCTGTGTCCGAGGAAGTGGGGGTTTTCATTCATTAACAGCTCCCTGTAGGGAGGGAGATCCTGGAGGCAGGTTGCCTTGGCAACAGGGCGGGGAGGAGGGGAAAGGTTTTGGAGATATCAGCATTTGATTTCCTTTCTTTTCCAGGCAGCCCCCATCTTCCTCGATGGGACCCACTTATTACTACCTGCACTGATTGGTGTGTGTGTGTGTGTGTGTGTGTGTGTGTGACACCTGCCACATTCTGTTAAAAATTTTTTTTTAGTTGTAGATGGACACATTACCTTTATTTTATTTGTTCATTTTTATGTGGTGCTGAGGATTGAACCCAGTGCCTCATGCTTGCCAGGCTAATGAGCCACAACCCCAGCCCCCTGACTGTCTTTTTGACCCCAGCCTCAATTCTCCCTCTCTGAAAACAGAGGACAATGACCACTCTGGCTGCTTCGAGATGAGAGGGGGGTGACAAAGGGCAAACAGTTTGGGTTTCCCTCTTAGGAATGTTTTGGGTCAGTTGAAGGGTCTGTGGCAAAAGTCTGGTTCAAAAAGAAAAGTTGTCCAGCCGGGCATGGTGGCACACACCTGTAATCCCAGAGGCTTTGGAGGCTGAGGCAGGAGGATCTCCAGTTCAAAACCAGCCTCAGCAACTTAGTGAGATGCTAAGCAACTCAGGGAGACCCTGTCTGTAAATAAAATACAAAATAGGGCTGGAGATGTGGCTCAGTGGTCAAGTTCAATGAGTGGTCTGAGTTCAATCCCAGATACTAAAAAAATATAATAAAATAGGAAGGTTTCAGAAGTAAGAGCCANTCAATCCCTGGTACCAACCCCCCCCCCCGCCCAAAAAAAGAAGTTGTAAAATTATCTGAGAGGTGGGTGTTTCTATGAGAGAAACACAAAAACATATAAGTATTGGAATGACAATTATACAAAATAAATATTGTAGCATATGGAACTTGTCAATGAGTATCATGATGATATTTCATGATGAGGAGAGAAACCAGTAATCTCCCACCAGGAGGTGCAAGAGTTAAAAACTTGTCCCCATAACAAGGCCAGTGAGGACACGACCTCTATTGCAGACTGTAACTCCTTATTGTCACAGTTATCAGGAATGTAAACACAACAATTCGCTTTTATAATGTCACAGATAAGATGTCGTTTAGATGTATAGTGCTGCTGCCTGATTTTTGTAAAATAACTTTTTATTGCATAACCTGTGTTTAGTAGAGATCCCTTTATTTTTGTTAGTTAGGGCTAGATAATCATGCTGTTAGGCAGGAGCCATCAATGAGCAGGGAAATGCCTGGTAAGGTCATAAAGTGTTCTCTAGATTACTTTAGGGTCCTTCTTTATGACAAGGTCATAAATTGTTCTTTAAATTCCTTTAAGGCCCTTCTTTAAACTATCTTAAGAAGTCAAATGATAGCAGTTAATCTGTAGAAAACAAAAAAGTAAGGGAGCTATTTGTAAAACACATCAAGAGAAAATGATTAATGGGACCAACTCTTGGCCGGGTCCCTTGAGGTCAGTGTGAAGTTAGGAATTATGATTATGAGTGTCTCCAATGGTGCAGGAAGGACGATTCCTTTAGCAGCACAGGTGCACGAAGAGAGCTTCTGGCCAGCTGTTGACCCCAGTGCCCACATTAACATGGGATTGACTTGTAGGATGACTACCATGACAGTCCTGGAGAGGTGGTCAAAAACTCCACCACCCGATGTGAAGGAGGAGTTGAACACTTGGCTGGTGACTCCAGTTTTCAAGTCAACCATAAAACAGTAACAAGTCTGGGGACAGCACTGTCTCCTTTGTTATCCTCTGCTCGGAGACAGCCCACTGTCTCTCAGGGTGCTCTCCCTTTCACTTATACTAAAGTTCTCTCCCAGGGCTTCTGGTATCTGACTTTAAGTTTTCTTTTGTAGGAACACAAGAACTGAGGTTTGGAGTTTCAGATCCCTGCTTTTCTGTGACAATACTAGCAAAGGCAGACCAAGCCTACCTGTGTAGGTGGTTAGGAAAATTCATAGATCTTAAATTCATTAAAGACTTATGCCTGATAGTCTCTTTTGATAGTTATCAGGCACTCCTGTTTAAGAATCCCTCTTTTGTATACTTTAGTCTTATTTACTCTTGGGGCTAACACAAGTGTACATCTTAAGTTACATTAAAAGAACTATTCTTCTTTCTTTCTTTTTTTTTTTTTTTTAGTTGTAGATGGACACATAATACCATTATTTTATTTATTTATTTTCATGTGGTACTGAGGATTGAACCCAGGGCCTCATACTTGCGAGGCAAGCATTCTGCCACTAAGTCACAATCCGAGCCCTCCTTTCTTTTAAATGCCCAGGAATGGCTGTGCTTTAGTTATAACTGTTTTGCTAGGTGTTGAAGACCACACTGGTCAAATTGACCTTGGGCCTATCTATTGTTAAAAGTCAGCTGAATTCCCTCATGGGGGTCACTTGGGGAACTTGAGAGCAGCTTCTTAGCTCTTTTAGTGCCATCTTCTAGGATCTGTCAGGGTCTCCTTGATGAAGTGGCTTCCCTTGGAAGCATCCTGGATGTCTCCCTTTTCCAATGACTCTCCTCTTTGCAGTATGTGCACTGGTTGGCTTTTTGTCCTCCAGGGTCTCAGTGATCCCTCTGATAAGGAGGTCATGTGAGACGGCCCACTGTCTCTCAAGGGTGCTCTCTGCTTGAGCCTCACTTTTGCTTTGTAACTCCAGAGTTGCAAAGCCGTTAGAGAAGTCCCTTTGTTCCCTAGGTTCAAGCTGACTCAGAGGGAAAGAGCTAAATATTGTCCATTTTCTTTCTTGACCCTTTTACTTCCTTAACTTTAGTCTCCAGGTTTTGGTCTTAAACTTCCAGCAAGCCAGTTTCATCAGTCTTAAAGTAAGAGTACTGGGATTCAACTTTAATGTCTATAACTTTGTGGTCATTTACCCCTTTCTGTTTAATTGGGGTCTGTATTAGTACTGGAAGTTAGCCTTGCATCCTGTCTGTCTATAGATGATGGCTTATTATCTCAAATTAACTCAGGTTGTTATATCGAAAAGTTGTACTTCTGTAAGGCACTCACAGATAACATTTAAAGGTTACAAAGAAAACACAAAATGAAATTAACCAGAGTGAAAACATATTGAGTTTGCATAATAGCTATCAACCAAGAAATGTAATTTATAAAAATTTATCAATCCCAAAACTTTACTTTAAACTTTAGTTTGGTAAGTGTTCTTTTAAACCTTATACTTCAAAGATTTGTATATTTGGAGGATGTGAATGCATTTACTATACCAAGAACCTAGTAATAGCACCACAATTACACTGATGGTTTTATATTAACCAAGTTTAGTTTTTAAAGAAAAATTTAGACTCAGTAATGTAGTGTACTCTAAAATAACAGTTGTTGTTTAACCAGAGTTGTACCAACCCTAATTCCTTTGAGGCCAATTGCTCTAAATAATAAAACTTAACACACATGAGATTATCTTGATAGATAAAAGAAGATTAATGTTTTAAGAAATCTTTGTCACTTCAACCCATAGATGATTAAACTTTAGTTATATCATACATTAATATTTTACCTTAGGGGAAAACCTTGAATAACTTTTACTGGTCGTGCTACTTATATATGACCAATTTAGTTACACACAAACTTTTTGAAATTTGTCCTCCACAAACCTTTTGTAACTTACTTAGACATTGTACAACTTTTTACTTTACCACACAATGACTTTCTCACCCACTTTTCCTTCTACTTTCTATAGTAAAATATATTTCCACATCTAGAATCTTCTTCTCTCTTTCCTAGCTATTGATTCTTTTTCTTGATTCCCCCTCTGAAACACCCCTTATGAAATTATTGCATTTAGACAAATTGCTCCACTTTAACAAGAGGAATTACTTTAAAGTTTTTATGGTACTTTAATTGAAACCCAACTGAGACCTCTTATACTTTTTGTATATAAATTATACCTGATAGAATCTTTAACTCTTAGTAACCTTGTTTTAGAGAAGACACAGAGACAAAGCAGTCAGTGCCCCGAACGTGCTAGGCGAGCACTCCACCACTGAGCCACAACCCCAGAACCAAGAGTACTTGATTTTATATGTAGCAGTTAGCACTTTAACACTGTAAATTAACCAGATGTCTCTAACAATCACATTTATGATTAATTCCATTTATGTGAAATCTATTTTATTTATTTTTTTAAATTTTTAGTTGTATAATATATTTTATGTATTTATGTGGTGCAGAGGATCAAACCCAGAGCTCCACATATGTGAGGCAAGTGATCTACCAGTGAGTCACAACCCCAGCCCCTTACTTATATTTAACTGTACAAACCAAGATATGGGGCTGGGGTTGTGGTTCAGTGGTTGAGGGTTCGCCTAGCTTGTGTAAGGCCCTGGGTTTGATCCTCAGCACCACATAAAAATAAACAAAATAAAGGTATTGCATCCAACTGCAACTAAAAAATAAATAAATAAAGGTATTGTGTCCAACTACAACTAAAAAAAAAAAAAAAGATATCAGACAGGTGTAGTTACCAGCACTAGCCATCTCTTCCTCACTGAAGAAATATCCTAGAAGCAATGGATATTATATTCTATACACTTTATAGAAACTAACACTCTATTACCTGTCTGATGACCTAGAAAAACTTGTGAGTTAATAATTTTAAAGACATCTTTATTTTCATCTGTTTTTAAACTGAAACTCTTTTTTTTTAAAGACATGTGAACTAAAAGATAGTTGGTCCATTTCTCATTTAAATTTTAATTTGAATGCTCATTTATCCATATGCCAATTTCAATACCACGTACGTGATATATGGACACAAGCACATGTGGACACAACCACACAATGCATAAGTGTGCACACATACACACACACACAAAATAAGAAACGAAGATCTTGTAGCTTTTTATAATTAGATCTCTGCTTCAATGGTACAGAGGTTTATTAAAGCTTCTATTAGATGTATTTCCAGCATCACCATTTCTATGTCTTACTTAGAATCTTTTTTTAAATATAAATTTTTTTAGTTGTCAATGGTTCTTTTGTTTTATTTATTTTTTTATGTGCTGCTGAGTATTGAACCCAGGGCCTCATCATGCCAGGCAAGTGCTCTACCACTGAGCCACAACTCTAGCCACCAGCTACATAGAATCTTTTAAGAGGAAATTTTCCCAATGTATTTGGGAGCTAACCTTTGAAAATTGGCCCCTGAACAAACATAGAATGTAAAAACCTCTATAGTCAGATAAAATAAGGTTGATCAGAAAAATGTATTACTCTAGGCATGCAGAATCAAAATGTGAATTCACCATAAAACCATGATCTCAAAAATACAGAATTTTTAAAAAGAGGAGTTCTAAAAAGAAACGACACAGCTATAATTAGTAAAGGAACATGCAGAACATCTTCATCAGATCCAGGTTTACTTTTCAACTCAGACTAGAATGAGTTCAGATATTGAAAGAATGAGAGAATCCTTAGGTAAAGATTCACAAGGTAAAGGAGACTTGTATATATGAGACCACTAGATTGCAAGAAGGAAATAAACCAGCCATTTAGGTCTCACAAGCACCTTGGATTTAAAAGCAACACTTTTTTTATAATATTTATTTTTTTAGGTGTAGATAGATACAACACAATGCCTTTATTTTTATGTGGTGCTGAAGATTGAACCCGGGTCCCGCCCATGCTAGGCGAGCGCTCTACCGCTGAGCCACAATCCCGGCCCCTAAAAGCAACACTTTTTAAAAAAAATATTTTTTTAGTGTTGATGGATCTTTATTTTATTCATTTATTTATTTGTGGTGCTGAGAATTGAACCCAGTGCTTAACACATGTGAGGCAAGCACTCTACCACTGAGCCACAACCCCAGCTCCTAAAAGCAACACTTTTTCCTTAGGTCCCATATCCAAAATTGGTCCCCTGCAAGCCCTACTGGACTCCACAATTTACATTTAATGCAAGCCTTGGGGAGACAGAGGCCTGGCGGAGGCCAAGGGAGGCTGCTGTTTTGAGCTCTCTTCAGTGTGGTCCTATAGTCCATGCTTCCTCTGGAGGCCAGTTTTATTGCCCAGTTGATGATCAGCCCAGGATGGATGCAGAGGCTGGTCAGGGGGTCAGACTTATCCGGGTACGCAGGCTGGTGGTGAACCTGGCATAACTTTTGAGGATGAAGCTCCTTCCGACCACCTCACGAACACAGGAACCAAGCAAAAGGCAACAGGGCCTGTGGTTGTCGGCCCCGAGGAGCTGTCTCTTTGGTGTGGGGACGTCTCCCCATAAGGCTCGCCACAGTGGCCCTCCTAGGAGCTTCTGTGGACCCAGCACGTGGACTCTCACCACATGATCTGCCCAATCCCGATGCTGGCTCCATTGGCACATGCTAGGCCTCTGCTTTGCCCGGTGCCAAAGACCTGGGAGAATTCAGACTTACAGGCATTGCTGACCTTTCCTGCCAGTATCAACTTCCAAATGTGATGACCCATGAAAAAACCTATGATGGGGTACATTGCTCTGCTCCGTGGGCTACAGGAATCTCCGGAGGATAAGGAGGACAGTTAGAGCTCGTTAGACCTTAACGTCCTCTTCCCAGAGGAGATTACAGGAAAGGACAAAAATGCCCGGCTTCTGTGGCCAAAGAAACTTGCTGAACACCTTGGAGCACAGAGAGTACAATAGGGAAACCGGAAACGCCTACAGGCTTGTCAAGGCTTAATCTGTGACAAAGGAATCCCAGGGGGTTCCTGGTGACCCACTCCAAGCCCGGGTCAACCCAGAGTCTGAACAGCTGGCGCACGCCTGTAACCCCAGTGGCTCAGGAGGCTGAGGCAGGAGGATCGCAAGTTCAAAGACACCCTCAGCAACTTAGTGAGGCCCTAAACATCTCAGTGAGACCCTGTCTCTAAATAAAATAGAAAAAAAAAGGTCTGGGGGTGTGGCTCAGTGGTCATGCACTCCTGGGTTCAATCCCTGATATTAAAAAAAATAAATAAAAGCCAAATTAAAGATAAATTAAGATTTGATGTTTAAGTAGTGACAGGAATCATTGCTGCAGATTTCATTTTTCCTTCTTCGGCAATGGAACCCGGGGCCCGGTGCTTGCTAGGCAAGTACTCTATCATTGAGCTACACCTCACACCCTGGATGATTTTTAATGAAATATGAAATATAAAAATTTGAGCTTTGTGTGGCTAAGGCAACTGTAGATTTGATTTGCTCATTGAATAACTCATGGGCAGGCTAGGACTTGGAGCAAGCAACGTGGAAGACCAAGAGAGGGGCAGGAACAGGCTGCAGCCACACAGCAACTTTATTGGGATTCCACACTGGCAGGGAGGTGATGTGGTGTGAGCTCACTCTTGAGAAGCTATCCATTTGGGGAGGATCCCAGTTCCATCCCCAGTCTGGGACCTGATTCTGGGGAGGACAGGATGCCAGGAAGATCCTTCCACCTTGCACTTCATGCCTCAGGTGAACCTGGAGCCAGCTGAACCTGAGGCTGACACAGCCATGGGTGGAGGAGGAGGCAGGGCAACCCACAGGAGGCAGTTTACCTACTTCCTGCCTGATCTTGCATTCTGTTCAGCCTGGCTGCTTGACAAGTCTCCTGCTGCACTGGAATGAACAGGAATTTAGGGCCTCCCTCTTGGCCCCAATGTGGATGTCAAGATCAGCAGGGGTGAATGAAGCAGGCCTGGGAGGGGGCGGGGCCCTACTTCCTGGCCATTTAGAACAGTCAACAGAACCGGAGATGGAGCCTGGAGGAGGAGAAGAGGAGGAGGAGGAGGAGGAGGAGGAGGAGGAGGAGGAGGAGGAGGAGAGGAGGGCGCTGTCCAAGGTGCCTGGGTGGGCTGCGAGGTAGGCAATGGGAAGAGCACTTCTAGGCAGGGAGCTAGGGGGCCAGGGGACTGCTGGATTGAAGTCACCAGATTGAGTTTGTGCAGAGATTCCAGAACCCCTGTGGGAATGGGCTCCGCTGCAGGGTACGGAGATGCTATGAATAGGTCAGGAGGCTGTGCATGCAAAAATGCTAAAAGAAAACATTAGCAAATTGAATTCAGCTGTGCTTTAAAAGACCCGAGGAGCATGCAGGATTTTACTCCAAGAAGGAAGGAAGATTCAGCCTCAGGAAGCCTTTCATTCAATGAAAAGATGAAAGGAGGAAAATACCACAAGATCATCTCACCGTGCAGGAAAACTATCAGATAACACTCAGCAATCACTTCCAGTTTTGTAAACAGTTCATACTAAATGGGACGAGGAGGAAATTAACCTGATCAAAGATAATGATTGGAAGGAACCACCTGCATCCTGTTGGATGGTCAAATGGGAGAGATGACATAGTCCAGGATGAGGCAGGGATGCCCACAGTCATGGCTAATACTTACTGCTGATGTAGAGGCATTGGCCAATGCAATAAGACAAGAATTATGACCAGATAGGATCATCAGTAGAAAAAAAAAAGAATAAGTAAACAAAGTAAGACCAATAGAGGAGTTGTCACTATTCTGTATGATACTATGATGGTGAATGCATGTCATCATGCATTTGTCAAAACCCACAGAATGGCTGGGCATAGTGGTGTGCAGCTGTAATCCCAGCAGCTCGGGAGGCTGAGGCAGGAGGATCTTGAGTTTAAAGCCAACCTCAGCAACAGTGAGGCACTAAGGACATCAGTGAGACCCCATCTCTATAAATCAAATACAAAATAGGGCTGGGGATGCGGCTCAGTGGTTGAATGCTCCCGAGTTCAATCCTCAGTATCCCCCCAAATTAAGAGGGACCTGATAATAAATAAAGTCACTGGGTAACTTGGTGAATGGCACCCACTGCCTGTCACCTGGGCAATCTCACCCTGACCTTTGTTGGCTAGGTTTTGGTTTGCAGCTCTGGGGACGAGCCTCACACAGGCAAGGCAATCGCTCTACCGCTGAGACACACGCCCAAGTCCCACTGGTCTTTCTAAGTCACCTGCCAGGTCTTCTAAGTTTAACTCTTAACATAACAGCTTCTAGAAGAAAATACAGAGGAATGTGTTAGTGATATTGGATTAGGGAAAGATTTCTTAGATTGAATGTTGGGTGTAGTCAGTGGTAGAAAAATTGCCTAGCAGGCTCAAGATCTGGGATTCCATCCGCAGGACACACACACACAACACACACACACACACACACAATTTTTTAGATTAAACACAAAAAAGCATTCACCTTAAAAAAAAACAACTTTGCACTACTCTGATTAAGCTGACAAGTGCATTATAAAACAACAATAGTAACAATAAAAACCAAAGTGATAGACCAACTTGCTCTATGAATATTGTTGCAAAAACCTCAACAAAATGCTAGCAAATCAAATTCAGCAGCACATCAGAAACTTCAAACAGAGCTGCGGATGTGGCTTAGTGGTGAGGTGCTTACCTAGCACAATCAAGGCCCTGGGTTCCATTCCAGGCACTGCAAAAACAAAACAAATGAGGATTGTACAATGTGACCAAGTAGCAGTTATTGTTGGAATGCAAGAATGACTCAACCTATGATACTCTGTCAAAGAAGTGTACAGATTAACAGAATGAATGGGGACACATGACCATCTCAACTAATGTAGAGAAAAACATTAGACAAAACTCAGCACGAATTCCTGATTAAAAAAACACTCACCAAACTGGAAATAGAAAGAAACTACTGAGCCAAGTGTAGTGGCTCACACCTGTAATCTCAGCTGAGCCAGGACAATTGCAAGTTCAAAGCCAGCCTCAGCAAGTTAGTGAGGCCCTAAGCAACTTAGTGAGACCCTGTCTCAAAATAAAAAGCTTAGTGATTAAGAGCCTCTGAGTTCAAACACTGGTGGAAAAAAAAATCTAGCCAAAGGAATTAGCATGAAAAAGAAATAAAAGACATCTAAATTGGAAAGAAAGAAATAAAATTGTTTTCAGGAAACATGAATTTTTTGTAAGTAATGGGAATGAAACCTAGGGACTCATACATTCTAGGCAAGTGTTCTACCACTGAGCCACATCCTGAGCCTTGATGACATGTTTTCCTTAAGATTCTACCAAGGGGGGGCTGGGGATGTGGCTCAAGTGGTAGCTCGCTCGCCTGGCATGTGTGCGGCCTGGGTTCGATCCTCAGCACCACATACAAACAAAGATGTTGTGTCCGCCAAAAAGACTAAAAAATAAATATTAAAAAAAAAAAAGATTCTACCAAGGGGCTGAGGTTGTGGCTCAGCGGTAGAGCGCTCGTCTAGCTCGTGTGAGGCCTGGGTTCGATCCTCAGCACCACATAAATATAAATAAATAAAATAAAGATATTGTGTGACATTTGACCTGAACTGAGTGAGCCTTGGCCAACTACAACTAAAAAATAAAATATTTTTTTTAAAGAAGATTCTACCAAAAAAAAAAAAAAAAATAGAAAGAACCTGGTAGAATAAGCAAATTTATTGGGTACAAAATCAACAGATATTGCGTTTCTATACACTAATAACAAATAATCTGAAAAGGAAATTGAGAAACAATTTTCTATTTACAGTATCCTCAAAAAGAACAAAATACTTAGGAATGAACTTAGCCTAAAAAGAGAAAACTATAATACATTGCTGAAAGAAAGAGATAAATGGAAAGACATACCATGTTCATGGATCGGGAGGCGTATATATATAAAAATTACCTCCAAATGAATCAAAGACCTAACATAAGAGCCAAGACTATAGAATTCTTAGGAGAAACTTAATGACCTTGGATTTGATAATGATTTCTTAGATAGAACAAAAAACACAGACAATGAAAGAGAACAACAGATAGGTTGGACTTTATAAAAGTTAAAGAAACAACCAAGAAAGTTAAAAGACACAGAATGGCAGATTATCTGCATAAATATATATATTAATAATATACATATTATTAAAGAATGGTTACTAACATCTAAAGACAATCAAACTCTGAGAGGGTACATTGTCCAAGAAAAACTGGGACCAAAGAGAAAACAATAATAAATATATTAATAAATGTATGTATAAATGTATATATATATAAAAACATACATTTATTTTTTTCAATGCTGGGAATTGAACCCAGGGCCTCACACATGCTAGGCAAACACTCTACCACAGAGCTGCACCTCCAGTGCCTAGAATATATATTTTAAAAATTCTTAAGTCATCAATAAAAGCCAGAGCCGAGTGTAATAGTGCATACATATAATTTTAGCTACTGGGAAGGCTGAGGTAGGAGGTTCACAAATTCAAGGCCTGCCCAGGCAATTTAGCCCGACCCTACCTCAAAATAAAACATAAGTAGAGCTAGGAGTTAGGTGCAGTGGCACCTACCTATAATCCCAGCAGCTTGAGAGGTTGAGGCAGGAGGATCTTGAGTTCAAAGCCAGCCTCAGCAAAAGTGAGGCCCTAAGCAACTCAGTGAGACCCTGTCTCTAAATAAAATATAAAAAAAGGGCTGGGGTTATGGCTCAGTGGTAGAGCACTTGCTTAGCATGTGTGAGGCACTGGGTTCAATTCTCAGCACCACATATAAATAAAGTCCATTGACAACTAAGAAAATATTTTTTAAAAAAGAATATGAAAATCTGCAGTGTTCAGGTCCCTTTTGTGAAATGATGTATTTGCACAGAATTTCCATGCCTACTGCCATAGATTTTCACATTTCTTGTGTTTGGGCCAGGCTATGTGGGCAATGACCAAACTGACGCCATCTTACCCTGAGACTCCACTTCATGGAAGACAGGCTTCTCCCATGGGAAAGCCCCGCCTCCGAGCCCATCAGCAGTTGCTTAGCATAGAATGACAGCATGTTTGGCAACACAAAATGGCAATTCTTATACAATGTAAAATTGTTCTCTCTTTGGTTCCCATTTTTCTTGGACAATGTAGGCTGTCAGAGATTGATTGTTCTTTAACTTGTACTCAACCCAGATCATTTTTAACCCACTTTCCCTTCTGCTCATGATTTTATATCTCCTGACATTTGTTTATGGTTTTGAATCATAGCAACAGCCACTTACAATTAATGTGGTTTGGGACTATAAATATTCACTCTACCCTTGAGGGGGTCGAAGGGTGTAGACTGGCAGCCTGCCCCTTAGCCCACCAGCTGGTGGATCCGGACCGCTGGCTGGTGAATAAAGTTTCCATCTCCTGATTTAAGATTGACTCAGTGATTTATTGCAGTCTCACCATAACACCTGTAATAACTAATGCAATGTAAGTGCTGTGTACATATTTGTACATATATGTACATATAAACAGTAGGCTGTATTGTTTAGACAATCATAACAAGAAAAAAAGTTCATGCACATTTAGTAAAGATGCAATTAAAAAAAAAAAATTTCGACCTGTGGTTGGTTGAATCCACAGATACAGAGGCCTGGGTATTATGTCCACACAAGACTTGTACATGAATGTTCATAGCAGTTTTATTTGTAATAGCCAAAAGCTGGAAACAATTCAGATGCTCATTCACTGAAAAATGAATGACACACTGTGGGTCCATCTGCACAATGGAATACTACTCAGCAATAAAAAAGGATGAAATATTGATACACACAACAATGTGGAGAAATATTGAAACAGCTGCTAGATCATCTTGTTCTGCCCTCAGGGGAACCTCAGCCCATCCCTGTCCTTCATGCCTCTTCCTGTCCCAGACTGTTCTAAGTGAGGACCATGAACAGGTGGAAGGTCTAGTTCCCCAATTATCCAGTCATTGATTTTAAAGTTGCGATGGTCAGTTCTAAGTTCAAATCTAAAGGTATCCCATCAACACAGCTTGCATAGCTAGATCAGGTGGTGTGTATGAGCTTCCTGTAGCTGCTGTAACAAATTATCATAGACCAGGTAGAAGAAAAAAGCAGAAATATATTCTTGACTAGTCTGGAGGCTACAAGTCTAAAATCAAGATGTCTATCGGACCACACCCCCCCTGAGGGCTGTAAGAAAGAATCCATATCAGGCCTCTCTCCGGGCTTCTGCTGGCTGCGGGAGAGCCTCAGCTGTGGAAGCGTCATGTTAATCTCCATCTGTCTTTCTGTGGCCTTCTGCCTTCTGTGTTTCTGGGTCTCTCCACTTCTTCTAAGGACACTAGGCCCTGGATTCAGAGTTCACCCTATTCCTACGGACTATTCACCTACCCATCTCAAATTAGCTAATTATACCCACAAAGACCCTGTTTCCAAGGAAGCTCACTTTCTGAGGTTCTAAATGAATTGGGAGGGATGCTACCAAAACCTGTTGGGGGTCTCCATTGCCCCATGAGCAGGAAACATTCCCCTGAGGGTCAAGGGAGCCATATATGGGCAAAGGCTAGGTGTTTGGGCAAAGGTTGGAGGCCAGGTGATATCTGACTCTCCCCGCCCACCCTGGGAGGGAAAATGCAGAGAGGAGGAGGAGGAAGAGCCGGTCTCCAGCTCCGGGTGAGCACCTGCTTTTCTGTGTGACTTTGGTCAGGGGCTACCCCTCTCTGGGCCCCCTGTCCCGCCTGATTAATGGAGCACAGGAGGTCAGGCCTGAATTCCTCCAAGATCCTCGCCAAGGTTGAACACATTCCAGGGGAAGGTGGGGTCTTTCTCAGGCCCTGGTGTTGGGTCTGCGGGTTTTCCATGCTGTCCAGAAGGGCCACCAACAGGTTTCTCTTTGTGGACAGAGAAAACTCCGGTCTCATTTTGAGGGGCAGGAGCGGGAGGGAGGGCAGCCTCTAGGACTAGAGCCGAAGCCGGGAAACCACCACCTGGAGGCGGGGCGACCTCCTGGAGGCGGGGCCTTGGGCCGCGCAGCCCCAGGCTTATTTGCATCTCATGCCCTCCAGCCAGTCAGAGGCCGGGCCTGTTGGCTGGTGGCCTGGGATTGGTCCATCCTGAGATTCCACCCCAGGTGGTTGGGCCAGGCCGGCCCTGCCTTCAGAGGTTCGTCTCTCCATGGTCATGGCCACCGACGTGTCCAGGGCCAGGGGTCCCTTCCACCTCCTGCCCCAGGAAGAGCGGATGGTTCTCATCGTTGGGCAGGGATCCAGGGGGCTTTTTGGTTCCAGGAAGGATTTCTTCAGGACCCTGAGGGTAGGGGAGAAGAAAGACCCCATCAGAGATCCTGTCCCCAGGTGGGGATCCTGATGACCTTGGAGGACCAGCAGTGTGCAGGGTGACACAGTATCTCCTTGTCCAGTACTTTGTCTAGGCCTGTCCCCTCTGTCTGCAGAACCTCTCTTCTCTGTGCCTAGGCCACCTACAGTTCAGGCCTCTGATACTCGCTCAGACACCGTAGCTCCCTCCCACCTCTGCCTTTCTATTTCCCTTTGAGAAAAAAATATTTTCCCACAGCAGCTGGAGGGAACTTTAAAACACTCGGGCCAAACCATTCCCTCCCCAGCAGGCCTGTCCCTGCTGGGGCTGGTGCACCCGCTGTGACCTCCCGTGTCCTTCCCTAGGGCTGGCTCCTCCTCATGGGCGGCCGGACCTACCTCTTCCAGAACACCGACCTGACTTTTCTGGCTGCAGATGCGCCCCACCACAGCACCCCGCTTTATTATCTTAGCCCCCACTGCTTGCTGGGACCCAACTTGTTTCTTTTTGTAGATTTCATCTGCTCCCACAGCAATCACATGGTGCTGGCCAACGGCCATCTACCCCCATCGTGTGTCTTATGTAAGATTTTTCTCTGAGTTGGCTCATTTTTGAATTAAGTCATTTTATCTTAAGAGATTATATATAAATATCCTAAGAACAAATCTCTTGGCCCTGCCAGAGGTAGGAAGTCATCATAAAAAAACAGATACAAGCTGGTCACTGCGCACACACCTGTGATCCCAGAGACTGGGGAGGCTGAGGCAGGAGGATCACAAGTTTGAGGCCAGTCTCAGCAACTTAGCAAGACCCTAAGCAACTCAGTGAGACCCTGTCTCTAAATAAAATATTAAAAAGGGCTGGGGATGTGGCTGGGGACGTGGCAGATGGGCTCAGTGGTTACATGCCCCTGGGTTCAATCCCCAGTACAAAAAAAAAAAAACACAGATGTGAGAAAAGTAAACAGTATTGAGCCCCGCTTGCTCCTGTGACAGGAAACACTGCATTCTGTTGAGGATGACCCTGCGTCCACCTGAGCCTGTCCACAGGAGGGAAGACAGACAGGGACAGATGGGGACTCACCACATCCCCCCCCTGAGTTATGCCACCCCCCAAGTGCCCAGAACCACCGGGCCGTCCCTTGCTGTGCAAGCCCAGCCTGAGACTGACCTTCACCAATGTGTCGTCCAGGGCAGTGATCTCCTCCTTGGGGGCCACTGACGCCGTCTGTCGAGCAAGGTCCCACCAGAGCAGCCCAGGGCCCAGGGCACTGCGCTTGGTGGGGCCTGGGGGCGGGGAATTGAGGCCATTAGTGAGGAGGCAGTGGGGGCTGGGACGGGGCCTGGGGGTGCAGGGGAGGGCCTGGGGCCGGCGTGGGGTGGCTCCAGTCCCAGCCCCAGCAGCTCTGCCCCTCTCTGAGCCCGTCTCCTGTCTGCACAGTTGCTGGCCGGGGCGGGGCGGTGCCAGCCTGTGTGTCGCCCAGGGCAGCATCCAGGTGTCTCGAATGGCACCTGGCACAAGGAGGCTCAGCGAGGCCTAGGGACTGGAAGTCTGCCACTCGGGGAGTGGGACTGCCACTCTGTCGCTATTCACCTCTCTTGGCTTCTTTCTATTCTCTGTGGGAGTCAGAAATCCGCGCGGAGTCACCGCGTCGCAGAGAGAAAGGCGTTTCAGCACCAGGGACAGCGCCCGCGCCCCCTCCCTCGCCTACAGCGGGGACTTGTGTGGAGAGGGGACAGCTGGTTCCTGCTTCTGCAGTAGGGCCAGCCTCGGAGGTGGGGACTGTCCCCGAGGTGCAGCACAGGGGTCCCAGTGTCAAGCCTGCAGACTCCCTTCTTCCTCTCCCTGCTGGGAGGGGCCCTGAGGCAGGGATGACCCAGATGACCCAGGTGGCCCTAGGTGGCGGGCCAGCTTACCGCTCAGGTAGCTGACCAGGGCCCCGCCCAGCATGGTGGTCAGCGTGCCCAGGGCGCCGTAGTACAGGTAGGAGATGGCGTAGAAGCTGTCAGCTAGAGCCGGCCTGCCCGGGGCCACCCTGGAGCTGGAGGTGGGAAGCGTGGGCAGGAGCTTCCTGTCGCACACTTGTGTCCCTCCCAGAGCCCTCCCAGGCCTCCCGCTGCTCTCCACCTCCACGGCCACAGCCTGGCGCGGAGGACCTCTCAGCGCTCACTGGATGTCCTCAGCAGCCAGCGCTGCTCCCAGGGACCCACTCCCAGGCCCTGCCCCGCTCAGCAGGAGACCCGGGCCTCTCCTGCCGCTGCCTGTCACCATCCATGGCTCCCTATTGACCTCAGAATCAAACCAAATTAAACCCTTGGAAGAAAATGTACACACAGATCCATGAGGATGGTGTAGGCACTGGGCTCCTAGACGGGACAAATCAGGCAGAAGCTAAGGGGGGAAAAAGATGAATTGGACTTCATCAAAACTAAGAACTTTCACCGGGCATGGTGGGGCCCCCCAGTAATCCCAGCAGCTCAGGAGGCTGAAGCAGGAGGATGGCAACTTAGCAAGGCCCTAAGCAACTCAGCGAGACCCTGTCTCAAAACCAAATTAAAAAAGGGCTAGGGATGCGGCTCAGCCCCTTGGATTCAATCCCTGGTACCAATAAATAAATAAGTAACAGCTTTTCGGCTGGGGCTATCGCTCTGCAGTTCAGCTGGCACTTAGCAAGCTCAAGGTCCTGGGTTTGATCCTTAGCACCACCGCAAAGTAAACATAAATACATAAACAAATAATTCTAATAAGAAGGAAAATGCAAATTAAAATTTTCTTTGTATCAAAGAACACTGTCAAGAGCTGGGTGCAGTGGTACACGCCTGTCATCCTAGTGGTTTGGGAGGCTGAGACAGAAGGATCAAGAGTTCAAAGCCAGGGATGGGGATGTGGCTCAAGCGGTAGCACGATCGCCTGGCATGGGTGCAGCCCGGGTTCGATCCTCAGCACCACATACAACAAAGATGTTGTGTCCGCCGAGAACTAAAAATAAACATTAAAAAAATTTTCTCTCTCTCTCTCTCTCTAAAAAAAAAAAAGAGTTCAAAGCCAGCCTCAGCAACTGTGTGGCACTAAGCAACTCGGTGAGACCCTGTCTCTGAATGAAATGCAAAATAGGGCTGGGGATGTGCTCAGTGGTTGAGGGCCCCTGAGTTCAATCCCTGGCACCAAAAAAAAAAAAAAGAAAGAAAAAAAAAAAGAAGAAGACTGTCAAGGACTGGGTTGTAGCTCCGTGGTTCAGCACTTGCCATGCATGAGGCACTGGGTTCCATCCTCAGCACCACGTTAAAAATAAATAAATAAATAAATAAAGCAAAGATATTGAGTCCATCTACAACTAAAAAAAAAAAAAAATGCATTTTTTTAACCTTAATTTTATTTTATTTTATTTGGTGCTGAGAATCAAACCCAGTGTCTCACACATGCTAGGCAAGCGCTCCACCACGGAGCCACCACCCCAGCCCTACAACTAAACAAACAAACAAACAAAGAACACTGTCAAGAGAATAAAAAGATAAATTATAGAAGGTGAGAAAATATTTGCAGAATCACACATCTGATAAGGGTCTAGTACCCAGAATATATAGACATATATAGATGATGTAAATTAAAACTCAACAACAGAAAGACAAAGGACTGCTGGGGTTGTGGCCAGTATCACTATGGGGAAATGTAAATCAACCCCCAAGGAGAGGCCCTCCACCCTCTAGGAGGTCTGGGTTTTTTGTTTTTTGTTTTTTTTTCTTTAAGAAACAGCAATGGAGAGGATGTGGAGAAGTTGGGCCCCTGGCCTGTGGCTGGTGGGAGTGTAATTAAACAGAATTACCGTATGACCCAGCATTTCCACACCCAGGGATACACCAAGAGAGAGGAAAACACATTTCACACCAACGCTCATGCGCAGATGTTTACAGCGGTTCATGATCCCAAGGAGTGGACAACCTGCGTCCATCAGCAGATGAGCAGATTAACCAAACGTGCGGCCACCCCCACTGCAGATGTACTCGACCACAGGAAGGAATGGAGTCAGCCTGGCTGAGCCTCGAACTAGGCTGAGGCCAAAAAGGTCACTTTGTCCAATTTCGATTCCAGCTACATGAAATGTCCACAAGAGGCAAATCCGTAGCAAGAGAAAGAGGAATTGTGGTTTGCCAGAGGCTGGGGATGAGAGGAAAATGGAAAGGGACTGCTCATGGGATAGGGCTTCTCTCTGAGTTGATGAAAATCTTCTTTGTTAGATGGTGCCGATGGCCGCATAAATTTTATCCATGTACGACCAGACCCCCTTTTAATCCAATCTGTGGTATGTGACTCCTATCTCAATTTTAAAAACTAGAATCCAGTTGAACTCCTCTCCCTGCATGTCTCCTACCTTCCCTCCTCTCTGCACCTGGGCTGCAGCAAGCTGAAACGAGCCTCAGGGTCTTTGCACTTGCTCCTCTGTCCTCCAGGAACACTGTTCCCCGAGCCTCGCTCCTTCTTCCTCAGGGTTCAGGATTCCTCCCTGACCGCGCACGCTCAGGCCAAGTGTCTGCCACCTCCCAGACCAGCCTGCTCACCTGGAAGTCCTGCTGGAGGCGTTGGTGGTGAGGGTCAGCTCCAGAAGATCAGAGGCGTTGGCTGAGAGAGTCCCGCAGCCGTAAGTGGATGATGGCAGGACTCCCATGATCTGGGCGCTGGGCGGGTAGAGCGTGGCGCCCATGGCCACCCACAGCGAGAGCGCCAAGCCCATGACTAGGCCAGAGAGGACGCCCTGGAGGCGGAGCCAGCGTCAGGGAAGGGGGCTGCCAGGCCACGCCCCCAGGCCCTCCCCCGCCCTCCCCACTCACCGGCGTGTTGCAGGCAGGCAGGAACATCCCCAGCACGAAGGTCCCTAGCAGCGGGCCGCTGATGACACCCATGACCGTGAAGGACCCCTGTGAGAGTAAGGGGGGCAGGGCTGAGGGCAGAGCCGTCCTCAGGTCACCCACTGGGAAAGCAGGACCCAGGGGTTCCACCTGGGGCTCCAGCGTCCCAAAGGAAGGGGAACCCCTCCTCCCACTTCTCGGAACGGTGACAAGGTGACAAAGAGTCTTTCTCCAAGGCAGGGAGGTCCTTTCAGTCCCCAGGACAAAGCCCCCCACCTCCCTTGTCCCCTCGCCGCAGGAAGCGTCCTATCCAGTTCTGCGCGACGTCGGCGACCCTCTCTGAGCCTCAGTTGGGCCGGGACGATGCCCCACGTCTTGGGGAAATCAGACGGGGTGGGGTGCAGAGCTCACCTGGAGGACACCACCCCCCAGCAGCGAGGACAGAGCCGCCACCGTGAGACAGACTGAGCCGTAGATGAGCGCTGCAGGGGACACGGGGTGGCCCGTCAGTGGGAGGCACCGCCCCGCTCCCGTGCCCTAGGTGCCCCAACTCACAGAGTCCCTTGGAGATCAGCATGAGTTTCCGGGTCGCCAGGTTGGGCTTCCGGGGCTTGATGAGGTCCTCCACGGTGACCGCGGCCATGGCATTGATGCTGGTGGACGCCGTGCTGCGAGGGGGGAAAATGGGAGAGGGGTCGGCAGGTAGGGCTTGTCACCCCCGCTCTGGGGTCCACCTGTTGCACCAGCCACTCAGCTACCAAGTCCAGCTAGGCTGCCAAGACATCGCCCATCAGGAAGCAGAGGTGGGGGTGACCAGAGTCCCCAGGGAGTGGAGGAGCCCTGCAGTCCTGTCCTGCTCCTGAGACAGGAGATACTCCCAGGAGAGCAAGGGTACTGTGACCAAGGTCACATGAGACAGAAAGGCTAGTTGCACCAGGGAGACTGAAGGCATGTGTAAAACCACCAGTGTGGGTAGCCCCAGAGGGCAGGGGTGGGGTCAGCATGGTCAGGATGCAGGACAGCAACACTTGCCTCATAATAGGTGCTCAATAAACACTCATTTGAGAAGGAAGGCAGAGGAAGAGGGCAGTGTCCCTGCTGGAGCTGGGGTCCCTGTGCTCAGAGCCCACACTGGCTGCCATCAGGGCAGTGGGCAGGAACTGTGAATGGGTGGATGTTCCAGCATATTCCAGCCCCGGGGAGACATCAAGAGCGAGGACGCCCTTGGGGACTTAGATGTGGCTGCTGAGCAAGTCGGAGGCTCACCTGAGGGTGCCACTGTAGGCACAGGCAAGGAAGAGCCCGGGGACTCCAGGCAGGTCCTTGAAGATGTCCAGCACGAACAGGGGCATGTACTGGGGGAGGAGGAGCCGGGGTCACCCTCTAGGACAGCAGCGTCCCAGGGGAAGCCTCCTCTCTGTCCTGACCCTGCATGTCCCCACTGCCCAGGACACACGGGACTCAGAGTGACAATGTAGATCTGAGAACTGTCCCTGAGCCCCACTGTGTGCCCAGTGACACAGGGTCCCCTGCCATCAACATTTTACTCACGAGGACTGTGGGGCCAGAGTGGCACCATTATGGGGCCTAGGATCTGACCCAGTTGGCGGGACAGCAGATGGGATAGCCTTGTGACCTCTGCCAACTCGGAACCCCATGGCTTAAGCTCCAGCGGGGGTGCCACCCAAGAAGGGGACCTGGTCCCAGAGCTGCCCAGCCTCCTGCTAACCTCAGGTGCATTCTTCCCCTCGGAGCCCCAGTCTCCTCCTTTGTAGAGGAGAGCTGCGGCAGCCTCGCCCTCTCCACTCCGGAAGAGCTAAGGGCTCGCTGACGGCTTGTGAAGGGATTGTGAAGGGAACAGCATGAGGAACAGCAGGTGCTTGGGACATCTGTGTCAACACCACTTCATGCTGGATCACATTCCCATATCCTCCTTTTTTTTTTTTTTTAAATTGGGGATTGAACCCAGGGGCATTTGACCTACAACCCTAACCCTTTTTATTTTTTACTCTTAGACAGGATCTTGCTAAGTTGCTGGGGGTCAAGGTTACAAAATTGCCAAGGTTGGCCTCAAACTTGTGATCCTCCTGCCTCAGCCTCCTGAGTAGCTGGGATTACAGTTGTTTGCCACTATACCCAGCTCCATCTCCTCCTTGATGTCCCCTAGGGGGTCTCTGGGACTCTCAATATGAATGTTCCCCTCCCCTGCTCATCGGGCTTCCCATTGCCTCCCGGACTCATCTCCCCCTTATCCTACATCCTCCTCTGAGCTGTTTCCTGCCTCTGGGCCTTTGCACAGGTTGTTTTTTCTGCCAGGAAGGCTCTTCTAGCTCCATCCCCCAAGATTGAGAAGTGGGGCGCAGGACTGCCAAGGGCGGGGGGGCTCAGTGGGACTCACTTGATCTGGGGCAGAGATACGCCCTGTGAGGAGGGGGTCACAGCTGCTGTAGAACACAAACATGAGGATGCCACAGAAGGCTGCACTGGACACGATCAGGACCAGGCCCAGCTGGTTGATGAGGAGGGCCCTGGGGGGAGGGGCAGCTCAGGCCAGGGAAGGGGGCCGGGGCCCGGAGGCCTCCCGGGCCCCCGCACTCACAGCTTGGCCTGCCTCTCCGTGCGGCAGGCGACGTAGCGCTGCACCTGGGCCTGGTTCACGCCGTACATGGAGAGCCACACCAGCGTGCCGCCCACCACGAACGTCCAGAACGTGTAGCGGCTGCGAGGATCAGGGTCGAAACTGGTAAGGACAGGGCCGGTCAGCCATGTGCACATGTCACATTGACCTCACCTTCCCCAGGACCCCAGATGGCCATCCTGGATGTCCTGGGCCCTCGGAGAGCCTCTGCGGCAGGCCCTCAGTGTGAGAGCAGTTTGTCTGATTGAATGCACTCTTTATTCCGAGTCACCTCCGGAAGCATTCAGAAGACACTCTGTCTGGGCTGGGGATGCAGCTCGGTGCTAAGGCGCTTGCCCACCATGCATAAGCCCTAGCTTCCATCCCCAGCACGGAAAGAAGAAGAAAAGAGAAAAATAGATCCTTCCTTTGCTGTTGGGTGTGGAGGCGCAGGCCTGTAATCCCAGAGGCTCTGGAGGCTGAGGCGGGAGGATGGCAAGTTCAAAGCCAGCCTCAGCAACTTAGCGAAGCCCTAAGCAACTCAGCGAGACCTTGTCTCTAAATAAAATATTAAAAGGACCGGGGACGTGGCTCAGGGGTTAAGTGCCCCTGAGTTCCATCCTTGGTTCAAAAAAAAAAAAATCATCCTTTCTTTGTCCAGCTGGGAGATCCAGGAGGCTTCAGTGTCCAGGCTGGCCTGGGCACAAGGGACAGAGCTGGATGTAGACCTGCCTCTCCATCCCCCAGAGCCAGTCCTGGCCAGAAGGAGGGATGGGGCTGGAGGGGTGCAGGGTGGCAGAGGCAGGGCTCAGTCTGCAGGGAGCTGGGGAAGGGGCAGAGAGGCTTCCTGGAGCAGGCAGCATTGGCTGGTCACCCGGGGCACAAAGGGGGTGTCCTGCTTTACAGTTAACTCACTCCAACAGGTTGATCCTCGAGTGATTCTGAGCGAGCCTGAGCACACGCCAGGGCCCTCCCATGAGCACGGTGCCACGGGCCAGGATGGCCCAGAAGCCAGCGAGCATCACCACCACCTGGAACACATCCGTCCAAATCACAGCCTTCATGCCGCCCTGCAAGGAGGAGCAGAGAGGAGTCAGCTGGGCGCCTGACCGTGGCTGGCCCCGTCTGACTTGGGGACCAATGTGTCTCTCTGCCTTAGTTTCTTCATCAATAAAATAGGGTTAATAGGGCTGGGCTGGGGCTCAGTGGCGGAGCGCTTGCCTGGCATGTGTGAGGCCCTGGGTTCAATTCTCAGCACCGCATACAAATAAACAAAACAAAGGTCCATTGACGACTAAAAAAAATATTTTTTAAAATACAGTAGGGTTAACAATGCTTTTGTTTGTGAGATCTAAATAAGTTAATAAGTGAAAAAGACTCAGAAGAGCACCTGGAACTCAGGGACTCAGTGAGCGATTACTGCATGACTATGCCCATGACTCTACTGTCATTACTAATTATTATTATTATTGGTACTGGGGATGGAACCCAGGGGCACTCAACCACTGAGCCACATACCCAGCCTTTGTTTGTATTTTATTTAGAGACAGGGTCTCACTGAGTTGCTTAGGGCCTCGCTAAGTTGCTGAGGCTGGCTTTGAACTTGCCATCCTCCTGCCTCAGCCTCCAGAGCCGCTGGGATCACAGGCCGACTCCACTGGGCCCAGCCATTATTAGTTACTTCTTACCCAGCCAACCTGGTGGCTTAGAAGTCCCCGATTTTTCTTTGGAGAAGACCCTCCCCTCTTGCAGGGCAGCTTCAAGAATAGCCAATCAGAGCGCCCCAGACCCTCAAGCTGCCTGGAATGTTTCAGTCGGGACCTGGGACCATGGTGAGCCAGAGGCTGGAGAGGCGGGTGCTGAAAGGACCCTGCTGGGCAGGAAGCCAGAAGAGGTGGGAGCCTGGACCTGATGGAGCCCAGAGAAGTGGGAGAGGGACCCCGTCGGAGGCCCTGATTCTAGCTAGCCTATTCCTGGGTTCTCAGCAATGAGCTTTTCAGATCACTTTTCATTAGAAAGAAGAGAAAACCGAGACCCAACTAGGACCGGGGCTGACTTGGGAGATAGCGGGTCAGAGATGAGCTGGCGGACCCCAAATCTCCCAACAGAAGACCCAGTGGGCATGAAGCCCCCTTGTCCCCCCCCCATAGGGGACACTCACCACAGTCGTGTAGAAGGTGCAGATAATTCCGGTGGACAGGAGTGACGCCCAGATGTCCAGCCCGGTCACTGTGCAAATTAGACATCCCCCAAATTAGTCGTCCCTGCGGGGAGCAAAGTGGCCCTCGGAGTCTGCGGCCCTCCTCTCCCTCCCCCTCTTCCCGGCTAGCCTTCTCCGCCGGGACCCCCCTCCCCGATCTCCCAGGCGACCTTGGTTCAGGATGAGCGCAGGTGCGTAGATCACGATGCCGGTGTAGAGCACCTGCAGGCAGAAGGCGGGCGGGTGAGGCAGGGCGGCGGCGGGACCGGCCTGGGCGGGGTGCGGGCGGGGTCCTGTCGGTGGGTGGGAGGGGCCTACGAGGCGGAGCTAAGTCGCTATGTGGGCGGGGCCTGGGGCTGCGCTGGATTGGGGTGGGTCCGAGGAGCTGGGGACCCGCTGTGCGCGCTAAGGTTGGAGCCTACGGGGTCGCTGGGTTGAAGGCGGGCGGAGGCCACTCACTGTAGCCACCAAGTACTGCACTGTCCCGCAGAGCCGTACCACGCGGCTGAATCGCAGCTCCAGGTACTACAAAAAAAGCAGCCGAGGGCTTGTGGTCACCGGGACAGTCCCGAGGAATCTGGGGTCCCTGCCCGGCCTCTCGGTTTGGACCCTCCCTCCGGAGGCGAACTGCGCTGGCCCTACTTTTGCCCCAGCGCCCCGCGCACACCCGGATCTGTCCGCGCACTCGTGCCATCTCGGTGCCTTGCACAGGACGTGTGCCCTGGAGGAGCGATCCATACTTGCACACCTGTCCTCCCACTCATGTCTGACCGCCGGGGTCGCCCTTACAGCGAAGTGCGACAAAGCACAATGCAGTGCCGGGTGGCCAATGGCATTGGAGGCTACTGAATACCGGACACGATTACCGCTTTACTCTCCGTCCCGGGGCGGGGGGCGGGGGGAATCATATCAACGGCTCACCTGGGACAGGTAGAAAGCCCGAGCAGAGAAGCGCCCTTGCTCAAGGTAGAGGTCAAGAGTTAAGCTGGGTTTTGGACCCAGAGCAGGGGGTCGCCCCTCTAGAGTGCATAAGTATGAAAGTGCGGGACACGTTGGGGACAGGTGTGTGCCTGCCCACACGCGAGTACACTTCGGGCTGAGGCTGCACCGCCCTCGTGCGCCCGCACCAAGGAACCAGGACACCCTCTTCGCTTCCTCCTTCCTGCCCCTCGCCCCACTGCCTGGGGCTCTTCCCAGAACCCTCCTGCAGGTCTGCCCGGGGCCCCACCAAGCGCCAGGAGCGGATCTGCCTCCCGCTGCACAGTAGCTCGCAGCCCAGGGCCTCCAGCCCCGGTCCCGGGTTCCCAGACAGGCAGGTCCCCTCCGGGTACCTGGTAGGTGCTGGTGAGGCCGAGGCGGTAGAAGACGGGCATGAAGAGCAGCGCGGTGAGCAGCGAGTTGAGCATCTGGCCCAGGCACATCCAGAGGAACTTGAGGCCGTAGCGGTAGGCCTCGGCGGGCACGCCCAGCACCTGCACAGCCGACATGAAGCTGGCGGCCAGGGACAGGCCCACCGGCAGGGCCGTCAGGCTGCGGCCCCCGGTGAAGAAGTCCTCGGCGCTGCGCTGCCCGCCCCGAGCCAGCCCGACCCAGAGCCCGATGCCGGTGGACACGAGCAGCATGAGGGCGAAGACCCCGTAGTCCCAGGCTCCGAACGTGGCCCGCGCTGCTGCCTCAGTGACCTCCATGAGGGCAGGTGCGACGGCCACCGGTGTCCTCGGCCAGGAGGCTGCAGCGGTGTGGGCGGTGGAGGATGCAGGGGGCCTATAGGGGAGTCCCAGCCTGTCCCCCTCCGTGTGGGGTGACAGCAGCAGGAGGGGCAGGGGCTCCCTGGGCCGGGGATCTGCGGGTCCTCGCGGTTTGTCCCTCTGCGCCTCCGTCTATCTGTCCACTTCACCCCGCACTCTGGGGCCAGCTGCCCGACCCAGCTGCGTGCGAGCAGCTGGCCAGTCGGACCCCCTCCCCGGGCGCTGCGCCCCGCTGACAGCGGGAGGTCGCGGTGGGGCTTAAAGAAACAGTTCCAGGTTGTGGGCTGCGGATTTATTAGGCTCAGGGGTCAGAGTGGCTCCGCCCCAGACCTGTGGCGGCCGGACCCGCACCCTTTCGGGTCTGGGGCAAACAAGCTGGGAAAGGCCACGTGGTGTCTGCTGGGGGCGGGGGCGCGGGGTCCTCTCCAAAACTCCACTCCCCCCCCACCCCACCCCACCCCCCGCTTCCTTTGGAACTTTTCCCTGACCCCTGCCTGTCCATGCCAGCGGTGGACCAGTAGGGAAACAGACTTAGAGGGGGCCTGCCATTTGCCCAAGGCCACTCAGCCTGCTTCAAGCACTCAAAGTCCCCGGGCGCTCATTGTCCCACAGGTCGAGGTTTCACTTCAGGGTTTTGTGGGCGCCAAAGGGAAAACCGCTGAGCTTCAGCCGCTAGCCCCAACTAGTATCTGGATCTACTGTTTCCCGGAGTCTCTGGGAAAGGACATCATCAGCCCCTGCCCTCTGGGCACCTGGGCGGGAGGCATTCAGGGCTCAAGTCCTGCGCGGGAGTCCTTGGGGGATTCTTTGCTCTTTCTCTAGGAAGAGTAGCATTCCCTGGGGCTCCCGTTCCCCATCGAGCCTGGTAACGTCGCCTGGCCGCGGGGTGCTTGGTCCGGTGACCTGGAGTCCATTATCTCCTACTCACTGCCTCCTTCAGCAACCGAGCAGGGAAGTCATCTCGGGCCAAGGGAGGAAAGTGGACGACAGAGGTCATGGGGTGACTGCTGTGGCTGCCAACCTCAGTACCTGAAGACCTGCTGCTACTGAGGAGGCCCTAAATAATCCCTCCAGCTTCACTTGCTCTTTAAAAAAATACATTTGTATTAGTCGTTGATGGACCTTTATTTCTTTATGTAATGTGGCGCTGAGAATCCGGCCCAGTGCCCCACACGTGCTAGCAAGCGCTGGGCCACTGAGCCACCACCCCAGCCCTTCACTTGCTCTTAATTGACTTAAAAAGCAGCTGGCCATGGAGGCCACACAGCTGGACAGGACATCTCTGGTCCCTCTGGCTTTGCTGCAGATCACACCTCTGATCTGTGGGTCACGATGATAACAGTTGCCTTTAGGGACTGGAAGGTCACTTGCTGCAAACACCAACTCTTCTTTTGGGCCCACGGGAGTGTGGTGGGTGGCTGGAGCCGGTGGGATGCCCGGCCTCCCTGCCTCCACATTGTCTATGTCTCCTTTAACTTAAGGAGCAGGTGCAACGCCACTCTGCACGGAGACATGTGGCTGGTTTGAGTTTTGTCCAAAACTCTCCCATGGGGTCAATGACTGGACTCCGGGGCTCTCTCTGCCCCTCCCGGCCCCCTTTAAGGCTAAGCACACCCACCAGCCACCTCGACCCGAACAGCAGACCAAGAAAGGAGTGACCGGAGGTGAGAGCCAGTTCCTGGAAGACCTGCACCTCTGCCCAGAAGGACAAGAGGACTCCTCCCCTTTCCAGCCGGTCCCTCTCCCTCATTATTCCTGTCCTATGTTCTGTCCCTCCCCTCCCCCCACCCCGCCACAGCCCCTGGGCAGGAAGCAG
>NW_026000241.1:6281612-6307425 GCF_001458135.2 Marmota marmota marmota | reverse complement strand
TCCCCCCCACCCCGCACAGCCCCTGGGAGAAGCGGTTGTGAGCTCTCTTCTCCTTTCTGTGGCCACTGGACACGCCCTGCTCCCCACACTCATCTCCACGACGTCACCTTTTTTGTGGGCTCGAAGCACCTTGACTACCCAGGAAGGAGGGGGGATCTGGGGGTCTCCACTGTGCCTACCGCTCGGAGGAGGGACACGAGGCTCAGGGTTGGAGGTCTGCTGCCTAGGGTCGTGTAGCCACGGTCCCTAGGAGCTGTCATCTCAGCGCCCTTCCTGGTGGACCTGGGGTCTCTCTGGGTTGAGGTCCTGCTGGGACCCGATTTCCCAGGGGACCTCACTCTGAGAGCTCAGTTCCCTCAGATTACTGTCCTCTTCTCCAGCTTCCGTCGCCCCCTGGTGGCATCCTGTGGCCTGCACATGCCACCTGGCAGGGTCCAGCACCCCCCAGAGGTCCCACCTGCCCCTGGACAGTCTTCTCAGGCCTTCACTCCATGCTGTCACACAGGCAGCTGTTGCCTGCTGGCCTGTCCCTCCACCAGGGTGATCCTGCATGCACCAGGCTTGGGCTGTGAAACTCGTTCATTGAGCACCTACTGTGTGCAGGGCATGTCAGGCACTGTGACCCAGCAGCACCCAGGAGGGCCTGCCCTTGTGCTGCCTCCTGACGCTGACCCAATCAGCAGTCATTTCAGAAGGTGAGGTGAGAGGTGGAGACAGCCTGGGGGTCCTAGGGGTCCCTCCCGGTGGAGACCTGCAGGGTGCGCCTGCTGGAGGCCTCGGGGAGGGAGCTCCAGGAACAGCACCTGCTGTGGGAAGAAGCAAGCAGGGAGGCCACTGTCCCCCTGGGTTATGGGGACAGTGCTGGGGAGCCACTTGAGTCTGGGGCAAGTGACCATATCCAAGATGGAGCTGCAGGCTGGATTTGGACATGTTCTGGAATCCTGGGGGGAGGCTGCAGGGCGGGCGGGGCACTCTCCTGTGGTGGTGGGGACGTGGGGGAAGGAAGGACTAGCAAGATGCACACAGGGTGGGCGGCCCCAAGTCAGGAGCTGGCAGGGACCACGGGCAGCTGCAGATGGTGGGGTGGAGGGGGCTCGGGTGCTGCCTGCCCCAGGCACCCCAGGGCTCCCTGAAGATGTGGCAGACGCCAAGGGTGACAGCTCGAACTTCTGTGAGGTAGTGATAATCCCCACAGGGTTTGTCTCCAGGATTCTGTCCCTGGGCTTCAGGACGTGGGTCTGGGCTCTCCTGTGCCCCTAGTTATCTCACCTGCTCTTGGCATTGCCCTGGCTCAGGAATGGAGGCTCACACCCATCTCCCACGTTCCCCAGCCCTGTCCATGCCTGACACCCGGCACTTTGGCACCCAAGAACAGGGCTCCGGAGAGCCTCAATACCAAGAGGTGAAGGGGTCCCTGGACCTTCCCCCTGCTCCTCCTTGGGCCCCAGCCACCCTTCCATGCCCGCCCTGGCCAGCCCCACTCATGGCCATGGGGAAGGCTTCCCTCCTCGCTGGCCACATCTCCAGCCAGCAACCCTAACGCCTGTCAGACTAAAGAGGGTAGAGATGTCCCCAGCAGTCTCTACAATGCCCTGCCTCCTTCAGGCCCTGCTTTAGTTAAGTCCCATCTAACAGGGCAGCCCCCGACCACAGCCTGGTGACTTGACATATTCTAGTTTTGAGGAAGTGGGTAAGGCCCAGGGGTGGGGGCACTCTACAGGGTCAAGGTACCAAAGTTCCTCCTACAGTGTTGCTGGTCTTCCTCATGGTCCAAGAGGATTGCTGGAAGGCTGGCCCTATGCCCACACTCTGACCCAATGGTTATTTCCTGAAAATGGCTCACATCACAGAGTCACCTGATAGGGTGGCATTTAACTAGGGCGATCCTGAGAAAAGACAAGCAGGTTAACTAGGAGTTTCTGTCAGAAAACACGAACATTAACAAAACCCATTAGACAAGTTTTTTTAAGTTTAGCCACATCTCCACTAACATATGCTAAGGAACATCACAGATGTCCTGCAAAACAGCATCTGGGACTTCCCCAAACAGCCCAGTAGAGCAACGAACCACTGGGGAGGTTTGTAGTTTTAAAAACCAGCAAAAAGTGCTCAGCTTCCTTCACAGAAAGAAAACAAGACAAATTCAAATGTGACTTAGAATAAGGTGACTCACGGTTGGAAGTGGCCTGTTCTTCAGTATTGTTGGGAAGGTAAACTGGTCCATCCGTAGAGAATCTTCAATGTTAAAAAACCCAGGCTGCAGGCCAGGGCTGTGGCTCAGTAGCAGAGCACTTGCCTAGCAAGCGCGAGGCACTGGATTCAATCCTCTGCACCACATAAAAAATAAAGGCATCGTGTCCATCTACAAATATTAAAAACCAAAACAAAATCCCTGGCTAGCCAGCCACACCTGCAACCCCATGGGCTCAGGAGGCCAAGGCAGAAGGACCCCAAGTTCGAGGCCAGTCTGGGCAATGTGGTTAAGACCACAGGAAAATTAAAAGGATGTAGCTCAGGGATGGGGTTGTGGCTCAGTAGCAGAGCACTCGCCTAACACACCGGAGGCCCTGGGTTCGATCCTCAGCACCACATAAAATATTGTGTCTAACTTAGCACCCCTGGGCTCAAACCCAGTACCAAAGCTGCGGGATGGGGGTGGGGGAATGGGAAGAAACGGTAGAATGAATGGGACGAAACCTGCCTGTCCATGTGTGAATACACAGCCAGTGTACTCCACACAATGTACAACCACAGAACGGAGAACTACACCTCATGTACATATGATGTGTCAAAACGCACTCTACTGGGCCAGGACTGTGGCTCAGTGGTAGAGCGCCTGCCCAGTAGTATGAGGCACTGGGTTCGATTCCCCCCGTACCACATAAAAACAAATAAAGGTATTGTGTCCATGTATTATAAAAAACCAAACAAAACCAAAAACCCTCCACTGACATTTAAAAAGAATTAAAACAACCCCCCCCAACCCTGTCAACCCTATCCAGCAATTTATTAGCAACAGCACCCCACACAGTAAAGGGACATCCATTTCCCCCAAGACTTGCCTCAGAGCAAAGGTCCTGAGGTGGAGGANAGCCAGGTAGTAGCCTGGGGGCTCCAACTGGGGGATGACTAGAGGTCACAGGCTCTGGCCCCAGCAGGCCTGGTCAAAGGAGTGTAGAACCTCCAAATTCACTTTGAGGGGCACAGCCACAGCCTCTCAAAGGCGACGAGATCCACTTGCTGTGCGCACCTCTGTTTAAACCACTGCTACGAGAAACAGCAATTCTTGGGTTGAGGTGCAGGTGGGAGGCACGGGGAATGGAGCCGGCCACCAACAATGGACAGGGCCGGGCCAGTTCTTGGTGGGTCTGGAAAGACGTGGGGAGGACTCTCTAAACCGGGGAGGTTGGGCATGGGTATGATGAAAGATGGCGCATGATCCACACAGCCAGGGGTTCTTCCCTCTGAACTAAGGTCCACCTGCTACCAGGGTCCAGACAAAAAAGCCCCCTGGGGCCTGAGCCCCTCCGTCCGTCCTGCCCTGGAGTTCAATGGCCTGAGCACCTCTCTTTTGCTCTGAGAGTCAGATGGAACTGGAGATGCCTGTACTATTAGCCTGAGGTAGGCGGCGACACCAGCAACTCACAGCACTGGGTGACAGCGCCCGCGGTGGTCAGGTCGCGATATTCCCGGTACATATTGTGGGTGCCACTACGGGAGTCGTAGCGCAGCCAGATACCAAAGTTCTTCACCCGCAGTGGGGACTTCTCAAACACCTGCCAAGGCAAGGGGTGGTCAGCATGAGGTGCAAATGGCAAGCAGGCCTCCCCCGGGTCCTTAGTCCTGCCTCGGAAAGACAGCCCAACCCCCAGGGCCAGACTCTGAAGCAGCAGTTTCCAAGTCTTGCTCCTCTAGGCACCCTCAGGGGGCATACTAAGTAAGGGAAATACCCCCAAAACCCAGTGCAGAAAGGGTTCAGGCAGGGCTGCCTCCTAGCACATGGACACAGCTGTGGACAGTCCCCAATCTCCAAAGACAAGCAGGCCAAACTAGCCACTGCCTAATGTCCACTACAGTGCACCTACCCAGTTACAGGACCTCTCCCTACTTCACAGACATGGCCTAAGAGTCTTCACCAAGGAGTCCCGCGACACCAACTACCCTCCCCCCAGGGTCCCAGGCTATATAACTATGGATCTGCACAGGGAAGCCCATCCCACATCATGGCTCCAGGTCTCTGAAGACTGCTAAGCCTGTAGATATGCCCAGTGCCGGCTGGAAGGCGGAGATCCACTCCAGATCGAGTGCCGTCTCAGACTCTCCATACCTGCCCACAGTAGACAATTTCCCCTGAAGACTTCTTCATCTTCTTTAGCTGAGATACAAAATACCAGAAGCGGGACTTGGCAACAACGTGATTGGGTGCAAAGATTCGCATTCGGTACAGAGGTGGGGTGTGGCATTTGGGGGTGGGAAGGCAGCGGCCCACCACCTTGTATTCTCGAAGCTGAAAGAAAATAGCAGTAAGGCCAGGCTAGCACCCAGAACCAAGCCTGGCAATAGCCAGATACAGGAAATGGATGCAGGGTTCTCCTAGGACCTCCAGCAGGAATTCAGATGTCGTGGATCATATTCCCACCCCGACCTTCAACCACAAACCGACCTTCAACCACAAACCAGAGCAGTGAGGATTCTGGGTGCATTTCAAAATTTCTGATGCGCATTTCAAACCTGCTGTCCCTCCCTTTCTTTTTACAAGTGGGAAAACTGAGACCTAGATTGGCAGCCTCCTTTCTCAAGCTTTCATCCCTAACTGCTCTGTGATCCCTGAGAGTCACTCTGCAGTTTAGCAATCATCCTCTTCTATCCTGGGGTCTTGAGATCCCGGACAACTCGGGAAAGAACCAGGACAAGAACCCGGGGCCCTCTGCAACTGTGGTTCCCTGCAGAACCTTTGTCTACAGGTGTAAAGGTGAGGATGTCTGCCAAGTCCACAAATGGCAACGCAGCCTTTACTGACATTAATGAAAAATAGCCACAACTTTCCAAGACTCTGCTCCTACTTCCTGCTCTGGGCAGATCCACTGGCCTTGTGACCACCCACCTAGGAAGGGAAAAATGGAGCTGGCCCACAACTGATCCAGGGAGGAAACCGAGGTTGGAGGTCTGTACCTCACCCGTTCTTTTTTCCCAGAGGCAGAGTCTTGCTAAATCGCCCAGGCTGACCTCGAACAGGCGATCCTCCCACCTCAGCCCTCCGAGCAGCTGGGACTGCAGGCGTGCGCTATCGCGCCGGGCTGGCCGTACGTTTTCCCTGGTGCACTACAGTGCCCCGACTCTGCCCGGCGCGTGCACAGTCCTAAGACCCGCGCTCCTAGTTTGCGCTCGATGTTTGCCATGTCTCCTCCCAGCCACGCCAGGGCAGAAGCGACTGCTATCCCCTACCAGGTTAACTTCGCAGACGGGCAAACTAATGCTCAGAGACTAGAGGAAAGGCCGCGACACAGCCCCCCACGCTGTGCGACGTGTCCCTTCCCCTGGGAAGCGGACTCGGCCTCCCTGGGCCCTTGCGCCGGCCCAGGCCACGCGCAGGCCTCCCCACGCGGCGCCCGCACGGCCGCCATGTTGGCAACACCTCGGGGCGTCGGAGCGCGGCCTAGCAGGACCCAGACAGGAGCACGCACCGCCGACTCGGCCTGCGCCACCGACCCGGGCCCCTGGTGCGATCCGCACCGCGTTCCGCAACCCCAGGCCACACAGCGCCCATCTTACCGTGCCCGAGGCCTTCATAGCGCTCTCTCTGCGATCGCCGCCACCCACAAAAGGAAGTTGCTTCCTTCGCGCAGTCGCTCACCATGAGTCCACGGCAGGAAGTCCCGCCCTCTAGAAGCCATGCGCTCATTGGCTTCTTGTCTCGGCGCTCAAGGAGGTCCGCTTCCTCATTGGCTTCGAATCCATCCACCAGTCCCAGCCCGGCCACGCCTCACCGCGAGACTACATTTCCCAGGTGCAGCGAGCGTCACCTGTTCCGGGGCCGTGACCCAACGTCGGCGCCAGCGGCACTCGAATGGTCTTGTGTGGACTCCAGCGTTCCTTTCCCCACAGAGCCCGGAGGCAGCAGAGCCTACGATGCACTCGTGGGGATTCTTCCAACCTGGCGCCTCTTCTCCCCGGAAGTGCGTTACGGAGGTCTTGAGTCACGTGCCTAAGAGTTCTCATCTGTAAAATGGGAATAAAGATGTTTTTCTCCTATAGATGTTCTACACCAACGTTGATGAAGCGCTGAAATGCTAGTTGTTTTTGGAGGCCTGATTCGTGTTTTGTAGTAGCTGGGATTCAAATCCCACCTGTTTGCTCCCGGTTCTCACAGCTCCTGTGGGACCCGAGGATGGTGGTGGAGGACATTGGGACTGATCAAGATTCAACCCTTAGGGATGAGGGTGTATCTCGGTGGTAGAACACCTGCCTAAAATGCACGAGGCCCTGGGTATGATCCGCAGCACAGAAGGTGGGGAAAAGACCCCCCCAAATCCAAGATCCAGTCCCCATCCTTGAGGGGTTTCTGGCTTAGCAGTTTGCTCAGGCAGAAAGAAGTCTCTGGCGAAAAGGAAATAACTACAAACAACTTACTGATAACAGGTTATAAAATAAAGAAGAAAAAAGAGGAATAAGTACTTATTTTCGAGCGGGGGTGGGGCGCGGGCTCCTAGAGGAGATGACACTTGAGCCCCATGAGCATTTTTCCTTTTTTAAATTAAAATGTAGTAGCAGCTGGAACTGAAGTAGAGCGCTCCCTGTCACCAAAACAAAACAAAAAAGTAAAAATAAAATGAAATAATTAATAAAGGTTTAATTAAGATTCCATACAGTTCATTGAACGTGTACAATCTACTGGATTTAGTGGTGCACACCTGTTGTCCGAGCTATTCAGGAGGCTGAAGCAGGAGGATCACTGGAGCCTAAGGTTTCAAGGCCAGCCTGGGCAGTGTGGAAAGACTTGACTCTTTCTATTGGAAATAAATTGTACAATCCAAGGATTTTTAGTACATTCGAAGATGCACTTTCATATATCTTTCATATATGTACAGTTGTGTAAACATCACATTAGAATATTTTTACCATCCCCAGAAGAAACCCTTTACCAATAGCTTTCACTCCCCATTCCCTCCCCCAACCCTAAGCAAATTTGCCTATTCTGGACATTGCACATAATCCTATAAGATGAGGTCAATTGTGATTGGCTTCCTTTACCTAGCATAATGGTTTTTTTTTAAATATTTTTTAGTTGTTGATGGACCTTTATTTTATTCATCTGTATGTGGTGCTGAGAATCTAACCCAGTGCACCACACGTGCTAGGCAAACGTGCTACCGCTGAGCCACAGCCCCAGCCCCAGCATAATGTTTTTAAGGTACATTCACGTTGGAGCATGGCTCAATACTTCATTTTTTGAAACCTATTTGTTCTTTTTAATTATACATTACTGTTGAGTGTATTTTGACATATCATGCATATGTGGAGTGTAACTTCCCATTCTTGTGGTTGTACATGATACAGAGATACACTGGTCGTGTATTCATATGTGAACATAGAAAAGTTATGTCTGATTCATTCTACACTAAAGTTATGTCTGATTCATTCATACACTACTATTTGTAGTATGAAACTACAAATGGAATCGATGGGTTCTATGGTAGCTCTGTTTCCTATTGCCATCTACCCTCCTTAATTAAAAAAAAATATTTTTGGTTATAAATAGATGTGATACCTTTATTTAATTAATTTATCTATTTTGGGGTACCAGGGATGGAACTCAGGGGCACTCATCCCTAGCTGAGCCACATCCCTAGCTCTGTTTTATCTTTTATTTAAAGACAAGATCTCACTGAGTTGCTTGGAGCCTTGCTAAGTTGCTGAGGCTGGCTTTGAACTCGCCTCCTGCGGTGCTGAGAATTGAACCCAGTGCCTTACACATGCTAGACAAGCGCTCTGCCACTAATATTACTAAAAATAATAGATTGTACGAATACATTATGTTTTGTTTATCTGCTCAACAGTTGGGCAATTTGTTTTTTTTCCCCTTTTGGCTACTGTGAATAAAGCTGTCAGAATATTTGCATACAACTCTTTGTGTCAACCTGTACCTTCAATTTTCTTGTGTGTGTAACTACAAATGGAATCGACGGGTCCTATCGTGGCTCTGTTTAACCTTTGATGACTGCTAGGTTCTTCTTCAAAACACCTGCATCAGGGCTGGGGCAGAGCCCCTGCCTCGCATGTGTGAAGCACTGGGTTCCATCCTCAGCACCACATAAAAAAATAAATAAATAAAGATACTGTGTCCATCTACAACTAAAAAATTGCCTGCATCATTTTATATTCCGACTATCAACACAGAAGGGTTCTGACTTCTCCACATCCTTTACAATGCTTTTTATTATTTTTCTCTCTTATTGTAGCCATCATAGATGTGTGAAATAGTATCTCATTGTGGTTTGGATTTTCATTTCCCTGGTGGCTAATAATGTTGAACTAATTTATTTATTTCCTTTTTAAAATTTTTACGGTGCTGGGGATGGAAGCCAGGGCCCTTGGGCATGCTAGGCAAGCTTTCTACCACTGACATGCAACCCCAGCAAATATTTATTTTATTAATTTATTGCAGAACATCTATCCATTTGGCCATTTCTATATCTTCTTTGGAGACATCTCTATGGAAATGCTTTACCCAATTTTAAATCGAGTTGTCTTGTTCCTGTTGAGTTGGAAGAGTTCTTTATTCTATAGATACAAGGTTCTTATCACACATGTGTCTTGTAAGGTTTTTCCCTCCTGTGGGTTGTCTTGTCACTTCCTTGATGGGGTTGCTCTGAGATGTTAAAAGATTCAATTTGCACTAAGTCCAGTTTATCTTTCTTTTTCCCCTTTGGCTTCTTGCGCTCTTGGACACATCTAAGAAACTATTGTGGAATCCAGGAGCATGCTAGGTATGCCCAGGCTCTCCTTAGAAGAATTTGTAGTGGCAGCCCCTATCACTACCTCTTCCCGGGTTAGGACCCACTTTTCCTGGCCAACATCAGGCGAAAGGCAACTCGGTTCTAAAGGCGCTGCCGCCAACGTCCACCAGGTGGCAAAAGAGCCCTTCTTTCGTTGTGCGCAGCGAGGCCGAGAAGCCAGACCGCGGTGGGCGCGTGCTCCCGGTCCTCTGGCGCCTCGCCCCGCTGGGCAGGTTTCTCCACCCGTAAGATGAGGCCAACACCAGTGCCCAGCCCGCAGGGTTACTGAGAAATTCAAGTGGCCGCCGGATTATTCCTCCTGGGAAGGCGGGGACCCCCGCCCCGCCCCTGGGCTTAAACCTGCGCCTGAGCTGCTGCAAGGGGACCGGATGACAGAAAGAGATCCTGCAAACCCGACGACCGAGTCTCAGGTTGCAAAGGGATCCTGGGAGCTGGGGAGAGAACCGGGAAGGGAATTAGGGCAGGGGCGGGAGGGGGTGGTGGGGAGGGCCGGGGAGGATCCTGAGCCTCAGCCTTGGCCCTCGGCCTTGCGCTTTTATGCGCGAAGCCTGGGTCGCAGTGACCCGGGAGAGGAAGGAGGCTGCGTGGGCGTGGGTGCTCGGGGTGGGGTCCTGGCCTCCGCCCATTTACTTATAAGTTTTATTTCCTTGTTCCCCACTCCCCTCTCGGACCTGCGGGGGCCCCTACCTTCCCACCACACACCCTCTGACCCCCCAAGAGCCTCTCCCCAAGATCTGTCCTCAGGAATCTAGGCCTGGCAAGTTGGTCCGGACACCTGCTGAGTGACCTACCCACCACCCGCTGTGCGTCCTGGCTGCCTCTGTCACCACGGCTCACCCAGGTGTGATGAGTTCCTGGTTGGCAAGGCGGTGGCCAAACACCCTGTCCCCCTGTCTTTCTTCTCCGCAGGACCTTGAAGGCACCCATTTATTAATCCAGGGTACAGGGCCACACCTCAGCTTGGATCGTGGCAGGGTGGCCCAGTGGGTCTGTCCCCTTCCTACTCACTGCAGACTCAGGAGTCGCACCTGTGCCCAGTCAGCTCGGGGCAGGATTCTGCTCCTGGGACCGTGAGTTCAAAGCCAGCCTCAGCAACTTAGCGAGGCCCTAAGCAACTCAGCCAGACCCTGTCTCTAAGTAAAATACAAAAAGGGCTGGGGAGGTGGCTCAGGGGTCAAGTGCCCCTGGGTTCAGTCCCTGGTACCAAAAATAAATAAATAAGTTTTAAAAATCTGCTTCTGGCTCTTGACCCTTGATCTCCAAAATGTCCCGAAGCCACGTCCTCCCCTGAACCCCAGGTGCCTCTTGACCCTGATTGTCACCTCTCCTGCTCCTCGCCTGCCCAAGGCTCCTTCTCTGAATCCCTTCCTTCCTTCCCTGCTCTGACCAGGCCCTGAACTGGCCCTGAGGACTCAGCTGGAGCCTGGACAAACTAAAGCCCCAGGCCCTTGGCTGGGGTGGAGCTGGGGGGGTACAGCTTGCCTAAGGGAGGCCCTGATTTTACCCCCAGTCCCCCCCCCAAAAAAAACCAAAAACAAAAACAAAAGAAAAACACACACACACAAAACCTCCCAGTCCTAGAGGGGGCCAGGGACAATGATGGGGGTAATAGACAAAAGCCAAAACAAATGAATAAAATACACCCCTGGCAGAGTGGGCCGCATGCCAGGCAGAAAGTAAAGGGAGGAGGGAGGGGTGCCAGGCCCCATGTGGCTCTTCCCCAGGCCCCTTGACCCTGTCACTTGCTTCAGGGCCATGGGTATGAGTGAGTCTCTGAGATTGTTGTGATGTCAAATGAACGGCTACTTGGAAAGAGCCGCAGTTGGCACCTGGGGAACTGCGGACACTTGATCTGTTTGCCATTCCCATTGTTAAACTGATTGTTTTGCTTCCTGGCCAAGCTCAAGGTGACGGTTTCAATAACTCTCATTTTCTTCCGTTCCATTCAGTTGATTGTCTCTCTTTTAACCAAACAACTTCCCTTTAAACACGATTATCATGAAATGCGCTTACAAACAAGAAAGGTCAACACTATGAAATGTCTCCCTCCTTCGCCCTTCATGGCTTCTGGGTCCCCTCCCAAGCTGACAAATAAATTGTGTTCCCTTCCGGAGACAGTCTGGGCAGATCCAAAGAGGTCTTTGTTGCCAGCCTCATCTCATTTAAAGTTTCTGACCGAGGAAGTCTGCACCTTCCTCTTCAAAGTACAGTGAACATCTTTCCATATCATATTATCTTTTTTTTTTCTTTCTTTCTTTCTTTTTTTTTTTTGTACTGGGGATTCAACCCAGAGGTGCTTAACCACTGAGCTACACCCAGTGGGGACCACGGGTGCATGTCTGTCATCTCAGTGACTCGGGAGGCTAAGGCAGGAGGATTGCAAGTTTTGATTCCAGCCTCAGAAACTTACTGAGTCCATCTTTCAAAATAGAAGATAAAAAGGGCTGGGGATGTAAGTCAGTGGTCGAATGCCCCTGGGTTCAATCCCTAGTACCAATATATAAATAAATGGGAAATGCCAGAAATAAACAAATTACAAACTTTAAATGGTGCACTCTTTTGCATAGTATGATGAAATCTCTTGCCACCCTTCTCCATCCCACCAGGAACAGGAAGTATCCCTTTTTCCAGTGTATCCACACTGTATCCCCTACCTACCCGTTAGTTACATAGTAGCTGTGTCAATTATCAGATCAACTGTTGAAATGTGTCAGTGCTTTTGATCAAGTAACCCTAAGGAGTAGCCTATTGCTACTTCACATTGCATATGTCACCCACCTCACTTCATCTCTGATTATCACAAAAAGGGTAAGTACAGTACAATAAGATATTTGAGCTGGGCTTGGTGGCCCACACCTGTAATACCAGCGAGTGGGGAGGCTGAGGCAGGAGGATTACAAATCAAGGTCAGCCTCAGCAACTCAGCAAGACCCTATCTCAAAAAGAAAAAAAAAAAAAAGGGCTAAAAATGTAGCTAAGGGGTAAAGCACCCCAGGAGTCAATCCCTGGAACAGGGAGGGGGGACCCAAAACATGTATAGGGAAAGACCCAGCATGTATGGAGTTTGGTATTATCCAGTTTTCAGGCACCCACTGGGGTTTTAGAACATATCCTCCATGGTGAAGGAAGTACTCCTATATTCCACAGTAAGACTGGCCTTAGCTTTGTCAGAAAATCCCCTTTAGCTGGGCATTTAGGTTGTTTCCAATTGGTTGTTGTTATAGAGAGATACATTCCTGGAAGTCCCAGTTCCTGGAAGGAGCGCAGCTGGGTTCCAAGGCCCGGGCTTTTGCTAAGTCTTCCTTTCCTTCCCCCCCCCCTTCTTTTTCTTTTCTTTTCACCAGGGATGGAACCCAGGGCCTCACACAAACCAGGCAACCCTCCAACCCCCCCAGAGCCATTTTTTCTTCCTGCTCCTCCCTGATCCCATCCCCAGGGCTGGGTCATTGACACTCCCAAGAGCTGGGGATGAGGATTCCCATCTGCACACCTTTGCCAATATGCGGAGTTCTCACCTTTTTCATCTGTGTTAGTCCAACAGGTGGGAGACGGGTTCATGTGATTGCTCTCCTGCTCCCTTGGCCATTTTTCAAATTACTGAGGTATATTCTGAGTATTAAATTACATGGTTTTAAAACACATCACTGAGCCAGGAGCGGTGGTGCACGTCTGTAATCCCAGCGACTCGGGAGGCTGAGGCAGGAGGATTACGAGTTCAAAGCCAGCCTCAGCAATGGCCAGGTGCTAAGCGACTCAGTGAGACCCTGTCTCCAACTAAAATACAAACTAGGGGCTGGAGTTGTGGCTTGGTGGTAGAGTACTTTCCTAGCATGTGTGAGGTACTGGGTTCAATCCTCAGCACCACATATAAATAAATGAATAAAATAAATGTCCACCAACATCTAAAAAAAAAAAAAAAAGCTTAAAAAAATACAAAATAGGACTGGGGATGTGGCTCAGTGGTCCAGTGCCCCTGAGTTCAATCCTGAGTACCGCCCCCCAAAAAATACCACTGAGATGTAATTGGAGTACAAAAGTCATGTATTTAGGATGCACTGTGAACACAGTTTCGACAAGTATGTGAACCCATGAAACCATTGCCAAGGTCAAGGTCCTGACCGTCATCATCCCCAGCAGTTTCCTTGGCCCTTTGCTGTGATTCTTCCCTCCTCCTCCATCCTTACACAGCTCTGATCCACCTTTGGTCACTATAGAGTCATGTGTGTGTTCCAGAATTTTATATAGTGTCTTTCTTTCTTCCTTTCTTTCTGCTGGGGATGGCACCCAGTTATCACACATGCCGGGCAAGCCCCCTACTGCTGAGCTACATCCCCTGACCATTTAATATTTAAATTTTGAGAGAGGGTCTTGCTAAGTTACTGAGGCTGGCCTTGAACTTGTGATCCTCCTGTCTCAGCCTCCAGAGTTGCTGGGCAACTCACAGGCATGTACCATTGCTCCCACAGACTCTGAGAATCATTTTGAGATGAGTCATCTTAACAATATGGAGACTTCCAAACCATGAACATGGTATACCTTTCCATTTATTCAGGTCCGCATGAATTTATCTTAGTAATATTTTGTAGTTTTTAGTGTTGAGGTCTTTTGTTAAATTTTCCCTAACTATCTGTCTTAGTCTGTTTGGGTTATAACAAAGTACCATGAACTATGTAGGTCATAAGCGATAGAAATTCATTTCTCTGTTTTGAGTCCTATGAAGTTCAAGATCAAGGTGCCAGCAGATTTTGAGGCTGCTGAGGGCCTGCTTTCTCATAGCTCGTGCCTTCTCTCTGTGTCTTCACCTGGTATAAGGGGCAAGGCCTTTCTCTGGAGCTTCCTTTTTAGGGACACCAATTCTATCTATCTTCTCTTATGACCTAATCATCTCCTAAAAGTTTCTGCCTCCCAATACTATCCGTTTGAAGGTTAGAAGTTCAACACATTAACTCCCTTCTCCTCCACAGAGCTAGAGATGAGATGCAGGGCTTTGTGCATGCTAAGTAAGTCTTGTATCACTGAGCTATGTTCCCAGCCATCAGCACATGAATTTTTGGAGAGACACAAACATTCAGACTGGAGTGATATTTTACTTCCTTTTACATATCCTATTACAAATGGGCCTTTAAAAAAATTCCCCTCCCAATTGTTTTCTGCTAGAATATAAAAATTTAATTTTATTTCATATTGAATTCAATTGCTTTTGGGGGGGGCTACTGTAGATTGAACTGAGGGGCACTCCACTACTGAGCCATATCCTCAGCCTTATTTTGTAGTTTTTAATTTAGAAACAAGGTCTCACTGAATTGCTTAGTACCTTGTTTTTGCTGAGGCTGGTTTTGAACTCATGATCCTCCTGCCTCAGCCTCCCGAGCCACTGGGATTACAGGTGTGTGACACTACATCAGGCTCAAGTGCTTTTTAACCAATGCATTTGCTAAATTCATTCATTACTTTTAGTATTTCTTTTTTTTTAATATATTTTTTTTTAGTTGTCAGTGGACACAATACCTTTATTTATTTATTTTTATGTGGTGCTGAGGATGGAACCCAGTGCATCGTGCATGCTAGGCAAGTGCTCTATCACTGAGCCACAACTCCAACCCCTAGTTTTAGTAGTTCTTATAGATTCCCTTGGGTTTTCAAAATAAACAATTGTATTACCTGCAAATAGCAATTTTTACTTCATCTTTTTGAGTCTTTATGCCTTTTATTTATTTTTCTTGCCTTATTACAAGGGCAAGGACAATGTTGAATAGATGTGCTAAAACCTGCCATTCTTGTCTGGTTTCCAGTCTCAAGAGGAAACAATTTGATCTTTCACCATTAAGTGTAATATGACCTGCAGGGATTTTGTAGATGTTCCTCATTTCATACCTAATTTGCTGAGAGTTTTTCTTTTTCTTTTTCTTTTTTTAATTTTTTTTTAGTTGTAGATGGACACAATAATTTTATTTTGTTTATTTATTTATTTTTATGTGGTGCTGAGGATTGAACCCAGTGCCTCACACATGTTAGGTGAGCGCTGTACCGCTGAGCCCCAGCCCCATCTTTTTCTTTTTTTGGTACCAGGATTGAACTCAGGGGCACTCGACCACTGAGCCACCTCCCCAGCCCTATTTTGTATTATATTTAGAGACAGGGTCTCACTGAGTCGCTTAGTGCCTCACCAATGCTAAGGCTGGCTTTGAACTTGAGATCCTACTGCCTCAGCTTCCAGAGCCATTGGGATTATAGACATGGGCCACCACACCTGGCCTTGAGTTTTTTATTTTCAATCATGAATGAGTATTGAATTTCTTTAAATCATTTTTGCATCCATTGAAACGATCATGTGAATTTATTGCATTTTAATACACATTTCTTTCATCATGCACTGTGTGTGCCCACCATGGTGTACAAGCTATACAGCCAGGTGACCATGAACTGAAACCTCTACAAGTGTGAGCCAAAATAAACCTCTCTTCTTTTTAAGTTGAATGTCTTAGGCATTTTGGTACAGTAACAGAAAGCTGACTAACACATTAAGAATGAGGCTGAACCTTGTTCTTGTGCTTAAGAGCCATTTGCACTTCATATTTGTGTGATGTCTGGATTTATATCCCTCTAGGTCATTAGCATTTTCTTTTTGCCTTGTACATGTTGCTTATATAAGGAGAACAGGTCAACTTTGCTTTTCAGTTTCATTTATTACTTTTTGACATTATTTATGAACCTTCTGCCAGAAGAAAATTTAAGGTGTATATATGTCACCTCTGTGCTGCTCTCAGGTGATAGCTTGGCTTCAGGTCTCTAGCAACGGCAGCACAAATGCTGAGAGCTAGTCACAGAGCAAAGTGCTGCCCTCGTGAACCAGGAAGCACAGGAGCGGGGGAAAGCAGCAGGCCCCTGGACTAGGATCTAGGGACCTCCTACTTGGCCCATGTCCTAGAGGTCCCACCCACTCCCAGTACTACCACCAGGGACTAGGCTTTCAACACATGGTCTCTGAGGGGGACACTCTTGGTCACAGGGTGGAGAAATCTGAGAACGGTGACTCGTGTCCATGGCATGGTTGGTACCAAATTCCAAAGCAACCTTCCTGCTCGGCCATTAGAAACCCTCAAGGATTTAAACTTATGAAAAAAAGAAAAAATATATATATATATATATTAATGTTTGTGTCACTGAGTTCCCAGTTTTCCCTGGGCAGGTTTCGGGCTTTGTCCCTAGACCTTCCTTATGGGGCTTCTCTGGGGCTGAAGGCGTCACCTCTGTCCTGCTCTCAGTCTTCTTGCTCATTCTCAGAGTATTGCGGAGAATGTCACCCAAGGTTGTCAGTGGCCCAGAAACCGGCCAGTCCTTTTGAAGGGCCGAAACCTCAAGTTTGGGGCCAGAGAGGAGGACACAGGTCTGTGTCTCTGGGCTGTGGCTCACAGAAAGTGAAAGAAAAACACTGAGCTAAGCCCCCACCGGCACTTCCTGCCCCACGAGGGCAGCTCCACCGGCAGGGGACACATGTCTACCCGCGTCCCTCTGTCTTATGCTCCAAGTGAGGCGCCCTGAAACCTGTCTTCTCAGGAACACCCTGATCACTGTCACCCTGACCCCGGGGCCCTTCCCGGAAACCTCAAATCACTCTGGCTCCTCCCACTTGTCAGCCTGTCCCAACCCGGCCCTTCCCGGAATACCCTGATCCCATCCACTCTGATTTAGTGCCCTCCTCCCCAGAAACCCTCAAACCTCAAACCACTGTCTGCTCCTCCCGCTTGTCCTTGGGTTTCAGTCTCAAAGTCCTTTCCTCCAGGAAGCCCTCCTGGGAGCTTGGCTCCGAGGGTCCCCGAAATCGCTTCGGGGTGACAATCTACCTTGGCCTCCACTAGACCGCCAGCTTTTCTGGGCAGGAGCGGGGCCCTCCTTGTCCCCCAGGCCTCACACACAGGTGGTGTCTGGCAAGCACCCAGAGTTAAAGTCAACAAAATACTCATCAAAGTCAGGACTTACCATGGGATTACAGAGACAAAGAAGAACTCTTAAATCTGTCCTTAAAGCTGTACTTCCTCTTGAGGACACTGGCTCAGCTGTGTGTCTGTGTATGTGTGGGTGCATGTGTGTGTGTCGCAGTACTAGAGATTGACTCCAAGGGTAGCTCCCCCTGAGGTACACTCCCAGCCCTTTTATTTATTTATTTATTTTTAATTTTGAGGTAGAGTTTGTAAGTTGCTGAGGCTGGCCTCGAACTTGTGATCCTCCTTCCTTAGCCTCCCAAGTCACTGGGATTTCAGGGGTCTCTTTACCTGGATGCTGCCCAGGCTTAGCCCCTCCTCCTCAAGGTGGCTTCAAGGCTCTAGTGAATGTCACCAGCCCCTGCTTTGTACCTTCCTGTGGCTCCTGGTTACTCTTAGAACAAAATCCACCTTCTCCTAAAGACCCTGAAGTCCCAGGATCTGGCTCCTGCTGACACCCCGGCCTCCCACAGGGGTCTCCTGGCTGTCCCCCTGAACTGCTAACCCCCCTCTGCCCTGGCTGTGTCCTCCCGGGTACCCCTTCTCAGGCCAGTTCTTAGCCCTGCTTCAAGTCGGGACCCCTTTGCGTCTGTCTCTCCTGTCACCACGCCTTTACTATCCTGGATAATTTGGCTTGTCCTGGTTTGCTGCCTCCCAGCCAGGCTGCCGACCCCGAGGGGGCAGGGCTGTCCCCCTGTCTTTCTAGGGCCAGAGTCCAGGGAATGATGGGGAAGTGGCTGAGTATTAAGAAGTCTCCCGAGAGAAGCACCTCAGAGGAGAGCTTGACACTGCTTGGGCCTCTGTGTCCTTCCCGGGGAAACCCAGCCCCTGCCCTTCCCTAGGTGCCGATCAGTTCTACTGGGCACCAGGCCACACCCGTGGGTAAACCCCAGCACCAGCGGCTAAGCCACGAGTGGACCTGGGGCCCCCCGACCCGCTGACATGACCTGGGCCCCATCTGTGCGTCGCCCCTTCCCCCGAGTCTGGCTCTCCAGCAGCTGGACTGAGAAGGGCTACCCCTGCCGAGTTCTGGAACTTTCTGCCCCTCCCTGGCCAGACCCTGCCGCCTCCCCTCCCCCACCCCCACAGAGGGCTCTGACTTTCAGTAAATGACAGAGGCTCAGGAAACCAAGGGGCCCGCACAGGAAGGAGCCAGTGGGGCTTTCCTGCCTGGCCTCCCGGCCTCGCTCGGCCTTCCTTAGTCCAGGGTTCCCACCGCCAGGTAAGAGCTGGCGGGGCCACAGGCTCTGGCCACCCCTGGGGGGAAGGTGGTGGCTGGGGACGGCTGGGCTGGTGGAGGGACTGAGGAAGCCAAGGAGACCCGGTCCTCAGGCGCCAGAGCAGCGGCGGCAGGGCCTCTTCTCCAGGGACAGTGCATCTCTGGCTCTTGGGGTCCCCGCGTGGTCCTGCCTAGAAGAGCGCCCCAATTCTAGCCCTGCGCCCCTGCAGGAGGCATTGCGCATGCGCCGGGCCCCAGGGGGCCAAGGTCGCAGCCCCCACTCCAAGCCCGCCGGAGACTAGAGGGCGGCCTGGCTCTGACAGGGGACCTCGGGGGTTAAAAAGAGGGGCATTTTTCTGGGCCCAAATTTTACCTGTGACTTTTACTTTTTTACTTTCAATATGCGAAAAAAATATATATATATCTTAAGATTTATTTCAAAAACAACAGTACTGTGTCCAGGAGGCCCTGTGATGCTGGCCTCTGGTGACACTGGGGTGTCCCTTGGAGAACATTCGCTCTCCTCAAGCCTCCAGCCAAAATGGTACCCACCACACCACTGGACCAAGTGTCCTTCCCGTCAGTGGACAGGCATTTGTTGGACACTCCCTGGGCTGGCGTGGAGGACTGTCCCACCATGTCCTCGCTGTGGGCCTGGGTTGGGTCCAGCCAGTCACCTCCCTGAGACTGGAGGGGGTTCGGCCCATTTTACAGCTTGAGAAACTGAGTCCATGAGGACGAGATACGGCAGGGCTGGAATTTGAATCCAGAGCCTGGGGGCTTCACGCATCCCCAGCAGGAGGCTATATTATGGGGGTGTTAAAACATCATTTATGCTGTGTCCCGTTTCCTGCCCTGCGGGGGGCCCCCCATTATTTTGGAGCATACACACAAAAAAACTTTTTTTAAACCCAAGGTTCTCTCTGGGTGTCTCCTCGGGTCAGTTGCAGTGCATCTTGAAGACCTCTGTGTTTTTTCTCAAAGCTCCACCCCTTGTCCCGCCCAAATGGGGTCCCTGAGCTGAGGCGGTTGCCCAGGAAGGAAACACAGACTGGGAGGTGGAGGGGGTCGATTTCCTCCTGGGCCCATCCAAGGAGCTTTCTTGCTGTGGGAGCCCTGTGGAGCATGGGGTGGGGGATGGTGCGCAGGCCTGCAACCCCAGCAGTTCTGGGGGCTGACTCAGGAGGATTGCAAGTTCAAGGACCCCCTGGGCAATTTAGCCTGACACGGGGGAGGGAGGCAGAGAAGACCCAGAAAGCACTGTCAGTTGTCACCTGACTGGACCCACCCCCAGGGCACATGGGGCACCAGGTGCAGAATCCTTCAGCGGTGACCTCAAACCCACAAGGAAGGATGGCCGTCCCTATCCCTCTAAACCCCACAGGCACAGCCAGCAGCCCTTGGCTTTTTGGTCCAGTGAATCTGCACAGCTGTGATTGGTTGCTCAAGCTGCCCGGGGCGGGGCGGGGCGGGACGGGGCTGGTTGCAGACAGGTGTCCACCCGGACCCAGGTGTCCAGCCCCAGCACAGCACTCACCGGGGCTGATGGCTCCTTCCACACCTGCCCACCAGCTCCTTCTCCTGACTGTGTCCCTCTCCAGCTCTGCCCTCCCCGCCCAGAAGCCCTGAGCCCTCTGGAGAGGACTAAGCGCCCCAGGCAGGCTGCACCCATGGCACCTCCAAGTGAGGAGATGCCCCTGATCTCCCAGCGCTCCTGCAGCCTCTCCTCCTCGGAGGCTGGTGCGCTCCACGTGCTGCTGCCTCCTCGGGGTCCCGGGCCTCCTCAGAGGCTGTCTTTCTCCTTTGGGGACCACTCGGCTGAGGAACTGTGTGTGCGGGCTGCCAAGGCCAGTGGTGAGTGGATCCCTAGAGGACTGGGTTAGAGGGAAGGACAGGGCTGTGTGGGGCCCAGACTGGGAGAGGAAATAGTTGCCTACAGGGATCAGCCCTGGAGCTGGGGCTTTGAGGGATGAATAGGAGTTTGGTCAAGGAGGAGGATGCACATTTGAGACTCTGAAGTGTGATGGCACATGAGAACAGCTGGTCATCCTTTGAGATAAAAGAAAGCAGAGGGCAGCCGGGAGTTGTGGCTCACCCCTGTAATCCCAGCAGCTTGGGAGGCTGAGGCAGGAGGATCTCGAGTTCAAAGCCAGCCTCAGCTACTTAGGAAACCCTAAGCAACTCAGGGAGACCCTGTCTCTAAATAAAATCCAAAATAGGGCTGGGGATGGGCTCAGTGATCGAGTGTCCCTGGGTTCAATCCTGGTACCAAAAAGAAAGAAAGAAAAGCACAGAGTTGGGGAGGGCTTAGAGGGAGGTTGAGTGACGTGTCCTAGCTGAAGGTGAGATAGAGCCCTGTGAGCCTGCGTGGGGGTGGCCCAGCAGGCCTGGTGCTCAGGAGGGAGCTCACGGCCCTCTCCTAGGCATCCTGCCCGTGTACCACTCACTCTTTGCCTTGGCCACGGAGGACTTGTCTTGCTGGTTCCCTCCGAGCCACGTCTTCTCTGTGGAAGATGCGGGCACCCAAGTCCTAGTCTACAGACTGCGGTAAGAAGCCCCTCCCAGCCCCAGGGATCATAACATTTTATTGTCTCCCTGAACTTTGAGGACATGATCACAGCCCAATTCATAGATGAGGCTAAAGAGGCCAGAGAGGGTGGTTCACTTGCTCAAGGTAACACAGCAAAGCAAGGGTAAACGACCTGGGCTCTGAGAAGCCTTGACCAAGTCTGCTAAAGCACCCCAAACCCTAATCCTGCTGAGGCCAGGTTGCCCGTTACCCAGGGCTTTCTCCTTTCTCACGCAGCTTTTACTTTCCCAACTGGTTTGGGCTGGAGAAGTGCCACCGCTTTGGGCTACGCAAGGACTTGGCCAGTGCCATCCTGGACCTGCCCGTCCTGGAACACCTCTTTGCCCAGGTGGGAGTCTGCGGGGCTCAACCCAGAGGTGGGATCCCAGGGTGACATGGGCTAGTGGCTAGTGGTTGCTGACCTTCGCTGTGGCCTCCCCCAGCACCGCAGTGACCTGCTGAGTGGGCGCCTGCACGTGGGTCTCAGCCTCCAGGAGCAGGGCGAGTGTCTCAGCCTGGCCGTGCTGGACGTGGCCCGGATGGCCTGTGAGCAGGGCCAGCGGCCTGCCCAGCTCCTGAAGACCGTCAGGTGAGGCCTCTGCTGAGCCTGGCAAGGAGCCAATGTGGCCCCCACAGGGCCCAGCCCCCAGTGGGGCTCCCCGACCAGCCTGTGTGTCCATGTGACTCAAGAGTTTCCATGAACTCGGTACCCCCCACCAGGGCTCCAGATGGACGGCGGTCTCTCCTCCTGAGCTCAGAGACCTGTGAGGTCCTTGTTTGTCCAGTGGATGCCAGTGGCCTCCCCCCCACCGAGGTCCTGCCTGCCTCAGTTGTGTTCACGAATGTGTCCCTGTCTGCCTCGTGTCCCCACGGAGGCTGCAATTGCCCCTAAAGCTTGGTTTGTGTGTGACCTTGGAGGACCCCTCCCCATGCTGTAGGCCACCTTGCTCCCCTCCAACCCCCACAGCTACAAGGCCTGCCTGCCGCCTGGCCTGCGCGACCTGATCCAGGGTCTGAGCTTCGTGACCCGGAGACGGATTCGGACCACGGTGCGCTGCGCCTTGCGCCGTGTGGCGGCCTGCCAGGCGGACCGGCACTCGCTCATGGCCAAGTACATCATGGACCTGGAGCGGCTGGACCCTGCTGGGACCACCGAGACCTTCCGCGTCGGTCTGTCCGGGGCCGCGGGTGGCCAGGATGGGCAGGGGTTGCTCCGTGTGGCTGGTGGCAGCGGCATCTCCTGGAGTCCGGCAGCACAGGAGGTGCGCGCTGGCACTGGACCGGGTTGCACCGGGACCAGCTGAGAGGGAGGGGCCGACGAGGGGCGGGGTCAGGGGCGGGGCCTAAAGGAGGGTGGGAAAGTGGGCGAGGCTCAGGAGGGGCAGGGTTGGAGCCATTGGCAAGTGGTGGTGGGCGGGGCTTAAACAGTGAGGGAGGGGCCACCCAGGGGCGGCAATGGAATGGGAGGAGCTGAGAAGGGGAGGGGACTTAGTGGTGGGCGGGGCCAGAGGGCTAACAGAGGGTCCAGGAAAAAGGCGGGACTAAGGGAAGGGGCGGGGCTCCAAGAGCTAGGGACCCAAGGACGGGAGGAGGCGGGGCTTGGCAGGGAGAAGTAGAGGGGAGAGGCCAGGATGGGCGTGGTCGGTGGGATCCAGGCTTCCAAGAGAGACTGAGACCCCCAGCCTCAGCCCTTTCCCAATTTCCCAGGTCTTCCAGCCCTTCTGTGACTTTCCAGAAATCGTGGACATCAGCATCAAGCAAGCCCCACGGGTTGGCCCGGCCGGGGAGCACCGCCTGGTCACTATCACCAGGACAGACAACCAGATCCTGGTGGGTACAGCACCCCTTACCCTAACACTTCCCCAGAGCGGCAGGGACACGGGACCCCGGGGCTGCACCGAGCGCTGATGGGGGTTCTGCGCAGGAGGCCGAGTTCCCGGGGCTGCCCGAGGCGCTGTCCTTCTTGGCTCTGGTGGACGGTTACTTCCGCCTGATTTGCGACTCCCGCCACTTCTTCTGCAAGGAGGTGGCACCGCCACGGCTGCTGGAGGAAGTGGCCGAGCAGTGCTATGGCCCCATCACGTAAGGACTCACCCCTGCCGGCCAGCTCAGGGTCACTCCCCTTCTGGGCCCTCAATGTCCCAGATTTTCAGGAGCCCTGGACCAGCGGTCAGGTGCTCAAAACGCACAGGTGGCACTCCATGAGGATCTGCCTTCTGCTGCCAAGGGCAGCCTCTCTCCTGCTTCCGACCCGTGGGACCCCAGGGCCATTTCCTGGAAAGGCCCTGATGCCTGGGTTCACCTACAGCCTCTCCTTAACCTCCCAGATGAAGTCCTCTGCTGACTTACGCGGGGGGGGGGGGGGGGACGGGGGCGGGAGAATGTTCCTTGATGAGGGTCCAGGGCTTCAGAAGGATCAGAATTCAAACCCAGTCTGGCCTCTCGGCCGCCCTCTGTCTCTTGCTGCCGTGGGCTCCCTCTCGGTGTCCTCCCCCTTGACTCCGCCCTCCCTCAGCCTGGACTTTGCCATCAACAAGCTCAAGGAGGGGGGCTCACTTCCCGGCTCCTACGTGCTGCGGCGCAGCCCCCAGGACTTCGACAGCTTCCTCCTCACTGTGTGTGTCCAGGTTGGTGCACCTCCTGGGGCCAGGAGGGCAGAGCAGGCTGCCTGGAGAATGTGACATTCGACCTGAACTGAGCGAGCCTTGGCTCTTGGGGGAAGGGGAAAGGCTTGGAGACGCAGTGAGCGGCTGGAGCTGAGGGAGGAGGGAGGAGGGGAAGTGTGGCCCAGCCCCCACTCAGGGTCTCTCCCCTTTGCAGACACCCCTCGGCCCTGACTACAAGGGCTGCCTCATCCGCCGAGACCCTGTAGGAACCGTGTCGCTGGTCGGCCTTGGCCGTCCTCACAGCAGCCTTCGGCAGCTGCTGGCAGCCTGCTGGGACGGCGGGCTTCACGTTGATGGAGTTGCCCTGCAGCTTAGCTCCTGCTGCACCCCCAGACCCAAAGGTGAGCCCACCCTCTCCCCTGAGCGGGGCCATCCATCTGCAGCCCTGACTTTCTACACCTGTGACAACTCTTGTGTGGTGACAAGTGGCAGAAACCACAGGTCCAGGTGGTCTCTTGGCCCCTGGGCTAGCGTTCAGCCTTCAGGTACAGGTGGATCCAGGCACAGCTGGATCTGCGTGATACCAGTAGCATGTACTTTCTCTCCGTCTCCTTCCTCTTGTGGGTGACAAGAAGAGGAAAGAGTTTTGCTCAGACAAACCCCTCTGAAGGGACAGCTCCGTAGGAACACCAGTCGGTGCTCTGGTGACACCCCCGAAGGGCTCCTTCCTCCCTGCTCACATCCCTGACCCCTTCTCAGGATCTCCTTTCAAATAAACTGTGTCCCCTGAGTCTTCATCTCAGAGGACCCCAAACTAAGAAAGCACATTGATTCTTGGGGACCTTTCTCTGACCTCTGATTGTCTCCCCCCCCCATAGAAAAGACCAACTTGACTGTGGTCCGGAGGGGCTGCGGCCCACCCTCCACCTCCCCTGCTCAGCCCCAGTTCCAACATAAGCTGAATCAGATGACGTTCCACAAGATCCCTGCCGACAGCCTGGAGTGGGTAAGGGTCCCAGGAAGTGGGGGGCTCCCTCAGTCTGGGGACCAGAGACTCAGCTCAGGTCCGCCTGTCCCGCGCAGCCTCGGGCTGTAACCTCCCCAGCCTCCGTTTTCCCATCTGCCAAACGGGGCAGAGGCCGAGCCAGGAGCGGGGCCCCACAGGAGCCCCTCACTGGCCTCTCCTGCTGCCCCCTGCTCCAGCATGAGAACCTGGGCCACGGGTCCTTCACCAAGATTTACCGGGGATGTCGCCACGAGGCTGTGGACGGGGAGGCCCGGGCGACGGAGGTGCTCCTGAAGGTCATGGACGCCAAGCACAGGAACTGCATGGAGGTGAGCCCAGGGGGACAGATGCTGGGGCCAGGGCTGGCTGGAGGGAGGGAGGGCCTTGGATTCGGAGAGCTTAAAAGACACACAAGGCTGGAAAGCAACCAAAGCGCCCCTGCGGTCCCAGCTGCTCAGGAGGCTGAGGCAGGAGGATCCCTTGCGCCCAGGGGTTGAAGGCCAGCCCGGGAAACAAAACAGATGGCTAAGTGCATGGCTAAGGAGGCGTGAGGAGGCCAATTGGCCAGAGAGGAGAGCAATGCAGTGGACATCAGCAGGGGCTGGACACACAGAGGAAAGTTGAAGCTCTTTTCAAACCCAATTCTGTGTGAGAGACTCAAGGTAGATGAGAGTGGGACTTCCGCTCCCCATCAGAAAATCATCATCAAGTGTTGTGTGCATTGATGGTGAACTTCAGGGCCAAAGGAGGCCTGTGGCCAGTTCTCCTGGTGCGGGTTTTTGAGCACTAAGTCCGGGGTCCTCGGTTCCATCCCAGAGTCCAAGGAACTCATGCACCTCCTCCCCCTTCCCGCCCTCTCCAGTCCTTCCTGGAAGCTGCGAGCTTGATGAGTCAGGTGTCCTACCCGCATCTGGTGCTGCTCCACGGCGTGTGCATGGCTGGAGACAGTGAGAGCCCCGCGCCCCACCCCGGCACCCCGAGCCCTGGCCGCTCCTCACCCCCACTCAGCTCTGGAGCGGCAGCAATAGCCATAGCTGAGCCCCCAGTTGGCCCCCAGGGTCCACCAGGTTCCCACCAGTCTCCAGAATGATCTCAAGTCACGCGGACCTTGGTCTCCACCTCAGTGAGCTGTGTCCTTGCTGTGCTGCCCTGCACGGCCACATAACCTCTCTGGCCCTGGGTTCCAGTAGCTCAGCTGAGAAGCTATTTTTCGGGAGTCTGGTGTGTGCCAGGAGCTGGCACGCGGCCTGGAAGGTGACAGACAGAGCAAGAAAGGGCACTGTGGATGCTCAGGGGACCCTTCTGGGTAGGGGGCCTTTCAGAGAGTCAAGGGCGAGGATGGAGAAGGGGGGGATGAGGCAGAGTTCTGAGAGCAGGAGAGGCTCGGAACCCGAGGTGAGGAGAGGGTGGGGAT
>NW_026000241.1:6277749-6281166 GCF_001458135.2 Marmota marmota marmota | reverse complement strand
AGAGGGTGGGGATGGGCGGGAAGGAGGTGGGCGGAGCCAGCGCTAGGGATCCTCCCACAGAGCGGGGTGGGCGGAGCCTGCCATCACTGCGCACCTCCCTCACCCTGCTCCCGCTGCCACCAGGCATCATGGTGCAGGAATTCGTCCTCCTGGGAGCCATAGACACCTACCTGCGCAAGCATGGCCACCTGGTGCCAGCCAGCTGGAAGCTGCAGGTGGTCAAACAGCTGGCCTACGCCCTCAACTACCTGGTGAGTGCGCTCCAGTTGCGTTGGCAGGAGCTCTGGGTGGGATGTCAAAGAGAACCTCATGCAAAACGTGAGCAAGGGTCTTAACTGCAGGCTGAGGGCTTTGGCTTGGACCAGTGGGGAGACAATGGGGAGCCACAGGTGGGGTGCTTTTTGAGAGGGGGAGGGACACAGTCAGGTGGGTTAGAGGAGCCAAGACAGGACACCAGGAGTCTGGGGAGGTTGCCGGAGTCCATCAGATCTGTAGCGGGTGGGCTTTGAAGGGTGTGTAGGAGTTTGCCAAACAGGATTCACTCATCAAACCCTGGCTGGCATTTCCCATGCCCCGCCCACTCAGGAGGACAAAGGCCTCCCTCACGGCAACGTCTCAGCCCGGAAGGTGCTCCTGGCTCGGGAGGGGGCTGACGGGAGCTCGCCTTTCATCAAGCTGAGTGACCCTGGTGTCAGCCCCACTGTGCTAAGCCTGGAAAGTAAGTGCTTAAGAAAGTGTGCTCTGGAGGGTGTGCAGGAGTCTGCCAGGCAGAACGTGGCTCATCAGATCCTTCCTGCATTTCCCTGTGCCCGGCCCACTCAGGAGCACAGAGGTCATCTCCACGGCAGTGACCCCTGACCTTGTCCCTGTCCCTCAGTGCTCACTGACAGGATCCCCTGGGTGGCCCCCGAGTGTCTCCAGGAGACCCAGATGCTTGGCTTGGAAGCCGACAAGTGGGGGTTTGGTGCAACAGTCTGGGAGGTGTTCAGCGGGATCCCGATGCCCCTCAACCACCTGGACCCCCCCAAGGTCAGCACTCCCACTGGACTGAAGTTCAGCTCCGGGAAGTTGGTGGACTCAGGTGGGGGGATCCTGAGGATGGACTGGGGGTCACTGCCCTCTCCTCCCTGCCTCAGAAACTCAAGTTTTATGAGGACCGGCAGCAGCTGCCGGCCCCCAAGTGGACAGAGCTGGCCCTGCTGATCCAGCAGTGCATGGCCTACGAGCCAGGCCAGAGGCCCTCCTTCCGAGCTGTCATCCGGGACCTCAACAGCCTCATCACTTCAGGTACCAGGCGGGGTGGGCAGAGTGGGTGGGGCTGCAGTGTCCAGTTGGGCCAGTGGGAGGAGCATGGTTTGCATTCGGAGCCTCCCAGGTGCCTGGCAAGGTTGGAGTCGGTGATGACTGCTCACAGTCAGCATGAGCCATGAGGTCTGCTATAACAAACAGGCCCCTAATTCAAAGTTCAACTCACTGGATATTTAGTTTTCATTTGATGAGGGTGTCCAGATCCATAGGCACTTGGCATTTTGTGAATCTACCCAGCTGGCTTTCCAATGGCCGGAACTGGAGGAGCACCAGAACACCTCCTGCGTCGGTCCCAGTTCACTCAAATTCTGATCTCATAGGAGATGGGCAATGGGGTCTCACCAGGCCCCTCTGGGTCTGTACCATATATGTGCACTGGGCAAGGGGGCTGCCTTGGCCAGAAGGTGCCTCTTTCCATTTCCCACGAGGTACTCTTTGCCTTGCCATAGTGCACAGAGACGGGTAGTGTGCAGATCTGCAGTTACACAGCAGATCAGCTTAGGTGCCGCCAGAATGAAATGTGCCGCTCACCACTCTCTGTGCCCCTAGACTATGAGCTCCTCTCAGACCCAACCCCTGGTACCCTGACGCCCCGCGATGGGCTGTGGAGTGGTGCCCAGCTCTATGCCTGCCAGGACCCCACGATCTTTGAGGAAAGACACCTCAAGTACATCTCACAGTTGGGAAAGGTGAGGGGGCTGGACTGAGGAGGCAGGGCAGACCCCAGGCTTGAGGATACCAGCTCTGTCTCTCCCCAGGGCAACTTTGGCAATGTGGAATTGTGCCGCTATGACCCGCTGGGTGACAACACGGGCGCCCTGGTGGCTGTGAAGCAGCTGCAGCACAGTGGGCCAGATCAGCAGAGGGACTTCCAGCGGGAGATCCAGATCCTCAAAGCCATGCACAGTGACTTTATTGTGAAGTACCGTGGTGTCAGCTATGGCCCCGGTGAGCCACCTCTGGGAGCTCTTCCAATTGCACCTACTCCTGCTGTTACTTCATGTGGGCTCAGAATGCCAACCAGGAACGATTCACGTTTGGTAATCTAGATTCAGATGGACATTGGTTCAAACCCTGCCTCTGCCCCTTACCAGCCGGGCAAAACCTTCAGCAGGCCATTCAACCCGAGTCTCGGTTTCCCAACTGAAAAACGAGCTATTATGAGATTTAAATGTATCAATGTATGTTGTAGAAGGTGCTCAAGAGAAGTACCATTGTTGCTGTTCCTATTTTGTGGACAGCAACACTGAGGTAACAGGACACAAGGAAAAGTGGGAGGTCGGCTGTGGTGGGGTGCATCTTTAATCCTAGCTGCTCAGGAGGCTGAGGCAGGAGGATCCAAAATTTGAGCCCAGCCTCAGCAATTGAGCGAGACCCTGTCTCAAAATAAAAGTAGAAAAGGTTGGGGATGTAGCTCAGTTTACAGTGGTTGCTAGCATGTAAAAGGCTTGAGTTCCATCCCCAGTACTGAAAAAACAATCAAAAACACCAGGGGAGCTGTCAGGGCCGGTGGGCCTTCGGTGACACCTCTCACCCTCTGCAGGTCGCCAGAGCTTGCGGCTGGTCATGGAGTACCTGCCCAGCGGATGCCTGCGTGACTTTCTGCAGAGGCACCGCGCACGCCTGGACTCGAGCCGCCTCCTCCTCTACGCCTCGCAGATCTGCAAGGTGCGGGGCGGGAGTGAGGGTGGAGCGACCCCAGGACCTTCGGGGCCCATCGGGTGGGGTGCAGGCCGAGGGGCGGAGTTTGGGATCCAGGTGGGATTGCGGGGTGGGGTCGAGTTGGGCTCTGTCAGAGCCGAGCCCAGGAGTCCGGGGTAGGCTCTGGCTTGGGGTCTGGGTCGGGGTGGGGTCGAATTCCGACCCAGTTTGGGGTCCCTCGGCAAGTGCACGCCGCCCACCCGCAGGGCATGGAGTACCTGGGCTCCCGCCGCTGCGTGCATCGCGACCTGGCGGCCCGGAACATCCTGGTGGAGAACGAGGCTCACGTCAAGATCGCCGACTTCGGCTTGGCCAAGCTGCTGCCGCTCGACAAGGACTACTACGTGGTTCGCGAGCCCGGCCAGAGCCCCATCTTCTGGTAGGGACCCACCCTGGGCGCCCGGCCCC
>NW_026000241.1:6268049-6277726 GCF_001458135.2 Marmota marmota marmota | reverse complement strand
GCGGGCTCTCCCTTTTGGTCCCAGGAGTTCTTGCGAATGATGGGGTGCGAGCGAGATGCCCCGGCCCTCTGCCGCCTCTTGGAGCTCCTGGCCGAGGGTCAGAGGCTGCCGGCGCCCTCGGCCTGTCCCGGTGAGGTGAGCGCTGAAGGGCGGGCCTCGGGTTCCGGGGTCTCGAGCTCCCCACCGCCGTGTCTCTTGATTGACAGCTGGGACTGGCTGTGCGGCTGGAGGGGATCCTGACCCCGAGGTAGCCCCTGGCGCCCTGTGTGGCAGCTCACAAACGCTCATCAGAACCTCAGTTTACTCATTTCCAAAATGGGGATAGTAAGGTCTCCTGGGGAGGGAGGCTTAGACTAGGCAGTGCCTACAAGAGCCCAGCTCCGAGCCCTGCCCCCTGTGCGTGCTTCATGAGTGATGGTGATTCTCACGGTTTACGACCTTGTGTGTGTGAGACAGGTGGGTGGTCATGCACAAATTCATCCACTCAGGTCACCATTCATTGAATGCCAACTGTGTGCCAGACCCTGGAGTGGGTGCCGGGGACTCAGTAGGTAGAGAAGAGACAGATACTCTCTGTCTTCAAGTGAACAGGAGCACCTGGTGGGCATGGGCGCCTTGACATAAGAAACAAACAACAAAAACCTTGGAAGAGATAAACAGGGAGGAATGGTGGAATGGGGTCACCAGGAGGTCCTGTTAGAGGGGGTGATGCCTGACAGAGGAGGAGAAGCCCATCTCTGGGTACAGATGGGAGAAGGGATCCCAGTGTACATACAGGAGGTGCAAAGGCCCTGAGGTGGGAATGACCTTGGTGCGTTTAGATAACAGTGAGGCAGAGGTAGGAGTGGCTAAGTGGAGCAAACATGAGAGGGTGTGTGTGGGGGGGAGATGCTAGGAGGAGGGCTTCAGGGCAGGGATCCACTGGGAGCCATGGGAGGAGAAATGGGATGGAGATTAATTTCTGTTTTAAAACTGAATGGGAGTCCCGTCCTTCCAGCTGCCTGGGCCTGATCCCACTGTACTCCCGTCCTTTCAGGTTCATGAACTTATGAAGCTGTGCTGGGCCTTGAGCCCACAGGACCGGCCGACCTTCAGTGTCCTGGGTCCCCAGCTGGACGTGCTGTGGAGTGGAAACCGGGGGTAGCAGCCGAGGGCGTCAGACCTACGCCTTCTCTGCTGGCTCATCCCAAGGGCAAACCTGTTCCCCGTCCTCTTTATATCTCCAGAACTCAGATCTCCGTGTGACCTCAGGCAGAGGACTGCCCCTCTCTGGTCCCCTGAGGCCTTGGGAGGGTCCCCTGTTTCATGAAGATCCCTCCTGGGGCAGATGACATTGGTCAGCAGCCTGGTGGCCCCAGGAACTTGTAAAGATGCACGGCAGATGGCTCCTGAGCCCTGCCCGCAGATGCAAGGGACAAAATTCAAGCCCCTCCTGGCTTCCCGTCCCTTCTTGGTGTGGCCCTGAGTTTCCTTTCTTCTTCCCAAAGTGGATACGATGTAACTTTAAGTATATGATCTCAGCCATTGCTTTTTGGGGGGTTCTGGGGATTGAACTCAGGGGCACTTGACCACTGAGCCACATACCCAGCCCTATTTTGTATTTTATTTAGAGACAGGGTCTCGCTGAGTTGCTTAGGGCCTTGCTAATTTGCTGAGGCTGGCTTTGGACTCATGATCCTCCTGCCTCAGCCTCCAGAGCACTGGGATTACAGGGGTGCACCACGGCGCCTGGCGAGGGCATTGCTCTTTGACCCAAGGATGAGAGATGCTGTCCTGCTTGGGGTTTGCAGGACAGAGCCTGTGTCTGTTCCAGATGGAGTAAGGGGACGGGAGGCTGGGGTTCCAGTGTCCCCCTAGCCATGCCTGAGTGTCCCTGGACTTCAGTTTCCCTACCTGTCAGTAGGACCCTTTCTGTCCTGACCCTCTAAGGTCACACAACAGATGATATGAGAGCCTGGTGGGAACTTTTGAGGCAATTGAGAGAAGGAACAGCATTCCTGGCAGAGAGAACAGCATGCCAAGGGTGAAGGGGCTCAGAGTATGGAGGTGAAGAGCCCAGGTTTTGGAGCCCACCTTTCCCCCACTTACTGTGTGAGGGTGGGCAAGTTGCTTCTCCTCTCTGGTCTCAGTTCTGCAAGGGCAGAACTGGCCCTTTGGTGGTAGAGGCAACTTCCTGAGGCTGGTGAGGAGGTGTCTGGTTCGGGTTATGCTCCCGTCACTCTTATTTATCTGAAGGGTTTTCTGTTACTTTGCCTCCCTGTGAAGCTCTTATTCATCTCTCAAAACCCCAGCTGTCATGTCCTTCTGTGTGGCCCCCACACACGCTGCGCCGGCCCTGTCCTGCTCTCCAGTCCAACCGCTGACATGGGGGGCTCTTTGGGGCCTGAGCTGAGGTCTTCGCTCAGGGTGGGCACACAGTGGAGTCTGGGAGTGTTTGTTGAATGAATAAAGGATTCAGTGGGAAGGAGGATTTGTTGGTGTACTTGTCGTCTGAGGGTCTGACAGGGCTGTGGGCCAGGACACTTTGGGGGTCCACTGTGGGATTCTTGGGCCAGACTGGGGAGGAGGGCAAGTGGGGGAGACCTTGGCCAGAGGACAGGCCTCCTCCCCTCCAGCCCAGCTGCCGGCCTTGGCTCAGACCGTCCTGGGAGAGCTGATTACAGGTTCCTGGGGGGCGGAAGGAACAGCCTGCTCTGGGGTCAGAGGGCAAGGCTGGACAGCAGAAGGCAAGGCTACCAGGATGGGGCCAGCCTCAGCTGGGGCGGGCCAGCCCCCATGACACAGAGAAGGAGAAGGGGGGAGACAGGGAGGCTAAGCGATGGAGGCCAAGAGACTTAGAAGCAGAGACCAAGGACCTCAGAGGTCTCCATCCCTGCTCTCTCAGCCCCAGCAAGGCCCCGATTTGATGGGAAAAGGGAGGGAGGGGGCTGCTCTGGGAGGGAGCCAATCCGCTGCCCACCCAGCTCCCCTCTCTCAGCCTCAGTTTCCTTCTTTGGCAAAGGGGAACCATAAGATTCCCCCCACCCACCCCCTGGGCCTTGGGCAGGCCCAGGACACACGGGCTGTGCCGGTCTCCAGCCTGGCTCCTGGGAGACCCTGTGTGTGGAGACCCCCACCCTGGGGCTTGGAGGAAACCCAGGCCCTGCTCAGTCCCCTGGGGCCTTGGACAGGCCTGGGGTCCCTGTGTGGACCTCCGTTTCCTCACGTGTGCAGTGTCAGGGACAGGAAGTGTCTGAATGCTGCTGAGCTCAGGAGACCCCGTAGCCCCCCATGCTGGCTGGCTTCCCCCTTTCTTTCTCTGTCTGCTGTCCATCTGTCTCTGTCTGTCTGCCTCTCGGGGACTGACCCAGGTCGGGTGCATTCATTTGCTCACACAGGCCCTGATCCCACCCTTGACCTTGGCCCTGCAGGGAAGGCTGTGTTCCTCCTCCAAGGGCCCCCAGCTGGGGCGGCCCAGGCCCTATAAGGGGAGAGTCCCCGGTGGGGCTGGGCGTCTTCTGCCACCATGGACCCTCGTCTGCCCGCCCGGGCACTGGCGCTGCTGGTCGCGGCCCTGGTCCTGGCGATGGGCCCCGCGCTCGCCCTGGAAGCGCGCGAGAAGCTGTGCGGGCAGCACTTCGTGCGCGAGCTGGTGCGCGTGTGCGGGGGCCCGCGCTGGTCCCCCGAGGCTGGGAAGCCGGCGCCAGGCGGCGACCGTGAGTGGGGACGGGCGGGGACTGCGCTCGGGGATGCCTGGGTGGAACAGGTGCAGGCGGGCAGCGGTGAAAGTCGCCAGAGGCTGGGTCCCCTGCGGGTGTGGGGACCGTGGGCGCAGGAGAGCAGGACATTCCAGTGCGCGGGTGGGACGCTCTGTATATAACAACGTTTTGATTTTGATGAATTTTCCCTTTAATTTTGATGTATTAAAGATTTTTGTTTTGAGACAAGGTGTCCCGAGCTGCTCAAGGCCTCGCTAAGTTGCTGAGGCTGGCTCTGAACTCGCGATCCTCCTTCCTCAGCCTCCGGAGTCGCTGGGAGACCCTGACTCTATATACAACAATAAGAGAGGGGCTGGGGATGTGGCTCAGGGCTGGGAAGGTTATTGCTTTATATTTTTTTATTGTCATTGTCGTGGTGTTGGGGTTGCCGGGCACCAGCTTTACCACTGAGCCCCATCCCCAGGCCCTAAAATATTCGTCTTGTTTTTTTGCTGCCTTCTCTGTGCCTCTTCCTCCTTACTCTGTCCCTGAGTCTCGTGTAGAGGGTGCTGGGTCCCTGGGTGTCCCCTTCCTGCACACGTGTGCACCTGGAGGGGCCCCACCAACTCTGCACCTTGGGGAGTGTGTGGCTCCATCTCTGACCAGGTCTTGGACCTGCTGGGGAACCAGCACCATCTGCAGCTCCAGGAGCCCAACATTCTTTGGGTCGGGCTTGGGGCACGCAGGTGGCAGGTGGGGACATGTACAGCTGGGGACGTAAGTGTGGGCATGAGAGTGGATGACGGAACAAACAGCTTCCTGTGTGTGCAGGGGCCCCAAATAAGCAAGCCAGTTTCTCTCTCTCTTTCTGTACCGGGAATTAAACCCAGGGGCCCTTGACCACTGAGCCACATCCCAGCCCTATTTTATTTAGAGGCAGGACCTCACTTTTGCTGAGGTTGGCTTTGAGCTCACCATCCCCCTGCCTCAGCCTCCTGAGTGCTGGGATGGCAGGTGCGCACCACAGCGCCAGGCTTTTATTTTTTGTTTAGAGACAGGGCCTCACTAAGTTTCTGAGGCTGGCCTCAAACTGACTTTCCTCCTGCCTCAGCCTCCTGAGCTGCTGGATCACAGGCGGTGCCACCGCACACAGCCACTCCCTGTTCCCTGTGCATGAGGAGCCTCTGGTGGGTCCTCGGCTGGGTGCACACAGTGTGGGGTGTCCTCTGGGACCCCCATTCCCTGCTGACTTCTGCTCTGTCCCCAGGTGAGCTGCTGCAGTGGCTGGCGGGAAGACACCTCCTTCACGGGCTACTGCTGGACGGGGACACTGCGCTAGTGCCCGGCCCCGGGGCCCTGCTCCCGGCTTCTCACCGCCGCCGAAGGGAAGTGGCCACCAACCCCGCAAGGCGCTGCTGCCGCAGTGGCTGCACCCAACAGGACCTGAGGGCTCTCTGTCCCCACTGAGCCCTCCCTGGGGGTGGTCCCAGGGACAGGCCCAGAGGCACAGAGCACCGTGATGGCCCGGGGGCGGGGCATGGGGGTTGCCTGGGACAGGCGCTCACCACCTCTGCAGGCCACTGTGAGCTGTCCTGTGAAGCCACCTGGGGACACACCGCAGCCTGGACTTGAGGATCCCCCGGTTCATGGAGCTGACACACGGGGCGGCAGGGCAAATGTCCTCTTTGAGAGGGGTCCCAGACGCTGGCCTCCTTGTCCCCGATGGGAAATAAACAATCCAGAGCAGCTCCGCGTCTTCTCTAGAGAAAGGGACGAGCCTGGGTCTGCCCTGCGTGGGCCCGTCCTGATGCCACCCTGAGGGTCACCCAGTGCAAAGGGGGAAACTGAAGCCCACAGAGGGGCACCCGGTAGCCCGCTGCAGGGCTTCTCCCAGCTCCCTTCCAAGGGACCCCCCACCTCCAGCCCTGGAGCAGTGGACAAAACCCAGAAATTCCTGAGTGACCATCAGAGTGGACATTTATTACTCCAGCTCTGAGCGTTCCTCTCACCGCAGCCTCCCTCCACCCTGGGTGGGGGATTGTATGATAGGACCCTTTCGTAAGACCTAGTGAAGCATTTGGCTCAGTGACCCATTTACCTAGTGCCCAGGGCTGCTGTCACCAAGGACCACAAATTGGATGACTTAAACCACAGGAATTTATTCTCCTTTGGAGGCCGCTGGTCTGGAGGCGAGGTGTTGCAGGGTTAGAAATCCTTAGTGTCTCGGTTTGTGGCCACATCGCGCCACCTCTCCTCCATCATCACGTGACCTTCTGCTCTGTGGGTGTCTTTCAAACACCCCTGCTGGGTTTAGAGGCCACCCTAATACAGCCCTCAATATTTACCTTAATTCCATCTGTAAAGATCCTCTTTCCAGATAAGGCTGCATTCTGAGCTTCTAGGCGATATGAATCCATGTGGGAGGAGGAGGAAGCGGCCCAGGACTGCAGGGGAGCCGTGGGGCAATGGGGAGCCAGAGAGGGTGTGTGAGTGTGAGCAGGGACAGGGCGGGGGCAGTTGTGGCCTGGATGTCCCCACCATGCTGGGTCCCCTCACCACTCTGGTGCCTGCCTGTTCAGTCTTTGACAGGTTTGCCTTTTTGTTACAAGGTGGGTCCGAACGGGGACCCTTCCCCCAGGAGGCAGGAGGAGCACCCGGCAGGGTGTGAGGCACACAGTAGGCGCCCAGTAGATACTTGGGGGAGGAGAGGAGGGTTGGAGATGCGCAGCCATTGTCCTGGTGGGAGGAGAAGCGAACGGGGCGGGGCCAGATGGTGGCCCCACAGGATTCAGAAGGGGGTCTAATGTCCCAGCTGTCAGGAGCAATGCCACCCACCGCCTTTCACTCCAGGTCCTGCAAACCCACAGCCTGAATCAGCCTTGGCAGATGTGAGCTGGGGGCAATAGGGAGCCACAGAGGGCGTGTGAGCGGGGCTGGGGTGAGGTCCATATGCCTGACAGAAGCCCTCTGCTCCCACTTTCAACCACCTACTGCCGCCACGGGTACTTCCTCCTGAAATCTGAGACTTGAAGAGACAGATGTCGACCAGTCTCTCGTTAACACTTAGAAACAGCTTTTTTAAAAAATAAATTGATTTCCAGGTTTTCACAAAATGCTTTATTCCCTGAGGACACTCTGCCCAGCTGCCTCATCCCCACGGGGCCTGGGGAGCTCAGGTCTCTCCCACCTGTAAAACACACTGGGGCCGCCTGGGGACCTGTCACCCCTTCCCTGGGCAGTGGGTGGGTGAAAGTTGGCCCCACTCTGAGCCGTTCCCTGAGCTCTTGGGGGGGGGGGTGCAGGTGTGGGGACAAAGCCCTGCTGGGGACTCGGAGCCACTCTGAGTTCCCACAGCCTGACGCGGACAGCTGTGTCCCTCCAATGACACTCGATGCCACAGGTGAGGCGGGGCGGGCCGGTCTCTCTCTAACCGAGGGGCCTGAAGCCCACAGAGGCATTAGGAGTAGAGCCGCCGGCCCAGGCTGACCACTGCTTCCCACTCCAGTGGACACAGGGGCCCCTGGATGGCCTTGAGCTGTGGCTGGAACTATCTACCACAAAATGACCAGAGCACCAGTTGGAAGGAGGGGTTGTGTCAGTCCAGTCTGTGATTCAGGTCAGAACTGGGAAGTGGGGCCTTCACCCAGGGGACCGGAGGCATCCACAGCTGGAATCCTGGCAGAGGGGCTTCCCGTCATCAGACACCATGGAAAGGTGCCGGTCACATTGCCTGGGTTTGCTCCCGACCGGAGAGGGAACTCTGGAGCACAGACCCGGAGGGTTTTGAAGGGTGTGTAGGAGTTCGCCAGGCAGCATATTCACTCCTTAGACCCCAGGGCTCCTTATGCTCAGCTCCCCTGGGAAGACCAAGTCCTCTGCCTCCTGCTTCCCAGGAGGAAGGGATCCTTCGTTTTTTGTTCAAGTGGAGACAGGAGCTCAGTAGCGGGGGAACTTGAGGTGACCTTAGAAGACCTGCACCCGCTTGCCACAGGTGAAGTCAGGCTGGCTCAGCGCGTCCCACATGAGCAGCATCTCGTAGGGCAGGAAGCGGTGCACCAGCAGCAGCTCCCGGTAGAAGCAGGGGTCAAAGGAGGACAGGCGGGTGGACGGGGCTTGCACCCCAGCTGTGCGGATGCCGCTGTGGGAGGTGGGCTTCAGCCCCTCGCGCTCCAGGCACATGCCCAGGAAGACGTCGTCAATGGGGAAGAGGTCCAGGGCAGGGGCAGCCCTGCGCAGGGCAGCGGCGGTGAAGCGGGACAGCAGGAAGCCACCTCCCCCGCAGTAGGGAGGGTAGCGCTCCTCACGCGTCACCACCTGGGGCACGTAGTACTTGCTCCAGGGAACCCGGATGGGGCCCACATTCTGGATCAGATGCCCCACGAAGAGGTGTTGGTCGGGGTCAAGGCCCTGCAGGTAGGTGACCATGTTGTCAGTGTGTGCAAAAACGTCATCGTCCCCGTTGAGCACGAAGCTGGCGTGGGTGCACCTGGTCTTTTGCCACTCGAGGAACAGCACCTGCAGGGCAGGAGGGGTGTCAGCTTGAGGGCTGGAGTCACTCAACAGGGATAGCCTGTTACTGCCACTCTCTGGGGTGACCTGGGTCTCAGTTCCCAACTTTCCCACAGGCCTCATTATGGCACCTGCTTCCCCAGTTGGTGGAGCTTTGTAAAGAATCAAGATGTCCTGAAAATTGTGCCATTTATATTTATTGTGATTCCTTTTAACTCCACCTGGCTGAGCCCTGTAGTTACTCATGTGACTACTAGTTGACACCTACCTTTCCCACTGGTCTCTGGGCTCCCTCAGGGTGGGACAGTGTCTTTCCTTTGTATTCCATCTCCCCAGCACCCAATATGGGGCCAGCATGTCACTAGTGCTAGGTGCATGCTTGTCAAGGTGAAATTTACTGCACTCATGCTTTAAGAAATCCCAGCTACTTGGGAGGCTTGAGCAGGAGGATCTCAAGTTCAAGGCCAGCCTCTGAAACTTAGTGAGGCCCTAAGTGAGTCGGTGAGGCTCTGTCTCTAAACAAAATACAAAAAGGGCCGAGGATGTGGTTCAGTGTTAAGCACCCCAGGGTTCAATCCATGGTGCCTCAAAATGTGACCTTGGGAGATAGGTGTGGTCCTCAATCCTGGTAAGGGAACAGACAGGGCATTGAGCAAGGTGACCCATGGAGAAAGAGCCACCAGAAGCCTTGGCTCCAGGCCTATGTGGCCCTGTGCTGTCCCCTAATGTTTCTCCACTTGGCTTTGCTCTTCCTGCTGCCCTGGGCTGGGTTCTTGTCCATCCAAAGGTCCTCATTGAGCACTTACTATGTGCCAGGACTGAGACACAGACCCAGCCTCATGGGGAGATAGAGCCAGCACAAATAAATGAGAGGGAGCCCCTGTCACTGCCAAACTTAGCTGAGCACCAGTTGCCTGTGGAAGTGCCTTAGGGTTTTGTTTGTTTTGTGATGCTGGTGATGGAACCCAGGGCTTCAGTCATACCAGGCAAGTGCTCTACCCCTGAGTGACATCCTATCCCAAGATGCCTTACTAGTACTGTCTTATGTAGTCCCCAGAGCAGCCCTCAGAGGTGGGTGGGGGGTCCTAATTCACATCCCATTTCCCAGGTCTGGAAAATCAAGGCACAGAGAGGCAAATGAACTCCCCCAAGGCCAAACAGCAACCAAGAGGCAGAGGCTCGATTTGAACCAGTGTCATCCCAGCAGATCTCTGCAGGTCATCTTAATCCCTCTGCCCTTCCTCCCAGTCACCCAGGGGAGGAGCAGGTCACTAAAAGGACAGCGAGGTCAGAGGAGGGGCAGTAGAGGGATGAGCGGAGGTTTCTGGTCCCCTGGGCCCCTGGAGGCAGGAAGGATCTGCCAGCGCACCGCCACCCGGCGCCCGGTCGCGCCCACCTGCTTGAGCGTGAGGTTGAAGAAGGAGTCTTGGAAGTCCCACTGCAGGATGTCGCCGTGCGTCCGCGCCTCCAGCTCCAGCAGCCGGTTGACCT
>NW_026000241.1:6258649-6266972 GCF_001458135.2 Marmota marmota marmota | reverse complement strand
TTTTTTTTTTTTTTGGTACTGGGGATTGAACCCAGAAATGCTTAACCACATCCCCAGCCCCCCCTTTTTTAGTTGTAGATGTAGATACCTTTTTTAGATTATTATTTATATGCAGGGCTGAGAATCCAACCCAGGGCCTCACAAGTGCTAGGCCAAGTGCTCTACCACTGAGCCACAACCCCAGCCCCCTTTTTATTTTTTATTTAGAGACAGGGTCTCACTAAGTTGCTTAGAGCCTCCATAAGTTGCTGAGGCTGGCATTGAACTCATGATCCTCCTGCCTCAGCCTCCTGAGTCCCTGGGATTACAGGCGGGGGCCACTGTGCCTGGCCATTCTTCCCGTTTTTAGTGGTCCTCTAACCTGACCACGGACCCTGGCTCTGCTTACATCCTTCAAACACAGCAAGGCTCAAACAAAGCCATCTTCCCTGGCAACCTCCTACGGATGCCTCAAAACCCATCCCAAATGGCCCTTTCTCCAGCAAGCCCTTGTTGGTCCCTCTGTAAGGGTCCCGGTTGGCCCTTGTCTCTAGTCCTTCTCTCCCTCCCTGGCCCGGTCCTGATTTCCTGGTGGTGTCCATGTCTGGCTTCATCTTTCCCAGTATGGAGGCAGCTTGTGGGTTTGGCATCACCCAGAATGAGGCAGACACACGGGGAGGAAGGGAACGTCTACTGAATTCACAGATAAAAAGTGAGTCCACTCAGTGTCTCTCTGGTGAACTTGTATGTAGCCTTCAAAACCCCGGCTGTCATGATCCTTCCTCCTGTAAACTTTCCCTCCACGCATCCAGGCAGAGCCCACGATGTCCCTTTCAGATTCCTTCCCCAGGCTTCCCCGGGCACCTGCAAAATCCTTTTGTTGGGCCAGGTGGGTCTGTGTTGTTCTCCAGCCTTGAATAGAGGATCTACTTTCTGGTGAAGCATGACAGGACCAGATTAGATTCAGGCAGGACTTTTCTATTCAGCAAATACATACTGGCACCAGGGAGACCCGGAACATGGCAGTCTCGGAGAGCACACTTTAGGGTCCAACTTCTGGGTTTGAAGTTAATTCTCTTATACCCTGGCTGGGCCTCTCATTCCCTGGGCCTTGGGTCTCCTCAGATGTAGAGGGGACCTCCAAGCAGCCCCCAGCTCACAGGGTTGTGTGGCCACAAAGGGCACCAGCCACTTGTGCATAGTGGCACTTGAGTGTTTGTCGAATGAACATCTGAACGTACTCACCTTGGACTGTCTTGGGGTGCCTGTGCTGAGCTGGGGTCTCTTCTGTCTCCCCAATGGCACCTGAAAGAGTACAGGGTGGTCAGAGGGTCCTGTCAGGCCTCTTTAACCCCGAGTGACCCCCCCCTCCCAGCTACAGGCTGGGAGCAAGGCAGAGAGTAGCTTCCTGTTTCTATCTTGGGTAAAAACTTAGCATGGAAACCGGGGACAGGGCTTCCCTTGCCGACCCATGAGGCCATTTCCCAACATGTTCCTCTCAGCCTGGCCAAGGTCTCCTGGGCCAGATAGACACGTGCAGCCCCCAAAACAGGGCTCAGATTCTACACCGCAGGTTCCACTGTGTGACCTTGGGAAAGCAGCTTGCTGTCTCTGAGCCTCAATAGAAACAAGAAGAATCAACCCTACTAAAAGTACCATGGACAGTTTCTCCTCCCATACACCGGGCGTGGTCCTGCCTCAGGACCTTCGCACATTCTCTTCACTCTGTCTGGATTGCTCTTCCCCCACCCCCTAATCCCAAGCAGTTCAACTCCTTCCTGTCATTGCACAACTGTCACCTTCCCAGGAAGACCTTTGTGGGTGGGACACTAACTATTCTGATCTGTATTCATCTTACTACTTCTTTTTTCTGTAGCACTAGTCACCGCCTAAAATACATAATGAAACTTTTTAAAGGGTTTTTTTTTTTCCTTGACCATTTCTCCACCACAACGCGTTTTCCCATTTTATTCCCAGCCTCTATGTGCATAGTAGGTGCTCAATAAACGTGTGACTAATGAATGAAAGAATGTTGGGTCGCCACAGCCCCTGGAAAAAACTCCGATTCTCAGGATAATGCACCACATCTGTTCATGGCCTGCGCTCCTCTAATACACCAGGAGCTGGGGACGCATCGGTGGATAGGCGCGGGGGACACATGGGTCCCGCTACTGTGGGGCCCACACCCTGGAGTGTGGCAAACAGTAAGTAACTGACTCAACCAAGGTGACGGGAGAGGAAGACTCGGGGGGGGAGTAGGGAAGCAGCTCAGGCTTGGTTCCTGGCTGGGCACACACCACGTCACCGCTGCAACCCACGACGGGTGGGGACTTCTCACCAGCCGCCAGGCGGTCAGCTCTGCAGTGGACACCTGCGCAGCTTCCTCTAACCCCGTTCTGTTGTGAGTCTCTCCCCCCCTCCCCCGAGGCGGCTCAGACCCCACAGGCCGAGGCTCAGCCCCCAGCTGGCGCCCCATGCCCAGCCCCAGCCCCAGGGGGTGTTCTCTGGGCTTCTGGCTGCAGTCGGGGTCCCGGCCCTTCCTCGGGTCTGGTCAGTTTGCTCGAGAGGCACCTGCCCACGTGGAGCCCTGCCCCCAGACCGCCAGCCTCCGCCCTGTGGAAGAGCCTGGCCTCGAACCTGCGTCGTCCTGCCTCAGCTCCCTGGAGCCGCTGTGAGGACAGGTGTGCACCTGGCCCAGCTGCAGCTCTTTTGCAGGTGTGGTGGGGCACGCCATCATCCCAGCCGGCCGGAGGCTGAGGCAGGAGGATCGCGAGCTCAAAGCCAGCCTCAGCAACAGTGAGGCCCTGAGCAGCTCAGTGGGACCCTGTCTCTAAGGAAAAGACAAGATGGGGCTGGGGACGGGGCTCAGCGGAGGAGCGCTGGCCTGGCCCGTGAGGCCTGGCTGGATCCTCGGCTCAGCACAGAAAAATGAATATAGAAACAGGCCGCGAGCCGCCTCCGACTAAACCAATCAGAGCAGCAACGCGAGCCCGGAGCCGAGCTCCCAGATCAAGACAGAGTCACACGTAAAACTCGACACAGAAGGGACGGGACCAGGTGTGCACAGAACCCGGGGAGTCCTGAGCGGTCACCAGGACCCCAGGCTGAGCAGCTGCTGGAAGGTGGCGTGTGGCCAAGAGCGGAGGCTGGGGAGCAGGAGCAGGGGTCCCGGGCAGAAACCCAGGTCCCCTGTGTCACCTGGGACGGCCTTGCCGCTGGTCTGTCCGAGAGGCTAAAGGGGAACCCAGGGAGGACCATGTCCACCAAGGAACCCAAACACAGGATTTCCAAACGTGTCAGGGACGGGGAGGGAAGTGACACAGTGACCTGGCCATCCAACCAGCGTCTGCCACAGGGCCCGTCACCCAGAGGAAGGAGGGACAGCCGGGTCTTCCCTTCCCTGCGGGCTGGTCGGCAGTCAGAGGTCGTCCAAGTCCCTGCGCTCCGGTGCCTCTGATCCGAGACCGGCTTAGACCAGAGGAAGAGCCGCCCCGGCTGGAGCAGTAGGACTGAAGGGCCGCCTTCAGGTTGCGACTCCCAGAACCGAGGGGACATGAACGTGCTGTCCTGGGGGAGGGCAGAGTGTCCCGAAGGACGCGGATGGACAGGCTCCCGGTGCCAGGCACCCTGGGAAGGGCAGGGAGCTCCCTGGGCGTGCCGCTCAAGGGAACCTCCGCCTGTCCCCACCTGAAGCCCTGGAAGCCCGTCCCTCGGGGTCCGGAGGCTCACCCCCAGGCAGGGCTGCCGAGATCCTTGGCCACTGCCCAACTCAAGCCTTAGCCCCTCTGCCCTTCCCTGAGGTTGGGGATAGGGATGAAGGTCCCCAGCTTCCTCATTCTGTCTTGGTGAGCAGCCCCTACTTGAGAGGCTACCTCAGGGCTGCTGCCACCAGTCACCTCATTAGCATACAAAGACACACTCCCTGGGAGATTCCCAGGATTTTAGGAATTGTATTCTAGAGAATGGGAGGAAGACCAAATGTATTTCCCAATATCCTAGGAGGAGATGGGGTCTGGGCTGGTTTGATTTTAAGGTCTGGTTGACATCTGGGCTGAGAGATGAATGAAATGCAAGGAAAAGCCAGCATGGTGGCCACCTGGGAGGGAATAGCAGGTGCAAAGGCCCTGAGGTAGGAATGGGCTGAGCAGCCGAGGGCCCTTCAGGAAAGCTGGGCGCCAGCCCTGGGGGCTCAGCCTCTGGAAGATAGGTCCAGGAGATCCAAAAAGTCAAAGAGCTGAATGCTGAAGGAGATTTCAGTTTCACAATGGAGACGGTCTCCCAGCCACATCCTGTGCCTCCATAGAAAGACCAAGTCACCAAAGAGGAAATCACATGAAGGAAGCCAGGGCATCTCCTAGATACCCCAGCAGCCAGGGTGCTCGGATGGTAGGGAAGAGGGTGAGTCATGAACCTAATTTTAGGGCATGAGATCCAGTGGGTAGAAATAGGACATTCAGGACTTTTGAAAAGTTTGGGGGGTGAGGCCCTGCCCCATCTGCAGCTTACAATCTAAGCCAATCTCTGTCTCTCTCTCTCTCTCTTTTTTTTTTTTTTTTGGTACTGGGAATTGAATCCAGGGACCCTTAATCACTGAGCCACATCACTGTCCTTTTCTATATTTTATTTAGAGACAGGGTCTCACCAAGTTGCTTAGGGCCTCACTAAGTTGCTGAGGCTGGCTTTGAACTTGTGATCCTCCTGCCTCAGCCTCCCAAGCCGCTGGGATTACAGGTGGGCACCATTGCACCTGGCTTAATTCTTAACAGAGTAACTTAGTCCCAAGGGACACCTGCCTGGGGACATTTGTGTGTGTGTGTGTGTGTGTGTGTGTGTGCGCGCGCATGTGGTTTTAGGGATTGAACCCAGGAGGGCTCTACCACTGGGCTACATCCCCAGCCCTTTTATATTTTTATTTTGAGACAGACCCTTGCTCAGTTGCCTAGGCTGGCCTTGAACTTGTGATTCTCCAGCTTCAGTCTCCCGAGTTGCATGGACAGCTGCATCCAACTGTATGGGGACATTTTCTTAAAAAAAAAATCAATTAATTAAAAAAAGTTTGTTTGAGCCAGATCTCAGTATGTTGCCGGGCTGGTCTCAAACTTCTGGGCTCAAGGGATCCTTCTTGAGCCTCCAAGGCCTTGGCCTCAGCCTCCCAAATCACGGGGACACGGGCTCGCGCCACCTGGCCTGGCTTGGAGATATCTTCGGTTGCCATGACTTGGGGGGCGGGCAGGGGCCTGCTGGGGACCTTTTGGCTGGAGACAGGCACATTGCATAACATCCTGCACTATTATAGCCTGCTCCAGCACAACACCCACCCCAACGGATACTTGACAGCTTGAGGAATTTCCATCAAAACCAACAGATAACCCAGAAGAGAGAATTCAAAGTGAGGGGCCAGGTGCACGGCTCAGGGGTCGGCACTGAGACCTTGGTTCCATCCCCAGCACCGGAAAACCAAAGGAGAAAAAACCTAAACCAAACCAAGACGACGACAAAGCCCACCAAACAGCAGCAGCCACAAAACCCCGGGGAGGGGGAGGGGCAGGGAGAAGGAAAAGGAGGGACAGTTCCTGAAACTGGGGCTGGGCATCCAGGGGAAATGGAACCTTGGACACGGCTACTTGGCTTTAACGGATTCCATAAATGCCTATTCTGTTGCTTGCGTTTTATTTTCATGTTTATTTGTAAGAACTTTTTAAAAGTTTTTTTTTTTCTTTTTTTTTTTTGTAATTGTAAAGGCTCACAATGCCTTTATTTTCTTTTGATGCGGCCGAGGGTCAAACCCAGCGCGCGCCTCCCCGGTGCCACCCGTGCCACCCGTGCCAGGCAAGCAGAGCCGAGCTGCAGCCCCAGCCCAGAACTTTTTGCTTAATCTTTTTTGGCACCTCTTTTTCTCCTCCGGGTTGTTTTCTCTAACGGGAGGGATTCTGGGGGCTACCCTCGTAGATCCTGGCAGATCCCATCACAAAACTCACAGATCCCCCATTCACCCAGCAGGTGCGGCGGGCGCCGGGTCTGAGCGGGAGTGGGAGGGGCCAGGTTCTCGGTCCCTTCCTATCCCCTAGGGTCCCCTACACGCCCATTAATGCAAACTGGATCCTCTTTTTCTCATTCACCAAGGCACCCACTGAACTCAGATCCCTTAAGGCTTCACACCCGGAATGGATCTTCCGAGCTGGCCGGACTGGAGGGAGCAGGCACCTCGGGGCTCCTCTCAGTAGGAGGCTGGACCAGGGCACATTCTCGGGTTGGTCCAGGAACTCCCACTGGGCACCACACTGGGCTGTGCCCGGGCGGTACCCACCCATCCGCAGAGGTCTTGCTATCAGCGGGGTCGGGACCCCACACCTGCCCTGGGAGACACGGGGCGCGGGGTTGCCTGGGGGCCAGGATCGGCTTCCTGGAGGAGGTGCACAGGGCTGGGTGTTGGTGGGCAGCCCCTCGAGGCCCGGGTTCGAGTCTGTGGTCCCCAAGATCCTGGGGCCAGCAGCCTTTCCTAGAAGCCCCTACCTCAGAACACACACGGAGATCACTCATTCATTCCACAAGCACGCGCTGGGTGCTTGTCACCACCCTGGACGCCCCCCACCCCCAGTCAGATGTGTGTGTACCTGGGGGACCTTCCGTACACCCCAAGCAAGCTGTGGATGCCCTGGGGCCGCCAGCTGGGGTCCTCTAAGTCAATCCAGTTCGGACAACCAGGTACCTGCAGTCCCACAGGTTGAGGCTCAGTCCCCAAGCCTGTCCCCTCCCCCCACTTCCAATGCCCACCATCAGCCCAGGTGGGTTTCCAGGGTTTCTCACCCACTAGTTGGAAATCGGTGCTCCCAGACCCCTTCTTTGGGTCCCGTTAATTTGATGGAGTAGGCCACAGAGCTCACGGGACAGCGGGGGTCGGGGGTGCAGAGACGGCGCAGCCCAAGGGGCGGGAGAAGGGGGCGGGCTTTCCCACCCTCCCCGGGCAGCGCTGATGGGTTTTCCCCTGGCCTCCTTGCACAGGTATGATTGGCAGCACCATCGGCCAATCAACTCCCCGCCAGCCCCCTCCCCTCCCTGGAGGCTGGGGTGGGGCCGACAGTCCCAGCCCTCTAATCCTGCTCCAGGTCTTTCTGGTGACCAGCGTCCCTCCAGGAGCTACCCACAGCTGCTGCCAGCTGCCTCATTAGCATACAAGACCCTGGGGCTGCAAAGATTCCTCAGGTGTTAGGAGGTGCGCCAGGAACTGGGATGAGCCCTAATCTGTGCTTCCAGCTAAACCCAGGACCCCACTGCGGGGAGGAAAACGTTCAGGGGTTCACGGGAAATGCTGGGAAGCCGGGTGGGTGGCTCCGCCTGTGATCCCAGCAGCTCGAGCTGCAGGCTGATTAGCGAGGCCCTGAGCGACCCAGGGAGACCCTGTCTCTAAGTGCAATCTAGGGGCTGGCCAGGGCCCTTGCCGCACGTGCTCAAGGCCCGGGGCTCAATCCCCAGCACCGCACACACACACAAAGTGAATAAAACGTAAGAAGGGCTAAGGACGTGGCTCAGTGGTTAAGCACCCCCGAGTTCTATCCCCAGTACAAAAAAAAAAAAGTGCCTGGGGAGACCCCAGGACCCCCCAGACCTCACCTGGCCCCTTCCCAGCGAGAAAGAGAACTTGGCATCCGATTTTAACGCCATCCGGAAGCCACCAGGTCCTGTTTGGCCCTCAGTTCACCCCGGGGGGTTCCTAACCCAGAGATGCCGAGACCCCACCAGGTGTGTGTGTGTGGGGGAAGGGACAAGGGCTTGGCATATTTCACCACCATGCGGTGGTGGCCTCAAAAACAGTCAGGTCATGGTCCTGGATCCTTTGGTCCCCCCAGAAGCCCCCACTTACAGCTGGGGACACTGAGGCTCAGCATGGAGCAAGCTCAGAAGCCAGAACTCTGAGAGGGGCCTGCCCCCCACCCCCCCAACTGCCTTCCAGAGCCAGTCACAAGGAGCTGTGTCGTGGGTGACACCAAACGTGGAGGGACAGAGAGCCTGGGGACACAGGGGCACCCACGCTGCATTGCCCACCCCCGCGTGGGCGGCCCGTGAACCTGTGGCACACAGGAGCCCAAGTCTTATCTGACGCAGTGGCTGCTGGGCCATGGAGCACTTATGGAGCACCTACCGTATGTACACTGGGTTCTGGGGCCACCCGCTCTGCCCTGTGACATAGTAACCAGAAGCAGCTTTTATAAATGCTGTAGGGGGAAGAGGAAGCAGCAGGGGACATGATCGAGCGGGCACCAGGGAGATTCTGAAGGATATTGCGGAACCCCCCCCCCCCCCCCCGGCAGGCACGCGCAGCACGGAGCACGGAGCAGTGCGCGGC
>NW_026000241.1:6250763-6257386 GCF_001458135.2 Marmota marmota marmota | reverse complement strand
CCCCGGCCGGGCCCTGGGGAAAGGTCACCGGAGGCAGAGGGCACAGTATGCGCAGAGCCCCGAGGTGGGCACAGGCCTAGGGTGCTGGAGGGGGACATGGAGGAGACAGGAGGGTTTCTGGACCAGCCTGGAGTCAGAAAGCAGAACCGGGCCGACCGGGAAGAACCTCATGTTCCATGCTGGAGGCGGCGGGGCTGCGGGGGGGCCTGAGGCCTGAGCCACTCCATTTTAAAATCTCCCGTTGGAAACCTGCAGTGTCAGCAGGCACAGCCACAGGGCCCCCAGTGTGGCTCAGAGAAGTCACTTCCCCTCACCCTGATAAACAGAGTCAAGCTGACCTCGCCTGATAAGAGGGAAAGGCGAGAAGATCAGGGTGGGGACCACCACACCAGATGCTCCTGTCCCCAGAGAACCTCCTGTCCCACGGTGGTAGCTGATAAGGATTGAAAGGGGGGTCAAAAGCCCCCAAATGTTGAATAAATAATAGAGCCGAAGAGCCTGAGGAGGACCTGACATCCCGTCACTTGTCATCACACTGATCCTCTGTGTGATCCTCACTCCCTCAAACTCTACCGCCTCGTCTGGCCCCGGGTGAGAGCCGCAACTTCTCCCGACGACCCCCTCCTCAACCGGCCGTCCACTCCACCCCGGGAAAAGCCTGCCTTGGATGCGGACCTGTCACCGCGCTCCGAGTGAGTGTGCATCTGCTGGACTTGGAGCCTAAGGCTTGCGACTTTGGAGCTTAGCACACAGAGGGACCTTCTGTCGGGAGACTATCTTGATCAAGTGTGTTTGCAGAGCTTAGACTAATCTAGAAGGGTTTGCTGTGTAGTGGGTCATGTCGATTGCAGTGCCCAGCCTCGGGGACTGCCATTTCCTTGGTGAAGAGCCTGTGGAGTGAAGTTGTATGGAGCGATTGGAGGAATAAAGCATTGACGAGGGCAGAAGTGCATGGACATTCTTCCTCTCCTCCCCCTGGTGATAGGGAGCCATGGAGGGTGTGTGAGTAGGAGAGGAGACTTTTAATTTATGCTTTTAAGAAGTCCCCTGTGGCCACCAAGGGGCAGGGGTAATCAGAGCAGGAGGAGAGGGCAGGGTGGCATCTAGGTTGAAGCACTTGGGTCTGGGAAAAGGGGCAGGTTGGCGGGACACAAGAGTGGGCGGGCTCAGGTGACATCGGTGTTGGAACCTGGATGTGGGGGTGGACAAGAAAGCGCGCGGGAACAGAACGGGAGCAGCCTCAAGTCTCTCACTGGGACACGGAGGGAGACCCAGCCCGGGGCGGGAGGGAGCAGGTGGACCAGCACAGGCCCCGAGGCCCCTCAGGCTTGCAAAGGTCAGGCCTGGCCTGGGGAGCCCCAGGTGAGAGGAGGGGACTCACAGAGGACAAGGCCACAGCAGTGACATCCGGGATGACACTCCAGGACCCTTATCTGTTCCACATGACCAGACCAGTCAGCTTCCCCCAGGCTGTTTGTCTTCATGCACCAGTGCTGCTTTGCCCAGCCCAGAGTCTGCTTCCTTCAACACACACAGAAAAGCCACTTCTATTCACTGGCCAAGACCCAGGAGCCTCCCCTGGGGGTGTGGCTGCTGAATGTGGCCATCTCAGCGCCCACAACCTCTGCCCTGCCCACCAGCTCCAGCCACACTGACTTCCTGAGCAACCTTTAAGCATCCGAGCTCCATGCTGCCCCAGGGCCTTTGCACATGCTGCTGCTTCCACCTGGGACTCCCTTCCCTCTAGCCCCTGCCTACCCGGTTCTCTTTAATCTTCAAGTCATAGCTCAAATGTCACCTCAGCAAAGTTCTGACCTTCTATCTAAACCACCCACCCCACATCTGCTCTTCCCTGAACCATTTCAACCAGAAGTCACCGGAAACTGACTTGCTGATCTTCTGTGGGTCTCCCAGCCAGCCAGGAGCCCCAGAGGGGACTGGGTGCTTCGTCCTCTATGGCTATGTTCCTACCTAACACTCACCAGGTCATTTTCTCTCCTCTCACTTCATCCTCACCCTCCCCTTCCACCAGTGTTCGGCTTCAGAAAATGGGTAGATCTGTAGCTTGAGGGAACACACGTCATGTACAAGGTCCTGGGTTCCAGCCTCAGCATGAGGAGGAAAAAAATAAACAAGAAGAACCTGGGCTGGGGTGTGGCTGGGTGGTAAGAGCCTTGTCCAGCTGGGGGGGGGGGCTATAATCCCCCCCGCAGCTGCAGAGGCTGAGAGAGGAGGATCCAGAGTTCAAAGTCCAGCCTCAGCAACTTAGCAAGGGCCTTAGCAACTCAGAGAGACCGTCTCTAAATAAGAAATAAAAAGGGCTGGGATGAGGCTCAGTGGTTAAGCTCCCCTGGGCTCAATCCCTGGACGACCCCCCCCCCAAGAAAAAAGTCACCCCATGTTTACCAAAAACACAAACATAAAAGAAAACAGAAGAAACAAACCAAAAACTAAGGGGGGTCCAGGTGGACCTGAAGGGCAGGTCCTGGATCCAAATCTTCTGTAAGAAATGGGCAGCTCAGGAAGGCCGGTCACCGGAGTTTGTCCTACAGGAGGCGCCCTGACCCCGCCAGCCCTGACCCGGCCAGTCCTCAGCAGGACCACGTCCAGGATGGCTGTGGCTCCCTAAGTCCGGGACGCTCAAGCGCCTTCTGTAAAGGTGCAGTGTTTGCATAGAAACTACGCACAAGGTCCTGTTGACTTTAGATGACCGCAGACTCGCTCCCCCTAGGGCAGGGAGGACACCCGAGGACGCGGAGTGGCTAGGGAATCACGGCCCCAAAGTCTGTCCGTGTTGAGTCGGAGCTGCCTGTGAGGGACCCCTGGGCACCTTCGAGATCCGGGCACACTCTGTACCCGGGATGAAGAGAGACAGTCCCCAGGCACCAGATGTTTGTGATCTCTAAATATTCATGAGGCGTTGTCCACGGAGCACTGAATATTCATAATCTATTGAATATTAACAAGCCCTGAGATACGCAGAAGTGCCGACCACCCAGCTGAATTCATTTTGGGAACCCCCCACCCGCCGCCGTGACAGCACGGCAACCTCATGTCCCTTGCCATCAACCCAGGTGATGGCCAACCTGAGTACTTGTCCTGGGTAGGTGTCCCTCCAGGCACTTCTGTCCTCCTCAACAGGAGGCCAAGTGACAGGAGGGGTTGAAGGTTGCACGGGAGGCAAGCCCCGCCCACTCCCACAGCCCAGGCCCCGCCCCCTCTGACCTATGCCCACGCTTGACCCCAAGGGCCCCCTGCCTGACCCCAACTTGGGGGCCTCCACCCCCTCATGACGCTTCCACTTTCCAGATGAGAAACTGAGTCTCAGAGTCCTGGAACCTTCTCTAAGCCTGTCCCACGTGCGCTTTTACCCCCAGCCCAACTCCAGCTTTGGGAGGGGAGTAGCCCAGCCCCAGCCCCAGCCCAGCCCCAGCCCCAGCCCCAGCCCCAGCCGGTCTGTTTCCCTATCAGGAAGATTGGGTCCTTGAAGTAGCCATGGTGGCCCCTGGCAGCCCACTGACCACCTGTGGGGCCCAGGACAAGTAGCTGGGTCCCCTAGACCTCGGAATCTTCCAGGGGGATGGTGGCAGCTGCCAGCCAGGTCCCAGCGGCAGCGGGTGCGAGCACTCCATCCACATCAGTGACAGCTTCTGCACATTCACCAGCCCTCCTCTGGGATTTGAATGGGGGCGTGGAACCTTCTGAGGACTTTCTCAGAATGTTCTGGAACACTCTCACACAAGTGAGGGGTCAAGGGTGATGGAAGCAATTAGAAGAACCCCCTTTGTGTGCATAAGGGCCACGCGCCAGCTCCGCATGGTGACCTTTCTTGTAAGGGACATGTCTGTGAAGGGCTACCGGTATGTTAATATCAACAGCAGTCACTGTTGTCACCTACATGAAGCCCTGACTCTTGGAACAAGTGCTGACCTCCTCCTGAGTGTCCCAAGCTGGGTCTAGGTTTGGGGGACTCAGCCAGGATAACAGAACAGCCCCCAGGCTCATGGAACTCAGGTGCGCATTGGGGAGAGAAAGGTAGCAAAGGGTAATCTTCTGGAGCTGGACTCCAGGGGGGAAGAAACTCTTCCCGCCTCTGAAGGAGCCCCAGTGCCTCCCTCGGGGCCTTCCAGGGGGTCTTGGTGGACAAGATGGGCACAGAGAAGGTGCCCAACTGCCTGAGGTCACACAGCCCATGGAGACTGGGGCGGCTCCTCGCCTGTTGGTACCGCCTTGCTCTACCCGGGAGCCCCTTTTTATGAAGAACAGGAGTCACTTTTACAAACAGAAAAGAAAGAAGAAAACTCCCAGTAAAGATAATTCCTTAGACAGGCTCATTGTAGCCAGAGCTGCTTCATAAAACCATGTGCTGCCCCAGGGCTCCATGTCGACTGTGCCCCGGGCTCTGGGCGAATACCTGGGTGTGGAAAGGGTGGGGGACGTCACCCTTTAGACCTTGGCTTCCTGGTTTCCAGGTCAAGGCTCAATCCCCATCAAGGCAGTTGCGGTCACAGTGATTCATTTAGAGAGCTGTCGTCCCTCTCTGGGGAAACTGCCCCAGCCCTGGGGATGGATCCAGCGTGAGGCAACCCCAGCCCGGCTCCCCTGGGCTCCCCTGGGCTCCCCTGCTAGGGCGGGAGACCTCCCCTTAGAAGGTGGGCTGGGCTTCCCGGCTTAACCCTTCCTGTGTTCCAGGGCAGATGGGGGACACTGACGTCTCATGGGCCCCACTTCTGGGGACTTCCTGGACCCCACACCTTCAGGCTGGGCAGTGTCCTATGGTGCCGCAATAAGTCGTGCTACTATCACACAAAGATAAACACCAAACCAACGGGTCACAGAGCTGTGTGATCAAGATTAGAGATCACGTGAGCGCCCACGTCTGGCCACCTGGCCACCGTCTGCCTGTCTACACCTGTCCTTACAGGACGGCAGGGCTGGATTAGACCCTTTTGTATCGAGAGGGAAAATGAGGCACAGCACCATCAACTCATCTAGGGGAGGCTGGGTGGAGGCCCAGGCGGCCTCCCACTACCACTTGATGGCGTTTCCTTTAATTTGCTCTGTCGATAATGAGCTCCCCGTCATGGGAGGTGATCAAGCCACACCAGAATCCCACCAGGCAGAGATTGTTCTGGACCTCTCCCTGGCTCATGGGGTGGCCCCAGACAAGTCCCTTCCCTGCTCTGGACCTCAGAGGCTGGTGGCAAGAGGAGAAGTCACTTAGACTTTCCTAGTTCCTCTTGGGTCGACCCAGCTGTGCCTCTGAGCAGTCTGAGCGGGCTTATGGGGGTTCTCTGAGCTCACAGGCTCCAAGGCCCCTTCTCCTGGTTCCCCAGAGCCAGAGCAGCGGTCAGAACCTGCCACACCTTGGGAGTGAGGGACGGGGAGAGGGAGGGCGACGTAGCTGGGCCAACAGGACCTGCTCATCTAAGCCAGGTGGGGGCCCAGCTGTCCAACTTAGGGGCCACACCTTCTCCTGACTCCTCTGCGTGTGGTAGTGGCCTTGGGAACTGCTAGGCGTCAGGAAGGGCTGGCCACCCAGGGCTGGCCCCAGAGCCGGCATTGAGGCAGCTCCCCTTGGGACCTGAACCTCTGATCTGAACTACAGAGGAGGGTGTCTTCCCGCTGGGAGGGCGTGTCTCAGTTTCCACATCTAAAAATGTGGCCACACACACAAAAAAATGCCTCTGAAGGGAAGTTGGTCAGAAGGGTGACCCCATAATTATTATTAACATAATCATGGTGACGGCTCATTGCCCCCTGAGCGGCCACAGTACTTTTCCACCCTCCTCCACAGGGTGCCTGCCAGGAGACCTGCTTAACACAGAGGGAAACTGAGGCTCCAGGCTTAAAGTCACGTGTCTAAGAGTCCCCCGTGGCCAGCAGGACACCCCATAATAAAAATTCCCTTCCTGGCTGAGCAGTCAGGCACCCTCCTCAAATCCGGGTCACTGTCTCACCTCAAGGAGGAGAAACTGAGGCCAGGCGACCAGGAACAACTTTACCGAGCCACAGAGCTGCGGCTGGCAGAGCCGGGACCTGAAGGAACCCTGGGAAACCTCACGTTCCCGAAGGTGGCCCAGCCCCGGCGCAGCAAGAAGAGGTCGGGGATCAACCGCGGTTCCCGCCAGAAACGTCAATCAGCGCCCTCAGGAGCTGGGGGACAGTTCCCGGACAGCCACCCTCAGAGGGCTAACAATCGCCACAACTGGAACAGCGACCGGGTGGACGAGGGCTGAGTGCCAGCCGCTCCTCCGGGAGAGCCGGCCCAACCCTGGCAGGAGGCGGGGAGCAGGGGTCCCCGGGGTTAGGGAGGCTTTCCTCCCCGGCCAAGGCCACAGGTGGCCTTGGAAACGCCGGGGATCAATGCTGCCGATGGGCGGGGCCAGCCGAGTTCCTGCGACTCGGGGCTGCAGGATGTCGCTACATCTTCAGGGACTTGCTAGTGGCTTCCTGGACCCTCCTTGCCTCCTCCCGGTGCCCACTCCCGGGAGCCGCCAGGTCCTCAGGGTCCCTAACACTTACCCGCCAGGCGACCGTCCAGGCCCTGCCCTCCTCCCCTGGAGCGGAGAAGGGCTCTCACCTGGCGGAGCCCCCTCCTCCCGGCCTCGCTCCTTCCCGCT